>NC_086336.1:57595152-58299749 GCF_032445375.1 Bacillus rossius redtenbacheri
TTATACAGAACTTTTAAATTGTTTCCATGATGAAATCACTACTCTTTACCTTATGTTTTTGGGTGTCTGTGCAGACATGGCATGTACCATGAGCTGGACCAAAAAGCTGCTTCAGGCAGTATCCATTCAGTATTGACTGTGGGTGCTCCCGACTCCCACACCTGTGCATTGTTTGATGGCTGCTCCATTATACTTCTCATTTGCCTCTGATGATCTGTGCCGACAAGGTGTTGAACTCTAAATTTGAGTTTTCCACAGAGTTCCTCATCGAAAGTTGGAAAGCAGTGGGTGTATGGGATGGTTTTCACACGGTCTCCGGTGGTTCTGGAGGTGTTGTCTTATGCCTGCTGTGCCTAATCCTGAAATATTAAACTACACCAACACCTTTTATTTACTTGGTTCAGTAATGTTCATGTAGAGAACTGACGAAGCAGATGAAACATTATGTTTTTCTTTAAAATTTATTTCATAACATCAGTTGTTTCTTTTGATGTGAGTCCATTTGTATGAAACATTACACCATTTAGCAAAAAAAATATTATGATTATGATATTGACTGGTTTAGCGCTTTTAAATTTACACATGGCTGGAGTTTTATTGAGTCCCTCAAGGGCAAAAAAATTATTAAGGTGGAGGAATTTACAAAAAGACTTAAGGGGTCCGCCTACCTGGGCACACATACGGTGTGCAGAGCTTCAGGAAAAACAACGCGATTTCAAAACTACTCAAGATATCCGAGTGGGACCTATTTACGAATAGCATTTAAGAGTTCGCTGAGGCCCGAAAAGTACTTTTAATTTCGGATTAAGTTTTTAAACTGTATTTTTAGAAGCGTTAAAATGCCTAAAACGCGTGTTTTCAGAGTAATTTTTAGGCATAAAACAATCAGTACAGATTCTTGAAAGCACTTGAGGGGCTTGCATAACACCTTTATCTTCATTTCTCCGCCATATAATGTTACGGTCACCGCTCAAATTTCACAGTTATCCTGTGACGACGAGACGAATGCGCGCCAGTTCAGAGCCTTGCGCTTAGAGGCTATACCGCGCTGGAAGGACCAGCGAGCGTCGCGCTTATCATCCCGCCTCACTAACACACATACACCCCTGACGAGGCGGGCCCCTTAAGGTACTGGTATTCAAAGCACTACCGCCGAACCTACAGAACTCAATTTGATTTTTGTAAACTTAACTTCAGTCATGCATGATGGGTTTGGTGCTGAATTATTGACCCTTGCCTAGCCAAGTAAAGGTTATAAAAATTTACCGAGGTCAAGTAAAAAAAAAAAAAAAAAACAGAATCTTGTAGGGTTATTCAGATACAAAAAAGACTGAACTAGAAGTGTCTGTGCCAAATCCGACCATATTATGTACCTAACTGAATGAATTAAAGTTGTATGTGTACTGTAAAGAATAAATAGTAAGAGGGCTCATTTTCGCCTTGCCTTAGTAGAGCTCAGTGATAAGAGCTGACAGCACTGTGCACCATTGATAACACACGTATGTTTCACGGCTCTACCTTTTCCTGTACACCATTGATAACACACGTATGTTTCACGGGACTACCGCACGTACTCAGTGTGCTTATGGGAAATATTGTGTTGCTTATAGACGTGTAGGTATTTTTACAAGTTTCTTTGTATCAATTATTATTTTTAAACAAAATTTTCTCTGAGACAAATTTATTTGCACCAAACTGTTATATGTTGATACAATTGTGGTTTGTAAAATTGTTTTGAATTATTATAATTTATTATCTTTCAAGTGGGGAAAAAAAACTAGCTTTGATTACTTTAGTGATGGAGGCTAGTAGGTAAAATCAGCAGTAACTGGATGCAAGTTTAGCGGAAAAAAAGGGGGGGGGGGGAAGGGAGAGGACTCTTATTTAACAGAATAGAGAAGGGCACGGAAAATTGTGTTTATTGGGTCCTGGTCCAATAACTGGACAAAGAGTGAATAAAGTTAGAATTATATATATATTTTTGTTATTAATAAGTGTTGATATAATATCACTTAAAAAGCAAAACCCTGGTTGTTAGTAAACAATATTTAAGGTTTAAATTAAGTGTTTAAAATATCTATTATTGTTTAGTATTTATGTGTAAGGCCTAATTTGTAAAACTTAGTGTAGTAATATTGAAGATCTAGGTTGCAAATTAAACATGCAAGTTTCTTTCTTCACGTTCTACTTTCTACTTCACTATTATTTTTAAGTTTGAGTTTAGTTTTTTCCAGAATAGTTTATGTACGTTTAACTCTTAAAACTGTGGATTGAATCTCAGCGTGACTAAGAAGCTATTGAACATTCATTGGTGGAGGCCATGGGTGAGCAATTATCGCTTTTGAGTAAAATTATGATTTCTTGTAAGTTAACAAATGTTTTGTTTAAATTTTGCAGCTGTCAGGTTGATATGATCATCAGAGTGATTCCAAAAATTGACATCATAAAATGTAACGAGCAGATGTTATTGAAAACATCTATATAAAAATATAAAGAAAATGACATTATACTGTAGTATTTAAAATTTGTTATTATACAGTAGAGTATTAATAGTATTATGAAGTATTATAGTGTTGTGAGCATGCTGACGGTGAAACATTTCAGAAGTTTTGGAAACTGCGAAAAGATATATATTTTTCTTTTATATTGTCAGCAATTTGGATTAACTAGTAACTCAAAAACTAGCAGCTTTTTATTTAGACAAACAAGATTTTTGTTTAGACGAACAAGATTTTTGTTATCACCATCATGAATTATGCTGCAACATCTAAGGTATTTCACACATCATCCCCAAAATACATTCAAAAATAATTAAGTATTTTAGTCTTAAAATTGGTTTGTTTTAATTAAATCAACAATTGCATCATTTATATAGAACTACAGCCATTAGGTATTGAATGTTAAATATACTAATAGCATTATAAAGATTAAAAGTTGAGGAAGGAGAATGACTAAGCTTAAAGTTTCAAGAAACTTTGTATTTGCATTTCAATTTCATTTTAATTTGGCAAAAAAGCATGAAAAATAGTAATGTCCCAATTTTTCTCACAAGTTTCATATGATCATGTAATATTACAGTAAATAATTTATTCTTTGGTTTTCATAGTGATAATAAAAGTATAATTATTGATAAATAAATTCAACTAATAGGATATTATACATAATTAAAAGGAAATAGTTTAGTAAATATAATTTATGGTATGTCTTATATTTCTGCTATGCAAACTACAACGTAAGTTAAGTTTTAAATACTATTTTTTTTTTTAAATTTGGGTCTTAGTGCAAGCTTATGCATAAAAATAACTTGTACTAATATTTTTAGAAATTGGTATACATTTTATTCAAACACAATATGTTGACTATTATATATATATATATATATATATATATATATATATATATATATATATATATATATATATATATATATATATTTGATAAATTAATAGATAAGAGTATGAAATACCCTTACAGTATTAGTTAATTTTTTAAAATGAATATTTAGTGAGAAAAAAAGTATTAAAATATTTTTCTACGGACTGTACATTTTTCTGGACGTGAAATTTTTGTAGCTTTTAGAACACATGTGGTTAGTTCTTGCACTGAATGGACAGCCCTGGGTAGAATGGTGCTTTGTGTGGTTCAGTATTAGTTCTAGACATCTGCCAATCAAAAACCTCTTCAAGTAGGTATTTGAACCTTCAAAACCATCCTGCCAAAAAAATTTTATGAAAGGAATAAAGGTTTTATTGTTCTCCCATCATATTTCTGGAGCAGGTATAAGGGAGTCTGTGATACATCTCTTTTGTTGCGTATACAGCATTTCAGATTTTTTGAATGGTACGCTTCCCGGGCAAGAAGCTGCGGGCAGAAATCGAAGGCAGATGATGACTCACCAATGGGAGCGTCGGTAATTATTATCGCGCGGTGAACATCGATTTTGCTCTCTAAAAGTTGCAGGGGGATGCTGTGCGCATACATTGGGACCTCCCATTGCGCATACCCGGACCACTCGACCATCAATAGGTTGTTGCTCGCGGATGACTCTGGCAGCAAAAGTCACTGGTGTTAGCTAAGTCTTTTTTGCTGGCCATTGTGTAAACGTTGTTTTGCGCGTTTAGAATCAACACTGAGGAAAATGGTACGTTTCGTGCATTGCTTGTGTAGAAGAGGCGTATGCCTGTAGTGATTGTGCATTATTAAATTTTAATCTTTAGGGTAGTTAGTTTGAAAGATAATTGAAATTGATTAGAAATGTGAAAGATTTATTAAAATACATTTTGTTTTGAGTTGTGTTGTCTTTTTTTTTTTTTTTTTTTTTGAGGAATCCTTTATTTTAGTTTAAGTGTATTTAGTTCATTCTTGTTTTGCACCAGTATTGTTTGACTACTTTTTTTTTCTTCTTCTCGGTTGGAAAGCTTTAAGGTATAATATGACAGGCTCTATGATTGGTGAATAAAGCATTTTCCTAAAAGTTTCTTTGTTCAGCGCAACTTTGAAAGCGACGCTACCCGTGAGCCATCAGTTCAGTATTGATCAATCGATTTCAAGGGAATGCGAGGTTGCCAGCTTTATCTGGGCGAGCGTTGGTTGATGGTGTCGACAAATTACAGTTTCCAGCATCCTATTGTGACTTCTATATTGCAAAGATGATTGTAGAATTTTATTTTTCTTCGCAAAAATTTAACTGTTAATGATTTTCTTAATGTCATATATATTAAAAAATTGCTATCAATGTTTTAATAAAAAAAAATAGTTTCAAGTAATTTCAGATCAAAATATAATTGCTTTCAGATATTTGAATTCCTATTTACTGATGTACATACTTAATATCTTTTAGTTAGTTTCTATCTGAATTTAACTTTTTTTCCCCCAAATGTCAAGTTATTAATTTTATAACTCCACAGCCATAAAAAGTTTTTTACTAATTTTAATTTTAAAATATACTTAATGCTTAGTTCTGAAATTTTTTGACTCTAGTAACTCAAAGTTAAAGTTTTATGGCACACAGTAATGCCCCTGTAGGTTTTACAGAATAGGTCCTCCAACATTATAGTAGGCTCCAAACAACTTGAGTATCAACTTTTTACTTTTTAATAGTCACTCTGAAGGGTGGGCTCAATCCATTCGTGTGATACATAAATGTGATACTTAATGCATCCGGCCACATTAAAATAAAAATATAAAAATTAACACCTGAGTCATATGCATCATCATATCTGTGTCCGGGGAGGGGGGAAGGGGGAAGTTGCCCATCTTCTGATGTGGAAAAAATAAGTAAAACAAGGAGTAAGGCTCTGTATTAGAGAAAATTATAAAATTAATCCTCATCCGTTGTTCAAAATAAAATATATTTTTTTAATGAACATTTTTTTTGGTGATTGTTTATTATTATATGATGCCATGGACCCTCCTTCCTTATGAAAGAAGTTGAATCCCAGAAAATCCCCCCCTCCCTATCTCCTCATGCTGTTTTGAGCTGGATACTCCTTTGTCCTTCATCATTACTGACATTCATCTTACTTATGTTGGAACAACGTTTCCTGAAGGGAATTGTGAATACATTATGTTTGGTTATAACACTTTTATTATTAATTTATTCATTGCAAATCGCAGGAATGAAAAGAAAAAAAAAATAACTTCCCTTATTTACAGCTGGGTATAGTCTTGAATACTTGTTTCCAGTGAATAAATGTTTCATATAATTAGTAATGAAGGCTTTCGAATTACATAAGTTACATATCATCCTGAAAATTATGAGCTCATGAACTATAAAATAAAAAAAAGTAATAAAAATTTCAAGGAAATAATTAAATAAAGATTACACAAAATTAATATATACAGAACACAATAATGTTAGAATATAAAGGAATTCCCAATAATTGCAATAAACAAATAAAAAGTACTAATACATGTTTATGATATGGTATAAATTTTTTCAGTTAGAAATGTTATGTTACTGCATGCAATCCAAAACAAAATGGTTGCCTGATAGTGCAACTGTCAAAGGTTGAGTACTGCTTCTAAGATGTCCAAATATAAATTGATTATTTGTGTTCATTTTGTGATGTTTAGTTTTGTGTTTTATTTATTTTATTAGTCTCATTTTAAGCAATGGCAAACAGCCTGATATCAAATACAGTAATAGATCTTTGATCCGGCAAATTTGGGACTACAACCATGTTGGATTAGCTCTTTTGCAGGATTATATTACGTCAAAATAGTTGTAAACAGGAATACCAAAGAAAAATTAACGTATGGACAATGGCATTTAAAAGAAGTAGTAGTGATAAGCTGCTCTTTAGAAAAAATGAATATGGGCATTACTGTTTAAAAAAGTCTCTATCAGTTGCACCTGTGATTCAGATCCCTTCTGAAGATCATTACAGAAACTACTTGTGAAATGTGAATTGTAACTTGCTAGAAAACAGGAAGGGGTGTAGTGAAATAAAAGCCGGCAGTAACAATGAAATAAAAATACCGGCAGTAATGCTACCCAGCAGCCAAAGTCAACAGCTGGGTTCGCCCGAATGATTCAGGATGTGAGTGGCTCGATCGGTACTGGGTCGCAGAATGTGCCGACCTATAGAATTACTTATTTAAAATACCATTCACTGTAGTGAATATAACCTTAAGAGAAGGAGAATGGCAAAGGTCTCTATCAAGGAGCTGCACTGGCATTCCTCTGGAGTGAGGATGAAAAGATCACTTTGGCTGAAAACTGCAGCCGGGATCGATCCCGTGACCTGAGCAACAAGACAGACTCTCTTTCTGCGCGACAAAAAATGCTGGTATCTCCTCTGTTCTGTGATGGGTCGAATCCCAATTTTCTCAAATCGGAATCTCGAATTAGAATCCCAGAGAGTACCGCCAATATACCCCTCGAATCCGAAACTAGGTGCAAAGTGTCCTACATAAATTAATGTACAGTAAATTAAAAATATCAACTATGGTGTTGAAACATTCTAACTTTTAAATGGTTGTTTCTCAAACTAAGTTTCCAGAATCAATACATATTTTAATTTATATAATTGCATGTTAGAAGTACAATATGTAGGGAGAATGGTAACAGCACAGGTATGAAGAAAAAATATTTGACGTAGTAAATTTCCTCTAATATTTTTCTTCAAATCTTTTTTCCTCAGTTATTGAATCCTTCGAATCCTTTCGATAAAACATTAAGGGGCCCTCCTAGTCAGAGGTTACTTGTGTTAGTGAGGCAGGGTGATAAATGTGACGCTTGCTGGTACTTCTACCGCAGTATTATCTCCTCTAAGCGCAGTCTTATCTCCTCTAAGCGCAGTCTTCTCATCGTGCATAGGGCTACTATGATATTTGTGTGGTAACCGTGACACTGTTAGATGAATGGAGATAAAGATGTAAGGTAAGTCCCTTGAGTGCTTTCGAGAATCTGTACCGGATGATTCACGCCTAAAAATTTCTCTGAAAACACACGTTTTGGCTATTTTCACTCTTTGTCAAATACAGTTAAAAAAAAAAAAATACGGAAAGGGAACAACTTGTCCGCCTTCAGTGTATTCATAAACAATTTCAGTAAACAGACACCACTCTGATGTCGTGAGTAGTTTTCAAGTCGCTCTGCACACAGGTGTGCGGGGCCCTCAAACTCGTTCATTCGTTCACGTGTGTGTGTTGCAGGCGTTGGTGCGCACAGTGTGCAATGTGTGGCCTCTGTGAGCCGCCGTTGTGTCCCGGAGCGCGCGCCCTGAGCTACAGTCGGCGCAGGACAGGATGAGCTCTGTGGGCCAGGGAGAAGGAGGTGACCACAGCTTCGACAAGAACTCTCCGCGACCCCCGGTGCCAGGTCAGCTCCCCGCGACAACCACGCCATTCAACTTTGCTGTTTGAGTGCCTTCATAAACCCCCATTCTTTCATACTGCCACAGAGAAACAAGGAAACATAAAATATGTTTCTCCTGTAACCACGGGATGTGCACTCATTAGAGAGATGCTTGAACAACGTTTTGTTTGTGTGCACGACCGTAAGAGCGCTAGTGTGCTCACTGCTCAATGTTTGTTTACGATTCGTTGCCAAGGCTCATTTGTAATGACAGCAATTTTTCTTTTGTATTTTTGTTTAGGACTTTAGGTTATTTGCGTGTTACTTGCTTATTGCTTCGTAGGTGGAAACTGGAAAATATCTGGCGTTTATTTATTCAATTATTTAGTGGTCATATTTTCATTGAGGTAAGATTGTTAAATTGAGTATAAAATTACGTATTAAGTAAAATACAATGCCGCCACGTGTACGAAAATGCTGTGTGGCTGGTTGCGATGATAAATTTGCTGTTAGACACCGCTTCCCAGTTTACGAAGAAACGATATACAATGAATGGATACAGAGAATAAACGTCGAGAAGCTGAAAACTCTCCACCCTCTTAATGCTGTAGATGTGATTGCAAACTTCAATAGTAATGCTAGCTTGTGACATAGGTGGTTTTAGCATAAATAGCTACTTAGGTAATTCTTCCACCAATGTTTATACGGTTAGTACTGTGCACGGCCACAACAGCGCTGCAAATAGCGTTCTAGCTGTTATTCAGAGAGTGGCCTTTCTATCCCTCCCTCTCTTTTCTATGCCTGTAACTCATGACTACGATAATGACAGTACAATATATTCAAGATAATTTTTGTCAGCACACGTAACACCAATATCCAAGTCCATTGGAGAAGGAGAAACAAAATACCTCTCAGTTTCTTAAAAAATAAATTTGTTTAAAATTTTTATGTAATTTATGAATTATCATTTGATGCATCTATTTTATTTTTATGATTTTTTTTTCCCAAATATATCTACTAGAAACGTTGAATAGGTAAAATGAATTAAAGAAAACCATATCTAATCATGTAAATAAAAGAAGTCAGTATTATATGATACCTGCAAAATTGGTTAAAATGACATTTTTTTTTTCAAAAAGAAATGTAGGCCTATATAAGAATCTGCACGTATTTATTGCATGATTTTTTTTTGGTTCACAATCAAAGTTAAAATTACTAAGAATTTATGAAAGGTCAAATTGAAATTGGAAACCATTAATTGCCAGAGAGAAAAAGAACACATTCCTCAAATATGATTTTTATTTTCCACTGATAGTTTCAATAATATTATTCTTGTGTTTGTTTGATGTAAAGTAAATTATAAGAATAAGTTCATTTATGGAATGATTATAAATATTAACCCTGAAGTAATACAATTTTAGACTTCATTTTATCAAAATGTTAATTTCTAATATTCTGTTTAACCGCTTGAATTTCATAAGTTTCATGTTTTATTGTTTACATGTAATTTTATGGTTGCACATGTAGTTCTCGAGAAACTGGTGCAGTCGACTGCAGTTCGGTGCTTGCGCCTGCCGCTGGGAACCCGTGGTGGTGTTGTGCGCAGGCGAGGAGACAGAGTGTGCGTCCGTGTTCGGGGGCACCCACTCTCCCGGCTTCTCGTCAACATGGGGCTCGTCCCAGAAGTTCAAGCAAGGGGGCAGCTCCCCTGCGCTCACCCCCAGGAGGTCCAGCCTGGCCTGCCATACTGCGCCTGGAGGAGGTGAGCCGCTGTGCCTCGTCTTTCTCTCACGCCACGGAGTTGTCGTTCGGTGACGACGAACACTCTGCCGTGGCCACAGCGAAGTTCGTGTGTAGGAAATTAGTGAGACCATATGTTGGTGTTATGCAGTGTATTGACATGTTTTTCGGTGTTATTTAAATTTTTTATCGCAATTCGCCGTATAATCTTGTCACTATCAATTGCGCAACTGCCTACACCCATGATAGTTACTAAGTGAATATGTGTAGAAAATATGTGTAACAGAACAACAAATGCAAAAGAGTTATCAAGTTAAAATTTTAGAAAAGCACTAAAAAAGGTAATAATAAAATTAGTGCTGGGCCGATCATTCCGATACCAATCACTTGCGCCGATGACCGGCGCCGATCATTGCCGATCAGACAAATTAAGAATTTTATAGCTTGTTTAATGTTAATAATAAAAATAAAATTTTTTTAATAAAAACGTTACCTTATGATAACTTACCATTTATTTAACATTTCTGACAGAAAACAATTTGTTCATTGGTTTTTAAAAATGAACAATAATATAATGTAAGCTAAGTATTTCCTATTTCTACTATTTCTAGACCTTCCCACCCCACAAACCAAAGTACCCATACGACACTTTTCACGGGTTTTGAAAATAAGTGCTTTATATTATCTACAAATGATTTTCTAAATAAATAACTAAAGGCCTACCTTATTTAGTTATTTTGTAAGTAAATTTGAAATGTACAACTTTGCATTTTTAAGCTTAATTCGGTATTTATTAATTTTTTATTTAGTATGTAATGATTGGCGTTTGTTGATCGGTAAATAATTTGCAGATCGGTACCGATGCAGATGTGTTAAAATCGGCCGATTATTGTGATCGGTGATCGGCCTCGGCCCAGCCCTAAATAAAATGAAAAAGTCGACATGGAGCGTGAGACCGAGATTAATGCCTTGAAAAGCAGAATGACAGTGAACTGCTGTGCCGCCGGGTTCGGAACGGTGGGCAAGTTGCGAGGCGTGGCTGTGGCTGTGGCAGATACAGACGCGCCCCTGGGCTTCGAGCCGGAAGGGCAGTGCGGGGAGGGCAACGGCAGCGAGGGGCCGCCCCCGTGCCTGCGCTGGGCGTGCAACCTGCGCAGCCTCCTGGAGGACCCGGAGGGGGTGGAGCTGTTCAAGCGCTACCTGGAGCAGGAGGGCCACGTCGACACGCTCAACTTCTGGTTCGCCTGCGAGGGCCTCAAGAAGCAGGACCCCGACATCATCAGCCACATGGTCAAGGTCATCTACAAGTGAGTGTCGTCCACGTCAAAGTGAGGAAACCGAGGAACTGGTTGTGCAAGCCGCGGAAAAGGTCCCGAAACGAACGGTAACGGTGCTGGATGATGTCACGAAACTTTAATCCCTAGCATCATTTTGCTAGTTTTTTTTTTTACACCTTGCTTTAGTTTGTAGTTGCACATTAAATGTTAAAAGTTGAAGACCTACCATTTAAATCATGTAGAAATTATCTTTAAAAATGTTTTACCTTTCGAATTTCAAAATGTATCGGTCGTGCAAATAGTAGATATATTTTTTGTTATGTTTAATTTTGCTTTTAATGTGTGAAAATTATCCTGTGACTTAAAAATTCTTAAGAAAATGTTATTAAAATCTCGAAAGAAAGATCTGAATGTGCTTGACGCTGGGGAGCGTGCTGCTGGTTGCAGACGCTTCTTCGTGAAGACCCAGCTGGGGATCCCGGAGGACCTGCGTAAGGAGGTGCACCGGCGCGTGAAGGAGGGCAAGGACCTGCTGGACGGGGGAGTGTTCGACGGGGTGCAGGAGGAGGTGGAGCGCCTCATAGACGACACCACCTACCCCAACTTCCTGGGCTCGGAGCTGTACCTGCGGCACGTGCAGGCGGCCCAGTCGTCGGCCCAGACCTCCCCCTCCCCCTCGACGTCCTCGTCATCCGGCTCGTCGGGCAGCGGGCGGGACGCGTCGGCCGCGGGGCCGGGCCCCGGGCCGCTCCCCACCCTGCACGAGGACGCCGAGCTGGTCACCGCCCCGCCCCTGCTGCCGCTCACCAGGGACACGCTCATCGCCACGCAGAAGCGGCGCGCCTCGGGGCTCACCCCCAAGCCCGAAGCCTACGTGGGGTGAGTGGGTGGCCCACGCCCTCCGGTAGATTTGAAGGCCACTTTCCGCTTGCTTTATTGTGGAGATGCCATCGAGTGGAGTAATGAGCCTGGCGATTATTTAAGAGGTCGAGTTGCTGCAAACTCTCTATTACTTAGATTTTCTTGTAAATACCGTAAAACGGGGTGAATAGAAACAGTCTGCTAAGAAGGTATTTGTGAATAAAACCATTAATTTTTTAATCCTCATATTTTTGAAGTAATTTGCCAACATTGTTAGGAATGATTTTTCATTGAAGATTTATAGTTTTTCTGAATCTCTAAATGGACAGTTTCTATTCACCCCGCTGTTTCTATTCACCCCGTTTTACGGTATTTACAAGTGTCTCTTATAAAAATACACATATAAATTTAAATGAGGTTCAGTCAGCATCATAATTATCAATTTTGGACAATTTTGAGGTTAGTACACGTGACATTTTTTACTTAGTTTTCATTTGCTCGTGTGAAATTCTCTTTGTTAGAAAAATATTGTATCTGATGGAAAAAAAAAATGTTTCATTAGAAATTAATAACGATGCCATTCAATTAGCGAGTATTTTTTACAATTTTTTTTCTGGGGTTGTTTCATGACATCACAGAGTACCAAATATTATGTATTTAAGTTAAATTTTGTTTCATAATTTTTTTTTTTTTTTTTTAGGTTTTCAGATCTGGAAAAAATTTTTTATTAAGATGTGAACCATAAAAAAATTAATTTTTGCTCACTGTAATAAAAAAGTAATTTTGTTTTAGTTTCATTGGAAGATAGTACCTACGTAGTAGTATTCACACAACCGTATTGACCTTTGTGACTAAACTTTTGAGCTGTAATTCCCTTTTATACCATTTTTTGTTTCTGAAAATTTAGTTACCAGCTAATTACCACACGTGTGCCAACCACTAGAAATCAGAAGTGTGTTAGTTCAGATTTCTACTATATGTTAGTTGCATCATGGTCACACACTAGCATTTAATTTTAACTGTTACAACTATGTTTACCTTGTACAAAGTGTCTGCTTACCCAGCGGGCACTGCTAAGGCAGTTGGGGTAAGTACTAAGTAGCTTTGGAATTATTTCTCCTCAAATGTACAGTTTGTGTTGAGCATTGGAGAAATATTCTTTTTTTTTTTCCCAGCTGTTAAATAGGTTATCCTGCTAGAAATTATGAATTTCATCTGAAGATAAGTATAGCTTGAGGGTGTATTTTTTAAGCAGATGGTGTTTTTGTTATTCGTAGGAATTTGATTTTTTTTAACCATTGAGTAGTTTTGCAAGCATTTGTAAGCTTTTTTTCTTTACGTTGATGCAGTTTTTTTGTGCATGCTATTTTTTTTGGCATGGATGTGGTTTTCCTTTGCAATTTAGTGACCATTTCAGCTGTTAATTACATTTTGAATATGTAGTTTATTTGTAACTTCTAAAGTTTTTTTGCACAAGTATATAGTTAAAAATTATAAAATTATTTGTTTAATTTTGTTAAAAATATTTTTTTTTTCTAAAATAACTAGGCCAGCTACATTTATTCTTTTTCTGTTTTTTTGTTCTTCTGATTGTGTAAGAGGTTATCAATTAAGGGAGAGTATATTATTATTATTTATTTCAATTTTAATCTTCTGTATTTGAAAAATTAATGGTTTCTCAAATATATTAAAGTATGTGAAATTTAGGCATTTTAAATATAATTTTTTTTTACTGTTCATTGAACACAATATTTTTGATAATTTGGCATTTGTAGAAGCCAGTCCTTTAGTATGAAAAAACTTGCAGCTTCAGGTGTTGTTTTGAAATTTTTTTTTTTTTTAAAGTAGTATGAATTAATTTTTTATTGCAAATTGTTTTGCTTGACTGATATTGCATTCCTTCGTTGGGTAATAGTTTTCAGTTGTTTGGATGAGTGTGTTGGCTGCCATCATGCCTGGACGCCGTGCCTCCCCCCACCCCCGCGCCGAGGGTCACGCTCTTTGTGTTTGTGTTTGCTAGGGCGTACTTGCAGCATGCTCACCACCCCTACCTCCCCTACGCCCCCTACAACCCCGTGTCCCGCCAGGATAGCGAGCTCCAGTCCCTCAGCTCGGACGCCCGCACAGAGTCGGACAGCATGTCGCTAGTCGACAGCTCCACGTGAGTATCTCACCTCGGACACGCTCTGCCCGCGACGGACGTCGCAGGTGAGTTGCGCAGTACTTACCTCGAACAGGACCACAGCCAAAAAATATATTTGTTTGCTTCGCACCAAACTTTTAGAAACACAACCAATGACTAGGGGAAGGAAACTTACCTGAACAAGACCACAACCAAAAAAATATTTGTTTGCTTCGCACCCAAACTTTTATAAACACAACTAATGACTAGGGGAAGGAAACTTACCTGAACAAGACCACAACAAAAAAAATATTTGTTTACTTCGCACCAAACTTTTATAAACACAACTAATGACTAGGGGAAGGAAACTTACCTGAACAAGACCACAACAAAAAAATATTTGTTTGCTTCACACCAAAACTTTTATAAACACAACCAATGACTAGGGCCAGGAAATTTTCGCGAATAAATCTGAACGCCTATTAGATTGCAACAAGGTACATATACCCCGCACCAGAGGTTTCCTTCCTTGTGATCAGCGGTCGTCTACGAGAGAAGTCGTTTCTTTTTTTTTTTTGACTGAGCCACTCAGGATGCGTTTGCTTCCACGCTCAATAGCTGTGATTGGTGCTGTAACAATCGACATGCGCCTGAAAGAAATTCACCCAATCACGAAACACAGGCGGTGCTACAGTCTTTTAACTTATAAATAAACTAATCTCGGAATCTCTTCGCGAAATCTGCATGCCCCTACTAATGACCGTATTTGAAGTTTCTGTCTGCTAAATGTTTAGTATTGTCTCAGGTAATTATTCAAAATTATAAATTGCCTTTAAGGTTTTCTGTAAAACTTAAAGAATTCTCTGTACTAGTGTTGATGTCTGCAGTTATTTTTCTCTCGGAAATTTTTATTTTTGTCACAAGAGTGCTTTTAAATGTGTAAATATTTACTGTACAGATCCTTCTAGGATATAATAAAGTAAATATTTTATTTATGCATTAACAGTGAATGATATTATGTTTGCCGTGATGCAAGGAAAAAAAAGTGTCATGAATTTTATAATGGCTATCGCTCACAGCTGTTATGTTTTTCTATCTTATCCACTAATTACCAAAATCAATTTTGTGTTACAAATAATAATATAAAATAAATTAGTTGGGAAATTTTCAAGGAGCAGAAAACACCACCACCATCACTCAAAAACAAATCACGTATATACGACTTTCTGCCACACCGTACTTTTTTCGTACAGAAATATTTCTTATTACCCAAGCATTAAACATTTTTTTTTTATTTCAGCACCCGTAGATAATCTCAAACGCAAACTCTTGGTAACATTTCACAGTCTTTCTTACAAAAACACACTCATAAACCACGTGCAAAATGTCCGTCTTCCATGAAGCAATAGCTGGTTAAGTAACCATAATGTTTGACGGAACTTGTGCTATGCAGCGCTGCCATGTTTAGTTGTCGAGTTTTCAACACAGATTTTACAAAAAAAAATTGTGCGTGGTTTTTTCAGGTAAATACGGTAATTAATGTGACTTGTAGCCTGTATGTGTTCAATAATGTATTTTTATTTTTTTGACTTATTCAATGTTGGTTAATAAGTTAGCTTTTTTAGTTACGTGCTGTGCCTAGAATATTAATGCTTGTCGGAGAAAGGCTTAATACAGCATGTAGAGCTGCAAAGGTATGTTCAATTTAACACTTTAGTAATATTCTGTTTACATAGTTTCTGTATTTTTTGTGGTAATTTTGTGTAATGTTGGAAATTTATACTAAAATTGATGTTATTTGATTGACAAGTGCTATAGACAGTTTTTTTTTTTTTAAATTATCTATGTATAGCATTTTTCACAGTTGTCGAACCATCAAAGTAGCTAAATAAGTGAACCTTTCTAACACAAACAAATTTTGATTTGCGGTGCAATGACTAATTCAGTCACAAGCCTATTGCTAACAGAGTGGAGGTTCAACTGTTCTAATATGAATATGTTATGAATATGTTGACTCCCGGAAATGCTACTAATTTTGTTGTGTATTGTTTGTCATTATGCCTCCCGGGGTACTTAGTACTACTTGAATTTACGAGTGGAAAATTATATCACATTGTGGGGTGATTCTGAATTACATGGAAGTTAATTTTATGGATGCACCTTGTCAAGAAAAGTCTTTGATGTAGCCTCAAACCAGAAATGGTCTGATATCTCACTTTAGATACATAAATCCAAAATAAGTTAATTAACATTTTTTTATAAGTTACTACTTAAAATTCACTTGAACATTGCTTGGTCAAAAAAATTTCATGTTTAAACATCTTATTTATTAAATAATTTTGAAATAATGACTACCGAAACTGATCCTCTTTGGTTTGTGTACATTAAACATTAAAGTAACAATTGCATAATAGTTACAGAAGATCATCTAACTCATGCATGGATCATGTCTGTGGCAACATGATTGTAATAGTTTATGAAAGAGTGGTATAATATTATCAGGATGCCTAAAACGTTTGTCAAACTGTGAGTGATCCCAACTCGGTGGTCGAGTGCTCTGATCATTCACCTTACACCAAGAAAGTCCCAGTTCGAAACTCAAATTTTTCTTAAGTGAGAAACTTGGTGGATGTTGAAGCGAGCATTTGTGTTTTCTCTGAATGTGTTCATTTCAACACACCGATGCTTTCCGTCATTACTCCATTTGCTTCTCATCTTCCCTGATTGTCTCTGATGACCCTGATGCCAGCGAGACTTTTAAGGGTCGTCCTTGTGATGGGTGTATTTTTGGTTTGTGAGGCGGGATGATAAGTGCTGCGCTTGCTGGTACTTGTAGGTACTTTTAGCATGGTGCCACTTGTAAGCGCAAAGCTCTGAACTGGCGCGCAGTCCTCACATCGTGCATAGGGCAGCTATGATATTTGAGCAGCAACAGGTGTAAGACAAGTCCTTTGAGTTCTTTTAAGAATCTGTACCAGATGTTTTCATGGCTCGAAATTGATCTGAAAACAGTTTGAAAACTAAATATGAAAAAACATAACTATTTTTCTACCCTCAGAGTATTCTTAAATGATTTTTTAAGTAAACAGACACCACTCTGATATCTCGAACAGTTTTCAAATTGCGTAGTTTTTTTTTTCTTCCTGAAGCCTTGCGCACCGTAGTGTAGCCAGTTGGGCCGGGGCCTTGAGCTGTCTCGCTGGAATGTGATGGATGACAAACTGAAACCGTGATACCCTCAAAATCCAGCGACCCAGCTTATCCACCTGATGAGGATGATTGAACAGCTAACTAAGGGCTCGGTTGTCTGTATATGATTGCTGGACTGGGTGTGTTTGCCGGCAGCGACGGCATGTCGGTGTGTCGGGGGCGGGACTCCAAGAAGCAGCACGTGCGGCACAGCAAGCAGATGAAGGAGAGCGCGACCATCAACCGGGACCCCTACATGCACCACACCATCATACCCAGGACGCAGCGCATACAGAAGGAACAGGTGACCCTCCGGATGTGGTGTGTTCCTTGTCTCGAACGTGGCTCCAGGGCACTGTGTTACACTTTTGCAGCATATTTCACAAAAAACTAGAATGCGTACCTGTAGTGACATACTATGTGAGGACTCCATGAAGACAATGTATTTATTTGCTGTGTATAATTTTTAATGAATGGTGGGTGCATTTCCTGCTTACAACGTTTGCTTTCTTAGATTCTATAAATGCAAAAAAAAAAGTTTTTGAGTACCTGACTATTCCAATACTCATCCCATCTCTTAAGTTTAACATTTTAAAACATTTACTTTGCACTTTACTTAAATTTTTATTTATAATATCTGTTATGCCATTGATGTAGATTGTTAAAAACAAAATGTAAGTGTGCCAGAACACTAACACATACATGTTAGTGCTGGCACATCCTCTGTATTCAATATATTGAAGTTACATAACTTTTGCAGTTAGGAGTCGGTTGGCACCCTTTACTTGGAAGAACATTAACAAATCTTTCCGTTCCTATCCATTTTGTTGTATTTTCAGATGTGCGTACGTAGTTCAATATTTTAGTTCACCAACTATTTCACAAGGGCAAAAAATAATTGTTTTCTTTTGCTCATAGAGTTGAATTTATTTCATTCATTGGTAAGATTAAAAAAAAAAAAAAAAAGTTTAAGTTTAACTGGAATCATAACACTGACAAAAGATGTTTAAGTGTGAATGCTACTAGTACTCTACTTAATGCCTGCATTTAGTATTTTTAGTATGTTTATCATATAGAAAATTACTGTAATGTAGTAAGTATTTTTTATCTCTGTTAAACCTGTAGGTTAGCTGGCATCAAGTGCTAACCGGAGGATCACTAGATCACTAAGTATCAGTTTTGCGTTCCAGGTGCATCCGATGAACCCTGACGACTTTGCTGCGATACTGATAGAGAAGTTGGACCACGTCAAGAAGGAGCAGGATGCTCAAGAAAAGTTTGATCACAAACTGTTAGAGGTGAGCTGGTGTCTGTGTCTTAGCACGCCCGACTGTCTGGATTGATGACCCGGTGGCATTGTAATGTGATAGACGATGATGCATGACAAACCATTATAAACCGTTGTACACCAATCCCTCAATTAGCAGCTGCTGTTGGAATCATGGCTATTAAGCGAGAACATAATGCAAACAAATTTGTGGCAAATTTCCTTCAAATTTCAGATTTTTTAACAAAAATTTCACGGTTACTCAAAAAGGGGTCGTAATAGAGATGTGGTCTTGATAAATGATTGTAACATCTGTGTTTCACTGTATGAAACTCTTCTACTAGTGATATCAGACTCAAAGTAGTACACTATGCCGAACAGATGAACAACTATGCAACAGCTATCCAATGTAGGTGTTGTGAGAAGAATGAACGGCGGTAAATAATGTAGAACAAGCTTCAAAGTGGGTGAAAATGACTCTGATGTTGAGAAAGAATAGTAACAATGTGTTTGAGAATTTTTATTAGATTTTTATTTATTTTGTGAGTTTATCATGTATGCACCCTGGCAAAGAACATATGAAAGCAAATGCCTTGAATCTCGGAAAAGGATTGACTCCGATTCCAGTGAGAATAAACGGAATCGTGGCATCGAAGAATCAACAGACCCACGCCTATTTTAAATATTTGAGTGTTTCTGTAGGTTAAATTTTGCAGTTACCTACCACCCTTACCGTATCTAAACATGTATCTTCAGAAACAAGACTAAAGTATAGTTGTGGTGGAACTATAAATGTGATTGATTTGGGTAATTTTGAATGTGACAGGGGGTGATAGGTGGCACAGACGAACCGTACATGATGGATCAGGCTGCCCCTCGTATGCTTGCCGATGCCATCAGGGAGAAGTTCCAAGTGGAGGAAGAAGACAGTGTCCAGGATATCCTTGGTAAGTACGGCTCACTACTCACTAATGTTGCCAGTAGGTGCCATCCTTCCACATGAGTTTGTCCATTTAAAGCTCCCTAACACCAACAAACATAATATCATATTTGTTAGAACAAATTTGCAAATTGTAAATGATTACTTTAAGGTAGGTACTTTTGGATCTACAAATTCTTATTTAAAAAAATATGGATTTCAATTATTTTTCAAAAAAATTATGCGTGATTTAAATTGTTGTGTTTTCTAGGTTAATGCATACTTTGATTCAAAATTGAGATTTTGTGTTATATGTGAATCAGAAGCATTACATGTGTAGTTGGGACATTGTTTTTTAGTTAAAAATTCTTCTTAATTATGGGAAGCATTTGGTATATTAGTGAGAAAGATTTTTAATGTACTAGAATTAACTCGAACTAAGTACATATTAAAAAAATGGTTTCAATCATGTGTGTCAAACTTGAGCATTTTTAGGTATCAATATTCCGTAAAAATTGGACATGAAATGTTTATCATATTGAAAAAAATAATTTATTAACACTCACACAACCTGTAATAGATAGGTAAGAGACTGTAAATGTTCCATATCACATATCTAAGTTCATCCGTTGATCCTGATGACTTTATTCTATATACAGTAAGTCCTCGGTTTACGTCGGGGTTACGTTCCTGAAAACCGCGACGTAAATAGAAACGACGCAAAATGAGCCATGTTTCATGCCACCGGCCGGCCACGGCCCAAGGTCGGCCGGAAGCGCTGGCATACAGACGTGACAACGGGCAATTTTATCAGCAAATTACAACCGACAGCGTGGGAAACAAGTCCAACTAGTACTTCTCAGCTTTATAGAATGGTTATTTAACCAGCTGCTTTATTACCTTTATTGATTGAAATATAAAAACAGATATATAGTCGTTTGGAAGACATCTTATGAAGAAAAAATCATAAATTGCAGTGAGCTGATACTGTAGGCCTACTACAAACGCATTTAATCACGATAAAGTTAACAATGGCACGTTTAAAACTCCGGCCAACTCAATGATATCATAGCGACTGAAGTGTAGAGCTGTAGCAAACCGTATGTATTCGTTACTTAGTAACGGGTGCGGCATCTAGTAACGAGTAACGAAACGTTACACACGAATGCATTTCGTTCCTCGCATTTTTCGTATGCTTCACGCATGCGCGCGCATATTCGATGAGTTTACGTTACAAAGAACGGTGTTGGTTTATTAAGTAAAGTATAATTTGGAAATTCGTCGTCCAAGTTTTTTACTGTTTATTAAAGGTATTGTGTGTGTAGACAAAGTTTGAGATTGGAACATAAACAACGTAAGAAAGTATTTTTTACAAATTATAAATATGTATGTTTTTGTTTTTTATTATCGCGTATTTTCACATTTTTTGTTCTTATCTTAAAAGAGATATTATAATAAAGCTGCTCTAATGAGATTTTATTGTTTCTTGGTTAACAAAAGCTGTTAATTATCAAATACTTTTAATTGTTTATATTCAATTTATTATTATTTACGCGACGTCATACTGTACGCGTACGAAATACGACTCGATTCGTTGCTGTTACATAACATAGCATGTTATGCGGTATCAGAAGTAACGAGTAACAATACGAAAGTAACGAGTACTAATTGTTATAGTAACGAATACATACGGGTACACTTTTTTTAGTTACTTTTACACCTCTACTGAAGTGCCAAGGAGTTGGACAAAAAGGGGTAGGAGAAAATGCTGTGTCGTTGCGGGAAGTAGATAACACTTCTACGTGCGAGATACGTGGGTGGCCGAGCGGGCGGGCTGGTAGTATTGCATCACCGCGCGGAGAGCAGCGGAGAGCAGGAAGCGTCCCTCATGATGTATGATAAGATAAGGCGGTGAACGTGTAGCTTACGCTACATAGCATAAATTAACTACCGAAGGAAACAAAGAATTATAAACGAATTATATATGGTGTTTTGGTTAAAATAAAGATTTACGGTCATTGTAAACGACGTTATTGTGAATCGGCGACAGCTTAAATTGAAACATGAGTACTCAAACATTAGCGACGTTAATCCGAAACGACGTAAATCGGTACGACATAAATAGAGGACTTACTGTACATTGATAGTGTGATTAGGTATATACAATTAATTTAGTACATCGAAAGATCCTGGACGTAAAATAAAAACTTGTTATAAAACAATGATTTTTGACTGTAAAATGATTACAAAAGAAAAAATTCTACAGGGATGTGACATTTTTTTTTTTTTTTTTTTTTTTTTGTATTTTGAAAATAAAATTTTTGTTATGTCCAGTATGTACATCATCATGCCATTAGGATATTGAGAGATAAACTTGGATATATTATACAGAATAATTACTTAAGCAACTTTTGTCAATAATTAATTAACACATGTTTAACTACTGTGTTGTACTCTCTCTACTAGTAATGTGTCGATTCTACTTATTTCCTGGTTCTCAGTTCAGTTCCGGTTCTTTAAAATCGGTTCTTGGTTCTCTGTCTCAGTTTCAGGTTAACCTCCACACAGTTTCAAGTCGCACCAAAGATACAGTATACCCTAATAAATGGTGTATTTGTTTAACATGACTCATCAGTGACTTACTGTACCATAATTTACACACAACAAACAAGTCAACTAGCCGCTAGGTAGCACAGTTGCTGCTTGCATCACTAGATGCTGTAGCAGCACTGTACCCACATCCTGTGGTGCAGCAATATCTTGTAATACAAAATAACAGTTTTTTTTTTTTTTTTTTTGCTGGGTCAGTATTTTATTTAGGCACACCAATAAAAAATTGCTTGAGAAAAATGTAAATATTTGTTCACAAGAGATTAAGTAATTTATACAGAATAAATATAAAAACAAATACTGGATTAGCAAGTATTGTATTTATTTTAATGGGTAAGGAATGGAACACCCAAGTTAACAGAGGTCTGTTTAAGGAGGATATTAAAAAATGGTATGTTGGTTGTATTATAAATATAAGTAGACATGCAGAAATTTATTGAGTAGCAAGTTTTAAAATTTTTGGGTGACTAGACATCAAATCTTGGATGAAATTGGAGGAATTCTTGAGTAAAAAATTAAATTTCTTCAGTTAAAGGACATATTTAAAAGACCCTGTGACATGTTATTTTATATAAATATAACATTAAAAATTATATAAAAATAATAATTTCTGTATCTATTAAGAGAGTTTAAAATATTTTTTTGTAGCAAAGCTATTTGATTTTGCAAGTCCCGAGACACGTGCTTGTATGATTCCCAGATCAGCACGTGTCGCGGGTGTGGTCAGACCTGACGCCCTCTCGCTCTCCGGGCCTCGCGTCGCCGCGGCCTAAATCCCCAGACGGCAGGCGGAGACCTAACGTTCTTCCTATCAGCAAGGTAAGTTGTCACCTTCTCTAATTCATGGGCAACTAGTAGTTGTAGGTTTTTTTTTTTTTTTTGATCAAGTTTGAATATGAATATCTAATTTGAATAAGGAAGAGAACAATTCCAACTCAAAAAAATAAACTTTTTTTTTGTGATACAGCAGTTTGTATTCTCACATTTTAAAAAACTATTTGTATATTCTCTCATGCAATTGCAGTGGATATTTTATGCTAATGGTTATAAATACTTAGGGGTGGGTGGCGGGGGGGGGGGGAAGGGGGAACCTTTGAGAGACTTAACTGTTTGGTTTTTAAAGTTTTTTCCCCTAGTATTTGCTGTTTGGAAATATTTACAATTTGCAGATTGTCCGTCCAACTGAACTTCAGGCATTCTGTTGTTCTCTGTGCACATGTTTAAGCAATCTATATGGTCTGTTATATACTAGAAACTGGGTCTCAAAAATTACTCTTTACAAAAATGTTAATACTTAATGTTATATACCATGTCAACGTTCTCAATACACTTAGAAAAGAATTTAATATTAGTTGTTGGTTATTGTAAAGTTTAAGAACTTATTTTATTTTAATTTAAATATGAGTTATAAAAGTTTGGGTATTTGAAATTTTTGATATGCAAAAACATAAGCTACAGAAAACAAAAAAAGGCTACAGTATAAAAAAAAATTATTTCATGAACAATCTCACTGAGTGATACAAATGAATCAGTAATCTGGTAGATTGGCCAGGGCTATGTTAATAGAGTCTGATTTTTTTTTTGTGTTTACAGACTTGGTGCAAGTTGCAGAGGGATGGCTTGTTGCATAAAAAATTAATTTTAAGAGATAACTTCAAAAAAAGGCTTTCACTGTAGTGTTTTAGACCTGCACTGCATCTATGTATCCTACTGGCTATCTTGTTATGATATGTTAGTGTCCGAGTAATGGCCCGACTACAATAGCAATATCTTAAACTGTGTCCGAAGGACACTCGTTGCTGATTGGTCCACGTGACACTCTGACGTCATGCGTCAAGTGGGCGAAGGTCCGAACCTACCTGGTCCGAAGACATTCGTCAATTTGAACTTTTTGTCCCAACCTGTGTACTTCGGACTCAGAAAAAGAACAGAACACTCACGATATTTGAATTTCCGGTTCCCGTTTGAAAACGTGGTGTTTGTTGCAGTTTTCGGTGAGACAATGTGACGTCACTCACATTCGGATAAGGACACGGACCACGCACAGGTTCGGACTATTGTAGACGGGCTCTAAGAGGTGTGGTGTGGTGTTGTGTGGTGTGTGTCAGATGGTGCACGCCTTGGTGTCCCCGAGCGCTGCCATTCCGTCCCACTTTGGCAACGCGAGTGCCGTTCATGGAGTGCCTCACCCCTACCGCTCCTCGCACTACCCTCGTCACGCTCGCAAGGAGAAGGTGGGTTAAATGACAGAAACTTAACAAAACAGTATTCAGGTGTTACTGATGTGTTGCCCATGTTTTTAGTTTGCTCTGTGTTTATCGGGGCTGTCAGTTTTCATTTCAGTTGAGAGTTTCCGGTTTCATATCTGGTTTGCAGGACATTTAAAATTTTATACATTCACCCACCCCTCAAAGTAACTCTGTTCAGTTTTTTTTAATCTCAAAATGTTATTCAATATTTATTTAATTGTACATCAAATGTATGTATATATTTGTATTGTAAAGTAATTTTAATAGAAGCAGTGTCTTGATTAAAATGGTTGTCAGCAGGCACATGAAAATGAATTATTTTGATTAACATGCACTGCACTGTTGTTTTTCTGGAACGAATTTGAGCGTTACTTCAAGGGGTGAGTGTGAACGTTTATTAAACCAGCAGTAAAATCGTTAATGTGGCAAAGCAATGGTCATGAACGTTCCAGATGAAGGAGCTTTTATCGTATTGCTTACAGAATTCTTGTATTGATGCTCGTTAAAAAAAAAAAAAGCACTCACCTTTACCAGTTGCTTTGTTTTGCAGGTGTTTATGCTCGTATCTGTCTTTTTCCAAGGATGTGTTCTCGACCTTCTCGTCCGACTCTGGCAACGTGCACGACTTCCTGGAGTCCTCGGACCACAAGCACCACACGAGCAGCAGCAGCGGCAGTGGCTACCTGCCCAAGAGCCGCTCCATGCCGGACTACCAGGACTCCCAGAAGATGGAGCTGTCAGGTAAACTTGAGAGTCTGCCAGCGACTTCCGTTGTGCCTGTCTTCGTCTCGCAACGACTAGGGACGAGATTGCACGGTGAATTGCGACAGAATCGGAACAACACAGGAAAGCATGGCACAACACCTCCTAACACTGGATTACAAGTAATGTCGTGAAATTAAATAGCATTTAACCAAAACTTAATTCAAATCATAAAATACGTATTTAATCTTTTAATGTTTGAAATTCAAGGAATGTTGTTTCTGGACAAAAAAATTGTATCAAAGTGCATGGATCAGAAAAATTAAATTTGTTTTTTATTGTGCATCGCTCATTTAATGATTTTTAAAACCACAATAGTTTGCTAATTTATTTTAATTCTGAATGTATCTGTTTCAGATAACTTATTTACAAATTATCAGGTTTTATAAAAATAAAATAACACCGAAAGCCTCTGTTTTAAATGATTTAAAAATAAATTCATTAAATCTTGTGTTTAACAATATTTATTTCCTCTTTAATGTACAATTGGTTTCTTTATAATTGATGGAAACGGTTTAGTCGTTATTGCAGTTTTTATAATAATTAATCTTATGCCCCAACAGTGCTTTATATTAAACTAGCGACCTGCCCCGGTTTCACACGGGTGCAATGCTGATACTTAATATACTACAGAATGTCTTTATATACAACATTCACAGCATTTTTGTCATTAAACAATAAAAACATGTTTCTTTAAAGGTTACTCTTGAAAGAGCGACATATAATTGTCCATGTGAAAAACACTCAACTCTCAATTCTAAGTCTGCAATGTTGATAGTTTGACCCTACAATTTATTAATGGTCATTGCAAAAGATATCTTTACCGGAAATTGTAGGCGTTTAAATTGGAACGGTAAATCCGATGGTATGAGAGGAATTCAGGGAATCAATACATCTTCTCTGGTATCACATTATTTCTCGTAAAATTAAAAGATAAAAAATGGTTATTGTGGGTTATCCCTAAGAGATAGACATATACCATCGCAGACTTTTTTGTAGACCTTTTTGAGGTGTACAATACTGTAGTACATTATTTTGATCTATCTCGTAGGGTTCAGCCAGCGTTTGCAATGTAAGTGCAAAAAAATGTGTTTATTTACGACATTTCATTAGAATCTTCTAAAATTATCACTGTTTCTCACTATATTATGCATGTATTATACATATAAACCTTCCTCTTGAATCACTCTATCTATTAAAAAAAATGCATCAAAATCTGTTGCATAGTTTTAAAGATCTAAGCATACATAAGGACAGACAGACAGTGGGAAGAGACTTTGTTTTATACTATGTAGTGATTTTTGGAGATAAAATGATCAGTAGATATATATTAACAACTCTAACATTATTTAATTTGGTCCAAAATTACAATCTGATAACTAGAGTAAAAATTATTTATGCTATCCTTTATTTTATGTACATTGTGACAGTTAAGACCTCCCAACTAGCTCAATGAGGTCTGACTCTTACTTACATAATAAACTTGATGAAAGTAATGCTGGGTCCAAAAATACTGTAAGTTATATTAAATATTCTTTGAATGTTATTTATATGAAATAAAGTGTCTCTGAAGTTTTAACTGATTTTAACTTATTTTATTCTCCTTGAAGATAATTCACAACTGGTGGCCATCATCCGACCACGGAGACATGTACATGACAAAAAATAAAACTTGCAGCTCAAACAATTTTACTTGCACAAATGAAACAGTTCCTTGCTCGCGGATATTACTTAAAAGTTGAGACACTTGCCTTCCCTGACGCTGGCCCCTCTGCTCCGGAACTCCCTTCCTCGTTAAGGACGATGAGGGGTCGATACGCTGAGACACTGAAACAGGGAAATTAGGTAGTCTACCGAACTCGTGCCATTGAGGGAGTCGTAAAGTGACGGTGGCGCGACGTGCTGTGGCCACGTGTGCAGGTTACGACTCGCGGCATCGCCAGAGCAGGGACGCCTGCCGCAGATCCAGCAGCAAGAAGACGCTGACGGACCAGACGGACAGCGGAGTGAGTGTCGTGTCGGACAGCACCCCGGTCATGGATGCTGTCTCCGAGTGCAAGGAAAGGTATGTGAGGATTCACAACACAGAGGAGACTTTTACAGCCGAATCAAAAATCAGAGTAGTAAGTTTGACTTTATTAAAGGGGTTTTACTGTAGTTAATTTTCAAAATATTACTAACAGTATAATGGAATGGAGTATAAACTAAGTGGTACTCTTGAACAGATTATGTGATGTTAAAATTTAAAAAGAAAAAGCAACGTTCAGTTTAAATTTTTGAAGTAAATATTAAAAATAAAATGTGAAGACTTTGACCTAGTAATTAAAGAACATCTAAGCAATGAACATTTTTTTGCTCAGAAGTCTTTAGAAGCAGTCATTAATAAGAACTGCAAGTTGCAAGCATGAGCTAGGCGCAAGCAGCGGAAAAGCAGCACTCATCAGAAAAGCAGACCAAGATCAAAAATTTATTTTTTTAATTATCTAAGAACTGAACATTTTTAAGTATTCTATATTTAATAGGGGTGCATGACTAGCATATATTAATGTTTTCGAGTCAAGTAGTGCCAAAAATTTGTATTTTGTAATCCTAGTAGTCAGAATAATTTTGTTAAGTAAAAAAAAAGTATGAATATGGTGTGCTAAATGAGCGAAAATACTTACCAACAAAAATGAAAATCAGAAATACAGTATGAGAGGAGAGCGAATATAGTGATATTAATTGTTTGTGAGTCTGTACCATTATGTTAGTTTTGAATGTGTATAATGTTACAATAGTTGATGGTTAAGAGGTTTATTTAACATGTCTCTATTATCAGAATATTTCACTTATCTGACATTCTGCCAGCCCGTCCATGTCAGATAAGTCAAAATACTATAAAAGTATTCTAAAGTGAAATATAGGTAAATATTTTTAAGGAGGTATTTTGAGGTCTGATTGATTGTGTGGTAGGTCTTTGCAAATTCCAGTATTCTGATGCGAAACAAATATCAAATTGAATGTTTAAAATATTCACAAAGACAAATTGAATTATGAATATTGTTCTCAGCGTTGCTATATTACACTCATTTTATAAAATACATGATTAAAGTAAAAAAAGGTTTAAATTTGTAATGTTTAAACAGATTAAGAGGTTAACTGATTGGGTTCTATGTATAAAATTATAAAATAACCATGCATAATTTAAATATTGAGCATTCACAATTGCAAACTGAGTAGGTACCATCTTTTGAATTTTTAAGTAACCATCTATTTATCAAGCAATTGTGTAAACAAAAACAAAAAAAAACTAAATATCTTCATGAGCGAATCGTAGATTTCCAATTTTTTTAAAGCTTTGCAACAAATGCAGAGCTTCACGTCAGACCCAAATTTTTGCATCACAACCACAACCGAAGATTCGAATAAACCGAATAGCAAATGTTTTTGGCTAAGTTAAATCAAACATTGGTCAAAGCTATGCGCTGGCCTATTGTGTGATTTGACTGTTCGATGGTTATTGTAGGAAGGCAGAAAATAATGATCACTGTATATTAGTTTCAGTAAATCTTCGCGATTGTGTCCGTGTATTTGTTTCGGTGTGGTGGTTGTTTGTGCTCGGGAGTGTCGCAGTTCTTGCCGAGCGTGCGTGTTGTCCCAGCTGGGTGCGCACGTGGGTCATGGAGAGCGGCTCCAGCACGGCCCACTCCCATGGCGACAGAGAGAAGCACCGCCTGCGTATCGCCTGCGCCACCTCGCCCATTTCGGCCAGGTGAGTCTTCCCGCCGCCTCAGTCGAACACACTTCATCTTAAATCTGAATCACGAAACGGAATGTAGATCTTAAAGAGCCGTGTATAAAAAAAAAATTAATGTGAGCAAAAACAGATATTTAAGTTTTGAGAAAATTTCAAGCCTTAAGAGGCCACTCCAGTGTTTCAGGGGCACTACGCAACCCGCGTTAACCTCATAAGATTCAATGCTAATGTCATTTTGCTTGTAACTAATTAACTAATATAGATTTCGAAATGATGCTTGCTTCATATGTAAGACAACGATGCTCTTATGAAAGCCCCTTTCTTCAAAAACGTGCATAAATTATGGTTCAAACCTAGACAATACACTTTTGCATATTAGTAAAGATTAGTGTAATACCATAATTTATGCACCTTTTTGAAGAAAGGGGATTTGATAAGAGCATCGTTGTCTTACATATCAAGCAAGCATCATTTCTAAATCTATATTAGTTAATTAGTTATAAGCAAAATGAAAATAATAGCATTGAATCTTATGAGGTTAACGCGGGTTGCGTAGTGCCCCTGAAACACTGGAGTGGCCTATTAATGTAACTTAACCTAATGTGCTTTTTCCATTGAAACTATATGGACGTATGATCCGGAAAATGTGCTCATCTGGCACGGCAGTGGTCCCTAACGTGCCGGGCTGGAGAGTCTAGCCTTCACTGTGGGTGGAGTGAAAACGGGCACAGAGCGTGTGGCTGACCTGCAGGCACGGCCGCAAGCTGGCGCCCGGCCACAGCGGCTCGCGCTCCGGCTCGCTGGAGCGGGGGGTGGGCGTGGGGGCGTGGGGCGGCCCGGCCCCCGCCCAGCCCTTCGTGGCCGACCCCTCCATGCCGCCCCTGCCGCAGCCGCACACCCCCACGCAGCTGGAGGAGGCCAGGCGCCGCCTGCTGGAGGAGGAGAGCCGCGCCAAGCCGGGACGCCAGAGGTGCGTGCCTGCCGCCGCGCCTCCGAGTGCTTTTCCTTTTAGCAGCGAGTATCTGATATCTGTGCTAACTTTTTCATTTCCGTAAACTTTACATACAAATATGACATTACAATATTTCATAACACTTACTCTGCCGTCTGGGCATGCTAAAGTATTAAAATAAATAATTTGTAACGATCTAGCATCAGTCGGGTTCATTCGGAATCATAATAATACAGTGAGAATATCTGTGTTTGAAAAATGTACGAACATCAGTTGTTTCTAATTGATTGAAAGAAAATTTACACACCATACTACTTATTTCTGATAAATAAATAAGCGGTAATATCCAAATTAATATTAGATTTCAACTTAAAAATACTTAGTTTATACTGGAAAACTACCTGTATGATGTGCTCGGAATCTTAACAGCGGGACCAAAAACGTTTGTACGACAATTTTTTCTTTCCAAATTTTGATTCCCTAAAATAACGGTGCAACAATCATGTGATTTATTTATTTAGCCCTACATGTTATGATTAAAATGGCACCTTCAAACAGCATATTAGGTATCTGATACAGAGTGGCATCTTGCCAATACCGTATTTACTCGTGTATAGCGCGCCCTCGTGTATAGCGCGCACCACGATTTTTGCAACAAATTCCAAAGAAAAAAATTTTTTTTTTCCCGTAAATAAATTGTACTAACATTTTGTGGTACCTGTTAAGTAATTACGTATGAAACAAATGATAATTTAAATTGATGTGTGGTGATGCGTCAGGAAAATACTTAAACTCTGCTGTGTAGACGCAAGATAATGAAGCGCTGTATCGTCACAACTGGTACGTGGGCGGGAGGAAGAGAGGCAGGCAGGAATGTGACACGGAGTAGATGACTCACCGGTAGATGACTCACCGGTAGCAGCTGCGACGAAGCGAAGGAAGTGGGAGGGGGACTGGTGTCAACATTCTCTCTCTCTCTCTCTCTCTCTCTCTCTCTCTTTTATTTTACTAGCTGTAGAGGGGGAGGTCTAAAAATAAACAAGAGACCTGGGAGCTTGCGCGCGCACGTGTGTGTGTGTGTGTGTGTGTGTGTGTGTGTGAAAGAGAGGCCTTGTTGCTTGTGCGTATGTGTGGGGGGCTGGCCAGAAACGTCACCCGTCAACCGGCAGTTAACGACTTCCACTCCTCCCCGCCTCATCTACTCACTTTTTTTTTTTTTTCCGTGTATAGCGCGCATCCTTATTTTTTTCCTTTACTTGAGGGGAAAAAAGGGCGCGCTATACACGAGTATATACGGTATTCTTTTCTGAAAGTCTGGGAAACTTGAGAACTCGGGTGTGAGAAACCTGGAAAAAATCAGGGAATTTCGTAACTGCCAGCGTGTATTTAATGCGTCTCGAGTGAGTTGAAGGAGCGGAGACGTGTTCCAACGCAGCGCGCGACTGGTCACTCGGTAGGTTCGGGGCGTCCTCCAAGTCGGCGGCGCTGCACAGCCCCCTGGAGTCGGGGCAGTCGACGCTGCGCAAGGGCGGGCGTGCGGGTCGCTCCTCCCTGCCCGGCCCGCCGGGCCTGCTCGACCCCCCGGAGTTCACCACCGTCGTGTTCTCCTTCTGCGAGGAGCAGGTGCCGTACCGCACCAAGATCCCCGGCCGGCCCGTCACCCTGCGCCAGTTCAAGGAGTTCCTGCCCAAGAAGGGCAGCTACCGGTGCGTGTCGTCGTCGTCGTCGTCTGGCGTCGAGCTCTCGTACCGCACTTATTACATATTTTAACAAACTTCACGTATTGTATGGCAGTGATTGTAAACATAAACATACATAAAGGAAACTTTTTATCGTAAGTGTTGGAATAATCTGGTTTTAAAACATTTTTTCCCCATTTATTGAATGTTAGAAAGCAAACATTATAAGCAGGAAATTACACTATTTATGAACGTTATATGCAGGAAATAAATACATTGTCCTTATGGGGGAAATATTGAGACTTTAAAAATATGACATTATAAGCAGGAAAACATTATATGCAGGAACATTATAACAGGGTTCTACTGTATTGTGTTTGTTTCCTAAAGATATCGTAAATGATAAATAATATTCAGCTGTGAAAATTAAAAAAAGCTATGATAAAGTTATTTGTCAAAAACAAAAAATATTCACTCAGTCGTGGAGTTTTACAAAATACATTTTTTTATAGCAATTTACTTTTGAAATTTGGCATTTTGTAACATTTTTTTTATGTTACATTTTATAGCATTTTGAGCACACATCTTTTCCGGAAGTTCGAATTCATTCACTTTGTGTCAGATACGTTGTTATTGTGTGTCCTCCCATCGTAATTGGAAATTTTCTTAATAGTGAACATAAGCTATTTGGCTACACATGATACTAAGCATGCAATTGTAGCTATGTTTAAGAATGCCCATGCATTAAATTTTTATTTTTATTTTTTTTTTTTTTTTTTTGGGCCATAATACTTGATGATCCTCGCACAAACTGAGATTTGATTTATGATTTATAATCTAAAGGTATTACCCACAAACATCGAAGTATGCGATAAAAATAATTATGTACATTGCTTAAAGTACGCCATTAAATTTGATTGTAATTGATGTATAGTATTTACCTAATGACAAAACCAAGTGTCTGTGTGTAAAAGTTAATGGAAATTCTTACTCTTTGTTTCTTTTTGTTGTAAAATCTAATTGTTCATGTTCATGTTGCAGTTACTTCTTCAAAACGGAATGCGATGATTTGGATATGAAAGTGATTCAAGAGGAGATAGTGGACGATAATGAGGTGTTGCCACTGTGGGAGGGGAAAGTGATGGCGCAAGTGAAGCCGATTGAGTGACTGTATTGTAGCTCTTCTCTCCGGGAACTCGCAACACGAGAGTGCCTTCCCTCAGCCAACAGACTGACCCAGCACGGTGTGTTAACGCATAAGTGCTTGCGCTCACGTGCTAGTGCTTTCAGCAGACTGTGTTCCTGTTCGTAACATTGTTCCCAGTCATAGTACAACATTTTTTTTTTTCAAAAATTGATCTGCCCTCCCAGGAACCAACGATTGGCGTTTCCTGGGAGGGAGGAACGTTATATTCTGTAATTCAGGTGTTTTTTTTTTTAAATATTTATTCCTGAAATGTTAGTTTTGATTGTGTTTTATTTATTGCACTGGTGGCAGCTGATGTCCTCATTACTAATGGAAGACAATAGGCAAATGCACGTGTGTTTATTTAAGTAATTGGTAAGTACTAATGTTAGTGGCAATCACTAATATGTGGTGGTGTCTGTTTTGGAGATGTATTGAAAAAAAAATTTTAGCAAAACGAGACGTAGATTTGTTGGGGGATTTTAAGAAAAGTATTCTGAAAATCGACAGCAGAGAAATGTCATTTAAACTAAGAAGCAACCTTTATTTTATTGCTGATCTGCTCTTATGTTTTTTCCATTCTGTCTCAAACCTTAAGTACAAATATGTTTGCTGAGATTCATGTAAATATCCTGAGTTTTCATACCGATGGTTATACTGTATAATGTATAACTTATACATACTGTTTTATTTATCTGAAAACAATTTGTTGTAATATTTTATTTATATTATTTGCATATGTTCAATGTACAATTTTAACTACTAGACACAAATTCAGAGTAATATTAAATGGTTTTGTAGGTAAATTTACCTATTTTAGCATTTATGACATGTGTGAATTCACCACAAATCATAAGATAGCTGGTAAATGCTTTCTATGAAAGCCTATGTTGGTCGTGCAGTGTAGACTAATAGTTACTAATGCTTTTTTTTAATAAATGATAATGTACTCATAATGAGCCTTGTTTAATTGTATAGACACAAAAATTATTAGCCAGCTCAAAATAAATTGGAATTGGGTTTTTTAGAGGGGGGCGGGGGGTGTTGTCTGTGGTGTAGATTTCTCATTTAAATACAATGCATCCACTATAAAGTGGTGTGGAAGAGTCTCGCTTTGAGGCCCATGATAAACTGAACCTAATTCTTATATATCTCAGCAATGTACCAAACAACTCTTGTACATTCACACGTCACTGACTTGTTTTACTCCGCATTCTACATCTGGGCAGGGCCGTCTAGAGATTTTTTTAAATTTATAAATTTATGAGTTTAACCAGATATTTTGACAAAATTACACTTATTGTTATTGCTAATAAACAAGTTATGAAATAAATGCAGAACACATTACACCATTGTAATATTTTGTGTTTTTTTTTTTTTTTTTCCCTTAACTAAAATTAATTTACTGGCACATTTTCTGGGACCTTGGTTACAAAACTTATATCACTCCAGACCTCCGGCTAGCTCAAAATTGGTCTAGAGTGCACATACATGACCACTTGAAGAAAGTTGTTTAGCACTGAAAAAAAATATCAAAATAATTGTTACCTCTTGTGATTGATTACTTATATGTAAGGTCTCTCAGACATAAACAGATTTTTACTGTTTTTTTTTTTTTTTTAAATTTTTTTTCCCATTCAAAAAATTTACAAATCACTATAGCCTCTATCGTCCGACCAAGAAAACAAATGTATGTTGAATATACAAACTGGTCGCACAAAAGATTTTCACTGACACCAAAACTGAAATTTGCTGTTTGTCTGTATGGAAGGCGAAAAATACATCTACTGTTCGCAAGTAAATCCAGTTGTTTGTAACACACAGTACAAGCCAAAGGACTCCATCTTCCCAAATGACGACGTTACTCAAATAATCGTTTTAGGCTGATACCGGCAACTGTGCTCATACAAATTCTAACGTATTTACCCGCAAAAGGATTGTCCTTTCATATGGGTCTCCCCTTTAATTTTGGGGGGAAAAGCCTAACATTTGTACCTTGAGTCACCCTCGAATATGAGTCACGTCATATAACATTAGAAACAGCACTGATGTCCTTCATCTTTCCCCTCTTCATTCTTTATGGCCTTCCCTTTCCCTCCCCCCTTTCACCCTAGCACTATCTAACATAAAATACAAAGGAAAAGAATGATATTTTTTATACCCATGTTTTCCTTCCGGTCTTCCGCAAGAGACAAATCCACAGGCTATTTCTTTATCAGTTTTGTTTGGCAGTTTCTTCGATAAAAACAAGCACGTCCTTTACAGCAGTTTTGTCATGAATGAAATGTTGCAGTAGAAAGCGTAGAAAATCTCACAAAAAAAAAACAATGTTTGGACACAGTTGTGTCACACAAACATGTCAAGATAGATGTGATAATAATTGTGTATGGTGCCAGTTCACAATGACGAGAGAAAAAGGGAGAACCATAAACACACCACATCATGATGTTTATCTGACGGTACCTCGCACAGACGCTGAATGACTCCATTTCTGCTCTTTGTCCTCCAAAAAAATTTTTTTTTTTAATTTTCTGCATATAATAGTTTTTTTTTATTTTGCAAAAATATTCTCAAGTTTCAATTTACAGCCTCCCTTCCATTCCTTACACTTAAAAATGTTGTATCTTTCTCAAGCTCTTTATCACAAGAGTTTATATTTCATTACACACTCAAAAAAAAAATATATCTGTTAGACAATTTGTAAATAATCTCACTAAAATAGGCTATTCATTTTAATCTTCAATTTGGTACATAAGTATTTTCATCAATATGTGTAATATTCAAGTTCGGCAAAACATTTGTAATGAACATGCAGGTAAGTGGAACTACTAACATTAATAGTCTAATGGATTACAACAGGATTTTTTTATCACTTGCTTTGATAACAGTTGGCAAGGAAAACTATGAGCCAACATTTTAGGAATTTAATATACAAAACCAATAATCAGTCCATTTAATCTTTAAGTGCAAACTGTACAGCAATACCTCGACTTATGCTGTCTTACACAAATCCAGAGTTACAAGATTTTAAAATCTTTTGGAATCGTTTGTCTTTTGTTTTAATGTATTGTGACTCTTTCTCCACTCTGTCCACACTACGTGAATTTGACTTGCTCTGTTATCGATCTGTCCCACCGCATAAGTTCAGGGTATTACTGTATATGGTTTCAAGTCTTTGATAATTTTCAAACTCATCATCTGTATTAAACATTTCTATGCATAACTGTACAATTTGAAATTTTTGTTAAATTTGTATTGACTTTGAATGATGCATTTTACATGAGTTTTCTAGGTTGTCAGGTGTCACTCGGATAAATATGAGTTATTACCATTTTATGTTATCCTTATATAATTACTAATCAGCTGCTGAGATCTTTGTTCATAGTATCTTATTTTACTAGTGTGGTAGAAAAAAATTTCTCTTTACCATCAAATTTGTCAAGATTTCTGGAATCCCAGCAAACATAGTTGTGATTACAGTATTTAAGACATGGCAAGTGTGGTTGTACGTGGAGGAACTAAACGCATAATCACACTATACATTTTTAAATGTTGGTCTTCCTGTTTGTTTCAACTGCTCATGATTGATTTAGAAATATGTACAATGTAAACTCTTTATAACGTCACTCGATTTAACGACAAACGCCTTAAAACGTCGAAATTGCTTGACTTTGGTTGGTTTACCTTGTTTTCTATACAATAATACACGCTATATAGCGTCACGCTCACTCTATTTAACAACAATACGGCTTTATAAGTTGATAAGAATTGCAGCTGTGTACGTACTTTTGTTTGCTGTTTTGTTGTTGTATTATCTAGCACGTGTTTACTTCGACTGATGTACCGGAGATTCTAAGAAATTTAGCCTTTTGTTTTTGTATGATGAACTTTTACATGTTTACCTCAGTCTCTAGACTTTTTCTCAAGTTGTAACACATTATCATTATTGCAGTTGCTTACATAATTCTGAACTTTAAACATGCTAAGTAAACGAAAATCTTTGTGTATTGACGAAAAAGTTTTATTAATACGCTCTATAGAGGCAGGAGAAAAGATCAGTCATGTTGGAAGATGCTTTGGATTTAGCTTCTCTACCGTGTCTACAATATGGAAAAATAAGGAAAAAATTCTGCCCTCAGATGAAGATAGAAAATATGCTAAGAAATTTAAGAAACCTTAATACGAAGATCTGGTTCAAGCAATGCTATCATGGTTTTATAGACAACGCCAGAATAATATGCCTGTCTCGGGGCCGATCATATTATTATAGAATAGTAAAATGATATTTTTTATATCTTTCCATTTAACGACCACTCTCTATTGCACCGAAAAATGCTCAGTCTGTTAAGTGTCGTTATGTAGAGTTTACACTGTACGTGTGTGTGTGTGTGTGTGTGTGTGTGTGTGTGTGTGTGTGTGTGTATATATATATATATGATGTGGCACAGCACCGTTTAAATTAAAATACATTAACTATGGTATTCTGGTCAATATTTCTGAGGAAATATTAGAGGTAAAATTCTAGCATGACTGAACTTTTTAATTTAAGAGCACAGAATAAGTTTTGAAAAATTGAAATAAAGCCTACTATAATCTTAAAATTCTGATTCTAAAATAACCATGGCATGTAAAATTAATCTTCTGAGGCATAGGAATACCTACCTAGTGATAGATGCATTTCATGTTTCATGTTAAAGATAATTATTTTACTGCATTGTTCATTTCAGAGGATGAAAACTCTGATGGCTACTACAACAGTGAAAACAAGCACCACAATGAGATGGTGGTGAAAGTATGTGTGTAAAAGGTTTACAAGAGAGCAAACAACAATAATATTTTCCATATTTTTTTTCACTGTAATGTGTGCAGTTGCCTTGTATACCGCATGATTTAAGAGTTATGAGATTGGAGTTCCACATCTTCATTATCGTGAACGTAGTCGCTATGTAATTTTACTTGCGGCCAACCTCGTGCATTATTTGCACAGGGTCTAAAGCACAAACAGCTTATGAATTAACGTTATAAGGCAGGAATGAAAATTTTTTTTAGTTTAGCAAGTAAATAAATAATCAAATGTTTACTAAACAAGTTCAAGTGTGGAAAAAAAATGCTCTTATAGGAGACTCATGAGATGAAAATTGAACGTCACAGATGCAACATATAGCAGAGTATTTCGAAGCGTGTGCACAGTGGTGAATACAGAGGTTGGTGGGGGGGATATATCCCCCCCCTCCCCCGAAATCCTAAAAAAAATGTTATCATTCCCATCAACGAAAGGAAAGAATTTAAAAACAGACAGCGGGCAATCTGGTTATCTCTTCCATATTCCCCCCTTCTCACTCTTCATAAAATTAAATTCTGCAATCGCTTCTGTTAATTTTTTTTTTAAATAAAAATTCACACAGTTAAGGAACGACAAATCACAGCTGAGCATGCTTGTGCCTTAGCGTAAGTAATGGAATCAAGCCCAACGTGACAACGTTGTGTTAACCACGCAAGTCGTATGATTTCTTAAAAAAAATTCAGCATTCACAGAATGTCGTTTAACTGGTCATGTATAACCCTGTCACGAGCCGTGAACTCATTTTGGTGGAGTGCTCGTGTGTATTATTATTAATTGGAGAAATATTTTTTGTGAAATATTAAGTTAAATTTTATTCAATGTAATTTTCTAGAAGTGAAATTTCTTTGCAATTTTCAAGCGTTAACGAAAATTCCAATCACATGAGAGGAATGGTTAGGTACGTGGTGGGGAATAAGTAGAGTAGTGTGTGTCAGCGGTGATGTCACACTAACACTAAACCCATGCAGAAGCGGACGAATGGGAAGATGGCAAGAGGGGGGGGGGGAGATACTTAACGTAGCATGCTATATGATAATTGTAACGGCCGGAAGGGGAGAGGTACGAATGACGCAGCAGTGATGCTACGGAATTCTCGTGATGCTGCTTGTGTTTGTCTGCTCTTCTTTTAATTCATTTGAGATCATACATACCTACATCCATCCATCCATCCATCCTTACTATTCGCAATTATTATCTCTTGTTCATTAAAAAAAAAACTAATAATTTATCTCTGTCTATACCTAATAAGCATGAAGTTTCACTTTCTGTCGCACGTGGACTCCACGTACACACTTTTTTTTTTATTAATTTGGGAACTCATAAGTGACCTTTCACTGCAATGTGTGTATTGGATGTATAAATTTGGCAATATGAAAGTTAGGTGAGTTTGTTAAAAATTGGCTTTTTGACAAAAATTCTGTCGTATTTTGCTTTCATAGATTTTGTAATACTGTATAATGATTGTAGTTATTAAGAGACTTGGATGGACTGAAGGTTGAGAAACTGCTTGATCATGTATGTAATGATGTAATGAAGTACTGGTGTTCATTGTTTTGTAACCTACTGAGAGATTTTTACTGATTTGATTCAAAAGTAAGTTATTCTTAAAAGCCTGTTTTTTAACCCTTGTAATTTTACTCTTAAAATATTCTTTTGAAGCATTTATGAAACTATCAGGATATTTGTAGAACCATGCACAACAGTTAAAGACAAGATTATATGATGAAACCAAAAATAACAGTGAAATACAAAATGGAGCAAAAATAACAACAAAATACAAGATGGAGCAAAACTCACCTCAAATTCACCTCATTATGTATATTTATATATAGACTTAATTTCATAAATTTTGGGTTTTTAAAATTGCATAATGATTTTTTGATACATTTTAATAGTATTGAAATAATAAGACAATAACAAAAGGTAAAATTTAAATTTTAAAACATAGTTGAACCAGAAATAAACACAAACCACAAAAAAAACATTTCCCTCGCTGCTTACAAAGTTATATGGGTGTAGTAGTTCCAATAAAACCAGTTATTCTTTTGATATTTGAATAGTTTTATAAATTAATGCACCAAATCTTGACCCTGGACATTGCAATTAAAAATAATCTTTAGCTGTACTTTTTATTTTCATTTTTATAACTTTCTCATGAACCAAGTAACATTACACAAGAATATTGAATTATTTAGTTTCAGTTTTTTTTGTTAAATGGATTTTAGCTTGATACGTACTTTTTATTGCACATGTTTTAATATTTAATGATAATAAAAGAGTAAATATACTGTTTTAAATGACAAAAATTTTTTTATAACACTATTAACATCTTGGCTCTAACAATAGTAAATTTAAGTGGTTTTACTCATTGTATTTAAGCTGACTAAAAGTAGGCCTTGACCCTCTGTTTCAAATGGTGGTTTCCAAATATTCACTGTCTAAGTAATGCTTAAGTTGATATGTTTTGTGACTGTATTTTTATTTTGTGTCGCACAAGATCTTTTTAATGAGTACAAATACTAGTGACATTTGTAGATATGTGCTTTCTCTTTATAGTCTCACATGGTACAACAAGGGTGAATACAACAAAGTACGTATGTATTAAAATACCTTAAATCTGAAATATGAATTAATTTTGCTGGATATAGTTTGAACAGTGAATAAAGGCATTATGGGAACGAATGAAAGGTGAAACCTTGCGTGGGCTTCCCACTTCAAGAGCACCAATTTGCTATCGGGATCATGCTGGGTTGTCTGTGTCACTCACATTAGTAGGTTTCATTTTAAGTCCTGTTGGTAATTAATTATTACCACACATTTTTCCTTGGTCATTGGTCTTGTTCCTTGGTACTTTATTCTTTCATTATAGGTAAGGACTAGATTATATGGTGAATTTCTATAAAAACGGAAATAACACCGAAAAGCATTTCATAACACAGTATAAAACTGAAATGCAAGTTAAATCATGGAATTAAGTAGCATTTAACAAAAACTTTATTCAAATCATAAAAAAAGGTAATCTTTTAATGTTTGAAATTCAAGGGACTACCATTATTTCCGGACAAAATTTGTACCAAATTGCATCGATCAGAAAAAATATTTTATTCATTTTATTGTTCATCTCTTATTGCATCACTTTCAAACCAGAAATGCTCGCTAATATGTTTGAGACCATTTTAACACAAATTATTTTATCGTAAAAATGCAGCATATAAATTTTACCATTATTTTGGTGGAGTAGATGTTTAGCAAACAGTTTTTATTAAAATAAAAACAATAACACCGAAATTGTGTATTTTAAAAATTGAATTGGACTTAAAACCATAAAATCTTGTCTCTGATTATAGGTTATGGTCCCCCTTACCTGTTGAAAAATATTTCCTGCAACTGTCATGTAACTTTTCCTTGCAGTCACTAATTATTATTGTACTTTTTTGTTTTCATGTAAATTCACTTTGCGTTACTTTCTTTGACATATACGTATAAATTGTTTCCATTTCATCATTAGAGACACTTCATTGTTAACAATAAGAAACACTTTGTCATTCAGTAAACATTGCTCAATAAGTTAAACGTGAACCGGTAACAAAAATTTTGGACAGAGCTCTGCAAATTCAGTTTACCTTTCATACAGCAACAGCAAATAGTTGTATGTCTCGCCTTATAAATAGGTAGTATTTATTTTGATACACTCCAGAACTCTGTAGTATCTGTAGTTTTCAAAACCTAAACAGTTTACGCAAGCTTTTTAGTGTTATATTATTGAAAATGTTAGAATAAGCACCCAATTTTTATTTGTTCGCAAATTCCATGAACACCCTGTAAGCTAGGATAATATGAACTAAATTTTTATATTAAGTGCCAAAAAATTGCATTAGTTCAGATAAAGTTTTTTTGTCAATTAGAAATTAAGTTTCGTAAGTCTTGTTTTGCAGACAGAGATTCGTTTTTTTTTTTTTTTTTTTTTGTCTTTATGTATAAGGTTTGTGTTGTATTTTGTATTCACGTGTTAATATTACAACACAAGTAACATTAGTACAAATACATGTAGACAGGGCTGAACATTACCTATAAAAGATATGGCAATATGTGTGATAACAGAAAATATCACTAGGTTTTAAAACATTAATTCATGTTTCAGCAATTGTAATTTTATTTTTTAAAAAAAATTTGTGTGGCTAAATTAACTAAATGAAATGAGTAAAATTTTGTTAATGTGAATCATATTTGGATGGTATAAAATTAGTATTCTCGATAAGTAAGGTGTACCGGTGTGGGTTATAGTTTTGCCATGATGCAGTTAATTGTTGCCAGCGATAGCAGTACCAAAAATGCATTTAGTGTAAATGAAGGTATCATAGTTTAAAAAATACAGGTTGTTAGGTTGTTTTGCATGTACAGTAGACTCCAATTATCTATCTGGGGCTGATTATTCAATTTGCAGGTTAACTTTGCCATATTTCACTTCCATGAAACATAAAACACAAAAACAGTTTTTTGACTACTTATATTTTATTATTTTTTTGATCTGTTGATGTGACTGGGCATTTTATGCTCTGATTCAAGATGAAAAATGCTGGTAAAAATATTGCATGCATAATTGGTAAGCATCATGAACTTTGAAACTGCTAGAACACATTATACACACCCCCCTGTGAGCAGTGTGCTCCTGCCCTTGCGAACCACACACTGTTCGGCGCCGGCACGACACAGCAGGGCTGTTCCGCGACTCATGTGAGTGATGACTGGTCTGTGTACTGCGTAGTTTCAAGGCAGCTGTCGCAATGCGGCAGTATTTTTTTTTCTGGCGTAATATTTGGACAGTAATGTCTAACAATAAATGAAAATGACAGGTTCTTAATATTCAGCAAAAATTTCAATTTATTGACCAGCTAGACGTAAAATACAGCGATTTTAAAATACGGCTGTGTTTTAGTGATATGTACCAACTTTTTTCTGTGAATTACATGTGACTTTTGAAATGAAACTTGTTTGCTTATGTGGATAACAATTATTGAGTGCTAAGAAAATTCAGATTGCATGAGGGGAATTAGCTAGGTATGTGGTGAGGGAACCAGGAGAGGTGGGGAATAGTTAGGTGCGTGTTGGGGAACCGATACAGGAGACGGCGGGGAAAGGTGGAAATGACACAGCATACTTGCGCACTTGCACACTTACACACTTTCATACGCGCGGTTGTTTCTTGGGGGGTGGACGTCGCACTATCCCCACTCCGGGGCCGTTGGTGCGGTCGGTGGTCGCTGGAGCAGCCTTGAGCGGGCTCCACGTGGCGGCGTGCGGCTCAGGTTGAACCCCGCCATGCTGCAGGGATAGGCGGGTCACGCCAGAGCCACCCCCAACTTTAGGGGGCATTTGGAAAGAGGGCAACACAACGGGGTTTGAACTTATAGTTGTGCACCGCGCCACGGGCCATATTCGTAAGAAAATATTGTTCTTTCATGTGTGTATTATTAATTTAATTACTTGTGTAAATCATTATTGTTAAACAATGTTATGTGAGTATTGTTTTAGCTGTGTAACTAAATATTTCTCCTGGTTAAATGCTTTTCATGCTTAAGTTAGACAAGGGTAAATTATTTGTCTTGAATTAGTATTTGATCAAGTAATCACACAGCAGCATTGAGCTATGTAGTTCCTATTCGTATGCCATGTTGTCACTTTCACGTGCTAGACTACACATGTCCATTTGGACAATTAGTTAAGCTGTATAAACTATCTAATTATTGGCAAGCTTCAAGTTTAAGATTTATTTATAATCAAAATTTGTTTTAAATGTACGAGAAAAAAATTTGTTTTTTTTTTATTCAAAGAATCTTCAATTTATTTATTTATTTATTTGTGTGGAAAAGAGTTATTTAATTTGAGATCATACCCGCATCCTTACTATTCTCAATTATTATCTCTTGTTCTATTAAAAAAATATTAAAAATTTATCTCTAACTATAACTAATAAGCAAGAAGTTTCACTGCTGTCTTGCTTGGACTACACGCATGCCCACATGCACACACACACACACACTTTTTTTAGTCTCTATTATGTACAACCTATATTATTTCTCTAGATATCTGGGATAAAATATTTTTAGCAAAAAAGTTTATTTTTACATTGCTTTAAACGTGTTTATCGGTTATACATGCACCTCATTACCCCGGATAATCAAGAGTCTACTGTACAAACTAGAGATAGCCATTGTGTTTGTGCCGCCACATTGAGGTGTCTGAGATTGTGTGTTCACATGTCTAGCGTACTGTTTTGACACCTTTGCTGTGTCGCGAGTTGTGACGAAACGGAGAGCGCACAGCACAGTGGGAGCTTTGCATCGGGCAAGTGTCTCAGCTTGAGCCTTGTGTCGTACCTCAACCCAAGACCCACGCACTCTCCGACACCTCTGCTGTGTGGTGCGCTGTGTATTGTATCGTGTATCAACACGCAAATAATTTCATTTAACTTGCAGTTATAATTACTTGTCACTTAGTTGTTTCGCAACACACCGTTTTGAAGCAGTAAGCTCTGTTGTTACTTATGAGTTCAGATGCTTCATTGTTATTTTGCTGATCTCTTATACAAACCCTGTGTAAACAATATTATGAAGTCATTGGCTGTTTGAAATTGATTTTAAAGATATGTATTTGATTATCGTTGATAGACATCAGTAGTTTTACTCCACATTCAGAAAAGAAAACAGCCATATATTCAATGTTGTATGGCTGAACCATGTTAGTGTTGAAATGCATTGCAACAAACTGCTTTGTGAAGCACTCATGTTTTTCTTTTTGTGGCATTTTGTTCTGTATATCTAACAGTAAGACTACATTTTACATATGTATTTTAATTATTGCCTAAATTCACCCATACATTGATGGTTTAAAGGACACTTATACTTTAGGTGCCTTCACAGTAGCAATTTATTGGCCATTAATACCCTAAAACAAGTTTGCGTGGTTTTTAATTTAATTTTATATTTTGTCAAAATTGATATATGTTTCTTGTAGAGGTTTAAATTTTTCTCAAAAAGAATACATAAATTGTGTTTTTTTTTTTGGAGGAAAAAATTAAAATAGTGCATTTTTGGTAGTATTTTACTTCCAAATTACTGCAATTATTGGACTTAATGAAGAGTTACAAAAAAAATTATTATGGTCGGTACAAATTTGGAAAGCATTAAAAATATTTAAATAAATGTAAAAATAAGTAAAAGTTGTTTTTAAAATGTGTATAATTTGTATTGTTTCTATGTTCATATTTTTATCATTTTGTATGTATTTTCGATGACTAGATATGCGAATTTTACCTTTCAAATATTTTTTACATGTTATTTAAAAACATTTAAAAATATTATATTGTTTAGTTTTGTGGGTAACATACTAAGCAGTGTTCAATACTTTGGTTTTGCTTTCATATTCCAATTTAATTTCCTCCAAAAATATGTTAGTATACGTTAGCTTTCCATGTTGCATTACTTAATTGTTTCCAAGATTTAAGATAAATGTAATGATTCATGTTGCAAAATATTTATCACCTATAATTAATCCATGAGGTTTTGTATGTAACCAAAAGCATTGCCTTTGAAGAACCTTTAATTTTTTATGTTAGCAATACAGAAGAACTGTCGTTTGGTTTCTAATAGAACTTATACTATATAATGTTATACAATACATGCTTGGAATTACATTTTGTAAATTTATTCAAATATGTTAATATGCTGTTTGGTTGAAACTGTACACTACAGTTGTCTGTACCTGTGTATGATGGTCTAGTTAGAAGCAGGTACTGAGTTTGCAAGTTCCAGTATCAAGAACAGGCACACAATATTCACCACCACAGACGCAACATGTTACGCAGGCAGCCTGCCACTTCTGCAAAGTATTTGTTCACGGGATAGCTGCCATACTGCCATGTCAACCTTTTGTGTTTTTCCTTGCCTCTCAGTTGTACGTTACGTGATAGTGTCATTAATCATATGTACATAGCTCCTGATGATAATCCAACATAATATATATATTATACAGTTTGTTACCATTTGTGTCAGTCGCTGAGTTTTACAATAAAACTGATTTTAAAAATAATTGTGATTTTTTTTTTCTGCTTCTGCTATTGCAATTTACAAGTGTAGGGATCTATATTCTCTAGTCTCTCTGGCTTGTTTTTGGGTAGGGGATTCTTTGTTCATGCTTTTGTGATAAATTGGCTGTATACGTATATGTTTTTAATTTAAAGAAAATGCTAACGTTATTGATTCTTCTTGTTGACATTGAGGTTTTATAGAGACTGATGAGGGATAAAATGGCGACCTAGGGGTTAGAGCAATTGGACTGACTAGACATTAAACCCATATTCATTCATTCATTCATCCATCCATTCATCCATCCATTAACAGCAGTGCATAGATGCACACAAAAAAATAATTTAACAATACTGTAACTCCTTATTAAAGCCATGATAAGAAAATGGATCTAACGTTTTGTCTAAAATAATTGCACTTTTTCATGCCATTAAAAAGCACCATCAGTGATGAATACTGGGGGGGGGGGGGGGGATTTATATATCCCACCACAAAATTCTAAAAAAAAGTATCATTTCCACCAACAAAATGATAGAATGAGAAAGCAAATAGCAGGCCAAGGAGTTCCCCCCCCCCCCCTTCCCAACCCCAGAAATTAAATTCTGCATACCCTCCTTCGAGCTATAGCTCATCTCCACCGATAGAGCGAGGTTGGCAAGACACTGGACTTGCGTTCCGGAGGATGCTGGATTTGATTTTGCTTTGAAATGTTTTTCCCTTAGTTTCTATAGACAAATACTGGGCTGGTTCTTCACCAACAGAACCCCTGACTAAGGGGGGTCCTTAACGTCTCACTGACAGCTAGGATGCTGGGTACTGTAACACGTGACGATTCAGAACGGCAATATCATGGAAAATTCCTTCATCGATCTCCCTGGATTGTGCCGTGTTTCTGACTCAAAAGATCTCACTGTCAGCTCTGTTTCATGACCAAGGAGTCTCATGACTAAATTGTCATGTAACTTGTCTTCAATTTGATAGTTCTTAAAAGTGGTACCAGTGGTAATGTCTCTTGTAAAGCAGCACATGTTTGTTTACAAAAACTGATAACCACATGCAGTGTTGATGAAACAGGTGTAGAAGGATATATAGACTATGTAGATATGTAAGTACTACTTTCTAAGTACTTTACACTTTGAGACATGGGTGGTACCTCGAAGATGTTTCGGGAGGAGTTATGTACAAAGAAAGGTTGCATGTTGGATGTTGGCCTTGAAAATTTTACAAGTGTATGGTGTCTAAGTACTGAATTTTAATAGTTTCATTAACTTTTGATAAATAAAACATTTTAAGTTTAATGCATGAATTTATTATTTGAGTAAAAAATATGTTCTTAAAAATAAAACAAAATAGGTAATACAATATGGCTGAAGAAGCATTATTGCCCACCCCTTTTCCTTTTTTGGAGCCATGCTTGCTTTGCAATGAGTTGCACGACACGGACTTAAACCACCATTTTTGTGCCTACAAAATGCATGAATTATTCACTCTTTGCAGCTTCACTGTCAGTATGGAGAAGGGTATGAGATGACATGAACGCTGCAGTACTGAACAACTGTATGCCAAAACCACCCTACTTGTGCCACTGGCGGGGTCGACATGTGCAGAAGCACTGCATTGGCCGCTCTATCGTGCACTGCGCCTCTTCGCAGTCACACCTCACACATACCTATTCCACTGCTGCTTGGTTCGCGTGCCTCTAGCCCCCCCCCCCCCTTTTTTTTTTTTCTTAACAGCCCCTTTCACAGCCATTCTACCAGTTGGGCAATTTCCGTCTTTTCCAAACACATTTGCCGAAAATGGTTTCCAGACAATTGGAAGTTCAGTGGAGCCCAGAAGTACTGCAGCCCAGTATAAATGTCACTTAAAACTACCATAAGTTTAATTTGGGTCAAAACTAGTTTGTTTGGTCAATTTTTTTTTCGTATGACTAAAATTGCATTTTTGAGTAATACGTGTCACAATAGATGTTTAAGTATTTTAATTTTGCTAACCTATCTTGTAGTTTACACTATTATATATATATATATATATATACATACATATATATATATATATATATATATATATATATATATATATATATATATGAGGTGCTCACCCCCCCAAACACTATGACTCCCCCCCCCCCCCCCAGAAATTTTTTATTACATTTTCTCAATGATTTACTCAATGATTTTATATTATACTTTTTTAGTATTATATTTTAATAAAATATAATTAAATTAAAATTCATTAAAACTGATTTTCTAATAATAATTTTGGTCATATCAGGTAATATTTCCATCCTGAACCGACAGATGCCAAACTGCTTTTGTTGAGGAAAGTGCGGGGTTGCCAATTTGATTTACAAGATCCCTTTCAATTATCAAAGCACCAGAAACGTATTTTCACATTAGAAGCTATAATTATGTAAATAATATATACATTTTTCTCGTCTTTTAACCACCTCCCCCCCCCCCCCCTGAAATTTTAATGACGCAGTCTGCGTCGTTACCCCCCCCTTGTGGGCATCCCTGTATTTATAGCCTATAGGTATATATAAATATAACTACTAAAACAAGCAGGTTTTATCAGTGTATGTGCACAGTTTAATATATATATATATATACACGAGGGTTATTTTTTTTCAACCTCCGATCGGCTGTAATAAAAAAAAACGGGAATGAATTGGGAAATTATTTTAATGTCAAAAGAAACGTACATCTTTACTCTATTTTTCCACATAATCACCGTGCAGATTGAGGCATTTGTCGTACCGATGCACCAGCTTTCCCATACCCTCTGCATAAAATGATGCCTCCTGCCTATTCAGCCACGTTATAATCGTGCCCTGCAGTGTGATTACAGTTTCATTTCTCCATGGCATGCCCATTAATCGCTCGTACACGAATCGACACGACTCGTAGTGTTTACCCCCCTTCCACAACCATGTGGAGCGGCCAACACACCTCAGTTGTGTTTGATCAACCTCCTTACAGTCCGGATTTGGCACCGAGTGACTATCACCTTTTCCCCACGTTGAAAAAGTGGCTTGGAGGACGACGCTTCAACACCAATGATGAACTGCAGAGCACTGTTAAAACGTGGCTGAATAAGCAGGAGGCATCATTTTATGCAGAGGGTATTGGAAATCTGGTGCATCGGTACGACAAATGCCTCAATCTGTACGGTGATTATGTGGAAAAATAGAATAAAGATGTACGTTTCTTTTGACATTAAAATAATTTCCCAATTCATTCCCGTTTTTTTATTACAGCCGATCGGAGGTTGAAAAAAAAAATAACCCTCGTATATATATACACACACATATCTACTTGTACTGTGGGTATTGTAACCTAGCCGGCAGATCTCCAGGAAAAGCACATGACAACTACGCCATGCCCCAAGGGGAATGCACCACGACGCCGAACGTACAATAACGCCGAATGTCAACACTGACCACAACGCCGACAGCTAGAAAATTGCTGTGTACCACAACGCCGAAATACATTAACGATTAACGCCGAAAAATTTCATTGCAGGACTGCCACAAAGGTTACGTTAGGTAAAGTTAGCACACAAATTCATTCGTTGTTTTTCATTTTGCTCCTGTGGCCCCCCTTCCCAGCAAAATAATTTTTCGGCGTTGTGGTAATTCGGTATTGTGGTAAACAGCAGTTTTCTAGCTGTCGGCCATAGACTGTCGGCGTTATAGTATTCGGTGTTATTGTACGTTCGGCGTTGTGGTAACGACCCTGCCCCAGGCATGACTTCGCTTTAAAACATATTTATGATATATCACTTCAACTTTACTAACAAATTCAGAAAAAAATTAAGGCATTGATAGAGATTAGGCATTTACCAAGCACCCAATGAATGAAAAAAATATTAAACTGGGAAAAATTGTCAAAAATTGAGACGGAATCAGGAATAATATAATATTTTATACGAACCTCATTTAAAACAATTTTAATGATGGGTTTAACTCTTGCTAGCGCCATTAGTTCGCAGGCCTACACGAGCTTCACAAAGCCGATGCAGAATCAACTGAAGTTGCCAGACCTTGGACGTGTGCGTGTGCCTTTAATCCATGTGAACCTCCCGAGTATGTTTTTGAAAAGTTGGGAAGGGGTGGTTAATTTCAGTATATTTGTTTAGTGGGGCTCTTGGTTTTTGAAGCTGGCGATGTCTTGTAAAAATGTAATTTAAGCATAGTTATAATCTACAAATTATTTTCATACACTGAGGGTACGTTTTGTCAATAATATATAAATTATATTGACTCAACTAGGGGTTTTAGGTGGTTTTATTTTTAAATAGTATATTATTTTCTGTTTCAGGATTGTATTCTTGCAGAATGACATCATTATTTGATCAATATGAGCAAGCCTCTCAACGATTCAGGGGGTCCGCTGCTTCCACAATTCGACCAGAAATGGCAAGCCTATCAAATTTATTTATTTGTGGAAGATGCAGGTTCTCTTATAAGTTGGTGTCTTCTAGCCTACATATAGTATGTTTGCTAACATAAAAATTCTCTTAACAAGTTTATAAACATCTAGTTGGATTAAAGAATTTCTACTGAAGTTAGAATTGTTTCTAAAGTATGCCGTAACCTGCAATTTTCCCATCTTATTCCCCCCCCCTCCTCCAAGTGCCATATTCCCCCCCCCCCTCTCCCAAGTGCCATATTCCCCCCTCCTTTTCCAAGTGCCTATGTGTTCACTTTTTGTTGAAGTATTTTTAACTTTTTTAAAAATTGGTTTTTATAAAATTGATTACTTATACAGTTTTCGAAACATTAATAAGTGATGTTTTTATTACAATAACATTGTTTTTAAAAAGCGTTCAGTTTTTGGTAAAATTTAAAGTGATAACAACAGATATTGTTTGGCTGATAAATAGCTACAACCAATTAGTAATGGCCATTAAAAAAAAAATAATATTTATAAGAACATTTTAAAATAAAGTTGAAAACAAGACGTGTGTTGCAGAATCACAAAACCCTAACAGATAATTTGGAATGCCTTTGTGAAGTGTGAGTTGCGGTGTGTGTGTTTGGGACCAGAGCACCACTGGCTTCATCCACATGAAGCTGGAGGAGGACCCGCCGATATTCAGCAAGCAGAAGGTGAACTTCACGCCGACGGACCGGGTAACCCACCTCCGGGCCTGCAGCGACCTGCTGGTTCTGACCATGGCCAACAACCTGCTCCTGCGCATCGACCTCCGCAACCCGGACAAGCCAGAAGGTGCAGCCACCAATCCGTCTGCAGTCTTGGAAATAAATTCCAGTCAATGGGTTAACAATTTTTTGACGATACGTCTAGTAAATTGATGAACACCGCCTGCACGCACGAAAAAGTTTCCCGTAAATCGCATTGTCCCGTTACGCTGTATCCCGTTACACTCATTGTACGCTTGCGCCGCATCTATCTCTCTTCCACTCGATTGGAACGACCATCGATTTGACTTTCGAGGCACATTAAACTTGGAACACTCCCATTCATTTCCTACTTTTCCTATCATCGTCCTATCCTTAACAGAATAACACAGATTGAAAGAAGTTAAATTGCATACATGTATAAAATTTATAGTTGAAAGAATCTATTCGTTCAAGTAATAAATATTTTTGAATTAATGAGTGAAAATAAAAGTAAATTTATCAATTAAATTGAAGATTTCATTTCACTCCTTCTTTGTATCCATACAAAATAGTGATAATTCAATAAAAATGATTCAATTTTATTCTTAAAGGTATGCAATCATTTCATCAATGTTTTGTTATGACGTCACGTTAAACTATTGTCCGTAAACCGACTTTACAGACAACCAATTTTTTCAACTATAATTGCTACATTTTTTAAACAGTCATTTTTACACTAAAAAATTCTTATAAATGTTATTTTGCTCACAATATAAAGAATAAGGTTTGCTAAATGAAACTGTAGCAAAACACGAACAATATAAGTATTATATTTCATTTTATTTTAAAAACTTGTAAAATAAACCAGTATACATTGCACATCAAAAGAACATATACTTACTGTGTGAGTTCAGCTTGTAGTCATTAGATGTCAAGACATGAATTTCAACGATAAGTTCAGTTTAGAAATGTTTGTGGAATATTGTGAAAATTTGAATATGTACTCTTTTTATGGTAATAAGGCTTAAACATATTTACTATTGCTGTATTTATTAATAATTTCGTACATATGGGATAGAAGCAACAAAATTATCAGTAGTATTGTATGTTAGATAGTTCCTTTAATATTATTATAATATTCTTCTTTGTTGAAATGGGCATGGATACACAATTTTTTTTTTTTTTTTCCTTTTTTACTTCTTGTTAAATACTGAGGATCTCTGCCTTAACTCAAACTGTTAGTAATCATCATCGCTGAGTTGCGAACGTGCTCTGTTCCAGAAATCGACCTGAGCAAGCACGCGACCACCAGCCTGCGGCTGAGCAGCGTGTTCCTGGACCCCCTGGGGCAGCACTCGCTCCTCAGCTTCGCGGCCAAGACGCCCGACGCCGCGCCGGACCTGGTGTACCTGGCCAGGAGGTCCAGCAAGCTGAAGCAGGTGGGTCGCTGGTCGGATGCTTGTTTCCCCCTGACGCGGGCTAAAGTGCCCCTGGCTTCCTGGGCACACACACACACTTACTGTGTGCTGAACCACGCCATTTTAAAACTGCTCAAGATATCCGAGTGGGGTCTGTTTACAAAAAGCATTTGATAATACTCTGCGGGTGGATGCGTTTTTTCTGTGTAGGTATTTCATTTTTAAGGTGTATTTTCGGAAGAGTGAAAATGGCTAAAATGCATGTTTTCAGAACAATTTTTTTAAAGCATGAAACACTTTGGTAGATTTTGTTGAAAGTACTCGAGGGACTTGCATTACACCTTTATCTTCATTTTGCTGCCATCTAATATTAGGTTTGCTGCTCAGATCTCATACTTGTCGTATGCACGAAGAGAAGACTGCGCTCCAGTCCACAGCCTTGCGCTTAGAGACGACACGGCGCTAGAAGCACCAGCGAGCGTCGCACTTATCATCCCATCTCAATAACACAACTATACCACTGACTAAGGGGGGCCCTTAACGTCTCACAGACAGCTAGGTTGCTGGGTACTGTAACACGTGACGATTCAGAACGGGAATATCAGAGAAGGAATCGTTCGTGGCCCATTGCAAGAGCCCAAGACTTTGCCGCAGCGGAGCGGAGACAGAACGTGGCCATTTCTTGCCTGCCCTCAGCCTTCTTTCCAGCCCCTGTTCGGATCCAGCCAATGCTAACACTCTCCTCTAGGAGGCAGCCAGAAGACAATCACAGCCAAGCCCTAGGACAGACCTCTGTTCCTCGAGAACAGCCCAACAGCCGTCTGTACAGGGTTTCTCGCTCTGAGTACCCACCGGAGATCATTCACCCTTTCCCCCCAACCCCACCAAGGAACCTCCAGTAAGCGAGGACCATTAGCCATTCCCCAGCCACCTTATCGAATCATAGTGTGCAGCACTAAAACACAAAAAGACATTGGCGCCACTAGCCAGCCTCGGAAAGCGTCACACACAAAAATATTTTTAGTCAAATGTTAATTTTATGTATGTTTGTAAAATTGTGTTATGATAGTATTTTTTTTACTATAGCATATCTGTAATTTTACCAGTTAGGCCAATGAGAAGGAATAAAAATGTTACATGGAACAGGAAAGCTCAGGGAAATTAACTAAAGTAAGAGATTGGGAACCCTGATAAAAATCTAACTATAGAACCTCAGAAGCTGTTAAGTAAGTGTAAATTAATATGACTTTTCTTTTTGTCTTAGCATGTAACAGTGTTCCACTTAAATGATTAGGGTTTGATTCCTGGTGGGGTCAAAGCCAGATATTTCACAAGTGGGAAAGGCAGCAGACGTTTTTGTGAGTTGTGTATCTTCTCAAGGTACTTACATTGCGCCTATCCATTCATTCCATACATGCTTCATTCATACCTCATCACATCTCATCATGACCCCAATTTCTGTTATTGACTGTTATTGATTCATTTTAACAGTTCCATATAAAATACATGTAAGGAAAATATATCAGACATGTAGAGACACTATTATTTGCTTGACTTCTGTTTATTTTTCTTTTTCGTAGTTGCAACATTAAATTTTTTAATTTACATTTTCTTGTTGCAGCTTCATAAGTTTAAAGGACATGAAGTAACAGCTGTTGGTTGGAATTATCGTAATGAATCTGATTCTACAACCGGACCAATTCTACTAGGAACTTCAAAGGGGCTCATTTTTGAAACTGAAATTGTACCAGAAGGTGATAGAATATTCCAGTCTGGTTTGGAACAGTACTTGAAGCAGGTTAGTAGTCAAGAAGAACAGATTTTCTTTGAACTTAAGATCAATTTTAATGTTAATGCAGTGATACAGTGAGCTAAGTTAAGTACTGTATTTTCCTGTGTATAAGATGAGAATTTTGGTAGCATTCGCAACATATTTCTCAGTTATGCACATAGTTACAATCAATGTGCAATGTGTTCTTCAGCCAATAGACATCATCAAGTTTTCCAAACTGGGAGCTTTATGAAACTTGTGTTGTGCAGCGTTGCCACTTTTTGAATTTTCAGAATAAACAGTGCACCATGAACTATCATCTGACATTTTACGAAATTTGTGCGCTGTTTATTTATGTATGTACTGTACTCTTTATTTACCTATGTCCATGTAATTAAGAGAGTGTTATTTTCAATAGTGTAGTTTTTTTTTTTATGTACAAAGTGTTGTGCTTGTTTTGAGGTGAGAGGAATTTCCGTGTAGATGCTAGTGTGCTTAATGGCGTTGTGTATCATTTTTTTTCCCATGCGGCCACAGCTACCTAGTTATCTTCCCTTGTACGGGATGCGGGAAATGGACGGTCTGGTAGGTACATATCGCTAACACCTCGCACTAGGGTAGGTCAGTTCCTGCAGAGTCCAGTGGGACAGTGTGCATGCATCCCATTGGTCCAGACGTGTGTATTCCTTAGCGTGGCTCGCTGCATTGTCGCAACTAATTTAACAGTCATTCCTCACATGCATGTTGTCCTTCACACTTCTGCTATGTAAGTCACATTGTGTGAGCACCGAGTGAATGTGGTTTAGAAGTGAATATCCTGTCGCCTTTAGCCTTGATCTGTACAACTTTGGGCCGTAAAACCCCAAAAGGAATTTGTTTTTAGATCCATTCAGCCATGAGCACTGATGGTAACCACAGTAATATACGTATATGTGTATGTATATAAACAACAGTGTTTTGTAAAATGTAAGAAAATAGAAAAGAACTGTCAATGCATTTTCTGTAATTGAGTAAATTTTAAGTTGTGTGAAATTGTTTTGTCAATCAACTGATTATATACATGAAATTAGAGTTATTTTTTTAATAATTTTTAATCATAGTCCCAAACTATTTGTTAGATATGAAAGGTGTACTTCGTTGCTGAAAACATTTCCGAATTCCTCAATAAATCTGTTAGGCTTCATACATACAGGTAATTTAAATTTTTTGAGAATGAAACCCACTTACTGTAAGTATTGGTAACAAATAATTAAAAATATTTGATTTGAAATCTAGAATTGAATATCAAATTAGTCACAAATACAGAATATTTTTCAATTACTTGCAGACCTCTAATTAAAATACGTAACTGACACTATGTCACAACTTGGCTGTTGTGCTGTAGGATTTCACACCCTATCCCAAACATTGTAATTAATATTTAAATATTTGTTTTCTCTGCAATAGATGGAAGACAATAGGCTAAGAATACTAAGTCCTAGTCAAAATATAAACAAATGTATGCGCTATACAAAGTATTATTTCTAGTATTTGTGGGTTCATAAAATGTAATTTTTAGGTGTGAAACAAATTTGACTGTCTTTCAAATGTCTTCAGCTGGTCTATTTAAATATCCCATATAACCTTTATGGCAATTAGAACCTATTTATAATTTTTTGCTTTTATTATAGGAAAGTTGTAAATTTCTATTGAGCATTTAAGGCTTGCAATAAATAATAATAATATAATTAAAGAAATTTTTTACATATGCCTTTGCAGCAGTGGCTGACCCTGATGTAAGTGTTTGGAAATGAAATATTTTGAGTAGCTTGAAACACCTCCCAGATAAATGGGGGTCTCTAAATTTGGGTAAGTAATAGCCCCTTAAATTTCAACTAATTTCTGACATCTTGAAATTTCATTACCAAAAATAAGGTTTTATCTGATTTTTTAAACAGTGTTAAAGTTTTAAATAAATACACTCAGTACAGTAGCACAAACAAAATTCAAAATAATACATTTTTTAAAATCCTATTTCAAAGTAAAGGTGCAGATTGGAGCAGTCCATTAATTTTATCTCTTATTTTTTTTTTTCTATTCTAAGTGGTTCGGGTGGTGTTAAGGGGAGTATATTGCCTCTATCACCCCTCCTATAGGACTGCCACTGCTCTGCAAAGGCTTATGTCCACACTTTTTCACTGAAATACTAACACCCATGTCTGGATCTGGTATGCATGCAATTGTTCATGTATGTATTTTCGCAAAATGGGCAGCAGTTAGGTATGTGCATGCGATCCTGTGTGGTGTTTGTCGCGGAAGGTGTTCGACATCGGCAAGGGCAGCGTGACGCAGATCACGGGCCTGGAGTTCCACCGGGTGCCCGGCAGCGACAAGTACTTTGTGCTGGTGACGACGCCCAGCCGGCTCTACCAGTTCATTGGCTACGTCTCCAACTCCGAGGAGAAGCCCCTGCTCCAGCAGATCTTCAACAGCTACCTCACGGTCCCAGGTACGGCGACTTGAGGTCCTCTGTGTTGTATTTCATAAGGTTGTGATACATTATTAAAAGTCTTGTAATATTTAAGGGCATGTAATATTTAAGTTGTTTTCTTTTTTTTTTTTTTTAATTGTATATTGTAATATTTGAGGTTAATTTATTTGTATGGTGGTCTTATATTTAAGGTTGCCTATTATTTGAGGTTGTGCTGTATTTTAGGCCAGCTTATAATTGAGGTTGTGTTTATTTGATTTTTGAATTGTATTTGAGGTCATCTTATATTTAAAGTAGTATTATATTTTAAATTGTCTTATATTCAGTTAGATAGTTCTACATACAACATACTATATGACATTTGAAAATTATCTTCGAGAAATATTTAATAAAATATTTGGTATTCTTTTAGTATTTACATTACTCATTTATGTTATGAAGTAATAATTTTTTTATTCTTCATTTCACAATTTTATATCTTAGTATTGGCATAATTTTAGTATTTCCTAGAGTACCTACAGATTTTTGCTCTAAAGTGACATATTTTTCTGTCAGTTTATACTACAAATAGTTTCCCAGTGGGGATATGAGCATTCTTGAGCTTTGAAAAATGAACAGTTTAATTAAAAACAGAAAATAATTGGTTTTTATTCACAGTAGAAAAACTGGAAAAACTATAAAAAAAAATTGAAAAATAGATTTTTAATAATTTTTTGGTTACAAATTTTAAAAGTGCACACTAGTTACATTTTTTTTCAGATAAATGATACATTTTGCACATAGTTATGTTAAATTTTTGTCATCCTAACTTTTTTTAAAGCATTTATCAGTTTTCAAGTAAGATAGTGAATTTTAATTATTTGATTATTTATAGTCTTCAGATAAAAAAAAAAACCCAAATTAGACATATGACTGAGGTTGTAGCCATTAGTGTAGACAGTATAATTTTGTACCTACCTTAATCTAATCTGAACAAACTGTGACTGATCATGTCAGTGAGAGTGACTGTGACTTGTGACAGTGACTGCAATAGTGACAGTAACCCTGATATTGATATAACATCACTACTAGCCAAATATAGCTTTGACCTGGAATAGTATTGTTTGCGAAAGTGACCTTGACCTTTACCTTGAAAGACGTAACAAAAGTGTTTTCATTCGTGGCATCAATTCATAGTCAAGCATCATTTTATAGTAGGCTATATATTCCAATTCGAGCCTAAAGAAGTTTTTCCCATTTGGTCATCTTACTAACTTTTTGGCTCATGCTGATGATGAAGGCTATGTACATTTGTAAGGTTTTTTTTTTTTAAATATTATCTTTTAGTCACTTTGTAAAAATGTGAAAATAAGTTTTTTAGAAAATTTTGCTAAAGAAAATAATTTGATATTGTTTGTTTTAGAGAGTTTTCAGGAGATCCCCAGCTCTTTGAAGTATTCCAAGCTGCAGTTCCTGTACCAAAACTTGCGAGGCCTGCCCAAGATGTTTGCCTGGCTGACAGAGCCAGGCATTTTTTATGGTCAGGTAGGAACTGTTCATGTTTTACACTGATACTTTTTTTTAATAATATGTATGTTCCTGTGGACCACAGGAATATCATAAATATGCAAGTTTAAGCTGGTTACAGCTTAAATTAAAACTTTAAAATACATTTTTTAGAACAAAAAGTGTTGGGGTGGGGAAGTGCAACAAAATACGAAACGAGTGAGTTGAGTGTGTACCTGGCTGTGTTGTAGTAAGACTATTAACAGTGATGATTTTATAAATTTACTTAATACACTTATTTTAGCTGGATACCACTTTGCAAAACAACTCGTTTGTAAACCAGCATACATATGACATGTTAATAGTAGCCATTGACGCTTGTTAATCACACTTAGTGCAAAATATAAGTGGGATTCAGAAGTTTTTATTGAGGTTGTATGCCTTTTTCTTGACATTTCAGTGTTAATTTGCAGGTGCGTTACATAGTTTCTCTGAAGGGTTTGTTGCGTGCTCTGTGATTCAGCTGGACCCCAGTGGCCAGGCGTCGGTGCTGACGAAAAGCGAGTTGCTGCAGTACCCTGCGCCGTCACCGGGCGCGCCTCTGTCCTTCGTCCTCACGGAGTTCCATGCCTTGCTGCTGTACACCGACCACGTGAAGGGGGTCTCGCTGCTGAACGAGGAGCTTGTTTTCGAAGACTACTACAACGAGGTTTTTGGGGATATGTTCTTGAAACTGTTATTCCAAAATTGAAAAAAATTCTTATCTTTTAATACATGGGCTATAGAATACAAAAAAAAAAAAAAAAACCTAACTGATTAATTGGGATCTGAATTTTAAAACTTAACATAAATTTATCTTACTTTGGGTTTCGATATTTAGAGTAGCTGAATCTGGGGAATAAGGTTAATGAAAAGCTGCATTAAAATACTTTTTATTTAATTTAAACATTTAACAGATATTTTGTGTTTAATAATTGTAGCTTATTTCATCTAACCAGCCTTTCACATAAGCATTAGTTGTCTAATTTAAATTTGCTTCAAGGCATGTTTCCCATATTTTTCTCTATGTATGTTTTACAAGACATAAAAAAATATTTTAGTGTCATTTCAATGCTCATTCTATTTATTTGAATGCAATATTTGTATTCAAGAGTAATTTGGTATTCATATTCAAACTAAAAAACTGATATTCGTACAGGCCTAGTAATAAGATAAAAGTTTTTTTAATCCCTTTGCTCCAGGTATTTTTCCTGTACCTGATTTTTGTTAATAGTACAGTTTCTTTTATTCGTTCACATTATGTATTAGCATTCATATTTTTGCTGGAAAATTTGGATTTGAATTTTACACAACAAATTGCTATTAACTTTTTCAGTTGTTGCATTATTAATTGCCTTCTAGTATTTGCTTTTTTTATGAATATATTATACTTTTTTTTAAGGTTTGTGATGTGGTGGTGAAGTCACCTGATTGGTAGACGCGACTGTGGTGTTTTGCAGGCTTTCGGGAAGCTTGTTGACATCACCAAGGACCCTATAAGGGGCACCATCTGGGTGTTTGCGGAGAAGGCAGTGTTCCGCTTCAAAGTGATGCGGGAAGAGAGAAATGTCTGGCAGGTTTGTGATCTCTTCATTGTTGTGTTTATTTTCCTTTAATTATTATTCTTTTTTTTTTTTTTTTCGGACAGTAGTGATTCTTTGCTACATTGCACAGTGAAATATCATTTGAAAGTGTCACGCGCTCAAGTTTATATTTTCATATTCCACAACATTTATTAACAGTTCAGTATAAAGTACTTTGAATATTATAGATGCGATTTTAGGTTTTATTTTTAGGTCACTTTATTACAAATAGAGCTGGGCCGATCACCTATTTTGCCGATCATGCCGATGCCGATCATCTGCTGCCGATCTTCTGAGCCGATTAGAGCCTTTCAAGTACCTCTGATTACACGTTGCTTTTGACGGATCACTATAAACTGTGAAATATTCCCAGACAAAACTACTTTTCATTGACATGATTACTTAAAAATCACGACATCATAAATTTCACGGACTAGTGATTATACAGGTAAGCCCGGAAGGTCTTGTCAAGCTTCTCAGACACCAGCGTGCAGCTGGGTTAAGGCCAAGGACATGTGACGTAACATCTCCCGAGGCTTACTGCGCTTTGGCAGCAGATGGATGAAAATAGTAAACTCCCCATTATTCGTGTTCATTGGGACCCGCAGATGCCCGGATAATTGAAATTCTGTAAAAAAAAATAAATAAATAAACCCGGATAATCAGTTAACGGTAAGGGCCGCCTTCGAATTGTTGTCTCAGCTTAAAAAAATATGGCACTGCCTAGCCATTAGTTCACGGTCATTTACAACGGCCGAAGAGAGAAAGATCAGATCGTGCTGACCATGTACACATAAATTTTGGGTAGCTCCCCACCCCCCTCCACCCCTTCGACCAGCCGAATGCCAGCCAGACACGTCACTCGCCAGGCGCCTGCCGTGGGTTGGCAGGTGGAAACAAACAAAGGGAGACGGGAAGCAGAAGTCAGGACATCCCCCTCAAGTTTAGAGAGTGACAAATGTGACAGCTGAAAGGGGGGGCGACACAAAGGGTCGGTACAAACAGCGTTGCAGAGTTTGGCGGCCCACGCGATGGCTTGCAGTGTTTGCCGGCGGCCGGCCCGCGTGACGTTAATTTTAAGCGCTGACAATTTTAGCTTCTCTTTTTTTTCTGCACTTTTAAATCGTCCCGGATTATCCGATTCCCGTATTAGCGCGTCACGGATTAACGAGGTTCTACTGTGGGAAACAAAACTCTTCATCAACCAGGTTTTTATACAAAAGAAAGTTAAGCTCTATTTCCCGCTAAACAGGATAAGAATATTAATTTCGCTAAACAAAACTTTCAATAGGCCATATTTAGCGAGAAAAAACTAAATAGATGAATTCCCGAAGAGTAGTTGTTTACTAACCACGAGACTACTAGCGCCATTAATCCGTTAAAATTCTGTCGCGCGACGCGCGTCACTCCAATCTCTGGCGTCACATAACCAACCTAAACAACATTCGCCATTCGCCATTCCGGTAATATTAACCGTAAATGGTGAACAAATACATAGTTTTCGGTTCGTAAATGATAAATAACTTTGCAAATAGTATAATGGAAAATTATTTTACCGAAAGTACCGTAAATATACGTGGAAATTGATACTTAGGTATGTAACTGTTCAATGTTTATAAAACTTACGGTATTTGTTTACTTTATTGGTATATTTTTTTCGTGTGTGTTTAGTTTTAAATTATTAAATCCTATTATTTTTCGATGAATAATCACATTTTCTTCCCGAAAAGTACCGTAAACAAACATGGAAAGTTGTTAGGTATAGGTAAATATTCAATGTTATAAGTTTGCAGTAGGAGACCAATGATCGGCTCAAATAATCGGCTACGTTTTGCCGATCATTATGATCGGCAAAATTAACAAAATCGGCCGATTATTACGATCAGGGATCGGCATCGGCCCAGCTCTAATTACAAATCAGATCAGCTTGGCTAAAACATGACCTGACTTGAATATTCACAAAACACTCTTCAAAAAATTAAATTTTTAAAATGTTCACCGAAAATATTCAAATATGTTTTAAATTTTGAGGTTATGCTTATATTTAGTTAAACTGTTTTTTCTGAAGATAAAGATTAGTAGTAGAATGTCTACATATATTTATTTTTATTTCTTGTGTTAAAACAAAACTTCTTGTGCCATTAACATGATGTTTACAACAGGTCCACATTATTTTGATAGCAACAACATGGATGAATTTTTTCTGCTTGAAAATTCAATGTTTGTTAATTTTGCCAAAATGTTCTTTATACTCGCATTATATCACAGCTCGGAAGTAAGATATGCGGTTGTTTGGCGTCAATGGTAAGTCTAAGGACAAAGGTGCCCTTGCGATGGTGGCTAAAAATCATGAAAGTCCCATCGTGGGCTGTTCACAGACAACTGCGGTCATGAGAAATTCTAATAAATAGCTCCGAAAAAGTTTGTCAACGTAGCCTGGAACAGTCGTTAAAACATAGTCGTGGTGTGAGCCACTGTCAAACGTGACCTACTGAGTTAACATCGAGCAGAGAACTAATTAAGCAACGCAGCTACATCCAGCCCACAAGGGGGAGGGGAGGTAGTTGCCTGGCCCCATCAGCCAATTACAACACAGGTTCTCCTTACAAGTACACAATACCATATAAAATACATTGTAGTGACATCTACACATTTGACATTTCTGTAAGTAACGAATACAATATTACAAAGTTCACTTCTTATTGGCCGGCACAATAACTTGATAAATTTACTGTCGCCCATGGGAGCCAACACCTGTATTTCCCATCATAAGAATATATATACAAAAAACACCAGGCTGTCACTGTAACTGATAAACCACCGGCACCAGAGCATCGCACATCTGTCCTTATTTTACCAAAACACTACGTAACATTGTATTAACATAATGAAAGCTTCTAAATGAATACAAAGGTATGATATTGCCATTAAAACCATGTTCACAAGTAAATAAACTACTGAAAATTGCTTTTCCCACAAATACCACCCTAGCTAGCAATGTGAAAATCAGTAAAAGTGTAGTTGAATGGCTTTATAAATAAAACAACTAGTATCAAAATTGAGTTCCAGAATTATATATATATAAACTAGCTTACCTTGAGCATAAACTTACATAATCAGCTGATCCATCTGAATGACTAGAAAACATAATATTTATTTCTTTTGAAAACATACATATAAAAGATGGAAGGTCCTGCATTGCTACAAATATCATTTTTCAGAAAGGCGCTTTTGGTGTTATTGGTATTATTTTTATACGTACTGTTTATTTCTAAAAAGAGAAAAACTTATTTTACAACAAAAAAATGTTTTTATTTTATTTTTTAAATACTGTGTTCCAAGTATGTTTATATATGACCTTTATTTAGAACAATAAAAATGAATCTGTAAATATACAGATGAGAAGAGATACATGTTAACAAACTAATAACAAAATGTTTCCAATCCTTTTGGTCCTTTGTGTAATAATTTTTTTTGTGTGTGTGAAGGTTTGTGTAAGTACTGCTGAATATCGTGACTTAATTTACGTTGTGGGTCTTTATTTGTGTCTGAATTCCATTTACGGATTATAGGGTATATATTGAAAAATGTAAATAATGATATTGTGCAACTATATGTTTATTTTTTGAAGTGAAATAACTTTTTTTTTGTGAGGGTGAGACTGAAGTATTACAGTATTAGTAATTGTTAAATAAAACTAGGAAACGTGAAATTTTTAAATTGAAATTATTGATGTTTCATCCATATTACAGATTCTCTGTGTGCAAGGATGTGTCATGTTTTGAAATTTTCAAGAGCTGGTGGAATCTCGGTACTTTGTGATCTAATGCATGGCTTTTTTATATTCGCTCATAGATATATATGGAGAAGGGAGAGTTCGATCTCGCTAAGAAGTACTGCGGTGACAACCCAGCACACTTGGACCAAGTGTTGGTGAAGCAAGCGGAGATGTACTTCAACACTAAAATGTACGTTTGAACCTCTCGCTGCTCATTTCAATGTGAAGGAGGTATCTGATCAGAGGTTGAGATGGTCAGGGCACATTTGTCATTTCAAACTTGAAAACAAAATATTATTTGTATTCATTTCGTCACATGCCCCGGAAGTGGTAGAAAATAATGTCAACTATTAAATGTACTGGTGAAAATTTTAGTTGCTTATGTTAATAATTATTATTTTATGTGCATTCTTTAACCTCTGACAGCTGCTGAAGTAATTTTAGTTGTGCCCATATTGTTTTTGCTATATTATTTATATCAATGCTGTCTGTTCATAAAATTTTGCTGTTGATTGCAACTGTCTTTGTTAGTTGAATTACATTTTTTATTAATGTTATTTTTTATGAAATTTCTTAAGAAAACCTTAACAATTCTGGAAAAAAAACCTGGAATTTGGTTTTGCTAATATAGTGGTCACCCTAGATGCTGTATGTAATAATAAGAGGTTGTGTTTGTCAGTGGGAAATAAGGCACACTTTTCTGTGAGCCAGTGAGTTTTCTTAGGGCACTTACGTTTCCCCCCGTCATTTAGTCCATAAGTGCTCCATTCTCATCATATCACTCTTTATCATCTCTTATGACCTCGGTGTGTATGTTGATGAGTTTTTAAGTTCATTCATTTTAGTACTTGATTTGTATTCTGTATGAATGTAATTCATATTTTAGATTGATGTTTGGTGCTGTTTCAAGACTTTTTTCCCCTTTTTTTTATATAGTCTATTTTGCATTCTGTTGAGTTTCTTAATCACCACTGTATTTTAAACCAATATAAAGATCAGTCATTTTGAATCTTTAAAGACTTGTACACTTTTTGTTGTAGCTCAGTTTGTGTGATTTTAATAGTAAACTACTAATTGTGTAATGCATGTTTTTATAGGTACAAAAAGAGTGCTCTTCATTACGCTGAAACCCAGTCGTCATTTGAAGAGGTAGCGCTGAAATTTTTGCAAGTTTCCGAGATTGATGCTCTGAAGACATTCCTAATAAAGGTTCATAATAATTTTTAAACATTCGTTTTTGGGTTAGGCCTATAGCATTAGAAATATTACCAGAGCTGTGCCGTTACAAATCGGCAGAAGCTGATTTTGCTGATACATATTTAGTTCAATCTGCGTTTCTGCCGATTCACAATACACTTGTTAATTTTCGGGCGATATTATTGAAAAATGAAAGTACCTGTCATAACCTAAAAATCCACCAATAGCCAATTTTCATACTACTACATACTTTGAACTCGCATCATTTCTTAACTACATGTACCAGCCGTACAGATCAAACTTAAACATTCTATGTTTAAATAATGTTCTTGAATCTAATACATTGGAACTAAATATATCACCAGCACTGTAAAGTTAGATAAGAACGAAAACTTGCTTTATTTAGAGCATGGCTACCACTATAAGCAACGGAAAATACCAACTGCTTGAACTGCAAATAAATGTTCATAATATCATGTTGGAGACATTTTTTAAGTAATTTATGTAAAGTTTAGGATCTAGAAAAATTAATATGTATTATTGAGTTGTGTTGTATGTATATACGTAATTAGATAATAGGCACATATACGATTGTGTGAATGTAGCAGGCCCTTTATGCTGTCCGTATAAACACACAGTTTTTATTTTACTTGTGTTTAATTTTCATTGAATTAAATTTTAATCGTAAAAACATAAAACTATCTTTGTTTAATAAATAGTTATCGGACAATAGACTTTTTTTCATGTTCTAGGCGTACTTACTTTTGATCTGCAACAAAGTTTTTTGCATAAGGTGGGATTTAGTTTCCTAGGTGTTGTGAATGTAAAGTACTGGGAATGGAATTCTTCTTTAAGAATTTAATGCAGCAATTAACTTTTCTGTAATCTGCAGCGACGAAGTGTTGAGAACATACCCGCTCGTGCGCTAAGAACTGTACTTGTGCAATCGTCCCTGGTATCTTAAATTTTCATTATTTAAGACGTTCTTTTATTATTATTTTTTAAGCTGTGAAATGCTATTTCAGGTGTAAAACATGAACTCTTATAATGAGAGGTGAAACAAAGTTGTACCATTATTCAAACGCTTGAACAGAAAAAAATATTAAATGCTTCTTTGCGACCATGTGCAGTATTAGGCAGCGACTGTTTTCTTGTTTCCCCCAGTTCCACCCCTCTCCCCTTGTTCACATGTGACACCGTGATGTCAGAGGGTGGATACCTCCAGTTGTCCATTGGTGAATCTACTATCGGTTCAGAATCGGTGAATCTGCAACAGTTGTATCTGCATAGCGGCATAAAGGAAAAATTTTGTGAATCGGTACAGCTCTGGATATTACCACACCAAATGTTGAAGATGTTAAATAACGTTGCTTGTAAGGTGGTTTAGTGATATGGTCTGTATACTATATCTGTACTAATCATATTTTTAATTATGAATCTTAGTACTTGATTTCACCCATTTTCTTGTTTGTTAACTGAACTTAATAAACATCATCTGAGTCAAAGATTTTAAGTTTTGTTAACAGTGAATAATGTTGGGTAGACATTATGTGTGTTTGATTTTTTTTTTAATATTTAGGTACCAGTAATGTTTAATCACTGTAGATTTATTGAACAAAACTCATGCCACCCATGATACTAACATTAGGCACCACCTGAAAGCAAATTATAAACTTAGTAAAAATAAATTATAACATAATGTATTATATCTATTACTATATTTATTATTAAATTTTTTCCCTTGTTTCGTTTATCTTACCTGATTATATGTTCCTAAAACAAATTGTTGTAACAGCATTATACACACACAGACAGAGACAGACACACACATGCACAGATATATATTACAAAGAATAAGGTAAAAGTTTGACTCAATTGATATCATCTTTTTTTAGAGCTTGTTTATTCAACATATATCTTCCTATACATGTATTTGTTATTATTTATAATATTTATTCTCTTTTTTCACAATTTTTTTTGGAGAGTTGAACTATTTTTAAGCCTGAATACAGTCAAAGCATGTTCTAGCATGTTCGCGATCATGGCCATACTGTATTAGCGATTTTGGCAGATTAACGTCAATATAATTTTAATGGAATACCACATGTGAAAATTAACCAGCTAGATAGCGGGAAACACTGAAATGAAGACTAACAGTAACAGTAAACTCTGAACGAACTGAAACTGCCGGCGGCACAGTAATGCACCCTGGCAGCCAAGGTGAACAGCACGGATCCACAGAACCTTCCAAGGTTTTCTCACTGCACTGGTTCCTCGGGTGCTTGCCGCAGAAGCTGGAAGGCTTGAGGCCCCAGGACAAGACGCAGATAACGATGATCGTGATGCTGGTCCTGGAGCTGACCTTGAACCAGCTCGGCTGCCTGCGGGACCAAGGCGAGGAAGGGTCCGCCCAGTACAGCCAGTTGCAGAAGGAGCTGGACTCGTTCCTCGCACGCCCGGAGGTGACGGTGAGTAGTGCACTTAGGACTGTCAGGACACTTTGAAATTATATTCACTGTGGTGGAACTCGACTGTGGGAATGTTTCTGAGTGAAATAATACGTGAAGCATTAATAGTTTCCGAAAACGTGTCGAGAAGTGTTTTCTTTTCTGAGCATAAGTAAGAAGAACAAGTATCTCTTTCCACTGCAAGTGGTTCACGAGAGATTTTTTAGCGTTTGAAAATTGTGTATTAAAATTTAAATATCACACCATTGGAGATAAAAAAAAAACTTTTGAATATTGTTTTCTTAAACAAATAAGTGTTTATAGAAAACTGAGCCATTATTATTAATTTATTCAGGGGTTCAAAATGGTCACTTTAACACTTTGTCACTTATTTTGTGAGTCACTTTTTTTGTCACTTTTATTGGGAAAAGTCATTTTAGTTGCACTGTATTATTTGTTTTGTTGGGCCTTATAAAAGTTATCCTGCATTTCATAACATTTTCCTCTCTTTTCAACATAACTAAGCAATTAAATTTTAATTTTTTTTATTTTATTTTTTCAGTGTAGACGTATATGAGAATATGCATTGTTAAATTGGCGCTTACCAATGTCGTAAGTTGCTAAGAAGTTTTTATCGGTAGTGTGTAAATTGCAATTTATAGGTATAAAATAATATTTGGTAAACAATATCTTATAACTACACTTATTTTCTAGTTTTTTATTTTGTGGTTAACACTTGGTGACTTTTTGAAGTCACTTATTGGCTACTTATTTTACTTGAATTCACTTTTTTTGTCACTTCTCAGTATACATATTTTAATTCACACTTTTCACAAGCTCGTAACAGTTTCGGGGCACAAGGTACATACTTGGTTTGAACAGAACAATAAGTGAGGTTCATAGTGTGTGCCACAGTGGCTAACGTGGTGTGTTGCCGTGGCAGGAGTGCGTGAAGAACAACCACACCACGATGTACGACCTGATGGCCAGCCACGGCGACAAGCAGAACCTCGTCAAGCTCACCATCATCAACAAGGACTACGAGAGGGTCATTCGTCATCACATCAACAAGAATAACCATTTGGAAGGTGAGCGATGTCTTTGGACTGCGCTGTGCCCTGTAATATTCAATCATGTTCTGATTCATATCTTACCGTGTTTTATCGCATAATCGTCGCACATTTTATTCTAAAATCAAGTTTGAAAAGTAGGGGTGCGACAGTTATGCGGGAAAAAATATTTTGTTAGGTAAAGTTATTCATAAAAAAAACCTGTTCATGGAAAGTACGTTTATTTAATAAATAAAAGTTGAGTATACAAGAGCACGATTCATTAAACAAAAACCTTTCTTCAACTTTAAATAGAAAACCCAAACTGTAACGTGAACGCAGGCCACTTGAATCTGCGACGTGAACTAACGCGTAACTATTGCCGTAGTACACATTTACCACGAAAGAGTGCGGGCTATTAAATGTAGTTAACTCGACAGAGAGCGCACGCTGCATGCAATCGGCGAGATATCGATATTCGACTACGTGCGCGTGCTCTATACGGGAAGCAACATAACCAAACATGAATGATGCCAACTAGCGCTGGCTACATGTTCATAAGCGGTACACCGCGGCGACGCAGACGATCAGATAAAGGAAATAACGTTTAAAAACGTATGTTAAAAGAAAATTTACATGTCAGACAACTTTGTATTTCCGTTAATTAAATAAGTAAGTGGTAATGTCCGAATAGATATTAGATTTCTACTTTAAAATACATTGTTTTATACGGAAAAGATACTTACACAAAGCGCTTGGCATCTAATAGCGGGACCAAAAACATACATAATTCGACGTTTAAGTGAGAAGTTTTTTTATCCCAATTTTGATAGCCAAAAATATAGGTGCGACGATTACGCGCGTGCTACGATTATGCGATAAATGATGGTATGTGTGCAAGCACTTGATGAAGTATTTAATTACAGCATTGCTGTTCAATGCAGACATATTGTTCTGTGGAGTACCGCTAATCCAAACTAATTGAAGCCGAGACCTGTTCAGATTACCATATTTTTGAATTAACCGAATAACTTTTTTAAAAAACAGCGCGTACTAAAATAAAACTCTTTATTAAGCTTTTAGTTATCACGTAACACAGCCTGCATGTATGTTTTTACAAGCTCTAAATAATTAAATATGTTGATAGTTAATTGTATTAAGACATCTGAAATAATTTTTAAGAAACAAAACATAAAATTTTTCTTAATATTTATTTTTACCTTGAACTCTAGCCAGATTTTTGTATTAGCATTAGCATGAACCATTCACTTGTCACATAGAGCTTGAAGTGAAGTTAATAGATGTGTGCATGTTGGTCGCCTGGCAATATACTACGTACTACGTTTTATTGGAGAAAGTATTAGCTGTTATGCTTTCCGTGGTATCTGCACCGGTACTGACATTACTTTTACGGTTCCCGGTGCCGGTTAATTTGCTGAGAACCGGCGGGACCAAGAACCGGGACTGACCCATCCATACAACAGAACAATAAATGCAATGCTTTCCGTGTATAATTAAACATCCATTGTAATTGTTCTGAATAAAGAATAATGACACGAAAATGCAGTAACCCTAATTTACGAGGCCTCAGAGGGCGGACAGTGATGTGACACGTGGGCACGGCTGTCTGCAGCGCTGGACGTGCTGAAGAGCCAGACGAGGAAGGAGCTGTTCTACCAGTTTGCCCCGGCGCTGATGCAGGCCAACCCCAAGCAGACGGTGCAGGTTCTGATCAGCCAGGGGCGCAACTTGAACCCCTCCAAGCTGCTCCCCGCCCTCGTCACCTGCGACGAGAACCAGGTGAGGTCATGCCTGTTCCAGTTATTCCCTCCCACACCCACTCTGTTAGCAGCGGCAGCGGCTGCTGTGGCAGAACATGACATCAGGTGTCAGAGATAGGCTTGGAATATTTTTAAACTTACTGTCTCAAATACTGACCTCAAATGCTCAGTTTCATACAACTTTTGATGAACTAAAATTTTAATACTTGAATTTGAATATTTAAAAATATACCCTACTAAATGAAATTTAAAAAAATAAAATTTGGTCTCCAAAGTGTGATGAAAGTGTTATTTATTGAAGGTATTGAAGGTGATCAATTTAATAATATTATGAATTTAAACACTTCATTATTAACATCAATCTTCAACCAAAATACACAGAAACTACCAATAGTTGATAAAATAGGGATAAAATAATAAGTCGATGAACATTATGCTATACAAAGGATGACAGTAGGTTTTAAACACATCAATAATTTAAAAAAAATTACATATATTTATTAACACAAAACTAAGCCAATTACTGTATCTGTTTAACACAAAAAAAAATCAAATACCATTGCAGCTTATCGGAAAACATGTACCTCACTAACTAGAGTAGTCTATACGATGGCACACTACCGTAAATGTCCACAGAATTCTTAATTTTATGAGTGAATTCAACACTATATGAATGATAATTTAATAGTTTATGTGCTAATGTATCTTGAGAAATGTTACTTTAACATAGTCTGTTAGCACAGTCGGCTTTGCAAGACCACTGAACCTGATATTAATGCTGACAGTTCTTGAACACAGTAGAATCGGTTTTAGTAGAATTAAAATAGGTGATGCTATTTTGGAATAACCCAGTATTTGAAAAAGGTGTGTTGTCTTTTATAAGGTGCAAAAATAAAGTTACGTTATAGAACTGAAACTGTCGTGTAATTCACGCAGTTCAAAAAATCATCTTGTGCTGTCGTTTGAATTCTCTCTTAACCATTTTTTGACATCATCTCTTTGTACATATTTGTCCTCTTTAAATAAGAAAATTTTATGTTCATGGTATGACTACTCTGACTTTCAACCCTGTACCTCCGACCAAGGAGGTAAAGGTTTTGATCAGGCAAGCTGGATATTCTGTATTGCAAAATGGCAGTTTTATTAATAACGCATAACTTTGAAAACAAACAGTTATGTACATTAATTCAAATTGAAAAACATTAAAAACAAACAAGTATAGACAATTATTTCAAATTTAATCCAAAAATCTATATTCATAAAAATAAGCTATTTTTAGTGGAAAACTAGATGCTGTTTGTCCTAGACTTGCCATGTACATGCTCCTGAAGATATGTCAATATGTCGGCATTTGATCTCGTTCCACCTGCAATGTTGCCACGTACCACTGGTTGGGAAACCCTGTCCTAGACCATAATTGGCTGATATGCTCGTAGCTAGCTGATAAACTCGTAAAGAATGTTGAAGGTGTAGAGTGTCTGTGATGTGTTGTCGGCAGGCGGGAGAGGCCATTCGCTACCTGGAGTTCGCCATCCACTCTCTGAACTGTCAGCAGCAGGCCGTCCACAACTACTTGCTGTCCTTGTACGCCTGCCACAAGCCGGATAAGCTGATGCACTACCTCGCTGTGCAAGGTGAGGCTGTTCACACCACATCTGTCTGACCTTGTATGAGTAGAACGATAAAACTAACACACAGAGTGTAACTTTGAGTGATTAAACCACCATTTAAGGCAACATTCCAAGATGACTGGGTAAGGTAGTGAATAAGCACTGCCATTTAAGATGTACTTTTGGACATACGCTATTCTTGGTTACACTGTATGTCATCTGAAACATCAGCAGTAGACAAGGAAGATAAAAATTAAAATGCTCAGAAAACAACCCAAAATCAGGCAGTTTTCGAAAAATTAAAAACAATACAGCCCAAAAAAATTGGAAGAAGTTATTTCTTGTTTATCTGTAAGTCGAAGCTTACCTATTTCAATTTTTTTTTCTCTCAGTATAAACTGTTTATTTAGGAAAAAAAATAAAGAATCATGGTGTTTGAGTGGTTGCTTCACCCATCGCTCATTAAGAAAATCCAGGTTCAATTCCCGGTGCGGTTGAAACCTGTTTTTTGTGTAAGTAAGAAACACAGTAGTAGGCTGAGATTGCTATCGCATCATTTTCATGTGATGCGGATCTTGGGTTCGATCTCAACTTCTTGGCATGACTCAAATTATTGAATGTGAAGATGGTACCCAAGTGGTTCTGAGCTTGGGTCTTGTCTCTTAAGCCTTTTTGCATAATAGTATGATGTGGAACCCTATTTAAAAAAAAAAAAACAGACATCTTATTGCAGTGATGATGTTAACAAACTCATGTGTCATTGTTTACATTGGCTGATATTGACTGTCAGTCACTGATTCCACCCCCACCCCCGTCCCGTGGGTGTCCGCGTGCTTGGATAAAAGGCTACTCGCGCACTAACCTCTGTACAGCACTCATCACAACTGTTCGCTGACACCAAACATTGTTGAATTAAATATTTATTTAGCGATAAAATCTACGTACAGAATTCACCAATGCCCCTGAGTACCATCAGGAATATGTGGTAACAGACTTCATGTCACAAAAGATCACTTTTTATTTCAAAGTACCTGTACAGTACCACAAATTCTGATTCATAGGGACCTTCCTACAAGTGTTAACTTAATAATTTAATGTTTATTTACCGAGACAATCTCCGTACAAAGTGCACTAGTTCCTCTGTATTCCTTCAATGTGTGGTTATCAGAATAAATGTCCCCATGAGCCTCGTGCACAGAGGGTGAGTACGTGTGTGTGTGTGCCCGCAGGCCAGGACGCCCTGATGATCCACTACGACGTGCACTACGCCCTGCGCCTGTGCCGCGAGCGGGGGCTGGCCCAGGCGTGCGTGCAGCTGTCGGCGCTGCTGGGGCTGTGGGAGTCCGCGGTGGACCTCGCCCTCACGGTCAGCGTGGACCTGGCCAAGCAGACCGCCAGCATGCCGCAGAACGACACGGAGCTGCGCAAGAAGCTGTGGCTCAAGATAGGTGAGTGTGTGAGCAGGCCTTTCCTTATAGTATAGTCATAATTAGGGGCCGGAAAAATTCGCAATTTGCGATAGATGCGATTTTTTTGCGAATTTTGAGGTTAGATGCGATTTTTTTACTAATTGTTGTTATAAATGCTATATTTGCGAAATCGCGGTAAAATTACCATTATCGGGCGAAAAACCACTATAGAATGCAACAAAATGGCTTGAACACACATTCCTCAAAGTATTGTTTTTGAAAATAACCACCATAACACAATTACAGTAAACAATAGCTTCTGACAAGGCTTGTTGAAGGAATAAAATCCGAATCCTAACCTTAACTTAGAAAACATTCCTTAACCAAATATCACGCCTGATAGTATAGAATAAGTAATTTTGTAAATTTAGTGTTTACGATTTACTCAAGTTACCGTTGAATGTTTAGAAAAGAATGTTCACACTACTTATCGACGCAGTTATTTTGTTTTGATAGATCACGCCACGTTCGCCATTGCATCGTGTGTTGCCTGTTCATGAAGAGTATCCAACCTAACAAAACAAATTTCCCGGGAAGCGCTTCACGGAAACCAACAAAACTAGAAAATATCTAGGTCGTTGACGGGATCGTAGTGAACTTGCAAAGATAAAAATGAAAATATTTTAAATGCTCAAAACTACTAGAAATATTTTAGTACGCGGTTTTTTTTACATTTGTTGATAATCACTTTAGTTTTCAAATTTTTTTTCTGATCAATATTTTACATAGAGACAAATCATACATTTTGTGGTGCACGTTTAGCGTACTGAAGTTGGCCAACTTGAATTGTCTGTTTGTTTTCATTTGAAATTACTAGTGCTCAAACGTTTGTTTACAAATACCGTTTAATGATTTTGGTTTGTGTTAAAATTCGTCATAATGGGTATAAACACTATTACAACTTCTTGTATTGTTATGTAACTTTAATATCTTAAGCAAATTTCTCAAAAATAGATGCTAATTTCTGGAAAATAGATACTAATTTTCAACATCATAAATGCTAATTTTGTAATAAATAGATGCTAATTTTTCCAGGCCCTAGTCATAATGTGTGGTTAGAGGGAAGTAATTTTTGGAAAGCTAATTTTTGCTGGAAAAGATCCTGTATGTTCACCTTTATCTTTGGAAGGAAATCACCTGAAATCCGCAATGGGGAACATGCCGCCATCTTGGAAAAATGGTGGATAAAATAGGTTTTTCGTATTTATCTCGTAAACCGTTGCTTTTACAAGAAAAATACTACAGAAATAAAAGAAAGATAATCAAATTTTACATAAAAAGTTTTTCTTTCAATATTTCTCTATCTTTTACTATTAGGGAACTCGATAGTCACGATTGATCTACCACCATGCGACACAGTAACAGCTTTCTTGATGTACGGATTTATGACAAAACAGGGGTTGAGTTTCAAAAACAAGCTACCATATTTACCAGCAGAGGGTCGCACCAGTGTATGGGTTGCACCATCAATTTTGGGCAAAAAAATCTTAACATTTTCACTGTAAGGGTCTCCCCTTCGTTAAAGATCACACCGTATGCGTATACCATATTGGTCCGAAAATAGGCCGACCCCTTCTACAGCAAACTCAAAATCAGGGGAAAATAAATTTTAACTAACTAAAATGATTATCAGCAGCATATTACCACAGTAACACTTCAACTAAGTTAGTATTTATTGAACTGATGAAATGTGTTATTCTTACTTACCAAAATGTTTGAGAGTTCATATTTACATAGGCATAGGCCTGTGTTTCCGTTTATCTTCACATTCTTTTGTAGTGGTGCTAACATTTTATACGGCAATGGCTACATTTTCTAAGTTCATAGAAATTGTGACGTAAAAACATTAACCGGTACGTTTAATTTTGACGTATAAAACCCAAAATGGTTTCATGTAAAACGTGTATGAATCAACCATAAAACAGCCATTATTGCAAATAGGTTTTATTGTTCTTGTTACTGTTGGTATGTACCGGTATTTGTTTATTCGTGTCGCAACTACAAGTAGCCAACACTGCTGCCATTTTAATTTTCCTGTGGTAGACGAGTAAACAAAGCATACTACGGTAAATAACCTTACTGCAAAATTGCTGTTTTTACTAATTGTTTACTGTAAATACCACATTTTACAAGCAAATAAAATTACAGCAGCCTGTTAAATACAGTTCAAAAATAACCAGACCGAGCTTTTGAAAGCTATGTGCTACAAATTACCACATCTGTGTACTTAACTTAAAATATGATACGTTATTGGGGTTAAGTGTGTTTACTAAATTTCTAAGTTGGAAAAATTACTAATTCCACGTAAGTACGGCATAATTTTAGGTCAATGAATTGTATATCTGATAACATTTTTATGCCATAAGTGATTCTCCTCAAAATGTATGTGTTTAATTATACTATTTTGGCTACTGCCCCATTATAGGCTGACTCTAGATTTCAAGGTTGACAAAACTGGCAAAAAAGGTCAGCCTATTTTCGGACCAATACGGTTTCTGTCTTCACTAGAGTTCCATGGATTCGAGTGAAGTCTTTGTGTTCCGTGTCTCAGCTATTGGCCGGTAAGAAATACAGCACTGGTGTTGACCCTCAGTTCTTGGTCTGTTTACTACAGGAGGGTGTGAGGTGGTTCACTTTTGTCTTCCCTCCCCCTCCTTCATATTTATGACTCCTCCAATTTCCCCCGAACTATCTAACAAAAAGACAAAGGAGAAGATTGCTATTATTTTTCTTTCGTCTATTGTATTTTATTTTTTTACCCATCCCTTTGCCACCAGAGAGAGAAGAGGCAGCAGTGGCGTGTATTCAATAAACGCTAGGTAAGCAGTGCTTACCCTGTTGTTTTGTTATGTTGCTTGGCATAATGTAATAATTTTTGCTATCTAGTAATTTCATCTCGTGTGTCAATGCGATGCGATCACCGTAGCGGGCGCGTCGGTTAGCGTGTCACCCGGTTGTCATGGTAACGTGAAAGCCGGGCGGAGGAGGGGAAAGGGTTCGCGTATCTTCGTGAGACTACTTCGGTAATGTTCGCTCAAGGCCCGCTGTAGCCAGAGCAGCTGGCCTTAGCTGTGTGTGCGCGCGTCGACAGGCAGAAGTTGCGTTGTTTCGTGCAACAAACAAATACCGGTACTAATTTTATTTTTACAACTTATAAGGCAAGTTTTCATTGCGCAACAGTGTCCATTTTAAGAACATTTTATTCTGTTTTGGTGTTTACTGTTTTCGTTTTAAGTGCTAGCCAGTGAGAATGTAAACTTCATCTGCGATTGCCGTCCATGTGCCAACAAGGTAAGCTGTGAGTTCCGCAGCGTATGCTGTCCGGGATGGAGCAGGACTCTCAACCCGGCCCCAGCTGAGAACACAGCCCCTGCGTTGTTTGCAATTTTTTGAGTACTGATTTTAATTCTTTTTCTTTTGAAGATAAAAAAAAGTGTTTGGTAGTGGGGAGACAGACTCCTGAATTAGACATAAAAACAACAGGAAAATCTTTTGTTATACATTTTAATTGTAATTTATATTCGAAAAATGAGTGGTTAACAGGCTGCCCATTACTTGGAAAACTTTTTTGCTGGCCATGTATGCTTTTTGCCAAAGAAAAAAATGTGTGGAGCAAAACTGGATACAGTAACATGGGCAATTTGATCAAAGCTTTAAAAAAACTTTGCTTGTCCCGTACCCATTTGCAAGCTATTCTTTGTGAAAAAACCTTTGGCAAGATAAGGATAGACCACTTGCTTGATGACCAAAAAAAATGTCATCAAAAAAACAACGAATTGGTTAAAAAGAACCGAGAAATCTTGAGACGTTTTGTAGATGTTGTTTGTTATCTAGCGAAGCAGGAACTTCCTTTCAGAGGTCACAACGAAGAACATGACTCAAAAAACAAAGGGAATTATGTTGAACTAATTAACCTCATCAGTCAGTATGATTTAATTTTGAAACATCATCTTGAAACATCCTCAGTTTTTACAGGTCTATCAAATCTAATACAAAATGATTTGATTTCAAGTGTAGCCACCGTAGTCAGTGAACGCATTAGAAATGAAATTGAAAAAACTACATTTGTTTCTATCAGCTTAGATGAAACAACAGATATAAGCAATCAGGCTCAACTTTCCTACATATTTCGATACATTGGGGAGGATGGTAAAATACAAGAAAGGTTTATGGTTTTTTTTTTTGTGTGTCTGAAAATCGCTCTGCTGAGGCCATTTACAATTTTGTTGACCAATTAGTGGCTGATTACAGCTGCGAGAAAAGACTGGTAGCTCAAATCTATGATGGCGCTTCTGTTATGGTTGGTCTTTGAATGGCCTGCAAGCGAAAGTAAAACAAAAATATCCTCAGGCTACATTTGTTCACTGCATGGAGCACAGGCTAAATTTGATGTTATCACAATCTGCATGTTCAATAAGAGACTGCCGAATATTTTTCAGTACATTAAGTGGATTGGCTGCATTTTTTACGAAGTCCACAAAACGTACAAAGGCCCTTGATGTTGTAAATAAGAGATTGCCTCGAGTTTCAGCCACACGTTGGAACTTCAAGTCGCACTTAGTTGGCTCTGTACGTGAATACAGAGACGAACTTATTTGCCTGTTAGACAAAATCTGTGACCCTGAAGAAAACTGGGATCAAGAATCTGCCATAAGTGCCAAAGGCTTTCTAGCTTCATTGAAAGACTTCAACTTCAATTTTCTGTTAAAGGTTTTTGCTGACATTTTCCCTCACACAGATATTTTGTTCAGTATTCTGTAGACTAAGCTGCATGACATTGGATACTGCACTTCAAAAGTAAAGGAGTTATCACAACTTCAAATAAAACGAAACAATTTTGAAACAATTTGGGAGAAAACAAAACCTGAAGTAAATTCCGAAGCACAAGAACTCAAAAGGAAATGTTTTGAGCACAGTGATAGTAGTGATCTCAAAACATTTTACAGGCGTTTTTACTATGAAATTACTGACACTGTTATTCAGCAAATGAGCGACAGATTTTCCAGTTTATAATCTCTGCAGTTCCTAGAACTTCTAGAACCAAACAACTTTACAAAACATCGAGAATGTTTTCCCGAAATTAGTTTGCAGTCTGTATTAATTCTGTATGGTAATTTCTTTGATGTTGTTTGACTGCGAGCACAACTTGTTGCAGTTTATATGGCTCAGGAATTTTCAGGTAAAAATGTATGCGAAGTTTTATTATTCATACTTTCTAAGAACTTAGAGGTAGCATATTCAGAAGTGATTAAGTTGTGTTAACTGACATTAACTATTCCTGCTACTAGTGCCTCCACAGAACGAAGTTTTTTAGTACTGAAGCTAATAAAGACATATAGCCGTAGCACACAACAACAAGACAGACTTTCAGAACTGGCATTATTGTCCATTGAAAAAGATTTTCTGTGTGAAATGCAGAATGGGCAAAATTTTCATGACTGTGTAATAAATGAGTTTTTAAAAAAAAAGAGAAGAATCGAGCTTACATATAAGTAACTTTTTTATTTGGTGTCTTGTATTATGTTTTAATTCTTTTGCACAAAATTCAATTTTCAATATTTTTTTTATAAATATTATGTACCAATTAATTTATTATTGCATATTGCTTATTTTAGTCTATAATAGATATTTTGTTACTAGGCCTTTATGGTCGTTAGTGCCTTGTACTAAATTTTTTTTAACTGCACTTAAAGTGTTTCTATAGATAAAAATAAAACTATTGTACATATTTATAATCTGCTCGCCTTATCCGCGGTTGAAAAGTAAATAAATAAAAAACGTAAAAGCCAAATATGAAATGTTTGAGAAAAATATTGCGCTTAGTTAGTTCTAATGTAATCATTAGCTAAATTGTAAAAACAAAACTGTTTTACTTTTGTCTTTATTATCCAAGTTTAAAATGGTGTAAAAAATGTTCTCGACTTGTGTGAAAAATCTTGTCAAGTTAATTTTTGTGTACTCAGTAGTGCACTTTTAAAATAGAAAATGTTTCCCTAACGTTGTCTTTATTTTCTAATTTTAAAGTTGTGTTAAGTTTTTCCTTGAAAAAAAAACTCTCGTTAGGTTTACCCCGCACATACATTCCAGCGTTTCTCAGTTTCCACCTCATTCCCCTGATCGCCGGAGCTCTGCCTAAGGATAAGGCGTATTATATTTTGTGAGCATATTTGTATGTTATCTAATAACCCTCTCTTCATATTGCAGTTTAACTTTAATAGTTTTCTGTCTCCGAAAAGTTAATAATTTTGCTCCTGGTTGTAGCAGCTGGAGTAATTTGACAGGTACAAGAATGTATAGGCCTACTTAGAATAAAGTGCATTTTATACTTCTACCAGGAAAACTTCAAAAATAGCCCCATTTTGCACCTAGAAATCCAAATTTTTCTGGGGGAGGGCCTTAAGGTCGAGGATGGGTGTGACAGCTTACCCACACAATAACTCCACCACACGCCACTGAGAGGCAGCTAGCTACTCTTGTCAGTTCCTTCTATAAAACTACCACTCATGTTAGGCTACCGGTTACCGTTTACCATTACAGCAGGGCTGAAGCACTATTAAAAGTGCTCTTATAAACACCAAAGATGGCTGCAGTTTTGTCACAGAATGTTCATTTGAAATCATGCCAAGTTGCCTCACGAATGCGCACACACATGCTGCACACACACTCATGCTCTCTCTATCTCTGGCTGGTTTTATTTTTAGATCCCCCCCCCCCCCCCCAACTCGTCTAGCCAATGCAGCAGACAGGTCACTTGCCGGCGCTGCATATGTACAACAACTGAGGAGAAATTTTGACTAAACAAATTATACTAACTTGTGAAGTTGTATGTAGTAGAGTCAAGAGGCCAAGAACATTAAAAGTATTCTTACCAAAGGATTGTCCACGTCATTCCCGAAATATAGTGTGGAGAGAGGTCTTAATTTATGATTGAATTTCCTTCATGTTTAACCAACATTATTTATGTTTTGCATGTAAATAAAAGTTTACAGTAGTTCCATATTTAGTGTTTTAACAGAAGGGTTAATGTTTAGTAACTTGAAATAAATAATCAATCTTAAATTCATCTGTACATATTTTTTATGTACATACTCTCATACATACTTCTGAGCAATGCTTGGTCATGCAGATATTAAGAGTACTAAGACTATAAGATGCATTGGAATATGAGGCTTTCAGACAGAAATCTACATCAAAATAATACAACCTTGAATCTAAGAAGACTCCGAACATGATGTCTTCGACTGTGTGTAAAGTGGGTGATAAAAGTATTTTGTGATGACATAAAAAAAAACACCATTATTTTTACCTTTAAAGTCCAATTTTTAAAACCAGCTGAAAAACCTACAGCCTTTTTTTCCTCAGTGTTATCAAATACTAATCTCTTACTACCCCCGTACCTTTCTAAGATATGTGTGGCTATGGCCCTGTCATCCAATATTGGACTTTGGAATTGTTTCTTGTGAAACCGCAGGATAACCAGAATTAGGAATGCTCAACTGGGATTTGAACCTAGATCCTCCATAATGCAAGATAAGTGGTTTATCATAGCACCACCTTGCTAGATAGTAACTTGGTAACTGACGTGAATTCAACGAATGGGTAGGTGAAATAAAAGCAGTGAAATTAAAATTTATATGGTGTCTGGCCAGTTACTAAGCTCATGTGACGAAACCAAGGCCACTCTGTGCGTGTCAGAGTCCAGTGTTTTGCCTATATTACAGGCACCATACAAGTTGTCTACCTTTAAGGTGTTCCTAAATGACATTGCCTGACATCTGTCATGTTATCATCATGCTTTTCCAACTGTGTATTACAACCCTCAAAGTTTTCTAGTGAGTTTTGTTACACTATTTTTACAGAATGATTCATTAAAGTTTGGTTTATCAAGCAAAGCTGAATCATGGTGCATTTCAAGCAAAATGCTGTGTTGAAGTACTAGATTTACTTGATTTCAAGATTAATTCTCATTTAATTATTTGTGTATTTCTTTTTTTTTTAATATCTCTGTGTAAAACACAACTTCGATTTAAGAAAACACTTACATACACATAATTTATTTATATGTATTTTTATTCGTACTACCAAACAGGTGAATTTTAGTAATTATTGTTGCTTTAGTTCTCTTAAAATAGTTCGTAAAACCTTGCAGCACTGCCTAGCAGAATCTGGGCACAGATATATATATATATATAGATATACACACACACTCTATTTGGGGTTTTAATGTTTTATTACAGAAATTGTTAAAGAAATTTTTAGAGCCTGGTGTCTTTCTGAAAACAATAGTAAACTTTTATCTTAATAATATTATGTTATGATTTTTGTCGTATATGTTATTAAAATAGTTATAATGATTTTGAACTGGTGGAATTTAGAATCATGCACCAATGCACGAAATAATTTTTGTGCACTGGTTTAGGATATTCTGAACAAAAAAAAATCAATTTATAATATAAATCTGCAGTTATTATAACCTGTGGTTGATGATAAATAATTGTGACGTAATCTGAACTGTCATTATTGCCTTATTGTGGTTGATTGTCAGTTTCACTTACTTTAGGCCACCAAAATCTTCCCAACATAGTTTTGTGTGAACCAGAACAGAAACTTGCCCAATCATAAATTATGAACCTATTTTATTGTTTAAAATTTTTACTATTTATTCAGCTCTCTATTTCTTTCTCTTTTAATTTTTTCCCAGGCACTGTTTTGTCTTTTTCTCTCTCTCTCTGCCTCTATGCTTTTTCTTTATCCTTTTTTCTCTCATGTGATCATATTTTCTTTTGACATTTCTCTTCTTTTTTTCTTACCTTCCTATCAGTGTTTTGTCTGCCTTTATGGTTTTTTTTTTTTTTTTTTCTCGTTCTATCCCCCGTATCTCAGTATGTCCATCAGTTTGAAACGTATCTGCGGTCACATGTGCCCGCCACGGCAGCTGGCCGGGACGCCGCCGCGGCCAGAGTCCAGTTCCACTTTCACCAGCCTCGCGGCCGACCTTGAACTTGCTCGCGTTTGTCTCGTCGCCCTTGTCTGCCCACCGGCCCCGGTCCCTGCGGCGGTCCCGGTAATTGGCCCCGCTTCTTGGGCGTGGCCATACCCCCTCCTTCCCCCCTGTCTCGTAACGTGTTCCTTGTGCGGCTCCTGGGACAAAACCCGTCATGGGCGAGCGCTCTTTTTTTTTTATCCAAGGGAGTTGTGGTACAATTCCACAGAGGTTTTTATTTTTATTGGTTTATTTAAGGCTCCCGTTACCAGCAATACGCAGGCACCACCGTTATGGCTGCTGTGTCCGCCAGTCGGTATTTTTCCTTTCATGTAGGGAAAACCATGATAGCTAAATTTTCTTTACAATGGTCCAAATTGAAAATAGTGTCTTAACTTTTGTAGATTTTTTTTTTTTTTCGAATGTCGACAGCAGCTAAAATTGAGAAAGTTAAACAAGAAAAATATATTTTTGTTCCAATGAGTCCTTAATTTTGCCAATTCAGTTATGGCCCTGACTGGTAAAGTGAATTGTCAAATTTATATCCATTGTATGACATGTTCCATATTATATCAACAAAATACTAAAATGACGTAAACTTAAAGTGTAATGACTACTGAATACACAGCCAATTTGCCACCTGTAATGAAAAAATAATTAAATTAAAATAATATTGAAACTGTAGGATTAATTTTGTAACCTCTACAATATTATTTCTAATGACTACTTTATTTGGGCAAAAATTGTGGCAATAAATAACCTTTAATTAATTATTGCTCTCTTTGTTTTAACAGACATTATGGACAGCAAAACAAGGAAATTTGTAAATCTTCCCGCTTTTAAAATTTTGTATGGCTAGTGTTGCAGGGTGTATGTTGTTACATTCCAGGTTGGCCCGGCAAGGCAACCAAGAATAACAATTTCCTGGTCCACTTACAAATGTGATAATGTTAATATGCAGTGACTAAAAATTTTTTTAGGTTAGTTTTTTTTCCAAAATTAGGATTAATTATTCGTTACATGGAGCAGTTTTTTTGCAACAGTTTCAGATGAATTTCCACGCATAGCAACTGTCACTCGTTTCTTAATCACAAGAAAAAAAATTTAAATCCTTAAGTTAAATTTTCAACCTAAGTACAGTAATAGTCCTGTTTCACATATATGCGGTTCGGTTCGTTCTCGGTTGCAACCGAAAACGAATGAAACCCCTTTACACATACACGGTTCTCATACGGATCATATTAGGTTTCGTGTCCTCTTTTGTACACACAGTAGTGGTCACGGAGAGAAATCAAGCTGTTGCCATGTTTCTCTATAGAGAAAATTAAAAAAACGAAGGAGAAATACTATAATTCATTGGGAGCACCCCGCATCACTTTACGGCAGGAATTTGGAGCATTCTACACCATTGTCCCGAAACTAAGATAGCACAAAGACAATTGACGTGAATACGTCTTTAAATTTGCTTTCATAGTAGGAGGTAATGAAAAAAAAACAAATGATAACAAAATCGGGGTATACAGTTTGGTGATGCAACTACATATCTATCATCTCCACCCAAAATTTAATCACACCACTAGATAGCTAAAGGATCAAAGAATTCGTTACGCTAAGTGAGGACTGTGACGCATCGCGCGTGGAGGAGGGGGAAGCGCCGCCATTTTGAGGTTATTTTGCTGCGTTTCGAAATTTCTATTTAGTATAACTTTTGACTCGGAGAAGCTACGACATTCGTTGGAGTTTCAATCGCCTGTTTTCTTCAAAATCTATCGATTGCATATACATTAAATAAGTGTAAAAAATAGTTACAGTGAATATATATGGTGTTAAAATAAAAAATTGCATATTTGATATTTTGTATAGAAAATATTACCTGTTACGTACACTTATTCACGTACTACACACGGCCGTGTGCATGGTACAGCCACGCCCCATTTTTTTTTTTTTTAAAAACTAGTTCAGGATGTCAACGACATCATTTGATGAATTACATATGAAGCTAAAGGACTGTCTTCAACGCCAAATTACATTTATAAGGACATGTATTCAACCGATTCAGATGTTAGCCATAACTTTGAGTTAAGACAATACAATTAACACAATTATTTGGAGTTTTTTTAAATTTAGATTTTAATTTTAAAAAAACAATTTAAATACGTAGGTTTACAAATAGGTGATAGTTTTACCTTGCATTTGCAAAGAAAAGTGAAGTTAAATATTGTTTTACAAATTTTTGAAACGCATATTCTGAGCTCTCATTGGAATAACTGTGCATACATTTCAGGCCAAGGTTGTGTGCGTCCTCGTAGATTTGAACAGCTGTTACTTGTGATTGAGTTTGCTTCTGGAAGGCCGAGACAGTGGGCTGTGGATTTGTATTAGGGACAATCAGTGGACTACCAGATGGAGAAGGCATCGGTAGAGTACTACATGGAGATACATAAATGGTGTATCAGATGTAGAAGGAACAGGATGCTTCTGCAGCCTGATTTTCTGTACAACTTTCAGTTGAAGATCAAGCGTGTCAAATTCATCGAAATCTTCTAGAGAAGGGAGCAATCCTCCGAAAGTTGCCGATTTGGTGTTTCCTTCAGGCTGCAATCATTTCTACTTCAACAGCAAACATTTTCCATATTTTTGATGCAGGTTTTTGAGGTGCTTCAGCATCACATGGTATACTTGAAACTGACTGTTTAGGATTCTTATCATTTTCAACCTTTACATCCACAACACAACCATCATCATCATCTGTTCTCTTTCTTCAAATATTTTGTCCATGAATTGCAACTGAGATGCATGAATGTAGACTTTAGCTTTTGACGCCCCTGCTCCAGATTTTGCCTTAGTTTTTGATTTGTCGTACGAGTCGGTCACTTGCTTCCACTTCTTCAAAACGTGTTTACCTATATATATATATATATATATATATATATATATATATATATATATATATATATATATATATATTAATTATTTCAATAATCACAAGAACTATCAACCCCTCAGTTGCTGTAGTTTGTTTTTGGAATAACTTGCGTTAGTGGGTGTACATTCTCAGATTTGCATTAATTACACTTATCTCCTTGGGATTTCGACTATAAGCAAGATCGTCAGAGAGGTTTGTTTTTCAATCTGGACGGAATTATGATTTGAATGCATTCCTGCTCCAGATAAGAAATGGGAATCAATGGCCCAGAAATTTGAAACTATCGCCAATATCCCGAATTGCTTGGGCGCCGTGGGTGGGAAAAACGTAAGGATTGTCCACCCTCTCAACTCTGTGCATGTCAATTATAAAGGATAGTCGTCTATAGTTCTGATGGCAGTAGCTGATGCAGAATGCCGATTTTCTTACGCTAATGTTGGAGTGTATGTGAAGCTCTGCGATTCTAATGTTTTTTTCTAAACAGTGAACTGTGGATATGTATCATTAACGGCATCATCGATCTACCTGAGGTCACTTCATTTTTTGCATTGAGCTGCCGATGACGCGACCCGCTAGTACGACGATCGAGCGACAACTGGCCAATAAGACACATGACCACATGCGGATAGATATGCGCAGGCATTTGTTCCGTGAAATTCTGGAGTGTCCACGTCACCTCACAGCCATAGCTCATCCTGATTGGCTGCTGACGGCAGTGCCCAGCGAACATTCTACTCCATTGCTGCGCAGTGCTACGTGTCTGTCTTCATGTTGGTTTCCCCGACAACGTATTTTATAGAGACAAGAAAATTACTTCATGACACCTGTGTGTCACGTCCCTGACTTTCTTTTTAAACCTTCTTGAATTTTTGAAGTAAACCAGAAATTGTCCAATTTAATTCACACACACACACTGAATTTAAATAACCAAACAAATGACAATAGAAGAAGAAAAAATATTTATATTCATGTAAAACCTAACAGAAATTAATAATTATTATTAAGATTTTTCTGCATTTACCTTAAATGTCTATGAAACATGATTATAAAATAATTGTGAACCCTTAAGAAATCATAACACATTCTTAGCTAATGTTATTATTAGCAGAGGGTAGAGTTATGCTATACCACAATGTTACTAGGTTAAAAATGCATATAAAAATAGTTATGAAATTTGGAATAAATTTCACCTAATTTTCTTAGTTATAATAACATTTTAGAAAGTTAGGTATGTGTTGAATAATAATTTAGGCGTAGCCTATGTATGTTATGAAACTTGCAGAATATATATTTTTTTTTTGTATAAATTAAATTCATGTTATTACATTCCACTACAAAAATCCCACTATGAATCGGCATAGAAAGACAAAACTTGAACTTTACTTTTTTCCAGTAATCTTGGGTAAGTTTTAAATCTGGAGAAATTTCATTGGGAAGGATGGAGATATTTGCAACACTTGATAATGTGTAGATTTCCATTTTGTATGAAGAAATTTTTTCCGTGTTGTTCATTAATATCCAAGAGGTTCACATAATAATACAAAAAAAAAATTTGTTTAATATTTTTTTATTTACTCTCACAGCTCCTGTTGTTTACATATTTACAAATAGAATACTATTGCAGACTGGTCGTCGGGGCATGGCTTTGGAAGGGAGGAAATAAGCGCGTGTGGTGGTATAGAGCCCGTCGGCAGTTGTTCTAGGGGTTCAGTCGACTCTGTAGGAGACTGCGTGGCCGGGGTTGTTGACCACGGTGGTGAGGGTGGCGGCACGCACGGCGGGGGCGCCGTAGGGGAGACCAGCGGCGTAGGGCAGAGCGGCGCCGTAGTGCAGGCCCGCACCGTAGGGCAGAGCGGCGCCGTAGGGCAGAGCGGCGGCGGCGGTGTAGGGCAGAGCGGCGGCGGCGGAGTAGGCGAGGGCGGGCGCCACGACGGGCGTGAGGGGCGCGGCCAGCGCGGTGCTGGCGGGCGTGTGGCCCACGGCGATGCCCCTCTTGGAGCGGTGCTTGGCCGCCTCCAGCTCGGCCAGGTGGGCGGCGCGGGCCGCCACCACCTCGGGGGTGTCCTGCACGGGGGCGGGGCCCACGGGCAGCGCCGTGGGGCCGACGGGCAGAGCGTTGCTGGCCACGCGGTAGCCGGCTCCGTCGGCCACGTAGTCGGCCTTCACCACCTGGCCGTCGGGCGCCACGTAGCTGTAGCTGCCGATCTTGTTGCCGTACACGTCCTGCACGGCGTTGTGCGTCTGGAAGGGCTCCGAGTGGCCGTAGGCGGCCTGGCCGAGCTCGTCCTGGGCGTGGTACTGGGTGCGCACTCCGGCGGCGTAGGCGGCGGGGGCGGCGGCGTAGGCGACCGGGGCGGGGGCGGCGAGGCCGGCGTAGCCCAGGGCGGAGTAGCCCAGGGCGGAGTAGCCCAGGTGGCCGGCGTAGCCCAGGCCCAGCGGGTACCCCAGAGGACCGACGGCAGAGTATGCCAGAGGAGCTCCAATGCCGGGCTTAGCCACGGCGCAGGCCACCAGCGAGCACAGTGCAACCTGGAGGAACAAGACAGTACTGGTTTCAGATCGTAATTTCCCAAATACCGCGACACAATAACAAGTAATTGGTTAAATGCGAACTGTTTTGTGATATAAAAATTCTACTTTAAATAATTTTCTCTGAGTAATTTGTTCTCAATTATCCCGCCTACCTAAGGCACACATACGTTGTGCAGAGCTTCATAAAAACCACGCGATTAGAAAACTGCTCAAGTTAGCAAAATTTTCTATCTCCACGAAAATCATAAAAGGATATACTGAGGACAGATCAATATTAGTCCTGTTTTCGTATTTCATTTATGAAAGTTGTGAAAATGGCCATTACGCGTGGTTTCTGAATAATTTGTTTGGCATGAATAATCATGTAAAAATTCTTGGCGGCACTCATTATAAAGCTTTACGCTTTTATCTTCATTCCTCCGCCATGCAATGCTACGGTTACCGCAGCCACTAGCAGCACCACAAGTGCTCTGGTGAACCCAACCATGCCTGCGGTGGTCACTCACCAGGGTCCTCATGATGGTCGTCGGGGTATTGGCCGCCGAGGTGAGAGTGACTGTCCAGCTGCCCGGCCGGCTTATATACCCGCCCCCGTTGCCGGGGCAAGGTCGGAACCCTGGCACGTCGTGTGTGTCTTCCTGTCCGCCCGCCCGCCTGACTGCCCTTCACTTCGCCGGCCAGTCCCGTCTCGTTGTCGGGGCACAGGGCCAGTGGCGTAGCCAGGATTTCTGTATGGGAGATGTTAAGAAGTATGCCTCCCCCCGTATTAAAGCGGGTGGTCCGGGGGTCCTCCCCCGGGAAAATTTGGATTTTCAGGTTTAAAATAGCGGTATTTTAGCTGTTTTCGGTACTTAAATTTAAATATTGTAATGGTAAAATTTTTATTAATTTTAATATGAAATTTGTTTGAGTGATGAATAAGAAATTTAATTAAATATTTGGGCTAAGGGGGGGGGGGGGGGTTGAACCCCTAACCCCCCCCCCCCCCCTGGCTACGCCCCTGCACAGGGCACGCCCAAGCGCGGCTCCAGAGGAAGGGCGCAGGGGGCAATAGCCCCTTCTGAGCCCAAAATTTACTTATTTCTTTGTAGGGAATATTAATGTTAACTTAAATACTTTCGTTAATGTGCTAAACTCTTCTTTCAATCAAAATGTGTACGAAAATTCTAAATTTCAGTATTTGAGACCATATATTTTGTGAATATCCCAAGGGCAATGTCATGATTATTAACTGCATCCTCGTGTGTGTGAGAGCCCTGCCCGAGAGGTCTTCCCGGAGCCGCCATTGGGCACGCCCCACTCCAGTTCATTGTTTTATACTTGCGTTGCACGCGGTCAGACTTGCCGACTTTTCAGTGGCTGAACTTACACACAATTTAAAATCAATTATATACCATACATTAGGCTTGTGGAAAAAAAAAAAAAGAAGTAGGTCGGTTCATCTACCTGGTATTAGACATCCAGCATTAGATTCTGTGTCACCTCTCATCGTCCCTAATGGTAACCTTTTTTGACGAGACTTTTACTAAGCCTATTCCACTTTTTGCTGTAGATCAGCGGTTCCCAAACGGTGGGTCGCGACTCGATCCTAAAACTATCAGAAACCATCGAATAAATCATCAGAAAATATAAGAAAAATCGAAACAAACCGAATTGTGTGCAAACACATATCTATTGTTAAATAATTGTTTGGCCACAAAGTGCTTATATTTTGTCAACCATTTTTTAATCAGAACCCAAATTGTTTATCAATAATCAATCGCTATCTTTAAAAAACATATATATATGCAATATTTGATGGTAAATTATACCTACATAAGGAAGGGATACGTTACAAATAAGGTTTTTTACTCCACCATGAACCGATGGACCGTGGAGGTATTCCTGTAAGGAAAGGTGGGTCGCCAGCTGAAAAAGTTTGGGCACCACTGCTGTAAATAGTTTTAGAAAACACTTCTTGAAAGTATTTATTGATAAAAGGCTGGTATCCGGAGATTTATGGCTATATATAACGACAGAATTTCTGGTTCTTGAACTAGTTTGCGTGCGATTATGTTAGTGTTAGTTGTAGGTTTTATTGTCGGCGTAGGGTGGATTCGATCAAAGTATCAAGGCGCACTTGCAGTGGTTTCTTTACAGACGGTATTCTGTGGACTCGGAAGTGGTGATCCAATAATTTTAGTTCTCAATGCAGAATATGTAGTTTGTATTAGTGGATGTTGGAGCTTTAGACAGGAACAGTGACTGCGGGGTATTTTCCAACGGTGCGTTTGGCAAGAGCTGCAAAAAAAAAACTAAGCATACCTCCCGAAAAAAACATTCCAGGAACAGAGGTACTCTTACCTCACGTTTTCGTTGCAGACGAAGAATTTCCCTTACAAACTCACATAATGAGGGCGTATCCTGGTAACGAGTTAGCAGACTACATTGGAAAAAAAGAATATTTAACTACCGACTTAGCCGAGCACGAAACGCAAGCGAGGATGCACTTGGAATCCTAACAAAATGGTTCCACATTAACCAAAGAAAAATGACTATTTGGCCCTGAACATACATCGTGTGTTTTAGCTACGATCATACTACACAACTTTTTGCGTGAAGATTGCATCAACCTACTAGCTGAACTCCCAGATGAGCATACATTAGGAGTCGGTAGACAATTTTCTGGGACTGCTTTCACAATCAGGGACACATTCAAACCCTACTTCAAATCATCAGAAGGATCTTTAGTGGCAAGATCTTGCCACAGCTGGTACAGTGAACTCGTGGTTGTTTTTATACGTAACAAATAAAATATTTTTTTATTATTTAAATAATATTGATAAAAAAATTACTATGCTTGCATAGTCCAGTAGTTTTATTTTTCCATTGAGGTAATTTAAAATGGGAACCATACATATTGCAATAAAATTTATTTATCAGGTTGTTTTTAACGAACGATTATTTTGCGACGAATTCATTTTGACATGTTGTCGTAGTATTTAGCATGAGACAAATCGTGAAGATTAGGATAATCTTGTACACATATAACCAGCTCTTCATCATTCATTATCTTGTGATTTTTTTTTTCTGGAAAGGACAGTTGCATGTTTTAGTTTCATGTAACTCCATATACAATGATACCCTTCACTAATTTCCCCTTTTCTTAACTTGGGCGACATTCCATTAAGTCCACAAAGTGGGGAAGGGTAGCTATTTACGGAGTCGCTCGAGTTTGAAGTTAGACCAACTCTACAATTCTGTGACCTCAAAAACTATTGTTTTTCCGACCTGTTTATGTACGTTTGAGCATTAAAGAAAGGGATAACCCGTAATACAGACACGTTAAAGCTATAAAACAAAGTAATCAATGCTAAGACTTATCTGAACTAATCTTTTTTTTGTACACCAGATACGTATGGCCGCATGTGCACTTCTCGTAAACAATTTTTTTTCTAACCTAACTAAAACTAAATGTATTTTGGAGGGGTCCGGGTTAGGGAGGGACCTAGGTGCGTCTCAGGCCGAAGCCTATACGCCTAGTCATGCTGGGATTAGCCATACAGGGAGAGGGTCGCATGCATCATGTGCTAGGAGGGGATTGGCCAGCCATGGCAACGATTGGTGCCATGACTAACTCCCCTCACTCTTAAATCTAGACTATAACTAGAAATAGGTTGGGCCCAGGTAAAACCTGCATAGACACAGGGAAAACCCTGGGTGCATTCATGCGGGATGCAAATTGGCATGCATTACGTGTAGGAATTTACAGGAGACAGAGGATGGTCTGGATGAAGTGTTGGACAGAGTAGAAAAGAGTCTCGTAAACAGACTGGACAAAGACAACCGAGCATGGCCGAGTAGCGCCGAAGGCACACGAAGCTGGTCTCCCTTCTGCCACCGCGCGCTATGGCACGCCTCCCCTCGTATCGCCGCGACCCTCCTCTCCGACTTCTCCCGAGAGTTCCGGGCCTCGGTGGACATGGCTGCGCATCGTGGTTCAGCTACCTGCCGAGCGCTCAGCGCGGCGCTCCGAACATGCGGTGCAGACCACTTTGGAAAACCTTGGAAGGACCTGGTGTTCGTTATCGCCAGGAAAGACCGTGCCTGATGCTTTACGTAGCTTAGTCTCATTATGTTGGTTGAAAATGTCCGTCGAACTGACCGCGCTGTCAAAAACACGTATATTAAAAATAAAAAAAATTGTAATCGTTACAGTTGCCACCCAAAATAACCTTTCGAAATGATAATTGTTGGGCGTATGTAATTTTGCGTATTTTATTTATGTTTGTTCCTTATTTATACCTGGTTATTTTTATCCTATACGGTGATACCATAACTTTCCTCACCTTCCGAGTGGCGTCTTAGTTGTCGGCGACTTACGCTTGTTCCGCCTACAGAGTGTGGCTTGCCCAATGGGAAGATTTAAGGGGGTATTTTCCTACATCGTTTTGCTTCCGTAATTTAGTATTTTAGTCCCATGATGTATGTTTAATTTTTAATATAACTTAGTTGTGTAGATAGTTTCATCATTTCGGTAAGTATTTTATAATAGTTTTAAAAACCTTTTAAAAAAATTAATCCTTCAAACTTAGCATGAACGGAGATCATGAAATCAAATCGTGAACTGTTTTGGATGGACCGTCTGCATGTAACTTTTGTCGTAAAAACTGCTACGCTTAATGTTAGCATTTTTTATCAATTAAAGCTTAAAAAACAGTTTTACGACAAACTATACATACAAACGGATAATTCAAAACTGCATACTACACGATTACTTGCTTTAAATTCTTGCAAATAATTGAAATATGAATTTTTCTCTAAAGGTTTTTTTTTAAATCATTAAATATTAATCATTTATTGAATTGACAAAACGATTTATTAACAATTAATAATACTTATATTATGAATTGAAAGTAAATTATAAGTGAAAACTCCAAATTATTGAATAAAGTTAATTTAATTAAGGATATTCGTTATATAGGTAAATTATTCAATCAGATGCCTTTAACTTCTTTGTTTTTTCTATTGCTAGCCTTTGTTTATGTGGATTTTACTTTTTATCTGGATTTTATACTAAGGATTTAATTTTAGATATTTATTCTATTGATTATATTGGAACTACCCCTGAAGTAAGAAGGCGTCGTGAAGTGGTTGCAAGTAAACCTCCCTCACAGCTGTTCACGCGCCCCCCCCCCCCCCAACTCCCCCCGGAACCTCAACAAGCGGAACCCGAATGACATGTGACGTCACAACCAGTCCTTGATCGGAGTAGCCGGGCGAGGCTGGTGGACGGGAACACAACAGGCGCGAGTCCGGGAGGCGTGGTGGGGTCTTGGCTGTGAGCCGAGGGCCGTCTGTCCCCCCAACCCTGATGTCGCACGGAAAACTGTCCTGTCTACAATTGCGATGTCCGTATCTACTGATTTATGAAGTCACGGGACCCGAAATAAATGTTTGTTTATTGTTTTATTGCATTGTAAATGAGTACGCAGCCAAGTTTTTAATATTCATTTAACCTTGTGAAAGTTGTGGGAGTCATATAATATTAATTTATCCTGTAAGGCAAATTAATTTATATGCTCACTCGAAAAAAAAAATTAATTCACGTGTTCTTCCTTTGAAAAAGGACAGCACTGATCAATATTTTGTATCTTGTCTTCTTGTCTTCGTATTTTCTACTTTTGAAACTGGGACCGAAAACAGCAAATATCACGGGTGTCCCCTCCTCCTGTGATACCTAAGGACACAGATTGGGACAAAAAGTCCATGTCAGAGGGTCACGTCGGGCCAATCAGCGATCAGAGTCCGTCGGACACAATTTGGGACATAGCAGTTGCAGACGGGCCTTTACACGGATCCGCACCCTTTTATCACTGTTGTGCCACTCACCCGTGTCTACCATACGTTACACCCTAATACATTCATTCCATCCCCAGAGTTTGACACCATCTCACGAAATTGTCATTTTTTAATGAGAGCAGTTTTTGCTTTGTTTCGACTTTTATTTTCAGGTGTATTCGCTAGTAATTGGAATTTCTTTATGAAACTTTTAACAAATTGTTCTTGGCCATCTTCATTAGATTAAAATACTATGTCCATGATAGCTGGAAGTTTCAATTGTGCCAACCTTATTTCACGAGAAAAAAATGGACGTGGTATATTTTACCTCCGAAGTACAGATGTGTTTGTGACGAAATGAAAGATTTACATATAATATGGTAATGATGATTTACATGGATGAATTGAAAATTATTTTAATTTTGATGCACTTATTCACGTTGTAATTATGTAGACTTTTTGGTCAAACTATATTCAAAGGTCTGACGATTAATGTTGTAGCGGCATTAATTGTAATTTGCGTAATGTCCTCTACACTAAATTAGGTTGATAGTAACAGGATTTATTGACTAGTTAAAAAAATTTGTTGTTTTGGAAATCTTGGGGCCTATTGTGAGGTGGCTGCAATTTTTTTTTTCAAGTGGCACCCGTCATAGGTCATAAAAAGAATTTGGTATTAATCACGTATAGTATGGGGTGTAATTTCAGTGGCATCCTCTGTAATTATTCTTTATGTATTTACTGCTTAAATATGTATGTGTCGTAAATCTCTGCCTGGGCTGCTTCAAGAATATTAATTTTGGCTGTTTGTAAGAACGCTACGAATTCCTGGAAGAAGAACTGCGTGAAACTTTTCAATTCCCAACCGCAGTGCTTGCATTTTATCCTCCATATTTGAAATTACCTTTCAGTGCAGTTTTCTGCCTTCCAGTGCTTAGATTCCTTTGCCAAATATTCTCTGCATGTCTCTTGGGTTTATTAGATTTGAATTACGAATTTTAAATAACGACTTGCGGCGAAGCGATTAGCCGTTTCGCGTCCTTCTGAGGATCATCCTGTCAAAGTTGCATATCCTTCCTCTCAAGGCTTCGAGGTCGGAATAGCTCGTGGAATTGGTTTGTCTTAACCATCCACGCCATGCTTTCCCTTCGCAAAGTTCTCGGTTATAAAATAATCGTTGAGCAGTTGACATTTTAAAGTTAAGCACTTTTTAAGTTTTTTAAGTAATAGCATATCTTCAGAGTAATATTTTATACCAGAGTTCTATGCTCGCGATCTATATTTTAACCAGTTCTCAGTTATTTGACAACTTTCTGTAAGTGGCAGTTATTAATTATTTCGTTATTGTTTGGTTTGAACAGATTAGCGGTTTAAGTTTGTTTGATGTGTGCGTCAATATGCTTATAGCGTCCGCATGTCAAAGTTAAGCGGAATATGTGCTAAATGATATCAAATGTGTCATTCATTTAGTCATTAGAAATTTCGTGTTGATTATGCAAACAAATGAGGTGCTTTGTTCGAATTATATAAAATAACATCAGCAACCATGACAAAAAATTATTATTTTTTAAATAAAAAAAGAAAATTACAATGCCAGTAAAAAAAATACGCTATAATTTGTATGGATGTAATAATTTTTTTGTCGCTTTTTGCAATAATTGAATAAGTGAATGATTGGAAATATACTTTCATACGTTAACAGTATAAATAACCATTTCGCTTATCCCTAGTTGATATCTGCGTTTTACGATTCAGGCAGCGAATTCTAGTACTCATAGTTAACATTGTTGTTTGACTAATTATATCATGGTCGCACACTAGATGTAGAACTACTGATTTACCTTTTACGTTACTGGTTTATAACTCTCGTAACGGAACTGCCGAGTGTTTTTTTACTAATTACGGGAACAGAAAAACTTAATGACACAGTAAATATCGATTCTCTTATTAGTGTTTTGTACTATATATTTTGCGCATATAGCAGATTGGATGTTGTCTGCGTGCGTGCGAGAGTGCGTTTGAGACTATTATTGTTCAAATCCCGTTTGGTTTTATCCCGTTAAGCTTATTGGGTGTGCTACAATTAAATTTACCATCAAGGACATTCAAAAAACCAAGCATGCAAATTTATAAGTATCACAAATATAAATACTGGTACTTTTATTATTTTTTTAAATAAAGTTGTTTTAGAATTGTATACTTTTAAACTATTACTGTTTAATTGCATGCATAAATTTATTGCTGATTATCCTGACTGAAAGATGTTTATGTTGTGTTTCCACTGCTTATGTATATAATTAATATTCTATAGTCACCTTGAAAAAAAAACATATCTTACAAAAAACTTAGATTATTAATTTATAAAATCCTACATAGCGTGTTAGGTAGATACTTGATATGACTTGATATAGGATTGTTTCTTAGTATAAAGCCATGTATGTCTGACTTAATGTGTGTTTCATTCTGTGGTGACCTCGCAGTTGACTAAGTGTAAAGCTCAGTAAAATAATAGTTATTTTCCCTATTATTTAGTTATACTCAGGCTTGCTTAAGGCGAGAATACCTTAACCAAACCAAACCAAATTGCTGCAACCAAACCTTTCCGTTTGAACTCCTTTATATTTGTATGTATTCACACTCTTACGCCAGTGTATGTAGACACACTCTTACGCCAGTGTATGTAGACACATATAAATACATACTTTAAGATACAATTTCCAACATTATTTTTTGTAACTATCTGTTCACGCATGCGTGAATATTTACTGGGCATAGACACTTTTTCTCTTTTCTCTTTTCATTATGTTGACCTGTTTGTATTGCTTGGCATTGTGGGTAAAAAAAACTAGGAATCTAACAAGATGGTGGTGTGTGTTAGTGGTTTGTGTTTAGTGGTGGTGAAAATAAAATACCTTATCCGGCAAAATATGTTGTTGAGTTTATACATCAAAACATAATTTTGGTCCTCCGGGCCGGATAAAAGATATGAGCAACCAGTATTATAAAAATTTCTGTGTGATTTAAAGAGAAGCATCTTCAAATAACTAACTCGTGCGTGTGTGCTATTGGTGTCATAGCGGCTTCAACAACCGAGTTACAGCTTATCATTTTTGACTATGTTATGGACAAAGTAAAAGAAGTTAGTGCAATTTTAAAGGAAACAGCCAACAATCCAGATATTTTTGAAGAATTTGCAATTGCGTTTGAAGAGGTCTCGAAAAAAAAAGACGAATTGCTGGCTAACTACTTTGCTTTGTGTGCAGTACCGCCGAAACCAGAAGTAAGAACAGTTGATGAATTGAGGACAACCTTTTTGACGTTCGAAAAGTTGTTTAGGCAGCTTCGTATTGAACATAATCGGTGTACAGTTATAGTGGCAGACCTAACCTCTCGTGCAACATTCTCATGTGCAGTCCTGCCTCCACTTCCTTTGCCGGTGTTTTCAGGAAGCAAGGCAGAATGGACGTCCTTTTCTGAGCTTTTTAAATCCATTGTGCATCAAGATGTGTCACTGAGCAACGTGCAGAAACTGCATTATCTTATTGGATGCCTGAAAGATGAGCCAAGAGAGCTGGTAAGTAATTTTCCCCTCACCAACGAAAATTACGAAGTAATTTGGTCATTGCTGGAAAAGAAATACCAGAATCTGCGCATTTCTGCTACCATTCATGTTCAGAAGATACTTCATCTTCCATCTGTGCATTCTAACCCACCAGACTCATTATCCCGCTTTGTTAGTGTGGTGCAAGAGAATTTGAATGCATTAAGGGCTGATAATTTTCCAGTTTATGAATGGAGCTTTCTCCTACTGAATATTATTCTTGAGAAACTAGACTCAAATTTACGTGAATCATTTGAAATAGCTGTGGATCAAGACTTGCCCACTTGTGACCATCTCCTTGTATTCTTAGAGCGTCGTGCTGTGGCGAATGAAAATGTTTAACTACTTAGTGTTCAAGGGAATCATGACGCTAAAACCTATACAGTTGGTCGTAGCTACAACAGGACTGCAACATTTAGTGTGAAACCATCATTTAGACCAACTAGTGGCCGAAGCACTGCCCTCGTAGCAGTTGGAAATGTCCTGTGCTGTGCATTTTGCATTGAAAATCATTCACTTAGTAAGTGTGAACATTTTTTGTCTAAGTACATTGATGAGAGGATGCAGTTTGCGAAGGAGCAAAATCGGTGTTTTAATTGTTTGAAAACACATCATTATGCTCAGAGATGTTTATCAAAATTTTCATGCAACCATTGTCAAAAGAGACACCATTCAGTTTTGCACTTCAATCACAACAATCACTCAAGTCAGCCAGAGAGTACTCAAAATGATACAAATGATACTCCAGCTTATGAACCATCTGTAAATAAATTACAATTGCTACATCTGTCAGGTGATAATCAGGATCCATCAACTACCATTTTATTAACCACTGCTCTTGTGCATGTGAGAGATGGAAGTGGACAGTTTCAAGTGGTAAGAGCCTTGCTAGATGGTGCTTCACAAACTACATTTTTGACTGAAGATTGTGTACAGCAGTTGGGATTGAAACGTCATCGTGAGAATGTTGAAATTGCTGGCGTTGGTCAGACTCCTGTGCCAGGGGCCATAGGCATTGTCCCTAGTTCAATAAAACCAGTGGATTCTCAACATATTCAGTTTAATGTAAAGGGCACAATTATATCTGAAATAACACATCCCATGCCTTGTTCAAGAATCTCACAAGGCTCAGTTACTCACCTCAAGGGTTTAAAATTAGCAGATCCATCATTCGACAAACCTGGGCCTATTGACATGCTCCTTTCAGCTGGTATCGTCAGTGAAGTGCTGACTGGAGCTAAATTACCAGGGGAGCCTAATGCTTTCCACTCTCTGTTTGGTTGGGTTGTGAGCGGTAAGGCCAAGTGTGAAACACATGTGAACCCACCTGTGTCATGCTTGATAAGAACAACTAACCTGGATGTACAATTACAGAAGTTTTGGGAAACTGAAGAAGTGCCATCAGTCGACCTTATATCAGATGATGACAAATGTGAAGACCACTTCCTTGCAACACATGAACGCAGTGCTGAAGGGCGATACATACTTCGTTTACCATTCAATCAGGAGGTGAAGGACATGGGTCATTCTTTGCACTCTGCTTTATCAAGATTTGAGCGCCTAAAGTGTAGGTTGAAGAAGTCACCTGATCTCGCGAGGGAATATAGCCAGTTCCTCAAAGAATATGAATATGTAGGCCACATGACCCGCGTGACAAGCATTCAGCATATTCAGGGTCAAGATGATGAAATAGCCTATGTCATTCCTCATCATGCTGTACTCAAGGAATCAAGTTCTACCACAAAACTTCGTGTGGTGTTTGATGGGTCAGCAGCAACTTCTAAATGCATCTCATTGAATGATTTGCTCCTTACTGGTCCAAAACTTCATAAAAACATTGGTGATATTCTTTTGATCTTTCGAACTAGGCCTGTTGTCTTCACTGCAGACATCTGTAAGATGTATCGACAGATTCAAATCCACCCTGATGACTGGAAATACCAGTGCATTCTATGGCGACCATCTTCCGAAGAAAGTGTGCATGGTTATCAACTGAAGACTGTCACATACGGTTTAGCATCTTCTCCTTACCCAGCTTTGAGAACCTTGCAGTAATTGGCCTTGGACGAAGCCCAGCAATATCCTCAAGCGTCAAAAACATTGTTAAGAGGTGTGTTTGTAGATGACATTGTGACAGGAGCAAATTCTGTAGAAGAGGCAGTGCAACTTAAGTGTGAACTCGTGGACTTGTTAGCTCAAGGAGGATTTGAGTTACATAAATGGTCATCCAACAATTCCAGTGTGTTGGAGGATCTGCCTGTAACACAGTTCGAGACTCAGAAGCTTTAATCAAGACACAAGTCCAGCAGTTAAGGTTCTGGGCATTCATTGGTGTCCCAACATTGACGAGTTTATGTACCACATCAATGTACCCCATCTATCTGTCACAAAACGAGGAATTCTCTCCACCATTGCTAGGTCGGTTGATCCATGTGGATGGGTGTCCCCAGTTATAGTGTGGGTTAAAATATTGCTCCAGACTCTTTGGACACTGGGATTATAATGGGATCAGCCAGTCACTGCAGAGGTTGCTCAACAGTGGTTACACTTCAGAACATCATTGTCTTCCCTGATTAATGTAAGGATTCCACGATATATCCATTTTCTGGATGCCTGCTGCATTCAGTTCCACGGATTTTGTGATGCCTCTGAAAAGGCATATGCTGCAGTGATTTATGTAAGACTTGTGGACAATACTGGTATGGTCTCAACCCATCTAGTAATCGACAAGGCAAAGGTGGCACCGCTAAAGACATTGTGTATCCCCAGACTAGAGTTATTAGGTGCTATGCTGCTTGCTAAATTGTGGTTATATGTGAACGCATTGTTTGAGAGCAGATTGGACAATTTTACTATGTACATGTGGTCAGACTAAACGACTGTGTTGTCATGGCTTAAATCATCTCCTCATAAGTTTAAAGCCTTTGTAGCAAATCGTGTGTCCGAGATTCAAGCTATCACACCCCTAGGAATTTGGCACTATGTTCCGTCAGTGTGCAACCCAGCTGACTTAGCATCCCGAGGTGTTTATCCTGATCAGTTGTTTGAGAGTTATCTGTGGTTTCATGGTCCAGATTTGTTGGCGGAATCAGACACAGAATGGCCTGTAAACAAATTTAAGGTATCACCTTTCCTAGAGCTTCCAGAATGCAAGCCGTTGCACTATCATTTTTTTCTATTTTATTCTGATAGTAATGATTATTATGTTTGTTTTAAACCAGGCAACTGCAGAACTGAGGTATGAAACATTTGCTTTAGCTGTTCAAAAAGGTATAGTTTTGGAAATATCCTTTAGAGATACGAGGTAAAAAATTAAAAAAAAAATTGTCATTCATAATAAGAAGGCACTTTATTGTACAAAGAAATTTATTACTTTACACTAAAATAATATATTTTATGTACAAAATTCCACATGACACATTGAGCTCACACATCAGTCGTAAGGGAGGAGGGAATCAGGGATTGGTGAACTTGTTTGGGTGGGAGTTTTCAGGGGATCGCTGAGGTTCAGTCGACTCTGTAGGAGACGGCGTGGCCGGGGTTGTTGACCACGGTGGTGAGGGTGGCGGCTCGCACGGCGGGGGCGCCGTAGGGGATACCAGCGGCGTAGGGCAGAGCGGCGCCGTAGTGCAGGCCCGCACCGTAGGGCAGAGCTGCGCCGTAGGGCAGAGCTGCGCCGTAGGGCAGAGCGGCGGTGTAGGGCAGAGCGGCGGCGGTGGTGTAGGGCAGAGCGGCGGCGGCGGAGTAGGCGAGGGCGGGCGCCACGACGGGCGCGAGGGGCGCGGCCAGCGCGGTGCTGGCGGGCGTGTGGCCCACGGCGATGCCCCTCTTGGAGCGGTGCTTGGCCGCCTCCAGCTCGGCCAGGTGGGCGGCGCGGGCCGCCACCACCTCGGGGGTGTCCTGCACGGGGGCGGGGCCCACGGGCAGCGTCGTGGGGCCGACGGGCAGAGCGTTGCTGGCCACGCGGTAGCCGGCTCCGTCGGCCACGTAGTCGGCCTTCACCACCTGGCCGTCGGGCGCCACGTAGCTGTAGCTGCCGATCTTGTTGCCGTACACGTCCTGCACGGCGTTGTGCGTCTGGAAGGGCTCCGAGTGGCCGTAGGCGGCCTGGCCGAGCTCGTCCTGGGCGTGGTACTGGGTGCGCACTCCGGCGGCGTAGGCGGCGGGGGCGGCGGCGTAGGCGACCGGGGCGGGGGCGGCGAGGCCGGCGTAGCCCAGGGCGGAGTAGCCCAGGTGGCCGGCGTAGCCCAGGCCGTAGGGAGAGATGCCGTAGGGCGAAATGCCGTAGGGCGCGACGCCGTAAGGAGACACTCCCAGCACTCCGGGCTTGGCCAGGGCGACGGCCACAACGGCGGACAAGACAACCTGTCGGACAAACAGTGCACCCTGAGTGATGTGTTTCCACAGTCCTCTGTAGGAATGTGTGGTTCACGTGCCAGTGCAATGCAGTTTTTGTGCTGCAGCCCGAGTAGTAGACTACTGTCGTCATTTCGTGATTTCCTTTGTTATTAATTTCGTCCGAAAATGAAGGTTTATAGTACATAAATAAATGCTGGCGAAAAGTTGTTTTACAGCTTGGCCATTCATATAGATTGTTTTGTCTTATTTATACTTCCGTGTGGATGTTAAGAAATAAGATTTAAAAATTCTGCTCTTTTCTTGACTATAATTTTGGTGTACCAATTTTTTTTTAAACATGAATGATTGATATCTCAGGTTTGTATTGAACTGGCGCATTTTGTCGAGAAAGTTCCTGTTTGCCGTTTTCCTTGAACAACATTCCTTACTAAATAGATCTGTGAGAAATGACTGCGCTAACCACGGTGATCGGGTTGTTCAAGGACGGTCAGTAATCTGTAACGATAAAATTGAACTTTCTTTTCGTGCGACCCTGAAAATTGGCGTCGTTTGGAACGTGGAAAATTTCATTACGTTTTGTGCATTAACTGAGGTAAAAATAAATATAAACCAGAATTTTCAAACAATTAGAATTTTTTTCTCTCTCTTTTGCATGCCACCCTTTTCGCCTGTAAGAAATTATTTTAAATAATGTATTCTTTTCGTTAAGATTATAGCCGTCACCAGCCCATTGCGAAATACAAATAAATTACACCATCTGTAAGAGTGACAACTAATCTTCAGCACAGAAATAAGCACGTGTGGACACAAGATTTCTATAGTACGTCCATTATTTAAATTGGTAAAACTGTGCTCAATAACATTATTGCATTTTATGTTTTGTTCCAAATTTCATTATCAGACGTGTTTACAATAGTAATACTAGTAGCGGTTAAAAGTCACGTAAATGTCCATACATTTTATAGTTCACCTAAATATTTGGTGATAAAATTTCGAACGAAGTATAAAATATACGGGAGCTATCGTGATAAATTTACAGGCACAACTCTTAAATTATATCAATGGGGATAAATCTAAACTAACCAATGTGACGTTCGAGACAGCTCGTAAATTATTTTGCATTTCTGGACTAAACGTTCGAATGTAGCCTTCGTCTGAAAAATTTTTATTTCTAATATATCATTCATAAATTTAAAAAAAAAGTTATGGTTTCCCAATTCCCTGAAAAACTCAATTTTCTATGGTTCTGGTAAAACATAATTTTTGTTAGTTTTTGGATGAAATACGTAAAATAAAGAGTTTCAAGACGAATGCTACATACGAACGGCTTATCTAAAACTGTATGCCGCTTGATTACAATACCTGTTAGGACTGGCACATAAATATTTTCTTAAATTTAATAAAAAAAACCATTAAGTAATGACTTGTTTAGTATAAAAAAACTTTTATTAACAATTAATTTGGTTATATTGTGAATTAATTGAAAATCCTGTGCTAAAACTCTAAATATTAAAAGCAAAGCATTTTTAGCACGTGGTGACTTGAACGTCCGCATAAGACACTAGCTGTTTCCCCGCGACGCGGACGTCCCTCCTGGGGTACCGCGGGCTGCGACTTACCAAGAACTTCATGTCGGCGATTCTTTATCGGCGACAAGACTTCGAGGTTCGGGACGTGAGCGTGTGTGGCTGTCCCCTGGCCGGCGGGCCACTTTATATAGAGCGGCGGCGACCACGCCCGCGCGCCAAGGTCGCGGTCTGTCCGGCCTCGCGGCGCCCAGGGGCGAGCACCCACTTCCCTGGCCGCGGACCCCCTCTGAGCGCGACCCGCCCGGGGGCCACTGTTGCCATGCCGCCGCCGATATTACTTTCTTCACCATCTTTCAGTATTACACTGTTTGCTGACAGCATTATCACAGTTGTAGTCATTTGACAAAAAAAATGAAGGGGCGCAACAACTAAATTTCCAAAGGGGAGGGGGCAATATACCTTTTGATAAGGAATCATCGATCCCCCCCTATTGAAGCGGGGTGGTCCGGGGGTCCTCCCCCGGGAAAATTTGTATTTCAAGGTGGAAAATGGTGCTATTTAAGCAGTTTTATTATCTAAAAATTGATTACACAGCACTTTATTTGCCCCCACTTCAAGGTTTCAGAAGGGGGGGGGGCAAAATACCCTTGCCCCCCCCCTGTTGTTGTTGCGCCCCTGCAAAAACTAGTAATCTTTGACAGTCAACATGACCTCTCGTTCATCTCCAGAGACGGATGTTGCCGTTGACTTTATGTCACGAGTGATCTGTCATTGGTTCACAATTCTGATCTTCTTTATCGGTGTCGGGTGTATTCTGCTCGGTTATCAGACGGTAGGCACTTGTCTTGGAACGACCTCGGTCCTTCAGTATAGGATGGCATCTTCTCGTCGTGGGCTTCGGGTCAACTGTTTTACATCCTGGAGGAGGGGGAGGGCTATGTTTTCTGCAACTCACTCAATACGATAATTCCGTTGCACAGCTCCATAGGTTTTCTCGAATTATTTGGTGTGGGGGAAGGTAGTACGTTATGTGAGACTTATGGTCACACAGGCCTTAAGAAGCGTTGGTGTACCTAGCAGTTTGTCCGGCAACTGTTTCCGACTTCGGTCGGCATTATAGAGGTTTTTCCTGACATGGGGAAATTTTGTCTGTTGTCTGTATATCTGTTTGCCTAATGGTTTATTTTAAGTAGATTTCATTGGAAGCCCTCATCGGGTCATGAAATTGAACAGTTGTTTGTTATGGTTCATTGGTAACAATGTGCACTCACTGTTATTGAACTAGTCAATAATTTTTCCTATTAATGTGTTCATTTCGAGACATACTTTATTAATACTGGTTCGTTTATGGGTTTGTGGCAGATGGAAACAACTTAATGTTCGCCATGGTCCAGGCCAGGCCTGATAACGAAGAGGCCAGCTTCAAACATAAAGTCCCAAAAACTGTCACCTATTAATATTTTTTTTTCACTTCAAGCTATGTTTTCTTGTTGGAAGTTTTCGAGGCTGCTTACATGTCCAGTTTTGTCAATTTTAATGTTTTTAAAACATTCAGTCTTAACCAGAAATTATGTATGTCCAGGGGTGTGAATTCGCTGTGCCTGATTATGCCTGATGACGGGCACAGATGTCAGTTCCCGAAACGTCGCAACTGTTCTCATTGGAAATCTTCTGTGTTCGTCAGTGCTATCCTCGTTGTGTGGTCCATAGCACTAGTTTATCTTCATCGTTGTGTTTGTATGTTTGCTGCGTTGTCCAGGTTTGTAGTCTGCCTGCATTTAATCTGTCTTGTTGTTAGCCCACTGTGTTCGTCTGTGTTGTATTATTTTTTTCCATGACTAAGTTCCTTCAACGGAATTCTTGTGCTGTATGATATTTATATGTTTAACATTTCTGTCCGTGCTGTCGTCGTGTTGTCAATAATACTGGTTTAGTTTCATCGTTGGTACCGTTTGTCCGACATAGCTGATACAGTATTGTCTTCTGTAAACTTTTTATATTATTTATTTTTCTTTCGGAATTTTTCCATGACAAACAGTGCAAAACTGCAATGGCGTGTGTACAAAAACCTACATTAAATCAAACTGGGATCTATCATAAGAAATCATGTTTTAAATGTTATTTGTGTATTTAAATCAAGAATATTCGTTTGCTAAACTATTTAATCATAAGGCAAGTTTAATTCTTTCAAACGTGGTTTTTGAATTCCAGTAAATATTTTTAATGTAAAAATACAGAAGTTCGTTTTGTCTTGTCTTAACTTAAAGGCCAATGGATAATCCTCCTAATTTTAGCGTTTATATTCAAGGCCTCTTTTATATATAGTTAAATTTTTAGGCACTATAATTAGTGACATATATTATCTTTTTTTGAGTGAATGCTGTACTTATTTTATGTCATTTTCAAGTTCCACTTTGTGTCTAGAATGTGATTCTCGATTTTAAATTTATCTTGAGACATGGCTTGAGTATGTGAACATTTATATTTTTTTTATTAAGAACTTAAAATAATTTTCACTTTCACGTATGATCGTTCCAAAATTTTTACGTATGGTATACTTGTAAGGAAAGCTAACACAAGCGGTGGATTAATTTACAGATGAAGTTGTATAAGAATCGTAACATAGAGTTATTAAAAATAATAAGCCCCGGAAAGAAGTCCAATTTATTGTGTATGAGATTTAAAGTTTTAGGTTTAGCAGAAACGTTACAAATTTTAGCCGTGACCTTCATTTCAACCCTGGCGCAATACAAAAACAGGTCTTTTTCTCTCACCATTTCAGCTTAACTGACAAATGCGGAGACATTTTAAGGCATTGGTACGAATTAGGCATTACCAAGCACTTAAAACTAATGAAAAATACTTATATTGAAAAAAAAAATTGAGAAGGAATCAGTAATTATATTGTATTTTCAACGAAACTCCCATTTAACTCAATGTTAATGATGGGTTCAACTACTACTAGCGTCGTTAGTTCGCAGGTCGCCGCGAGCTGCACTAAGCCGACGAGACTTGCCAAGGCAAAGGATATAGAGATTTGTCAGTCTCATCTATATGACCGTGGCAGTGATGTAGTTGAATTCTTGAAGTCACTTTTTTTATTTTACCTCGAAATTGCCATATTGTCACACTCAAAACATTGCGGTAATGGTACCCGACACACGCCTGATGTTGGTTAGTGAGTATGAATTAGAATTTCCGTCGTTAAACAGTAACTTGCATTAAATACACAATGCATACGCTTAAGCCAATGTTTTAGACTTATGACCAACACCAACAATGCGCCGTCAGTGAGTTAATAAGTGAGAGAAAAACGGCTTAACCCGGTAAACATGTAGTCATGCAGACGTTGACACCTCCTGTTCTTTGTAAGAGGTGTCAAGCATGGTTGTAGATCCCGGGTGGGGAAGGGGGAGCAATGGGGCTCCCCCCCCCCCCCCTCTGGAATTAAGAAGACCCTCGCTTGCGATTGCAAAATTCGTGATTGCGAAACGAGATTTATGAACTTAAACATCAAAACTATGTTCTATGAAAAACTTTCTGTGTATTTTACAGAGTTTCCTATGCTTATTGCATGCGTGTAAGCCAACAATGGGCAGTATACAACATACAATCGCACTATCCAGAAATGACTTGTGTCGGTTAAAACCCACGTGCAGAACTCTCGGAGCGCCCCCCCCCCCCCCACGTATTTCCACGGTTCCCCTGGTGCCAAGTTTCAACTCAATCAATCAAAACTAAAACTAGCCGCATATGAAATACTTATTGCGAGCCAGGATAGCAAAGACCAGGGGAAGGGTTTTGTGTATAAGCTCGAGGAACGGTTAATCAGTCGCATGCGCGTCTCTGGCACATAAAGTTTGTAAAGGGGGGGGGGGGGGGGGGCCATGAAATAAATTTATTTATTTATTTAAATACTAGTACCTCCGTCAAGTTAAGTATAAAATGTCTGTTTATTTTGAAACTATGCTTTGTATGTAATTTTTATTTGACACCTGATCTACAATATGTCATCACTGCAAAAACACGTATTTTATAAACATGAAAATAGTATGAATAAAACTACTGGATGTACTTGAGAATATTGGAGGGGGGGGGGGGACGCCAGAGACGCCCGTGGTCGGTCGAGGGCGTACCTGCCTTGCGCTGCGCCTTCTTGTCCATGGCGTGGAAGTGTGGCTCGAGGAGGGCCTACACCTCCCTCCACCTTGTCCTTGTAGCAGTCCGCCGCCGGGTCGTTACCACAACGCCGAAATACCATAACGCCGAATGTCAAAATTGACCGCAACGCCGACAGCTAGAAAACTGCCGTGCACCACAACGCCGAAATAACAGAATGAATTTGTGCGTGTTTCTTAAATGTACCTTAACGCCGAAATACCACAATCAAACCTAACCTTGCCTAACTTAACCTAACCTAGCGTAATGTAACCTGATCTATCCTAGCCTAACCTAACCTAACCTTTGTGGCAGTCCTGCAATGACATTTTTCGGCGTTGTGGTACACAGCAGTTTTCTAGCTGTCGGTGCTGTGGTCAATTTGGCATTTCGGCGTTGTGGTGCGTCCCCTCCGCCGCCCTGTGCCACAGACAGGACCTCTGCTCCACCAGCGCTATCAGCGCGCGCACGTCGTGCCTGAACCCGCTCATCCTCGCCTCGTCCCAGGCCACGCCGCTCCGCGCTACTCTTATGGCACGCCACTTTTCACCCACGTGGTAGGATTACTTTCCAGATGAAGTTATATAACAATCGTAACATAGAGTTATTAAAAATAAGCCCAAAAATTTTTTCCCCAATTTATTATGTATGTAGGGACTGGAAAAATTCGCGTTTTTGATGACCTTCAGGATAGACTACACAGTTCTCAGTATACTCGGGAAAATAACGGCTGTTCATTGGCTGCTGACTTGTGAGTCGTCTCAGATGGTTTGCCTGTGATACGATACTTATTTGGTTAAGTATTTCCCATTGGCCCATAGTCGTCCAGATGAACAGTGAGCCAATAACAAAAGCAGCTTAGAGGTATGTGTATTTGAATTTTAACCTATCGCGAAATGAATCCGCGATTTTTTCCGGTCTCTATGTATGAGATTTAAAGTTTAAGGTCTATATAGCAGAAACGTTACAAATTTTAGCCGTAACCTTCATTACAACCCTGGCGCAATACAAAAGCGGGTCATTTTCTTTAACTATTTCAGCTTAACTAAAAAATGCGGAGAAATTTTAAGGCATTCGTACGGTTCGATACCCGATGTTGCAGGTTATGTACGCCGATATCACCGCCACAGGTGTTGGTGTTCCGGAAAAGTATTTTTCTGATCATTTACCGTAACGTTTCCTGCAAAACCGGTACATTTCCCAACGATTTATACTTTCATAGGAATATACAAATAAAATGTATCACCGTTTTATGCTAACGCAACCAAATGATACGTGCATGTTGTGTTTCTTTACCACCTAAGGCTGGGTTCACAATTGAAAAAATAACAGTAACAGTAACAGTAGGTCGTGTGCATAGGATATGAACGCCATGTTTCCTAACCTAACGATTCACAATAGCAGAAAGTTGGTCGTGTGCATGGGAGCGTGGTCGTGCGCATAGGAGTGAAATGAATATATTTTATTTCGGTCGCGTACGCATGGCACAACAGCCAATGAGAGAAGAGCAGGGTGCATTTTTGGCGGGACTAGAAATATGTTTATATTTATTAACCATATTGTGGTAAGAAAATGTCGAGATAATAATAGTATTATCGTTATTTTGAAAGTTAATATGTTTATTTACTAACACTGCAAACAGATGTCGCATAGTTCGCGAAATTTCATTGGCTGAAATTAACAGTAAGAATTCAATTGTGAACCGATTTCGCAGTTCGCACAGGTCGTGTGCACAGGTCGTGTGCATGGCTTGCTATGCACTCGCTTAATTTTTTTAATTGTGAACCCAGCCTAATTGCTTACTTAACATTTGAGAGTTAGGTAGGACTCACGCTACCCTTTACCAACTGATAAAACAAAGTATTGTTTACATGGTGCCTACCAATCTGCGTATGTCAACTTATCTTCAATTATGTAAATCTATGTTGGTAATGAAAAAAAAAAAAGGAATATTATCGCAGTCACAGTGGTAAACATGTAATCAGATTAAGCATACCCATGCTAGCACGTGAAGTGTGAATCTGATGAAATATTTTAATTGTTGGGTTTCGTAGACACTCCATTGTTTTTCCTCAAAGATACATACTTGCAGTGTCAAAGAGAAGAATAAAAGACTAAATATATTGATTTGAAAGGAGGTCTCATAATTGTAAAATTTCTGTGTTTTTTTTATTTTTATTTAAATTGGTCGTTGAGCGTGCCGTAAATATCGCGCGCAGTTGAAAGTCGAGGTACGCGTGCCGTAGTCGTGGTACGGCCGGAACGGGCGGGCCGGCCACCTGCGCGCTCTCCAGCGCATAGAGTAAATAAAGTACTAGTACAGAGTGGACACTCAATGCTATTGCAGTTCTACGTTTTTTTTTATTCAGAAATGCTCTATTTGCTATACAAAAACGCAAACTTGACAAACATTAAAACGAAGTTGCAATGGCTTAAAACCGAGATAAAGTACCTTCTGGAGTAAGACTTACGTTTAAAATTATAAGTAAATTTTAATTTTAATACAACATTGATCCTAGAAAGTACAATTTGCAGTTAATATGCTTAAAACACTAATTTGAATAGTAGGGAAATATGCAGCTTCAACAGAATGTTGGCGAGCTTGTGACTGCTTTCGTGCAAGCATTAATATTTATAAAAATATTGATTTAATTTTTTTTCCTTATAAGCAAATCATTTAACTAAATATCGGTAAACGTAACATATAATGATTTAGGAGAGAAATATTTTTAAAACAATAAGTAAATTTCTTACCTTCGGGACAGTGTTTGCCTTAACCTCATTTCGGTTATAAATGTTTTGTTTACGTAGTATAACATTTTTTAAAATGCATAAAATGTAACATTTTTTCGGATTATATTAAATTGCTGCCCTTTTTTATGTCCAAGAAATAATTTCTGTTCTAGTAGAATCACGTTGAAGTTAAGGTTAGGATTTTCGTAGGTACCTACCGAATTGCATTACAAATCGCAAACAAAACTAATGCATAAACGTGCAGAAGTATTTATTCATTAACACAGGCAATGTGTATTTTTGGCAAATTTAACTGCCTAAGATGTACAATTTTTCCACAAAAACTAAAATGAAGCTGTTACCAATGGCATCTAATTCTTTATGGATTAGGTGAAAGTACAAATCTTTCTCGTATCTTCACTTCTTGAAGACAGGTGTATAGCAATTGTTAAGGGAAAAAAAACCTTAATTTCAACATAAAAATTTAAAAGACACTTCATTTTATCGCAACCCTCACCTCGGTGATTGTTCCGTATCACGTATCCAAGTTTATCCCTTGATCCTGTTGGCATGATCATTTATGATTTATCCGGTGGCACATGATGCTTGCTGTTCTAATTAATGTTAAAACAGCAAGCATCATTACCACGCACAGGATCATGCCATTAGTATCTAGGGATAGACTTCGATACGCAATACAAAATTTTTACCCACACCTCCATCTCGACCTAAAAATAAAATCCATACAAAACATTTAGACTAATTAAAGTACATAAGCAGCAAGTTTGAGCAGAATTTGAGACTCATCGACATTTAAGTATTAATGTATTGTGTGCTTGTCCTCAATGTGCGACTTCACACTACCTAAAAAGAGGAAATTCTGTAGGGCATGAAAACAAAATGCTCATCACTATTTTAATTACACAAAACTTTTATTTATTTTCGTTTTAATAATTTACACATACCTAGTTTCGTCAAGCGGAAACTTAAAGTAAAGTTAATTATTATTATCTCTTCTCTTGTTGTAGCAGTAGTTAACACAACACGTAGCTGAATCAGGCATGTTTCATAACAGTGATTTATAAAGTAGTTCATGAAAACATTGATATTATTTAACGAGATTACTATTTCAACATGATTAAAACAAAATTTCCTTAAAATTTTTTTATTAAACCTATTATTGCTTAATTCAACGGCGACGCCATTAACTATGGTGTTGTTGGATAAACAAGTGGTTCAACATGCCAACGAAAACTCGTTTATTTTCTTTTAAGTAAATATATTATTTTCATTTCAACAATACCAATTTATGCCATAAATTTGATAAATGTTAAAACAAATGTAATAATTATTTAATCAATGTGGTATTTTGATTATAATTTTTGTGCTCAGATGTTGGATAAAACTGTATAGCAACTAGAAAAATGCGATTGTTACGCCCTATGAAGTGTCCCCCTCCTGCTCCGATGCCGGACACGCAACGAACACTGTCACATTTTCTCTTCCAAAACCTTTCTGTGTGTTGTAGGGTTATGACGTCACTAGCGCAGCCGTGTTTGTTTGACAAGTTGGACGACTCGAGTTTCCATCAAATATTTTGCATGCAGGAAGGGTTTCCAAAGTAAGTTGGATGTTGGATACGATCGTGCCAAGCGAAAACGGAAATGAAATCGGTTTCCGTCTCAACTATTTTTTAAAATGGCGGAATAGCACATGGCCGATTAAAGAGGTTAAGAAAGTGAAATAATATAATATTATAATATGAATGTCGTTTGGGAAAATATTTTATGCGTGAAAATGAAATTGTTTGTTTAGCTTTGAAAAATCCCTGAAATATATTTCATTATGTAACGTATATAATTGTGATTTAAATTTCTTCTTGTTCAAAAAATTAAAAAAGCCCAAACATGATAACAATTTTAAAAATTCCGTCCAGCACTGTGATGCAATATTTAATTTCAAAATTGAGAAAAAAATTTAAAAGTTCGAGATAGCTCAGACGAAAAATTAAATTTTATGGTGTGACATGATTTAAAACACATTTGAGGTTATCTGTCCAAATATATCTGATGAAAAAAATTGGAAGCCATTTTCTGTCCAATACTTCCCCTCCAATTCAGTTGTCAAATATATTGGAGACAAATATTTGATAGTGTGACAGTGTGACCAACCATTCAACTGAAACTGTATAACTAGAAAAATTTTCCTTCGTCGCTATTCTTTACATAATTTTTTTTTTTCCCGCGAAAAACCCGTCAAATTCATAATAATTTTATTCAAAAACGTAAATTGCTTTCGCTGTGTGGTAGTTTGATTAGTGAAAACGTGATGCGTGTGATAAAAAGAAAATCGTATCCTGGACACAAACGTCTTATTTGACAGTTCCTTAAAGCAGCGCCAGTGGTCCACATGTCCTGGCCTCGTTCTTTCAACATGGTTTGTAAACAACTTTGTTCGTTAACAGTTGGGAAGTCTCCTGCTCTCAGAACAACTTACATGGCGCAGGCAATAATAATGTTTGGAGAAGGTTAATACAATTCGAAGGAAACCTTATACGTAGGAACAAAATTATATAATTTTATTTTTAAAAACAGAATATATCAGTTTTTTTTTTAATTTTTAATGAAGTCTGTTTATTCATAATTATAGCATATTATAAAAAAATTGGCATTCAAACGATTAAAACTAATTAATATTGCACTTTGCACTATTCATGATTGTTATTAAGAACAAAAAATAAATTTGTAATGTTTGTGTGTTTTAAACATGTATAATCATAATGTAAAATTTATTTACTAATAACAATTGCAAAATTTAAAAAAAAGTAAACTTTTTTCCGATTTTTGTTGTACACTTTAGTACAAATGTTTTGCTGAATAAATTACATTTATAGTATTTTCTGTATTAAAAGATTAGGTTTTTGTGAAATAAGTTAATTTTTGGGGATAAATGCTGATTAATTTAATAATTTTAGTTTCATTCCGGTGCTTCATAGTACATTAACTTTTATTTCGGTGTTATGTGGTTTATTGACACGTTTTCGGGTGTTATTTCTGTTTTATTGCAATTCGCTATATAGTCTTGCCCCTCCCTACTTTAACGTTATGCGACACACGTAGATCACATTTACAGTTATGGCCACAGTAACCTTTACGTGTTTTTAGATTTTTTTTTAAATTGTGTATAAAGAACAGTTTTACATTACATAATAGGTACTGGAGCCCTACAAAATTATCTACCCAGTTACTCTCGACGGTCCTGATGTTATCAAGATTAATTCTCTCACAGACTCGCGAGATCTGCAGTGTGTTTGCTCTCTGCTTCAAAGAAGACGACATTGCTGTAGTAAACAACGACAATTTGTTTATGACTTTGAAACTTGGTAAAGGTGGCGTCTGTCGGTTTCCATCTGCCTCTCTTGATTTGTTTTATTTCTGGTTGGATTCACGTATCGAGGGAAGCGAGGTGGTTGGACGGTAGCAGGGATGTCGGGGATTATTAGCTGACGGCATGCTGTGACGTAGCAAGGCCCCGATTTACATTTGGGCCAGCCGGGGGCGGGAGTGTTTGAATTTTATGTTTTAGTCATCTGTTAGTTCTGTTATTTTGATTTGTGCCTACAAACCTTGTTCGATTTTCAAGAGTTTTTAAAATAAATAACTTCTTTATCATGGTTTTTGAAAACCTTTTCATAAATCAAATTTCTTTTTGAATTTTTTTTATTTTGTTTAATTTTTTTGTAACAAAAAAATTAAATTTGTTATTACAGAGTGCTACCGCCTTGATTAGAATCAAGGGGAAATAGTTTTAAAATTCGTTGAACAACAATTTTTGCAATTAAGTTTAGAAAAACCATTAATTAAGACGTTTGTTTACTAGTAATAGCCTTAGTAAACCATGCAAATTTGGATACGTAATGAATTGGTTTAAAGTGGTGTTCGAAAGCAGGAATCACCGGGCATGCTACACGCTCATACGTGGCGGGGCAGGAAGGAGCGGTTGCGGTGCGGGCCGCTGCTCGACCTTGGGGGCGGAGCACGGCCCCCGCCAACACCGCCCCGTGTACCGCTCCCCGAGCACCGGTCGACCGCCTGCCCCCGCCCGCGGCGTCGTAACCCGGCCCCTCCCAGCGCAGCGGGTCTTTTTATATCCGCGATCAGCCGTCGTTTCTGTGGTTAGTTCGGTTCTTTTTTCTTTTTTCTTTTTTTCGCCCGTGAATGCGTCTTTAAAATTGCTTCCATAGTGGGACGTAGGCAATTCAAAAACACTAATGATAACAAAATCGGGGGATACAGTTTGGTGTTGCAGCTACATATCATTCATCGCCATCAAAAAATTTAATTACACCACTGGATAGCTAAAGGATCGAAGAGTTCGTTACGCTAAGTGAGGACTGTGATACGCATCGCGCGCGGTGGAGGGGGAAGCGCCGCCATTTTGAGGTCATTTTGCTGCGTTTCGAGATTTCCATTTAGTATAACTTTTGACTCGGAGGAGCTACTTACGTTCGTTTAAGTTTCACTCGTCAGCTCTCGTCAAAATCTATCGATTGCATATATAACACATTAGTATAAAATAGATACATTCAATATATATGGTTTGTATATAAAATATTGCCTGTTACGCACACGTATTCACGTGCAACACACGGCCGTGTCCATGACACAGCCACATCCCATTTTTTTTTCAAATGTAACGATATGCCGTTGGACGGTTATCGTGGGCGTAGACCCGTAGCCAGGGGGGGGGGAGAGGGGGTTATCCCCTTATTATGGAAATAATTGTAACTGGAAAATGGGATTTATAAACGTAATCACTACGCCAAAACTGTATTACAAGGAAATCTTTTTGAATATTAATAAAGTTGTCCGCCGCGCTAACCCCTCGGGCCGCATATTCCGCTTGCACGTGTGTGAAGTCGGATGAACTGTCAGTTGCAACAATGTCGTTAAACCTTAAATGAAGATAGACCTCTAAGATCAGGCTGAAGAAGCATCCTTGTAACACCTACTCGGCGTGATCACTTCGCGGCTTACCTACTGCATGAATCTGTGTGTGAATGTGTGATTGATATGACTGTCACACTATCTTTATCTTATATTAACAACGTACGACTCTTAAGTGTTAATTACCTTCCAGTAGGTGTATGCCTGTACATAATTTCGAGTTACCTAGTCTAAAGACTAGTTTTCTGTTTAGCTTTTATTTTTCAACATTTTATTAGCGTTAAGGTTTGTTTTCTCGTATCTTACCTTCTATTATCAATTTTTTTAGTTTTTTTTAATACATAATATGGTAAAAAATTATTTTATTCGGTTAAGTCTAAGGAAAAAAAAACATCATCTTAACTTTGCCTCGAATAAAGGCTATAAATAAATTAAATAAATAGTTTGAAGTTTATAAAATACTTTCCTCTCTCTAGTAGTTTTGCATATGTGACGAGTGGCCCTAAAATGTTAGGTAGGTACCTAAAGAACTATTTTCCAAGTACCTGGCTCATAACTTTTGTCCCGGGTATGGACTCCGCAAGTTCTCTTCACGCCCGGACAGACTGGCGGCCGGGTTGCCCGTTGACTCTGTACTTCTTTGACTGTGTTCCTCGTTGGCCCAGAATCCTCCACCTTCCCTTATGCACCGTCAACCCCCCTCTAAACAATCTAACATGTGTGTTTCTCTTGCCGTTGGATCGCCGCCTACCTGGACGACTGTGAGACAATGAGAAATCCTCCACTCAAAGGTGGAAGAATTTTGGGGACAATGCCACTGAAAATGTATAGCAGATTGGAAGTAATGGTTGGGATTTATTTCGTGTACAGTTTACCTTGTTTCTTGTGTCAGTATCAACATCTAGTCCTGCTCAATTTATATAATACATAGTAATCAGCATATATACCTATATACTTTGTATATTATAAACCGTGCATAAAATTGAAATCTGTGGATCCTAAAATAATTTTAAGGAACTGTACAAAATTCCAGGTAATGTCAAAATTGCTTAACCTGGGTACCTTTCGAAAATATTTATGCCTGAATATTATTTTGTTTCAAATGTTTTTGCTATAACAATGATTCCGTGTAAAACTGACCTGTTCCGTGGCCTTATTGGTTTCTACCATGGTAAACGGCTCTACGGAGTGTATTGCGTAAATGAAATAACTGAACAGTTGAGACGTTTTCGCAGGTGGGCAGCAAGTGGCCAGGTGACGTCATCGAGCACGCTTAGGACCGACGAGTCAGACCTGGAGGTGATTGAACCCGCGGATGTTTACTGTTCCTAGTCGTGAGTTCCACCTGCCCGCCCATTTTCTCCAATACTGGGCCTTCAGTAGTTTCATATTCAACTTTGGCATGGAGAAAAATTCAAGACGTGAATTTAAGCTAAACATGAATAATAATGCCCTCCAAAAAAAAATGGTTTTCTGTAAAGTCGGTTTACGGACGATAGTTTAACGTGACAACGTCATAACAAACCATTGATGAAATGATTGCATATTTTTATGAATAAAATTGAATCATTTTTATTTTAATTATAAAACAATAAATACTTGAAATTATACTAGTAATCAGAATTTTAAAATGCAAGAATAATTAACCTTTATTGCCGAAATTTTTGTTGTAATAAGCAATGAAAACCACATTAACTTTTCACTTTATAAACAGTCTACGAAACAGTTCACGTGTAGATGACTTGTAATTAATTTTAAAAACTGGCGTTTAGCTATAAAGTTTAAATATAATTATGAACAAGTTTTCATATAAATAAACTAATCAAATATCCGTCATCAATTATATGAATCACCATAATTTTTTAGTCAATTGTAACATAACCTATTATTACTGCACTCGCCGACAGCGTAACGGAACACAGCGTAACGGAACAATGTGCGTTACGGGACACTTTTTCGTGCGTGTAGCAGGCGTTCATCAATTTATTAGACGTTGTCACGTCAAAAGTGGAAGTGTTGGAAGTTAGGTGGACTAACGTACATGGTGGTGAAGTGGTTGAAGGCGTTAGCCTAGTAACCCAAAGCATCTAAGTTCGATACTTCTCTGATACACTATGATTGAGGTTGAATAAATAATAATAATAATCTAGGTGTAATTTAGTATAGGAAGCACCAGCCGACCACCTACGTAGGGTGGAAGGTCGGTGGGTAAACCAAATTAATTCATATACAAGAAGGCATAAGCCATTATAACCAGCAGGTAGATAATCCCTTCCATACCCCTTAGGCAGGAGGTAAAGGTCCTTTGGATCAGGTACTCCATGAAATAAATTGCAAAGCGTCTCTGGGCGCCACTCCATAGAGTGCAGGTCCAGAGGCTGAAGCAGACTGTGTACTCGCGAAATGAGCCCTGGTCGCCCGGCCCCCTGTCTCGTGACGTCACTCGGGACAGCGCGGAGGCAAGGCCGCGAGGCCGTGTCCGCATCCTGTTGCCCTGGCCGCGGGCCCGCCCCAAGGTCACCGATTACCGCCCGTCTCGCCGCTGTCTCTGGCCACTGCTCACACGTGTTGTCACTAGAAGCCCCTCAACTGAGCTTTCCGACTCATTTCCCTATATGTGGATTTATTTCATTTACATTTGTATCGTTTCAGATCATTTCTGTTGTTTCACATTAATGTGTTCAAGTAGATAACCTTTCCACACATTTCAGTCCTTTCCTCTTATTTATTTTTTTGCGTTACAATTCATGCATTTAATAAAATAAATTAGTTTCTATTAAAGTGCAGTTATTTCGTTATAAATGGGTTCTTTTGGCGCTTTTTGTTGATTTTTACTTCATTTTAATTATTTAATTGCATTTGGGTACAAATCATTTATTTCTATTGTATCGAGTGATTTTGTTTGATGCTCTTGCGAAATCGTGACCGTGGTGAAACATGGTTGGTAAACCTAAAACATTGAATCTGTGTTTTTTTTAGGAAACTTTCTGTTTATTTAAAGTTTTCTGCTCATTGCACGCATGCATGCCAACATATGGGCAGTATACAACATTCAAGCACCCTATCCATAGATGACTCGTGTCTGTTAAAACCCCCACGCGCAAAAATCAGGCCACGCATTCTCCCCTGAGAAGCCTACAAATCTGCGCCCCTGCAAGAGAGCTATTGTGATAAATGTACAGAAATAAGAAGAAGAAAAATCCCTTTCGGCACAGCCTACAAGCGTAGGTAGATTTCGAATTAACCTATTTTTCTTCTGGAAATGTTTTGGAAACTTCTGTAAACTCTTGGAACTTTTCAAAACTTAATGTACCTAAAAACCAATATGTTCTCCAACATTAAAAAATATATATATATTTACAGGGTGGCCACTCACCGGGAAAACCGGGAAAACCGGGATTTATCAGGGAAATGTCAGGGAATTTTTTTAATTACCGGGAATTTTTTGTCTCATGTATATTTCCGCAGAGCTGCCAACCATTACGGATTTTCCGTAATTATTACGAATTTAACACCGAATTACGGAACATCGCTGGTTTATTACGGAAACGAGGCTTTGTGCTGCGCGGTAACGGAAAAAAAAATTCCGTTTCTGGTGTGCGTGTTTCGTGAACGCAGTTCGAATACATCACGTGGTTGCGCAGATAACGGAACTAGTAAGTGTGCGCATGTACTGTCGAAATAAGTATATTAATTCTTGTGTCTTGTAATAGAAATGGTACGGTATTACGTCCGTTGTACGATACAACTAGTACATATTCTCGGACTTTTCGTTTGTTAGCTTCTTACATCACGATAATTTTTGTACGGTACTTTGGCTAACCTGTGTTGTGTACATTCTTGAAAGCCATTTTTTTTCATCAAAGTGTTTTTGTCGTGTCTACAGACGTGAAACCTGTTTATGTTGTTCGATAGTGTTGTGTTCTTCAGTGCCGATTGTAGAAATGAAGCGTGTGACAGAACAATGTGTATCTGGGGCAAAAAAAAAGAACGTTATTCTTCAGAACTTTCGCCAAACTATTCAAAAGAATGTCCTTGCTTGTCATCTTCAAATGTTTTGGAACGCCACGTGTTTTGTAATGTATGCACGTGTGACTTTTCGATTGCGCATGGTGGAAGGGATGACTGTAGACGGCATATTGAATCAAAGAAACATGCAGAACATATTAAAGCCGTGACGAGCAATAAATCTATATCGTCGTTTTTCGCTATATCTGAATAAACGAAAGTAACAAACGCAGAGTTAATGTTTACAAGTTTTTTGGTAGAACACAATTTACCGATAGCAGTAGCCAATCATTCGGGTAATTTGTATAGAGCTATGTTTCCGGACTCAAGAATTGCACGGAAATACAGCTGTGCGAGAACAAAAATATCTGCCTTAGTGGAGAGGAGTATATGGCTGGTGAAACTAAATTGAAACTGTTGAATCTTTAGTAAGTGGACCATTTGCTTTAGCTACAGATGGGAGTACTGATTGTAATGGAGTGAAGATTTATCCATTAGTTGTTTCATTTTTAAATCAAACACAAGGTAAAATTTGCACTGTACTGTTATCCCTGGTTGAGAGTACTAAGACTAAGAATATTTCGCAACTAGAAATGTTACACTTTAAATCAAAAATGAATGTAAGAACAGTTATCAAAAGTCGTGTGAAAAAATGTTTGAGCGCTCACCACTGAAATACCTCATTACTAGGGACAGGAAAAAATCGCGGGTTCAATGACCTGTAGGATGAACTCCATAGTTCTGCGTACTCTCGGTCAAATGCCACCCACTCATTGGCTGCTGTCTTTTGAGACGTCCCAACGTAGCAGCCTGAGATTCGATAAAGCTTTGGTCGGGTGTTTCTCATTGGCCCAGAGTCATCCAGATGAGTAGTGAGCCAATAGCAGAGGCAGCACTGAGGTATAACTATTTGTATTTTAGCCTATCGCGAAATGAATTTGCGAATTTTTCCGGTCTCTAGACATAAAACAAAACACAGACTGCAGGTCATTGAAAGGGACGCTATAATGTAAAGTGACATATTTAAAATGTATTATGTTATTTAACGAACTTACGTATGTATATAATGAAGAAAATACAGCAGGGTGCTAAAATGTGAGTAATCTCTTTCTATAATATTATATAATTTCATCAAAATTATGTTTTTTTGTAATTGTAAATATCAGGGAAATTTTGAATTTTTGATCAGGGAAATCAGGGAAAAATCAGGGAATATTTTTGGTGACTGTGAGTGGCCACCATGATTTAACATTTTCTCATATTCCATGTATCCAAAATATTTTGAATGTTTTTAACTTAATGTGCATCCAACTTTGAATGTCTAATGAATTTCATATTATGCCTAATAAGGTAGTTATGCGATTAATTTTTTCATCCGAACACTTTTTAATCCCTTGCACTAATACATGGTCATATAAAATTCTTTTTGGGCAAAATTTTATGGTATTATTAAGATGGTTATTAATTAATTCTGATGAATTTCAACCCCTGTTTTTAAGTAAAAGTTCATTTCATCAAAAATTGTTTAAGCCAAAATATTCAGATAAAGTTTAAGAGTTTTGCAATAAATTATAATGGATTTGGTAGTATATCTATTAAAAAAAAGTAATGACATTTTGTCTTTATACCCTTGGTATTTCCACCACTTGCAGAAATTATTTGTTGCATCAAATTTACTGCAAATAAAAGTTTTTAACAATATTAAAATGGTTAAACAAAAATAAACATTTATTGAATAGAGTACATGGTAGGGAAGTTTTATTTATTTTCTTATTTCAAGTCCAGGTTTTTTCAACCCCTTGCAGTAATGGTTTGTATTATCAAAAATTGTTTCAGACTAAAGTTTCAGATAAAAGTTATAAGATTTACAGACTATCTGAATGGATTCGATAGTGTACCTACTAAGAGAGTTAGAATTTTTAACTCTACCTCTTATTTTTTCAACCCCTTGAAGCAATTGTCCATCTAATCAAAAATGTGTTCAAGCAAAAATTTTAGGTAAAAATTATCAGATTTACAAACATTATGAACGGATTTGATGGTGTATCTACTAAGGGAGTTATGATTATTTTGTTTTAATTGTACCCTTTATTTTTTCAACCCCTAGCAGCAATTAAAATCTAATCAAAAATTGTTTCAGACAAAAGTTGTAGATAAAAATTATAAAATTAATACATATTTTTTACAAATTCGATGTTGTGCCTATGAAGGGAGTTATTATTTTTTTTGTCCTCCAACCCTTGTTTTTTCAACCCCTTGCAGTTATGGTTGGTTGTATCAAACACTTTTTCAGGCAAAAGAAAGTGGTATTACACCTTCAAGTTATAATACTGTTACTATTTACCGCTGGTTCGTAAAGGATAGCCCATTTAAAGATTTGAGTACACTGCACAGCTTTATTGATGGCCACTACTTATTTTGCTTACAATTAATCTTATAAAATTGCCAAATAATCGATAGCACTTAAAAATGTTGTTGCTTCCCCAGTCACTCGTTCCACACACCTCGCGGGGCCGCACCTCTGGCGCAACTCTCGCCGCAGCACCCCTCGTGGGTCTCCGCCGCAGGACTCCGTCGCCGCACTCCGCCGCAGCCGCCGCCGACGCACTTGCCTTCGCCGAGGATCCACTCGACGACGCCTCGCTCGGAACTTCGCTTGGAACTCCGCCGCACCCCCGACACTATAACCCAGTACTGAACTCTTCGCACTGGAACCTTCGTCCAAGGACTTCGCCACTCTGCCGCACCCGCGGCTTTATCGCCCCGGAAGCTCCGCCGCGGGAAGGCTCTCGCCTGAACTCTCTCTCTGAACTCTCTCTCTCTGAACTCTCTCTCTCTGAACTCTCTCTCTCTCTCTCTCTCTCTCTCTCTCTCTCTCTCTCTCTCTCTCTGAACTCTCTCCTGAGTTTTTATATGTCAGCCGCCATTTCTGTAACTCACGAGCGCGGCCGGGGCCAGTCGCGTCATTCCGCGCCGACCCGACGGCAGAAATCTCTCGAAACACGTGTCGGCGGCTCGCGTAACTCCGCAGCTGTCAGGTTTCAGTTACGTGTCAAAGACATGGCGCCGCGCGGGGAGTGGTGGGAAGGAGGGGGGAAAGCCACAATCCTTGTTATCTTCCAGGCGCGCGCGGCACATATCATATTGCGGCAGCCGCCAGCCAGCTCTGCACTTGCACGTGTCCCGGCTTTGTTCATGTTCGTAACAATACGTTCAAACAGATGTGATATTTTTCATATTATGTGAGTTACAGTGATTTTTCTGTTTTTCAAAAACCTTCCTCATTTCTACCCCTTTGGTCGGATATTGCCTATTAACAAACTTGGCCGAGATTTTCCACTACTAGGTTTTATGTATCAGTTTGGAAGTGTTTGTGAAAAATTGTGACAGTTATCATGTCCACAAAATTTAGACAGAGCTTCAAAGCAAATTCAATCATTTAAATACTAATAGCACCACCTAAACATACAAATCACAGACATTTTGATGTTCTGGAATTGGCTGTAATTTCTTCAAAATATTTGGCTTCAGACAAATTATTTGCTTCTTAATTTAAATTGTCTGCCCAACTATCAAAATGGCTCAAGTGCTGTCACCACCATTGACTCAAGCCCGAATAAAATTGTGGTTAGTCCTCAAGCAAATAGTTGCTATACACAACATGCACGTAAATTATAACTATTATAAAAAAAAATTCTTCATATATTAGGTATTTACAACGAAATGTATTTATAATTCCTAACAATTAATTATTTCAGTACTTATTTAGTGAAATAAGTTATTAGCCAGGCAGATACAAAAAATATTTCCGTCCAGAAGTTAACAAGCCATCATAAGTATGTAGCCTATGTTGTGTATTTATTCATCGTGAATATATCACATTGTATTATAAGTTTATTAAAAAAAGCAGATTAATCATAAATTTAAAAAAAAAATGTTTCAAGTAGTGAGAGATAGTTTTATTGTTCAAGTAATTCTCCCCATCCTTCCCTTACCCACAATTTATAAAAGTAGGTATTGAAATTGTACTAAAGTTGTGCTGTGGATTCCAACCTCTCAGAGCCATGGTTGTCACGGCGGGGGTGGGTCGTGTTTCAGCCCAGCACGTGGTGCGGGAGAAGGATGACATCGAGCAAGCCATGCAGTTCCTGAAAGAGTGCGACCTCCTGAAGATAGAGGACATCCTGCCCTTCTTCTCGGACTTTGTCACCATAGACCACTTCAAAGATGCCATATGCACGTCACTGCAGGCGCGTGCTCGCTTTCATTTTTACATTGCACGTGGGATGTCTGAAAGTTGTGTCCCTGGTTGTTGTGTGTGTGTGTAAGGTGAGGGGGGGGGGGGGGGTGTTTCCGGTGCTTGATGTCTTGGCGACAGCGAAGTCATTACAGACATAAATGTGGAACAGTTGGAATCGCGAAAATTTGGTCTACGTAGAAGGGAATCAACCCAGCATTTTCCTGGAGTATTTTTTTGGAAAACCAAGAGGAAGATGGCCGTATCAGGGTTAGAACCCTAGTCCTCTTGTACGAGCATCCAGTGTTTTCCTACTATGCCACCTCGCTCCACATTTGCCGTTGATGAAATTCGGAGAGTTGGCTTTTAATTTCTGAATGTTTATTTTTTAAATTTCTTGAAGTTTCAGTATGCTCCTTGGCCGGTTTTTCATTTTTATTTAATAGTTTTTAACGTCGCAAGGCTTTGTCAGAGGCTTGTAGTTACTGTACCACCAACGATGTAGTAGCCTGCCAACCAGGGGCGCAACAACAGGGGGGGCAAGGGTATTTTGCCCCCCCTCTGAAACCTTGAAGTGGGGGCAAACGGGGGAAAGAAAGTGCTGTGTAATCAATTTTTAGATAATAAAACTGCTTAAATAGCACCATTTTCCACCTTGAAATACAAATTTTCCTGGGGGAGGACTCCCGGACCCCCCACATCAATAGGGGGGATCGATTGTTCTTTATAAAAAGGTATATTGCCACCTTTTGTAAATTTAGTTGTTGCGCCCCTGCTCCCAACCACTTGGTGCTCATCATTTTGAGTCGTGCCAGGGTGTAGGAAACGAGCTACGGGTACAACCATCACCACATGAGAATGATGCGTTAGGGTACCTTCACCTGGGCTATAGTCTGTTACATGCTTAGACACTGTTGCCAGATTGATACAACCTAGCGTGTTAAGCATTAAAAGTGTTATTATTTTGTATACTATCGTAAATTATTTTAATTCTTAAACACCAAAAAATCTTCAGTATTTTAAAGATTTGATAATTAAGGAAAAAATATGTGAGGAAGGGAAATTTATAAATTTAAACTCTAGAACCTTGGAAGTATTTATCTCTACAGGAGCTATCAAAGAAATTTGTATTCTGCCGCCAGCTGCATTGCTCCAGAAATATTTTAACACTTAAGGAAATATTTTTTTTTTACACTGAAAGAAATTGTTTGTATCTCAAACATGTAAATATACATTTTTTTTGACGAGACGTCTAATAAATCGATGAACGCCTGCTGCACGCACGAAAAAGTGTCCCTTTATGCTTATTGTCCCGTTACGCTGTGTCCCGTTACGCTCATTGTACGCTTGCACCGCATCTATCTCTTCCACTCGATTGGAACAACCATCGATTTGACTTTTTTGAGGCACATTAAACTTGAAACACTCCCATTCGTTTCCTACTTTTCCTATCATCGTCCTATCCTTAACAAATAATCCTTAAATAATCTCTTTGTTAAAGTAATAAACATATTTGGGTAAATATTTACTTGGCCGGTATTTCCGAAAAAAAAATGTTAAAAATCCGAAAATACCTTTATATAATGCTCTTCAACTTCCTCTTTTCATTAAAAGTGGCGGAGGTAAGAAATTCCAAATACGTTAGGAGATATCGAATTTTTAAATGTCATCATATGTAGTTGAGCGGTATTTGCAAAAAAAAAATGTTAAAAATCCGAAAATACCTTTATGATATGCTCTTCAACTTCCTCTTTTCATTAAAAGCGGCGGAGATAAGAAATTCCAAATACTTTAGGAGATAACGAAGTTTTTAATTTTGCAATACAAGACCTGTGGAACCATTCGAGCGGCGCCATTTTTGTTATTTTGCCGTGTGTTCGTGAGACGTGAATACGTGAATTGTGAATGCGTAATTAATAAAATGGTTGATTAGGTCAGGTCAGTTACATTATTAATACTTTCAAACTAAGCCGACATTAAAAATTATTTTGTGAATTAATTTTAATGGCTGTTTAGTTTTAAAATATTTATAATGTAACTGACCTGACCAAACAAACCCGGACAAAGGGTGAACAGTAAACTAAAATGGTCGATTAGGTCAGGTCAGTTACATTATAAATACTTTCAAACTAAGGTGATATTAAAAATAATGTGAATTAATTTTAATTATTCCTTAGTTTTAAATTATTTATAATGTAACTGACCTTACCTAACAAACCCGTAACAAAGGATGTACAGTAACAACTGACGTAAATTTTTTTGTTACTTATTACTTGCGCAACAATATCAAAATAACAAATAAGACTTTAAAATTAGAAACGTTAAAAACTCACCTAAGTTGGAGGCGGTAATTAAACACCGTTTTAAACAATAATTGAACTAAATAATCACGTATTAGTTAATTTGAATTCTGGCCTATCACGAACAATCACGTGACATCATTATCCAATAAAAAAAAATACTCGTACGTAAACAAGAAACAATGGTACACGCACGCCACAGGAATGCGCTGGTTTTGTGCTGAAATTTAAAAATTCGATATCTCCTAAAGTATTTGGAATTTCTAATCTCCGCCGCTTTTAATGAAAAGAGGAAGTTGAAGAGCATATAATAAAGGTATTTTCGGATTTTTAACATTTTTTTTCGCAAATACCGCTCAACTACATATGAAGAAATTTAAAAATTCTATATCTCCTAAAGTATTTGGAATTTCTAATCTCCGCCGCTTTTAATGAAAAGAGGAAGTTGAAGAGCATTATATAAAGGTATTTTCGGATTTTTAACATTTTTTTTCGGAAATACCGCCCAAGTAAATATTTACTCATATTTGAATTAATGAGTGCAAATAAAAGTAAATTTATCAATTAAATTGTAGATTTCATTTCACTCCTTCTTTGTATCCATACAAAATAGTGATGATTCAATAAAAATGATTCAATTTTATTCATAAAAGTATGCATCATTTCATCAATGTTTTGTTATGACGTTGTCACGTTAAACTATCGTCCGTAAACCGACTTTACAGACAACCAATTTTTTTTTCTTCAATTTAAAATGAATACTTAATGTGTGGAATCATGCTTCGGAGCTTAGATTCCGGTGTTTACGGTCATGTGTTCTATGACTGGTGTTAAGCTGCAGCCTGGCACTTGTAGTGGAGTGGTGGAATGTTCCCGGCCGGCCGCAGGAGTACAACCAGCACATCCAGGACCTGAAGGAGGAGATGGAGGAGGCGACACGCTCGGCGGAGATGATCCGGGGCGAGGTGCAGGCGTTCCGGGACCGCTGCTCGCTGGTGCGGGTGCGCGACGTGTGCTGCGTGTGCGAGCTGCAGCTGCTGCTGCGGCCCTTCTACCTGTTCCCGTGCGGCCACCGCTTCCACGCCGACTGCCTGGCGTCGGAGCTGGGCCCCGCGCTGGCCCCCGGCGACGCCGCTCGCCTGCTCGAGCTGCAGGTATGCCATTACCACTGACCATCGCATCAGCGTCTCTTCGGGGCTGTCGGCAGAACGGGCGGAGGGTTCACCCTTCAAGCAGGAGAATTTCTAGTCTATCGTTCATAGAGTGAATGGGAAAACCTTACAGGTAAATCCAAAATGCACAGATTACTTTTTTAGAGTTATGGCCACAGCATGGGCGTCGCAAGGATATATTTTTTGGGGGGGACTGCAATTGATTTAGTTGTTGAGGAATATCCATCCCCTGGAAAAAAAAATCGGGGGGGTCCAGGGGTCCTCCCCCGGGAAAATCTGGGGTTTGAAGGTGCAAAAAGGTGGTTTTTAGGCATTTTTCTTTCCTAAATATTCTAATTATAGTGGGTTGCAATATATAATTTATTTCTTATAAATAATATTTTCAGAGAACAAATTTGTAAAAGCACAGTGCTCACATTACCACGATTGGACTAAATGCACGATGCGCAACATATAGGTTATATCACAGAAATCATATTTTTAATATAACTACGAAACTAAATATATTATTGGAGGGGACTAAATTGAAGACTTTTATTATTGGGAGGGACGTGTCCCCCTCCCTGTCCCCCCCCCCCGGTTGTGACGCCCAGGGCCACAGTAATGTTTAAAATCATTATTTTGAATTTTGTGGTTTTAAAAGCTTACATTATTTGCCTCCAGGCCCTTGGTTTCTGTCGATGGCCCTGCGTATCATGATGGTGAGGTCACCAGAGCCAGATACAGAGAAATATCAGTATTATCCTGGTGTGATTTCAGGAGTAGCACTGAAATAACAACAGCTGGCTTGAGATACAAACCCCCAGCTCTCTCAAATACTACTGTGCCATCTCTTTCTGTAAACATGCAATAACATTTTTGTTTGAAATTCAAAATTGCTTTTAGATTTATTTATAAGAATATAATTTCGACATCCTGTATCATATTGCTGCTGCAGTATTATTTCTTGTAGGTTCAAGAAGTGAGAAAACTAGTAGGTTGAAAGATTAAGAGATGAATAATGAATTTTCATAATGCATTGCTGCACTTTTCATCTCTTTTTAATCAGTTTTACAAAAAGAGATAATCATTTTAAAATGAAATTTAAAAAGCCTGAATGTTCAAAATTTTTTTTTTTTAATAATATGCAATACCAGGTAGCTTGCAAAAAATCTGCTTTGTAGTGTTTTCATAATTTTCTTCTAAAACATGAGGCGCACATTTGTTTTTAGCGTCAGCTGAATACGAACTCGTCCAAAGATGACACAGGCTCCGTGGATTCGACGAGCGTCTCGCTCCGGGACCAAGTTAAAGCTGACATCGACAGCATTGTCGCATCTGAGTGCCTCTACTGTGGGGACATGATGATCAGGTGAGATTGACGCCCCTGTAAGCCCCAAGGGAGCATCGCAAACCGCGAACAACTGCCGGGAATTACCTGGTATAGTGTATCGCCATCCGACATATCAGGAAAATATGCTACGGCACACAGTTCACCAAACCTCTCGGCAATCAACACGGGTATAAAAAAAACAGGGCTTAAATTAAACAGCGAAAGAAAGGAATTTGCTTGAGAAAGCACAACTTTTGCGGCAAGTACGACAAAACATTATTTATTAATATGAACCTCTGAAATCAAACTATTACAAGCATTAAAAGAATATAAGCATTCGCCGGTACATATTAACTAAATCGGGCCCGATGCTATAAACTATATATATATATATATATTCATACCCAGCACATGATAAGGAAATATAAAAATCCCCTAAACTTAACATCAGTTACAATAGACACCTTATAGTGATTTAAAATCTCTGATAAACCAAGTTCGAGCTAGTTAACACCTTCGTTGTTACGTGGCGTGCTCAATTGTTCGGGGGACGGGTACCCTTAAAACGTTCAACGCGAGTCTCTACCATTTGAATTTCATCATAAGTTTCAATTATTTACTTCACGTGTCCATATCATAAAGTTGTTAAATGTAGCTGGGGAAAAACAGACCTCCGACGTAAAATAACACTCTCAGGCTTGACGTAATTATTTCTGCCACCAATCTCTTGCAGCATAACCCCGTTGCACAAGGGGAATCACAAGGGAAGTCACTCACGTATTGGCTCGTCGTCTCCGTTGGATTAGCGAATCCTCGCTAAACCCCACTGGTCCTCAGGCCAGTCGGTGCTGACGGCTATACTAGCCGGAAGGAGCCTCGTTCCGCCGCGATAGTACCGCGACTATCTTCTTGACGAGCTTTACAGCTACTCTTGCACACAGATACCAACGAGTTATTTTGCTGCCCAAGCCGGGCCCACACTTGCAAAAGTCATTTTTTGCGAGGCCGCTTGCGCGGACCACCTCACACACCGGCCCGTCGTCCAGAACAGCTGATCGCCTGCCTCCCCTCCCCTCCTTCAAAGAAGGGAGGGGAAAAAGTCTGTCTCCCTCGCGCGCATGCGCGCTGTGCTCGTGATTTGTTTCATTTTACCCCGATCACCACTTGTCCAACTTTGCTATGTCGCATTAATAATTAAAATAGTTTTATACAAATATATAACTACATTATAAATATAACTAATAAACACAATAATTTAATGATATTCTCACTAACTGTTACCAGGTGCTCCCGGGCGACACTAGCGCTGAAAAACGTTACCAATATTTCAAAAATACCGCCGTACGGATAACACCAATACTCAAATAAACTATACTAAAGGAAAACTATAATATAAACTTCCTTTTAATTTCCTTGTAAAACGGTACCCCGAGAAAGGGGTACAAGATGATGTAGTGCAGTGATGGTCGACTGGACCCTGCCCGCTTCGACTGTTTGCCGTGTTTGTTTTCAGTTTGCACGTTTATTAGGCATATGCAAATATTTGAATTTCTAACAGGAATAATTAACTATTCATATTCAATTCGACATAGCATACCTCGTGAGTTTGTCGTATACCAATGTTCACTGTTGAGGTTAAACATGCAACAAGTACCTATTCAAAGTTTTTCTTTTTTATTACTGTCTTGTTTAAACTTATGGAAATATTGCATAAACCTTTATAAAAAGGCATATGTATCATTTCAAACCTGAAAAAAAAAATTATTTGTGTTAATTTTGTCAGATGCACTAGAAGTGGGGGGGAAAAAAAAATAAACATCAACAACCATGGACTAACTTCTTGGGCAATTACATCAGTACTTCTGTAGTCTGAAATTCACATATTTTAACGCTTTATGTAATGATGTCAAGTTTTATTTTATGCAATTCAATATTATTTTGGGCATAACCCAGTTTCAGCTCCTCTGTTCTGGGTCTCAAACAGTGGTTGTGTAGAACCCCTGTGTGTTCATGTTCCAGGGCGATCGACAAGCTGTTTGTAGAGGACGAAGACTACGCCAGAGTGATGAAAGAGTGGGAGTAGTGCTTGCCTGTACACCATGTTCCACGATTCTGACAGCAACGAGAGCATCTCATGATACAGTGTGATGACTGGACAGCTGTGAATTCAAACTGCTGGAATTAATGTTTCTTACCACTTGGTCAAACAAATAATTTTTGTTTATAGATTGTCATTTTTTTAGAAAGTAGCGATCTTTTTTTGTTTTTTTATAAAATGTTTATTTATAAAAGTGTATATTTATTGAAAATTATATAATATATATTAAATTTACAATATCTTGTATGTTAATCACTTAGTCTGTAGTAGTGGAATTATTTTTCATTGCATGTATATCTTAGAAAAAAGTAGTTAAAAAGATTATAAAGACGGAGTAAACCATAGAGTGGTTTTTTTACAATAGAGATCGCGATGCAGCCAACAGAAGGAGCAGATGAACAACTTGCTTCTTACCAAGAAGTTTGTGAGTAGTAAAAATTAAGATTTTATACAGGATGTCTACAGGTTACGAAAGTCACAAAACTTATGAAAAATTAACAAAATTGGACTAGTTATGAAAGTCACGAATAAATCCTAAATTAAAAAGTAACACCGCTGAAAGTTACTCAACTTTTTTAATTTTCAGCAGCATTATTCTATCTGGCATTTCGTTTTTTACATCTATTTCAGTTATAGTCGCACATTATATATAAATAGTAGTTAAGGATTGCTGTCATGTCCACTTAAAATTCTCTGAAAAGGTTTTAGCTTTCCAACATAAAATCGGCACATTTCTGTAAATAGTGCATCTAATAATTATTACTGCTCACATAAAAATTTTATTAAAATGTCCTGAAAAAATTCTTGAAAGTGGTACCTCCGGTATTTGTAGATGACATGTCATAGTTAACAAATACATTTTATTTTACTTCTTTGCTGACATATTGGTACTAACTAATATAAATTAATGTAGTGCCGTGATACAAGTTGGGTATAAAACGAAACATTGGTGTGGTTTCTTCACTATTTTCAGTTTTTAAATTGTTTTATCTATGATAGAAAAGTCAAACACTAAGCAAAGTGTAAGGCTGTTGCTTGCCACTCAAAAAGAGAATGCATTGCTATTGTGTGAAATGGCAGGAGAAATTTGTGGGCATGACATGCTACATATAGGTGTCTGGGGTTTAAAAGAAAATAGTTTAAGAAATGAAAAATATTAACTACGTGTTTTCTCGCATAATTGGTGCACATTTTATTCTAAAATCAAGTTTGAAAAGTAGGGGTGCGACGATTATGCTGAAAAAAAAAAAAAATTTGTTAGATAAAGTTATTCATAAAAACAAAACCCATTCATGGAAAGTACATTTATTTAAAAAGGGAAGTATAAAGAGCAAGCCAAATAATTAAAATTAATAAGTCATACAACAAAAACCTTTATTCAACTTTAAATAGAAAAACATCTGTGATCGAAATGCAAGCCAAACGAACACATAACTACCGTAGTACACAACACAAAAGAATGCGGGCTATCAAATGTACACGTTGTTTGCACTCGGCAAGATATCGATATTCAGCTACGTGCGCGCGCTCTATATGGAAAGCAACATAACGAAACATTAATGATTGCAATGAGCGCTGGCTACAGTTTTGTACGGAATACACTGCGGCGACGCTGACGAACGGATGAAGGTTATAACGTTTAAAAAGTCGTTAAAAGATAATTTACATATATATTAATTTCTATTTTAAAATACATCGTTTTATACGGAAAAAAATACCTACTCAAAGCGCTCGGAATCTAATAGCGGGACCAAAAACATTATGCGACGTTTACACGAGAAGTTTTTTTTTTATCCAAATTTTGACGCCCTAAAATATGGGTGCGACGATTACGCGCATGCGACCATTATGCGATAAAAGAGGATATGGTATTGAAACATATAACCCTTTAAATGTTTGTTTTAAAAACTAAGTTTCTAAAATCAAATAATATTGTAATTTTATTTTTATAATTATGTGTTATCAGTGTTGAATTTTTTAATATTACTTTATTTCCCTTATATATGTTTCTTTCGAATCTTTTGCTTTGAATTTAGAGAATCCTTAAAATACTAAGGATTTTATGGTATTTGATGATTTGATTGGCCAATCCATATTCAAAACATCTACAAATAGTTTCGGCAAACATTTTCAGGATTTATTTTTTGAAGTATTTTTTGTGAATATTCAAGTCAGGTCGTATTTTAGCTGGGCCAATCTGATTTTTAAATTAACTTACCTAAAAATAAAACCTAAAATTTCATCTCTGATATTGAAAGTACTTTGTACTGAACTGTTAATAAATGATGTGGGATCTGAAAATAAATACTTAAGCACATGACACTTTCCAAACATATTTATTTCACTGTGTAATGTAGCAAAGAATTGGTCACTCTGCCAGAATAAAAAATAAATTAATAAAACTGGAAGGAAATAAATGAAACAATGTAAAGAATATGTAAGTTTTTCATTGTAAGAAGAATATATTTACAAAGATTCAATGAAACACTTTTTATTTAAGTGCCAAGAGTAAAAGTCTTCAAATAATTATGTAAGTACATATTTATTAACAGAATTATACACCCCCACCACATGCAACAGTCGCTGAGAAATTTTTTCAAGTGTTTATGTTTGTGCAGGGAACAATCGTCTTAGCCGGGCACAATAGTGACTCGTTTCAACTTTTATATCAAATGTTTTTTTGCTGTTACATACATACCAAACATATGAAAGCCATCAATGCTTGTACCTTTTTTTAATTGATACGTTTGAGAAAAAATTAAAAATTAACATTTCAATTTAGTAATCACTGTATGTGAAAACCTTTAAGAGATTTCACAGATAAAATGGGTAAATAAAATCTTAAAAAAATACAGCAATGACTACAACATTTAATACTGGTTATTACGAAAGCACCAGTTTAATCATATTTTGAAAACAAAATTCTGACTTGCATTTCAGTAATGCCATGTCAGCGACATGATGGAAATAGAAACTACAGGAAGTCTGTTGCATCTACCAGTTTTGTCGCGCTATTGTGACTCCAGCATTTTTCATATTTATCCTTCTATATTTAAAACACCTGGATTGTTGGCACAGTTTTAGGAATTTTCTCCCTGGTGATCTGCAGGTCTCTGATTAAATTGCTAGTTGTGTCGAGAATTTTACACTTGCATTAATAGGTTCAGTACTGAGTGTTGCGTTATAGACCTCCAATTATGCAGAAGGCAGTGGTGAACTATCGCCGAATCATCTTATCCAGTCTGCCTTGGTCACGCCACAGTCCCTGTGGCAATGGCCGGGGAACACAAACATCCTCCGGGCTTATCGCAGGGTGTCTACTGGTCACTTAAAGTCCCAAAAGTCAAAGGAAACTGAAGGACAGGTCAATAAGCAACAATTTTCCTGGAAGTCATGAAACTTTAATTTCCAGCAGCGTTTTGCTGACTTGCACTTTGTTCTTTGACGCCTCACTTCATTTTGTAGTCGGATGTGAAAATCATCTGTGAAAATTGTTTTAGCTTATTTTTCAATGTAAAAAAAACTGTACATTTTGTATTGCATTTCGCTCATATTTAATTTTGATTCTGTATGTAGATTTTAAACCACCCTTTGATAAAGGAAAACTTTTAAAAATTATTCAAATGTTCTGAAGGAAAAAAAAGCCCATAATTGGTTTGCTAAGAATTTGTAGACATACTGCATCACCATCATCATATTTGAAACATGTAATGGGAAACAAGGTTACTTGATATAATGCAAAAGTAAACTGCAGACTATCTATTTGAGATATTACATAAGTTAGTTAATTAATGCCCTGAATTAAAAAAAAAATTGGTTTTCTGTAAAGTCGGTTTACTGACGATAGTTTAACGTGACAACGTCATAACAAAACATTGAGCCGTAATAGGTTTTTGCAACCAAACCATTTAGGCATTAAAAATATTATATTCTTTGAGGAAGAATTTTTTTTTTAATTTTCTATCTTTTGTATGATAACATCTACCTCTGCATACTTTTATGAATAAAATTGAATCATTTTTATTGAATTATCACTATTTTGTATGGATACAAAGGAGTGAAATGAAATGTACAATTTAATTAATAAATTTACTTTTATTTGCATTCATTATTCAAATATATTTATTACTTTTGAAATTTTTACAAGTACAAAAAAAATTTTGCACCTGACAGGATTCGAACCGACAACCTTACAAATAGAAGATAGCACCGCTGATCGCTCACCCACGAGGCCATATTCGATAATTAAGAGTTTCAGATGTTATATATACATTTATAAAAATTTTGTTCACAGTAGGGGAATAATATTCTTTCATTTTTATAACTCGATTTTATAACAAATACGCATCCCAAATACACCAAACTTATTTTTAATGTGTTACAATATTTTTTAAAACATTCTGCAAAAGATCCCGGTTGTAATTTGAATTATTATGTGTAACTAAAACACCATTGTTGGTTCAAAACGTATTTGAATATTCAACATTACTTTTAAATAACCGTACCGATTGTGCTGAAAATGGGTGGACAATTGTTAAATTACATAATATTAATAATTCAAACGACGAAAACATGATTGAAAAGTCAAATCGATGGTCGTTCCAATCGAGTGGAAGAGAGATGACACGCATGCGTAGGCCCTACAGTGAGCATGAAGAGAGATGCCACGCATGCGTACAATGAGCAAATAGGAGACATCCGTAGTGGGACACTTATTTGTGCGTGCAGCCGGCGTTCATCGATTTATTAGACGTTGTCACTTCAAAAAAATTGAGATGTTAACTTTGTGACGGTGAATTAATGGCAAGTGGCAGCCTGGAAGAGCACCTAGCTCTGCCTGGACGCCGTATCAGGCATCGGGCGGCTTGCCCGCCTCTGCTAGGAGCATCTCCGCAGACCGAGCGTGACCAAGCCGGTCTCTGCATTCACACAGTTGGTGAAAGGTTTCAAATGATTGCTACGCAGTATATACACAGCAGGCCTGAAACGATAATGAAGTTGAGGCAGAACATGCTACAAGCCGCATACGTGATTTTAAGTCATCAGCATGGCCCAGTGGTAACACACAGTGCTAAAGTAGATTGTGACCTGCATACGTGGTGTATTGTAAATACCTAAATACTGAAACGTTATCTCTTAAATGTGTACCGTATGCAATCCGCTGGCATGTGGTCTAAACACTTTGACAGTTGCATTGTAATTAATCCCACAAACAAGTACAAACCATCGGCATGATGATGAGTTTCCTATTGGCAGAAGGATGTAAGAACTGCAAAATACAAGACTGGTATGGCATCCTGTGCAAGCCTAGAACAGAGAAAAGGAATCTCAAGGCAAGTAAAAATTTTTCTTTAACATGGCTAATGTGCTAATGCAGTACTAGAGAATAACTGTTTTTTGTTGATGTTTTGTATCTGTCATGCTTTACTTTATGACAAACTCTTTGTCTGTGCTTCAGAATTAAAAAGAAAGGTGGGTTAATGATTTTTGTACTTATAAAATTGTTGGTCAAAGATTTCCAGAACACTGACCTTGTTCCCTCATCTTTCTGAAAGGATACATCTCGCCCTATCCATACTCCATCTCCACCTTATTTAAAAGTGCACAAGCTGTAAACAGGTTTTTATTAGAATGCATGTGGATGAGCAAGTCTGTACTACATTTATGCCAAAACCAAATGACCTCACATCTATAAAGGTGCCAATTCATTTTCTGATATTCAATACAGCACATATGACATGACCGCCGTGGTCCTACTTGAGTTTCAATTTTTTTTTTTAATGAATTAGGTTTTTCTGAAACTAGGATGAGAGTTCACGTCTATTACTAATATAATTAATTATAAACCTTCCAAGTGTACGTCACTTTCACAGTTACATCATTTGACGTTAACAATTTAGTTTTTTTTTTTTTTTTCCATGTTGTAGGGTTTGAAATAACCGGGAGGGAGAATGACAATTTATTTTCTTCTCTCAATGGCCCTGGATGACCTCATGAATAAGAAACTACAATAATTTGGTTTTTTATGGCTATCCTAAAAAATGTTTTGATGCAAATGTTTTTGTTTGTTCGTTCATCATTTTTTTAGTCTCTAAAACTTAATTTCTGAAAGAAGGAACATTATCATACCCAGGGCCGGTTCAAGGTAAATTGGCGCCCTAGGCGAAAAACCTTAATGCTTCCCCCCCTTGACGGACACCCCAAAAAAAATTTTCCTTGTCTCAAAATACATCACGTAAGCCTAAGATTTTGTCAACAATCAAATGTAAGCAGGCTTATTTTTTACTTTTTTACTTATTACAAATCATAAACAGGTCACCGTGGACTTTAAATAATTACTTATATCAATATAAACATTCCAAACTGTTACAAAAATCCATTTTCATCTAGTTTCAATAATCGTTAAACATATTATATCAGCTGTTGTGTGTCGTGCTGCGCCGCCCCCAGCTACTTGGCGCCCTAGCCAGTTGCCTAGTTCGCCTATATGGAAGCGCCGGCCCTGATCATACCAAAAATATGTAGTAAATAGTGATGGGTTGAATCCCAAAATTTTTGAATCTGAATTTAGAATTTGAATCTCAGAGTACCCTGATTCAGAATCTAGGTGCTAGGAATCAAAAAATATATTTATATAAATTAACTATGGTGTTAAAACTTTCGACCCTCTCAATGTGCATTTCACAAATTAAGTGTTCCAAATCAATACATGTTTCGTAATTATATTTACATAATTACATATTGTTATTAACATTACAATATCTTGTGGAATCATAATGAAGCAAGATTCGGAGTTGTCAGTAAATTTTCATTTCCTTCAATATTTTTCCGTGAATAGGAAGTCTTTAAATATTGAGGATAAGAATGAAGTATTCTTTGATTTTTTTAATTCAAATTTCCCTCAAATATCAAATATTTTGAATACTAAAAAATGCATGCGTTTAGAGGATTTTATTGGCCCAAGCCTAGTAGTAAGCAATCTAGGACTTTGAGGTACTTTCACTGTGCCTCCGATTAATGTTATGATAACTGAATAGGTTTATTACTATTATCTAAAGTGTCAGTTTTCATCTCCACTCCAGGCATCTTCATCTTGTTCAGAATTCACCTGAGAGTCACCTGCAGACCAAACCAAAATGTTCCTGTCATTACCACAACTATACAGTTCTTGAAGAAACGGATGAAATCTACACCCATTCACAGTACTGAAATGTCCATGTAGAGTTCGCACATTTCTACCACTTTCGATATTAAACAGGAGGACGTTACTTCCTGAAGGTACGTACGCAACCCCAGACCCAACAACAGTTCTTACGTCTAGCTGCACGCACTTCTTTGAATGGTTGGGAACACTACCAAAACTAACCATCTCGTTTCGCCCCCAGCATACGTCCCACAGTCGTAGACTGTCGTCTGTTCCGTAGCTGAGGAGGTATAGTCCGTTCTCACTGAAGCACAGGCCGTTGACGAAGCCGTCGTGTGCCGTGCTCGTCGACTGGCTGTTCGACTGCCCCTCGCCGTTGTGCTGGTCCAGACACCTGAGGCAACTCCTGGCAGAACGAACGTCCCACAATAGCACTTTCCTGTCACAGCTCCCCGAGGCTAACAAGTACTCCTCCGTCGGAGACCATCGGCACGTCAGAACCAAGCTCGAGTGCCCGCGCAACTCGTGGACGGACGAACCTTTCCGGATGTCGATGAGGCTGATCTGATTGGCCGAGCTTGCGACTGCAATCAGAGAGTTCCGTGCCATGTGGTGCTGGTAAACTTTTCCCTCTGTGGAGAAACTTTCTACTGGAATCAATGTGTTTGTGTCCCACACTTTAAGTTTTTTATCCATCCCACTTGATAAAAACATTCCTGTGTCAAATGGATACCATTGTACACACTCGGTACTAAACTTGTGAGCATGGCGGTTATTTTTGTCCACCATGCATTCAACATTGCATGTGAACTGTGGGGAGCCAGTGTAATTGTACAAATTGTAGATGCAAATGCTACCATCTCCTAGGCCACATAGTAGGTATTTTCCTTCCGCGCAGTCTACATCCATCTGATTTGTGGCAGACTGAAGTACATTCTCAAAATCCTTCAGCTTACTGAGTTTCAGATTACGTGACCTACTCAAAGATTCACAAGTAATTACAGCACGAGCATCCAATACGCCTGCTCTAACTTTTTCCAATACATTCAGTATGTTGTACGACCGCTGTTTATGATCCATGTCAACCAAAATTTAATAACATCCTCATACCATGAGACAAACCAAGTTTTTATCGGGACACGAAATGCATACGATGAACTGTACAAAGAAACATGTTATAATACTTTTTTTTATCACAAAACAAAAATGCACACTTGGTTATGTCGTACATTGTAAAGTAAACATCAAAAGGGATCAAACCATACATTTAAATATGAGTGCTTACTCGATACTTTTCTTTCGATACCAAGTACCTTTGGTATCGATACCTTGGCATCAAATACCGAGTCGGTATAGGCCAAAAGTACTTGTATCGAACAATATCGATAGTCGGTAAGCAGCAACAACTGAAATGTATTTAGTCAGGTTACAAGACAAGTATAAAGTGCGACAAAATAGATCAACAGGTAAATAATTTATTGTTTTGAAATTTATGCTGATAGTAATTAGATAACAGATGTACTTACACTTGCTCAAAAAAAAATTCGATCCACAATGCATTCATTCGATGACAGAATATAAACGATACTGTCGTGTAATCGTACACTTTCGCGTTTCTCAATTGTTTTCTAAGCGTGTTTACTTTATCCACGATCCTATATTGAGGTTTGATCTGTGATGTGGTCCTGTATATATCATATATTTCTAAATTTCTGAACGCATCTTTTCCTACTTTTACACAGTCGGCAGCATTGTTTGTTTGGCTTTGTCTATGTTTAAGTTACGAACAATGAATTATGATATTTTATACTAATGTGAGTGTAATATTTATTGCCTGTCTTAAAATGGGGCCTCAAAAGAGTAATGTGTGGCAACACTTCACAAGAAAAAAACGATAAAACAGCAAGCTGCAAAAAATGCTTCAAGATCGCAGCTAAAGAAATTTTCCTCATCAATAGTACGTATGTCACTCAGTTACAAAACAATTAGCTGAGTGTAAAAAAAAGATTTGGTATCACTGAATTTTATACGCTTGTGGTGTTAGCTTCAATTTTAGCCCCACGCTGCAAAACTCTTCATTTCCCAGATGCAAATGCATGTGGAAGGACAATACAAAAATTAATAAACATCGTTAAAGAATATTTACAGATAGCAACTTCAATTAGTGGATCTGAAGAAGAAACTTAGACTGAAGATTTTGACTTTTGGTTGCACCATAAACAACAAACTAACAGTGGGCCAAGAGTAGCGATGTGTCAATATATTTGGTTAATCCTGTTTGCTCATTAAAAGCCAACACATTAGAAGAATGGGAAGAATTAAAACCTGTGTTTCCAACGCTATACAGACAGGCGCGAATGTATCTAGGGATGCAAACGATACATCGATGTTTTCAAAACATCGATGTATCGTTCATGAAACATCGATGTTAGCATCGATGTTTTGAAGAGCGATACATCGCCGATGCATCGACGAAAAAGTCTAAAACATCGACATCGTTCATCATTAAAATTACCCTAGTTTTTTATGATATTTTGGCTATCATTTCATGAATATTTATTGAATATATAAAAAAACATTACGATAGATAAGATACAATTTTTTAACTATCTATACTTACTATAAAAACCTACATTTTTAAGTAGGTATCAAAAATGTTGTAAATACCTACTTAACTATTTGGTTGATTTCAGTATCAATTTTTTTCCAGTACTTTAAGATGTGTAAAATCATTTGGAAAAAATAAATAGGTACCTTTAAAAAAATTTGTTTACACAAGAATTTTCTTTTAAATTTTGAAAAATATAAGGATAAAAGCAGCGAGACTTTATGGACAATTTCATAGCTTGTTGTACATACAAGCTATTAATTGGTACCGATACGGTCTCGCTAGCTCTATCGAGAAAATTAATGTTACATTTTAAACCTGCACATACACTTCATGCTTTTTCCCTAATTTTTTTCCAATTAAAAATAAATTGTGTAAAAAAATAGTTATTTTTTTTAATGAATATAGACTTCTTCAAATACTGTAAAAAAATAAGGATACCAACCAAAATGGTTTAGCGTTTACAACATTTATTTATACTTAAAAATGTAAGTTTTATAAGTATCGAAAATTTAAAAAAAAAAGTTTCTTGAAAACTAAATGTCGTATCGCAATGGTTTTTGAATGGATAGATCTCTCATGATCTGTACTATTTACAATATATTCACGAAATGATAACTAAAAACATAAAAAATAAGGGTAATTTTATTTTAAGTAAGCCTGTGTCTTAACTGCAGGCTGTCCGGGCACACATACGGTCAGTGGCGTAGCCAGGATTTGTGTATGGGGGGTGTTAAGAAGCTAGCCCCCCCCCCCCCCCCTGTATTAAAGTGGGTGGTCCGGGGGTCCTCCCCCGGAAAAATTTGGATTTTAAGGTGTAAAATAGTGCTATTTCAGCAGTTTTCGGTACTTAAATTTAAATATTGTAATGGTAAAATTTTTATTAATTTTTAATATGAAATTATTTGAGTGATGAATAAGAAATTTAATTAAAGATTTGGTGCTAAGGGGGGGATTGAACCCCTAACCCCCCCCCCCCCCTACTGGCTACGCCCCTGCATTCGGTGCACAGAGCTTCAGGAAAAACGTGATTTGAAAACTACTCAAGATATCCGAGTGGGGTAGGCCTATGTTTACGAAAAGCATTTAAGTGTTCGCTGAATGCCGAAAGGTACTTTTGAATGCGGATTAAGTTTTTAAACTGTGTTTTTAGTAGAGTGAAAATGGCTAAAAGGCGTGTTTTTGGAGTAATTTTTAGGCATAAAACAACCGATACAGAATCTTGAAACCACTTAAGGGCAGTGCAGTACACCTTTATCGTTATTTCTCCGCTATATAATTTTACGGTCACCGCTCAACTTTCACAGCTATATTGTGGTCAGGAACCTGTAGTAGGTATGGTTTTTCGCTACATACTATAATTTAAATCATTTTGGCATGTTTTTCCTGATATTTAAAAACATCGGTTAAAACATCGATGTATCGGTTCTCAGAACGATGTTTTTTTACATCGATGCTTTTTCGTTTGAACATCGATGTTCGTGATATCGATGTTTTTAAGAGCGATTTTGCATCCCTAAATGTATCTGCACATTGTTGGTATCTCTGTCCATGCCAGAGATTGTTTTCCAAATCTGGTGCAACAATCACTGCATCGAGAAACAGTTAAACAGGAAAACACCTCGAAAAATTATTATTCTTGGGGAGTATATCTCAAGCATAGTTTTTTTCTTAGTCTAGTTTTTTGAATTCATATATAAACATAATATTAAAACTGCTGTTATGATTTTGTTTGAAAAAACAAACGATATATCTGATACTTTTCATACGATATCGAGTAGTTATCGATACTTTATGACCGATATGGCATCGAGCATGAGTATCGATACCTCCAGAGTATCGTTTCATCCCTAAACATCATTTTAAAAAATCTGCGAGAGAGATATATCGACACATCGATAGTATCGTTTAATGTTAAACATTATCGTTCAGACCACATTTCATTTTCTCGTGAGAGTTTCAAGGGTATCGAACAGTAAACGAACATTTCGTCAAAAATGAAAAATGACAGAGAAGATTGAGTAATTTTTCCTTAAGTTTTACCCAAATTACTTGAAATTTTTGTAATTCATATTTTAAAATTCAAATATATATGGTTATTGTAAAGATTCAAATTACAAACACATTCAGTGGTTTTGGGAAGAATGTTCCTCAGTATATTTTGGTAACTATACAGCTTTGCATCGCAAACATAACCTTTCTTTATTTTGATTTGATAATATCTATATATTATGCGCGACATAAGGCAAATAACATTTCTGTGATTTAAAATTACTATTCTTTTAATTATATGAAAAGTATAAAATTATTATTCTTAATTATATTAATTTTGTATCCATTAATTAATAACATCGTACTTTTCAAGTGGTTTGAAGCTAGGTCCTCATCGCACTATCATTAATCGCACTTGTGCGCGGAAGTCCACTGCCAGTTGCCTACAATGTTCTGACGTCGTACCGACCATGGCCGTTAAGCCTGTGCTCCGCACCGCCAATACCGTATCCCGTTTTCGGAGGGCGCCCCTTGCCCAGCCGGATTGAGTCAGGCGAGCACCTCGGGCGTGACCCCAATAGACATAATGAAATTTAAAGGTACGGAACCCCGGAGGCTGGAACCCATAATTCAATTAAGGGAAAAGCCATTAGTACGAAATTACTAATTACCCGACATGTAATAAGTGCGTCGTAGCCACTCCGGGCGAGTACACCACGCACGGAGCAGACAACAAACCTCATTAACAGTCACCGCGACCACTGGCCTTAATTAAAATGCCCGTGACTATGATCAAGTCAGAATAGGAGAAATTCCTCTAAAACAATTCGCAGTGGTTCAATATGTTAGTAAATTTACAGTCGCCAACTTGATGTCACAATTTAAATAATTAAATACATTAAAACCATTGTTAAGCCTTATGCACCCAATTACCAGGTGCTACATTTTAATTGGGCACCTGGAACATGTTTTAACTGGTAATAGAGTAAATTCAATTAATATAAGTTTTTTGACGCCGACTCACAAAGATGAGAAAGTTTCTCTTCCTTGCGAGGCGGCCATGTTCGGCAGTCTCAAACCACTCCGCGCCGGGAACAGACGTGTGTCCGTGGGGAGCATTCAAGTTTCTTTCATTGATTATTTTTATTCTGTACTAATTCTTTAAATTTAAAACATTTTATTAATTCATCGCTGCCCACGTCAACTCGGCGCGTATTTTGCGGAACCGGGCCTATCTCGACCGTCTTCATCGTGATACCGCGCTACGTATCGTATCACTCACGTAAGTGTTTCGCCGAACTTAGGAGCCCGCTCATCGACCCCCCCCCCCCTCACCACCCTGCAACCGTTAACTTTCGGCGCTGGCCGTCTCCAGCGAGCATCGACCCACGTCCCGCGAGACTGCCGCGGTAACCATGGTCATGTAGTGTTGTGTTTTTTTCCCTTGTTAACTGTGTAACCGCTAGACGTCGCCAACTGTTGGTGAGAATTTTTGTAGCGGGACTGAACCGCGGAGCGGACTTGTAGAGTGTACCGAGTACCCACATGGACCCCCGGTGAAACTCCCAAATTAAATGTATTCTCACCAACTCGTATACGATCATTTTCTGTAATCTCCCGGCCTCCACACGGCCGAGCGGCCTTCACAGTCAAGGGAGAACCCATTCAGGTTACATTCAGGCCGTGTACCTGGCGGGGCACGCGGGGGCAGAGTACCCACGACCCAACATCAACGGCCTAGCAGCCCGCTAGCCTGGCGCCCCTCCGGACAACAAGAGCATCGCGACGCCCGTAGCGCCCGTCAGGTACCCCCCGGACCTTTCACAGAGATCGGGTGACGGCAGTTCAAACCAGCAAACCTGCTAACTTTGATAAGTCACTAGCCTAACTCAATAAGTTTTTAACCTTGCATTATTTATACCTAATTTAAACATATTGAAAAATGGTCTAAATAATGCTATGTTTTTAAGGCAAATGTGTAATCTAATATTATGTAAATACCAGGTTTTTCCTATTTTCTTTTTTTTTTGTATGTTTTTTTGCCAGATGAAACTATCTCGACCCTTGTCTTTACCTTACAGCAGTTTTTGTCAGACTGCAACCCGAAGCGAACATTTGGTTTCGTGGAGAGCCTTCAACTTTGAATACTGACATCTTATTTCCAATATTTTTAATTTTTCCCACACAACTTTTTATTCATCACTTTCCACACGCCTTACCGGGCCATTTTGCGGTGCAGGGCCTGAATGTCTTCAGTTTCACTATGTCATGAACTGCGAGGTTACTCACTTACTTGTCAAAGCTCCCTTGTTCCACAGTTTTTATAGTCGTTAACTACCATTCATCTCACCGTACTCTACGTGACGTCATATTCCTTCAGCGTATGAATGCGCAGTGAGCGGGAATGGTTTACCTTATCTCACTACCTTGGTGACGAGTGTTTACAATTTACAAATTTGGTCTGTCTTTGCAGTCTTTACTATATTACTGGTAAAAACTTGTAGTGTTTAACTATTTATATTTTTTTGTGTACACGTATTAGCTAGCTCTGTGTTAGTGATAGTATGGACGTATTACGCCTTTGTATTTTTATGTACTGAGTCCTTTGAGGTTATAAAATGTTTAATGCCCTTGTTCGTTTATTGCCGACGAGAGTTACTCAGTCTGCAACAGCGGTATATTTTACTGGTAAGGCCAAATATTCAGCGGATTTGTATGTTAATTAAAATGATAATAGATATGCTTGCGAGCGGAGAGATTTGTGAAGTTGTAACAGATGAGTGGTAGGGGAATGTTTGAAAACGGAATGGTGAGAGGGAAACCTACATTCATGAGGGAGAACATAAGGAAGTTATTTAGAGAGAGAGAGAAGGAGATTAGAAAGGCAAAAAGAACTTGCTGGTTGGGAGAACAATCATAGAATAGAATAGCTTGGATGAGGATTATGTATTGACAATGAATGTGGTGCATTTCAGGAGAGTTAGAGAGAAGGGTAAAACTTCTGTACAACGTATCTAAGTTCCGAAACTTATATCCTGCAATTGGGCATCCGCCCGGTGGCAAGGAGTTCCCATCCCCTAACTACCCTCACTTCTCCCCCCTCTGGAGCCTCCTTCGTAAGTCCTTCCCTCCTCCCACATCCAGTGTCCTCTCCTCAGGCTCGTTCCACTCTCGCCCCATCCTCACAAGGAATACTTGTCTTCCTCTCTCTGTCCGTCTTCATTCCCTCTGAATCTTTCACTCATGATCCCTCCTTCCTCGATACAGCCCTCTGTTCAACCTAGCTCCCAGCTTTCCCCAGGCGCCCCCCCTCCCCCCGAATTTATTTATGCATTCTCCATTTTTGCAGCGTGTCCCACCCCAGCTCCATCATCACCGATGGTCTGTGTGTTTCCCCCATTCTACCTTCGCCTTCCCTTCTCCTCCACATATTTGTCACCCATCTCGCTGCCTTGCGCTGCACCCTCGCCAACTCCTCAATTTCTTTCTCGGTAAATATGTAGTTGAGCGGTATTTGCGGAAAAAAAAATTGTTAAAAATCAGAAAATACCTTTCTTATATGCTCTTCAACGTCCTCTTTTCATTAAAAGTGGCGGAGGTAAGAAATTCCAAATACTTTAGGAGATATTGAATTTTTTAATTTCATCATATGTAGTTCAGCAGTATTTGCGAAAAAAAATGTTAAAAATCCGAAAATACCTTCATTATATGCTCTTCAACTTCCTCTTTTCATTAAAAGTGGCGGAGGTAAGAAATTCCAAATACTTTAGGAGATATCAAATTTTTAAATATCATCACAATACCAGTGCATTCATGTGGCATGTACCATTGTTTCTTGTTTACGAGTATCTATTTTTTTATTGGATAATGACGTCACGTTATTGTTGGTAATAGGCCATAATTCAAATGAACCAATACGTGATTATTTAGTTCATTTATTGTTTAAAATGGTGCTCAATTACCACCTCCAACTTAGGTGAGCTTTAACGTTTCTAATTTTATGTAAAGTCTTATTTGTTATTTGAATATTGTTGCGCAAGTAATAAGTAAAAAAAAATTACGTGAGTTCCTACTGTCCATCCTTTGTCTCGGTTGGTTAGGTCAGGTCAGTTACATTATAAATAATTTAAAACTAAAGAATAATTAAAATTAATTCACATTATTTTTAATATCACCTTAGTTTGAAAGTATTTATAATGTAACTGACCTGACCTAATTGACCATTTTAGTTTACTGTTCATCCTCTGTCCCGGTTTGTTTGGTCAGGTCAGTTACATTATAAATATTATAAAACTAAAAAGCCATTAAAATTAATTCACATTATTTTTAATGTCTGCTTAGTTTGAAAGTATTAATAATGTAACTGACCTGACCTAAACAACCATTTTATTAATTACGCATTCACGAACACACCGCAAAATAACAAAAATTGCAACGGTCGAATGGTTGCACAGGTCTTGTATTGCAAAATTAAAAAATTTGATATCTCCTAAAGTATTTGGAATTTCTTATCTCCACCGGTTGTTTTGAAAAGAGGAAGTGAAAGAGTATAGAATAAAAGTATTTTTGGATTTTTAGCATTTTTTTTCGCAAATACCGCCCAACTACATATTTACCTCTTTCTCCACATAGGGGTCCCACACCGCCGCGGCATATTCCAACACTGGCCGTACCAATGTCGCGTACGCCTTTTCCTTAACTTTCCTACCTGTCCCTTTCATTGTTCTGCTAAGCAGCCACAAATTCCTCCTGCCCTTCTTCACCACCTTCTTGACCTGCTTTCCCCACCCCAAGTCACTCTGCAGGATCACTCCCAGGTACCTACTTATACTCCTCAGCTTCCTGGATCACCTGTCCCTTCCAGTAGTTGATCCCTTTATCCTGATAGCATTATTCTGTATATATCCTGTGGTACATAATGCTTGCTGTTTTAATTTAGTACGAAGGATCCTGGACTTAACAATAACTTGTTATGTAGCAATTTATTACGACCATAAGTTGAATACGAAAGTAAACAGCTTTTGCGTGAATAAATTAATAAAATTCAGAATGTTGATTTCTGGAACATTACAGATGTTCCTCTAAACATCTTGAATAGAGCGTATCAAAATTTTGTACTGGTTTATGAGAAAATACAGTTTATAGATTACATTAGGTATGTAGCCTGGGAACCGATGTGGTTATCGCCACGAATTGCTTTATTTGTTGATAACGTAGCCAAGACTGTTTGTTACCACTCACCACCTCCGGCTATCTCAAATTAGGTGATGAGTGGAACATACAGGTTGCAGGTCACGAAGAAGGAAGAAATTTATACACAATGTTCGATGTTCTACCTGTTTTTTTTTAATTCATGGAAAAATCACACTATATTCCTTACAACAGACAAAAAAATTAACTAAACTGTACGTCCAGAAAAGAATAAAACACGAGCCATCGCCCGGCCACGGCCTGCTCGGCTCGCCGCTCGAACAACGACCGCTCGGCCGGGCGCTCGGACAATGACTGAATTTTACAGCCTTCCTTTCCTTTGTGCGGTCAGTGTCCTGGGCTCGCTGACGTAATTCTCAGCCAATCACGGCGCATAGCTACAGAAGCTCCCACAAAATGCTTGCTTCTGTTCCCACGACGCAGCGATTTTGTCTCTTCCTCTCACTCCCGTGACCGTGACTCACACGCCTAGCGTGTGAAACAAAGCCTCGGTCGTGGAAAAAACGAAGGAGAATCACGTCAGCACGCCTTCCCACACAAAGAAGCCAGCAAAAGAAAATTACTTGAAATACAAAATTATGAATTTTAAAAATAAAAACAATAAACCCGGAGAAATATTTTCACAATAACTTCTAAAAAGAAAAACTTTACATCAGACCTGAAATTTGACACAAAAAAATTTATAACCAATGATTATTACTGGATTGAATGAGGAAGGCTGTAATCTGGGTTTTTACATTTTTTCTATGAGAAATTGACCTGATTGTTGTTGTTACTGTACTGGTTACTTATTACTGGTTGCAATTTGATCCTGTGGTTCTCCAAAGATCCTTATGAATACAGCGTAGCTAAGGCTGTTTTCTAAAAGACAGGAATGTTTAATACCACTAAGTTACAGCTGGGGTCAAGACTGTTTTCACATTAATTGGTTTTCCACCATATTTAGGCACAGTCTTGGCCCCGGTCGTATCATGTCGATATTAAACATCCCTGTCTTTCGTTTAGAAAACAGTTGCAGATACACTGTATTCTTAAGGATCTTCTGAGAACCACAGGATTATATTGCAGCCAGTATCAAGCAGGGTTGGCTGATTTAAACTGCAATGGTTTAAACCATGTTTAAACTAAGTGGTTTTATAAAAAAGAAGTGATTTTTTTTTTAAATCATGAATTTTAAATATAGATATTTTAATATTTTCAGTGAATGGTCTAATTCCATTCTAATAACAATAGTTTGCTCATTCATGTTTCTTCTGATTCATGGGCACAAATAATTAGGTATATATTTATCAAGATATCATTTAAATTATCAGTATAAGTTGTAAATTATACCCAGCTAAATACGCCTATAAAATTAAATTAATTAGTGAACTGTAGTCAAAGTGTAAAATAAAAAAAACAAAGGAAATAAATTTAGGTATTATTTAAAAAAAAATCCTATCTGTGGGAAATCCTTGGCTGTACTGTGATCTCCTTTGTTATGGAAACACATTCTATGGAGAATCCTCCTCCTGTAAGGAAATACCCTTTCTGTGGTTAAGTGCCAGTCAGATGTGCAGATTTGCTGGTCTTCAGTTCTTGTATGTTATAACTTCTGTGGTTCAACATGAGTGGCAGGAAGCGGTATATTGTATGGCTTTCATTTTAAAATGCTGAGAACCAAAATAACTAAGCTAATATAAAAAATCCTGGTTTAAAGCAAAAAAAAAAACCTGGTTAAAAAATTTTTTTTCTCCCCCCAACCGTGGCATCAAGTATCAAGAATCGGGCCAGTTTCTTGTGGAAGACAGTCTTTGCCCCGACTGTAATGTACTGACATTAAACATCCCTAGCTTTTCAGAAAAAAACTCGTCTATGCTATATTCCTAAGGATGTGTGGAGATTCGCAGGATCAAGCAAACAGGGTGTCGACAACAGGATCAGATACATCTCTCACTGAAATCAGACTCAGCTATGCTATTAAAGCTAGAAATAAATTTATGTCACTATAGAAAGAATAGCCAATCAAGCTAGTCTCTCGTGGTAAACAACCTCTGCTATTCTAATAACAAATAACACACATGGTGATGGCCTCATCATCATAAAGCTACCAAATGTTACCTATAAATGGTAATTTCTTAGAAATCAGATAAAAATTATGGAAACACACTTTTCAGGGTTGGATGATCTCGTGATTTAAGGGGTAAAAATAAATCTTACACTGAAGTTTTGCAACTTTGCTAGTTTATCGTATCAGGAAACAAAACATCACTATCACAGTACCTAATCATAGTGAGGCATAATGAAGGTCTGAAAAAGATGGTTTTAATACTGAGAGAGAGAGAGAAAGAGATGAAATTTTGAAGCGTCTTGAGCAATCAATGTAGAATTGGACTTTCTTGCTAAATTGTATCTCCCGCTCCTTCCAAGTTAAATAAGAGTATCAGAACTCCCAGTTTCTTGACAGTTTTAAAACTGAATATCAACTCCTCCAAGCGATAAGTTATTACATTTGTAATAAATTGCTGTAGATACCATAACTGATTAAAGTAATCTTGCATTATAATAGGTAATTTACAACCAACCATTCTCATGATTCTATGCAAAATGTACCTAACCTTACCTGACCGCTTGTTAAAACTGTAAACTTCTGGTAAACTACTTGAAGTATCGTGCCCTTTTACAGAATAGTTACCTTTAACAACTGATCGTAAGTAATTACCTTTTCATATTTTTTGTATTTTTTTTTTACACGAAGCCACTAATATCTGGTATTACCTAGCAATATAAGTTAAAGAGTAGGAAATATATATTAACAAATTGTTATTGTAAAATGGTTTTGCCTTTTCAAACATGAGTTGAAATGTCAATGTTAAATTTAATACTTTTTATGTTTTAGTATTATTTTTACAACTTTAATTTTAAAAATGTACTTCATAAACTGCAAAAGATATTGGTTGGCATATCAAAAAATAAAAACCTATTTTATTTAAATGTCAGTAATATGAGTGTCCTCTTGCAAAGTAACGTAGGCAGGGTTTCTTAATGTTTATGGTGGTAACATAGTGTGGCCCGCGACAATTTAGCTCAGGAAAAAATATGACCCTTGATTCAGAAAGGGCGGAACCCACTGGTCTAGACAACTATTAAGATAATTAAGCTTTTATTTTGTAACTTAACCCCAGAAAAATTCTATTTTATACAGGTTATCCGCATTCTGGAAAGTAAAGAGAAATCAGGAAAACAACAGAAATGTTGAAATTGATCAGGGAATCAGGGAATTAAGCTGGAATTCTGGAAAAGTCATGGAAATTCTCCAATTATAGTAATTTAAAGGGGAAAACGTTATGCTCCAGTCTGGTAACACTCAGATGTTGAAAGCATTTTTTTAGATGGTGTTTTAGTGATACACACTAATGAACGTGTAGAGTTAACTAGACCAGCTAGGGGGATAGTGGATGCTGGATTATCTTTATTTAAAAAAAAAAAATTATGAAGTTTGTAAATTGTAAATGATTTTAAGAAAATTAATTAGGGAAATTTTTAATTTTGGTTATTTAAAGTCAGGGAAATTTTAATTCCGATGTGAACACCCACTTATAGTCTCTGCTTGTACAAAGTGTTTTTGACTGTAGGAATAATTAATAATTAAATTTTTTTTAAATATCTAATTCTGCGATTTTTAAACTTTTAAAATACATAATTTTTAATATTTTTCTTAAAAGTAATTATTTTATAGTCTCTCACATCATGTTGATTTATCATTTCTTCACCATTACTATTAGTTAAAGGATATTTCTGTAAATTTGGCACTATACCTCAATGAATTTTTTGTTCTACCACAGATATTTTCAAAAATATATTCTTGGTGTAATTTAATGGGTGGAAAATGTTGCGCAAGTGTTCGTAATTATTTTCGTTTGTGCAAATTTTTGCACCTATTATATTACACTTGTTGAAAATATTTGTGAATGATGTACAAATGCAATACAGGTAGGCCTATAGGGTTAAATTTTCATATTTAACACGTACAATTAGGAATGATAAGAAAATGAAATAAATTAAGATGGTGTGTGTAACTCCGCCTGAACACATTCAGTTTTGTTAATAACCCGTAAAATTTCAAATATTTATTTAGTTTTAAGATTTGGTGTTTGTTTGCAGTTTCAGCGTGGCGAAAGGTTGGTTTCAGAGGTTCGCATAGCAGCTCGCAAGCAACGTGTTTTAAAGACATGAAGATTGTAACATTGCCTGCACTCCAAGACAACTATATGTACCTGGTGAGATACTTCATAACATTTTTAAAGCTCTTTGTTTTCAGGTACTTGCAAAATTTGTGTAAGTGTGCATAATATTCTCCCAATATCATTTTTCTAAGAAAAAAAGTTTTTGTTTGATAAAAATTTCAAAATGGTATTTGGAGTTATTCTTGTTTGCAAAAGAGGGACTGTAAAAATCAAGATATTAATGGAACCTTAGAGAAGAGTTTTGGTAAAAAATTACAAAACATAATTTTATTTAGGCACTGCTGAAATTTTTGTAAACTGACAAAACTTTTGCTTTATGATGACGAACATATTGTTAGAAATATTCTTCAGGCAAGGGCGCAAAGACTGGTGTATTGGGAATCTAAGCATCCGGGACTGTGGTGGGCGTGTAGCCGACGAGTGAGTAGTGCGGGGCAGTGTGTTGCGACACGAGGCGAGCGGTTATTATTGTCATTACTGTCGAGCCGAGCCCAGTGGGGAGAGTGGATTGTGGACCTTGTGAAGGAGCGATAGCTTCGTGAATTGACATTTTAATTGTGGTGACTTAATAATCCAAATATTAGGTAATGAATGAAACTGTAGTTAGTTAATTGGGCTATCTTTTCAAACCTGTTTTTCCACTCGTAACAATATTAAGTTGTTAAAACCTTTTAACGTTGAAGTATGACTTGTACCCAATTACAGAAGGACATGTGAAGATTATGCACACATTTTTTTTTTCAAAGTACAATTTTTTATGCAGCCTGAATAAGGTTAAAATGTCTGTGACTGGAATCTGGATTAAAATTATTGTACGTATACCACTTTGATTATAAATAATATTTAACACACTAACAGGTGAAGGAAAAAAAAAACGTGCTCAGGTTGCAGGTAATTTACCTAATTTTAGTTTTCCACTGTGAGCTTTAGTTTCCAAGTCACTACTTACTCTACATAATGTAGTAAATAGCTTTGGTACGAGCTGCTTCGTTTGATTGGCCGGCATGTCAGGGGTTGTTTGCTGTGACGTGGGAACAGGCGTGCGTTTTGTGCGCAGGTGATAGATGAGGCCACCAAGCAAGCTGCCATCGTGGACCCCGTGGCTCCAGACACTGTCTTGGAGGCTGTGAAGGCTCAGGGAGTTCAGCTGACCAGCATTCTCACCACACATCACCATTGGTCAGTGGCTGGTTTACTTAGCTCATGCCCAACGCTCTTCCGGAACAAGGTTAAGTGATTCACAGACTGCATCAAACAATACTGTAGCTATGATGATAAATGTAGGCCAGTTTTGCTGCATGAAGAATTTTTGTTTTAGGTTATGCTAGTTAATGTTGTTCCTCAATTCTCGCCATACCGTTCTTGATTTCATTGTTTCTTGGTCAGGGTGTCTACTACAGGTCACGAAAGAATTAACGAAACTAAGGGAACTGGTCACAGAAGTCGCGTAAAAGTCCTGAACTTAACAGCTATAGTGCTGGAAGTCATGAAAAAAATTTAATTTACAGCCATCTTTTGATTGACTTGTGTTTTCTTTTTTGATGCCTCACTTCATTTTATAACTACACGTTAAATATTAATAGCTGAAGACTGTCCACACTTAAATTGAGTGGAAACTATCAGTGAGAAGGGTTTGGTTTTGGCTTTCTAACACAGAAATCTGCACGTTTGTCCGAATAGTGGATCTATTTTGTATTATGTTTAATTTTTATTTGTACGTCCTGAAATGTCCTGCAAAAAATTCACTATGTATTTGTAGACACCCCAATGATTTCCTGACATCACTCAAGTTGTTTCGCTTGACCTCACCGTCAAGGAGATGTTAAACCCAAGGAATGAGTCAAGTCGCAGATCGGTCCCCACTGCACGTGCTGACGCCGGGCCGGCGTGTCGCAGGGACCACGCGGGGGGCAACGAGGAGCTGGCGAAGAAGGCGCCCGGCCTCGAGGTGTACGGCGGCGACGAGAGGATCGGAGCGCTGACCAAGCGGGTCGGGCACGGCGACGAGTTCCAGGTGGGACAGCTGACGGTGCAGTGCCTGTTCACGCCGTGCCACACCTCCGGACACGTCTGCTACTTCGTGCAGTCGCCGGGCGAGACCCCGGCCGTTTTCACCGGTGCGTGCCGCGCGCGGACGTGTACTTGCTGCTGTCCAATGCTTCCCCTTCAATTTCATTCCAACACCAAAGAGCAAGCATGCTGAGACAAATACTGGATGACTTGCAAACCAACTGTAGTTAGATATATTCATATACATCAAGGAAAAATATACTATATGTTTTAATGTGGATTAATAGAAAAATAAATCATAAGAATAAACATATGAAATAACTGATGTATAAGGAATTAAATAGACGATAAAAATTAAATGAACTGACTGTGATGTAGTGTTGATCCTTATCTGACTGTCCCAATGATTTTACATAATTTTCTCAATAAAAACAATCAATACATACATAACTTAAACAAGTACAAATAATAACAATACTGTAAGAATTTACAATTATTACAAGTTAAAGAAAAAAAAAAAAGCTATGGTTGTAATATTCACATTCAATTGGTATTTTCTTTGCAGGGGATACACTTTTCATTGCTGGTTGTGGAAGATTTTTTGAAGGCACGCCGGAGCAGATGTACAAGGCACTGATTGAGATTCTGGGCTCTTTACCAGAAGAAACAGTAAGATTTTAAACTACAGGCTTGGTTTCAATTGTGTTACGATAGCATCAGTACAGTCTTGTTATATTTATAATATTTTTTTTTTTTTTTACAGAGGGTGTTTTGTGGCCACGAGTACACGTTAGCTAATTTGAAGTTTGCTGAGCACGTGGAACCAGACAACGAAGCCGTGAAGAACAAAATGACGTGGGCAAAAATGAAAAGAGCGAAAGGAGAACCGACCGTACCGTCCACAATACGTAAATATGTTGTTGCTTCTTTGTAAACAATGTGCATTATTAGGTTTTCACTAATCAACTTGGTATGGCTTGAATCATATGCATAGACAACCCTAAGATTGTGCAATATTTTCGAATTTTGAATACAGATTGAACCTAAACTAAGTTCTTTTTGGGTTCACCATCACTCAAGTTCGAACATTTGAGATGGTAACCAATTATTTAAAACATACTAAAACATGGTTAAAAATCAATAATAATCGTACCCAAACATTTTTTGATGTGTAAATATCTTAGCTACGTTATACAGCTTTTGGAAGGAGTAATTTAGTGAAAATGGAACGGAAGTCAATGATTGGAAATGTGACGTAAAAATGGCGAACCCACGTGTAGCAACGTAAACCAGGATATAGTCACTTTCATAAATGTTAGGGTACTTACCAAATGAAACATTATGATAGTGCTACTACCCTGTAATATATTTGAACTAAAATAGTCATAATTAAAGTAATCTCAAGTTTTAAAGTATCTAAGAAAATAATAACATTAATATATGATCATAATGTTAAATCAGTGTAATAATGTTAAGGTTTGTTTGTAGGAAGTATTCACATACTGATTTCTGTCATTTAAGCAATATACATGTAAACATATAGGCCTACCTAGTATTAAAATGTGTGTTTTAAATGTTTCAGTTAATATTTTATTAATGTCATAACAGAGTAACTTCTAAAATGTGCAGAAACATTATAGTATTAACTGTTCAGTGTATTTTAACAAGATGAGCAGTATTCCGTGTTGAAAATCGGGTCCAAAGCCAGGGTTCTATTGGAGCTGTTTCTAATAGTTTAAATTGTCCGGTTGTTTCGTGCTATTGGAAATGAGCTGTATTTATGATAACCAGTATATACAACTGTTATAAAAACAATAACCGTTTCATTACGTTGCTGGATCTTTGATAACTGGTTATCAAAAAAAGAGAATCTAATGCTCTACTGTGCGGTAGCGCATATCACCGGAAAAAAATACTGTAACTTGCCGCTAGGTATGGCGATATGTGCATTTCATTAGCGTAAGACCAGTTCTTGCTATTGATAGTATCAATTTTTAAACAGCAACAACTATTTTCTGAACGTAACTATCTATACCGTGCCTTCCCTTCGCACAGTTTGCGGTTATAAAATAATCATTTAGAAGTTGTCATTTTTAATTTCCTCTATCAATTAAGTAATAACAAATTTCCAAAGTAATGTTTTATACCAAAGTTCTCTGCTCGCGATTGACGTAAACAGTTCTGAGCTCGCGATTGACAGAAACAGTTCTCTGCTCCCAATCAACATAAACCATTCTGTGCTCGCAATCAACATTTTAAACAATGCTCAGTTATTTGACAACTATCAGGAAGTGGCAGTTAATCGTTATTTCCTAATTGTTTGGTTTAAACAGAATACCAGTTTAAGGTGGTTTCATGTGTGCATCATTAGGCTATGGCATTTGCACATTATAGTTAAGCTGAATATGAGTTAAATATAAAAAAATGTTTCATTAGTCAGTAGAAATTTCTTTGTAATTATGCAATTAAATTAGATGCTTGGATCAAATTATATTTAATTACATCTGTAACCATGACAGAATATTTTCTTTTGAATGAAAAAGAAAAAATTACAATACCAGAGTTAAAATGACGCCATAATTTTGACGGCTGTAATGATTTTTTGGTTGCTTTTTGCAATTGGATTAGTGAATGATGGAAAACAGACCTTCATGCCCAATAACTGGTAAAATTAACCATATAAATAACCATTTTGGTCATCCGTAGCTGTTATCTGTGTTTAATGATGGCAAGCAGCGTTTATAATTCGGGCAGCGAATTCTAGTGGCAGGCACAGAAACTGTGTGTATCATTTGCATCCAGAAATTGTGTTTTATTTATCAGTTTATATCATGCTCAGCATTATTTTAATGAATTCTACGTTAAATTTTGTGTCCGAGATTGGTATTATAAGATCATTTGCAACATGAACTACACGAGAGCACATGAATTTGCTCGTTACCGAGGTTAGATGTTTACTGAAAGACTTTCACTTTTTTTTTTTTTACGATATGTTATTGAGAAATATTCAAATGCTTTTACCAAATTATATCTCAAATCCTTGAGTTGAATCATGTTATCTCAATAACCAACATTTGTAATGTATTTTACACAATGAACTGGACTGGTTTTCAGGTGACGAGAAGAAATTCAATCCCTTTATGAGAGTTACTGAAGCATCAGTTCAGAACCACGCAGGGCAAAGTGATGACATTGCTACAATGGGATGTATTCGCAGGGAAAAGGACTGTTTCAAAGGATAAATTACATTGTTCAGGTAATAATAAACAAATATAAATTTTATCATTTTGTATTTGTGGGATACACAGTTTGCCATAGTAAATTAGGATATATAAAATATGTAACATGATAAACTAAAAAACAATTGGTGCTAATATTATTGTATGTTGATTCATTACAGTAATATAAATAAAATGTGCATTATAATATCTACAATTGTTAACATTTTTCACATCTGGCACAAATATAAATTCCACCATCCTGGCATGACTTGAATTTACAAGCACTAAGTCAGCACCAAAGTAATTTGGCATTAGTAATAATCTTGGATGTCCCATCACTTTAGTCCTCTGTGCACAAAGCATAACTTTTCAATGTTAAAAATTATTAAATTGGATTATTGTTATACCATGCTTGAAAACATACTTGAGAGTAGTTATAATATATTTAACTTTATTGTCAAATGATCAATGAATCTGTTTGGGCATGTTCAAGAATGCCCATGTTTCCTTAATGTAAATATTAATAGAGACATTGTCATTCCTTAGCCTTAATGTAGTTTATAAAACTACCCTAAGAGTTCTTAGCAGGTATTTTGAATACAGATTCAGCAAATGTCACAAATTTGACAATGTATTTGAAGTTATAACTTAAAAAGTTATTTCCATATAACAAATTAAACTGAAACACGGCCATTAGAGTTCACCTTTAAGCAGGTAGTAAAAAGAATGCATAATTACAGTGTTTTATCGCATAATCGTCACACATATTATACTAAATTCACGTTTGAAAAATAGGGGTGCAATTTTTATGCGGGGGAAAAAAAGCATATTTGCTGAGGTAAAGTTATTTATAAAAACAAAACCTATTGCACGGAAAGTACATTTAATTAAAAAGTAGAGAATATTCAAAAGCACGCCAAACAATTTAAATTAATAAGTCATCCATAGAGACCCTGAAAAATAGTAAAGCGCGAAATTCATGAAATAACGCGAAAATTGGATACTTTAAACGAATTTTGCGACTTTCCTTTGATTTTGACATAGTCGCGAAATTCACAAATTTTTGTGCGAAGTTCACGCTTTTTCGCACAAAATAATGTCCTTATGTCGCAAGTTCTATTTATTTACGCCATCATAAACATAGGCGTGAAATAAACGTAGATTGAAATACTAGTGCCGGAATATTATCATCGTTGAGACACGTTACTGAAATCCACGTATTTTTATTACTCTGTTTACAAGCAGTAAATATTGCCATCGCAAATGAAAACAAAATGTAACAAATGTCAACAATCGATATGTGCGCAGTACTAACATAACAAAATTGACTCCACAGTTTTGTGTTTTGAATAATGGTAGTTTCTGCCGCAAGGTGCACTGGTGTCAATTTTCCTAACCTAATTTAATCGCATGGAGCTAAGATGGCAGTCATTTTTGCGTGCACATATCTATGAGTGTTTACAACTACCATCCACATTTTGTAAGTTTTGTGATACAATTGAATTTGTGGCTAAGATGCCGAAAACTTCGACAATGTTTGATCGTGAAAGAGAGATGAAATCGGATGGATTTTATATTTTTATCAGCGGGACAAAATTATGATGTGCAAGTTCTGCAATGTGCAGGTTGATTGTACACGCAAAGACACGTGCAAAAAGCATGTGGCAAATGACACACACAAAACAAAACAAAAAAGACAAGACAATTATTTTGTCAAGCATTCTACCATGTCTAAACAAATCTCGATAGGCGACAGCGTGAATAAAGCAAACAAGCTTGAAAGTGCAGAAAACAAGAATTTTTTTCTGATTTTGTTAATATGATGCTGTAAGTTAACATTCCTTTGGAAAAAGCTGATCATCCAGCTATGAGGGAATGGTGTAACACCCATGTTGAAGGTTAGCCTTATTTATTTAGAAATGTTTTCCCCCTCTAATAAAAGTTCATAAGCATTATTTAGGCCTACAATATTATCAATTAACTTACCTTTACTTCAAATAAATATGTAAGTACCTCAAATTAACAAACACATAAATAGGATGAATTGCATTGTGAAATGGGGAGCACACCACAAGATATTTTTGACTGATTGATTGATGGTTTGACTCTGTAATCCAGCAGTATCTTGAGAAGGTTAGGTTAGGCTAGGCTAAGAATTGTTTTGAGTAAATTAGCCCATTAATATTTTCAGCGATAACCTTATAAATGCTACCTATTTATAAGTATATTGTAAGTTATGTATACATTTTAGGTGAAGGGGATTTGCCATCAGCCAACACTCTTAGAGAAACTTATGTCCCAAAAATTGGCCAGGCAAATAAGGAAGCAGTAAGGCTATGAGGTTTTTTTTTACACTGCCAATGGCATAATTTTTTCACAATTTTTTGGGTCTCTACTGATTGCTTATTTTTACACCAATTTTTTGGGTCACTACTGATTGCTTATTTTTACACCAATTTTTTGCACCGCTTTTGTCATTTTTTACACTGAAATCAGCCAGTTTTATTTACCATTTTCTGGGGTCCCTAGTCATGCAACAAAAACATTTTTTGTTCATCTTAATAGAAAAATGAAAACTGTGATCCAACCGCGGACTGGAAAGCAATAACTATCGTTGCAGTACACACTAATCATGAAAGAGTGTAGTTTACGCGGCACTAGACAGCACGTGTGTTGCATGCAGTCAGCGAGCTATCAATATAGATGTTGGACTAAGTGCGCATACTCTATATGGGCATCAGCATAAATGATGCCAACTAGCACTGGCTACATTTTTATATGCAGTACACAGTGGCGACAAAGACAAACAGATGAAAGTTTATAACGTTTGAAAATGTCTTTTAAAAAAGAAAGTTTACACCTTGGACTTCATATTCCTGTTAATTAATTAAATAAGCAATTATATCTGAACAAATAATAAATTTAAACTTTAAAGTATGTACAGTAGAACCTCGATGATACGTTCCCGTTTCATACATTTTCCCGTGTCATACGCCGATTAATTTTGGTCCCGCCGAAAGTTCTATATTTACAATGGTTTACTTTCCCGGAACATACACTTATAAAATCTTTAATTTCCCGTTTCATACGTTTTTACGAAGCGGAAAAGTCCTAAAATTCACAAATTTTTTTGTTATATTCCTCCTGATAAATTACGTTTTAATGCTTTTATTTTGAAAAACGTTCATTGTTTACCTTTGCAAACGTAAGAAAATAACTTTATCGCACCATAGATATGGATAGTATCGGAAAGACTGTGCACTTCGCTATTAGCATCTATGGCCAGCACCAAGCGAGACTAGTGGCGCGAATGATTATGAAAATGGTGCACGCGATTTACCAAGGCACGGATCTCATATTTTGTGCATTCATTAATCTTTGAACTGAATATACTTGTTTGTTATTGTTTTCTTACGATCGGATTGTTTTATATTTTACGTTTCTCAAGTTAAAATTTTATTGAAAATTGTTTCTGTTGCATAAAGTTGTTTGTAAAATGAAACAAACCAGCAAAAATTTCTGTTTTTCTTTTTACAATAGCCTGTTTTTTTATTTCTAATTTAGGCTTGGTGACCTTTCCCCCTCCAAGAAAGGACTGCTTTACTTGATTATGGACTGTATTTTACATTTCTGGTAGTTTTATTATATGTATATATAATGATGAATTCATATCTTTCATTAATATGATGCAATTATTTACACATTATGTATTTAAGTTTAATCTGACATTGGGCTGGTATGCTAGATTGAAATTTTTTTTTATTATTGCCATTCCCTTTTCATACACTTTCCCGCATCATACACCATTTTTGTGCCCTCCGTTGAAAAGTGTATGACAGGGGTTCTACTGTACATAGTTTTTTTTTTACGGAAAAATTATTTATGGGCAACATCTTATCTGGGGGGGGAAAAAAAGTAACTTACTAATTGAGAAAGTGGCTGGACCAAAACAACTGGCTATATTGGACAGGAAATTGTATTATGTGGTACATCTTAAACGAGTTTTACTGCAATTGTAGTTGCAGTATTTTCCCATTATAACTACCAAACTGTCTGACAGAAAGTTGAATGCTGTTCCATGGTGCTTTATCCTGTCATGTTTACAACCCAGACACAGCAGGACCAAAAACATCAAGCGACTGTTATTTGATAAAACACGGTACACAAAATCTTTTGTTTCAGTCTAGCATAATACATTACCTGTACTCTATTACCACATGAATGTTTCCTCACAGAGCAAAACAAATGCTATTAATTTGAGTATTCACAGTATAGGTAGTTTACGAGTAGTATTTTATGTTTCTATGTTTAAATATATCAGTGTTCATATGCTATTGTCTTCTTGCTTTATCTTGCTGCTGTATATCTGCATCTCCATGGCATACTTTTCCTTTGACTTTTCATACATCTCATAGTAGACCTAAAAAGAAAAAAATAATAATTTTATTTATTAAAGTACACCTTTTTAATGATGGCAATTGGTATTTCCTAAATTTTCTGTACCTTAGCATTTTGTATATTCTTTTGCCCAAGTTTTCTTACACGCAAAACTTTGTTCTAAATAAAGTATATATTTATTAACTGAAAAAATAAAGTTCTCGTATGTACAATCATGCATTGAATTCTATGGAATGAAAACTAGTTATTTAAACTGAACTTCTCGTATTGCAAAATTGCTATTTTGTGATTGTGGTAACGAAAGATACAATCAACTCTAAATTTTACCCTTCCCCCTCTCCGTGATTTTGCTTTTGTGAAACTATGAAGAAAAAAAAATGGTAGCACTATGATGGAATTATTAATGTTGCTTATTTTGAGTGCTACCTGTTGCATTTCTCTTTGAGCATTAAAAAAACTAGCAGGTTCATGTTATCTACATAAGGTAGCCGGCTCGATTGGTAGGAGAATGGCTTGAACGTGAGATCTAGCAAGGGGTTGATTCAAGTTTGGGGTTTAATCCATCACTAGATACAAACAACCTATGATGATAATGCAGCTTTTAGGACATACACCATTTCACTTTTGCACCGTTTGTCATGATAAAATTCACAGAAAACAAGATCGAATCAGCTGATGTCAGACAAACGGAACCAACGATGAGACCAAATAAGCATATGAACAAGACAATGACGACAGCACGGACAAAAAAATGTCTTAACATATATCATACAGCTCAAGAAAAAAATCCGTTGAAGGAATTTAGCCAAGGAAAAATGAATACAACAACGCAGATGAACACAGTGGGCTAACAACGATGAGACCGATTAAATGCAGGCAGAAAACATATAACCACAGCGATAAAGATAAACAAGTACTACGGACAACACAATGACGAAAGCACTGACGAACACAAAAGATTTCCAATAAGAAGTTGCGACACATTATGTTCTTGTCATCAGGCACAAACATACTGATATTGGACACTGGAAAACAATGGGTTTATATATGTTGGAGCTCTTCTCCTTGCACAGCCAATGGTAGGCAAGGGCTATTCTGATTGTTCACGCACAAAAGGGATGAGAGTTGTTGGTTTGCAACTGAGTTGTATAGTATATTGGCTTCTTTTTTAAATTAAAGGTATCCATATACAGTACAACCCTGTTATAACATTCTCCACGGGACCAACTTAAAAAAATGGTATAAGCAGGAAAATGTTATAAGCAGGAAATCATAAAATTACATCTTCAATTTGTATAAATTACGCGTGGATTGATTAAATTAAAGAGTATAGGTAAAACAACACAAAGTACAGGAGTAATACATTAAGTACAGCAATAGAGTGGAAAATTGGTTAATTTTATGTATAGATAATACCGAATAATATGCTAAAGAAAAAAATGTTTTGTACGATACAGTTCAGAGTCGAAACAGAAATATTCAACTCTTTTGCAATCGCAACACACGTTTTGTTGGGGTTCCTGTCCACTTGGTTAATAAACTGAATTTTTTCAGCTACAGAATATGAATTTCGCTTATATTTATCGGCCATCATAGCCGTACAATAACCTTAATAAAATTTCAATGCGGCATATTTTAATTAAATATTACCGTGACTACAATAAATTAGTGAAGAAAAAAAATACGGTAAAGGTTAACCACATACAAAAAGCTGTGAATATATCCATAGAACATTTAACTATCTCAAGGTGTTAAACCTTTGAAACAAAAACCAGCACCATAGAATACAGTAGCACTGTTTCCGACCATGTATCAGTGCAGAAAATGTGCATAATAAGTATAACGGAACAAATCATAGGCTAACGAGCGCGAACAGGACGCCATATTGGTAGTCAACCCGGTGAAAGTTGTGGAGTGCGTGTGTACGATGTCTATGGTGAACTACACAAATGTAAACATCTGATGTTTGTATATGCATGCTGTATTTTCTAGCTATGGGAAATTCAAGCATTGTGATTAATGGAGAAATGAAATTATGGTGTTATAGGCGAGAAAATGTTACAAACGGGAATGTTATAACCAGGTTGTACTGTATTTAATTTAATGCTTTGTTGACAATATTGTTATTGCTGACACTAAATACTGATTCCTTAAGTTTCCTTTTTATTGGGTGTTCCTTCGGAATGAGTGGTGCAGCATTGTCCCAGAGTTTTCTATGGTTATTGTCCCAGGCATGTTCGGCAAGGCTAGATTTTTGAGTTTCACCCTTCTTTGTTATTTTTGTGCTGCTTAATGCGTGTTGAAAGGGCCCTGCCAGTTTCTCCTATGTACATACAGCCACATTCGCAGGGATCTGATACTCACAGTTCCGACATTGAAACTGGTTTTACTTTGGTAATCATGCTTTTGATAGTGGAATTTGACTAAAAAACTGTTCTTAGTCTGTGTTTGTTAACCGGATGCAGAAGACGTCGCAATTAAGGCGAGTGACTTAGCACCTACGCCCTGGCGACAGGGCGGGAGTAATCTACAAGAACACGAGGATAAACTGTATACTGACTGTGTCAGCCCTGAGCGAGTCACAGTTCATTGTAATTAGTTATAAACATTGTAATTGTCTAGTTGTTTAGTGTTTTTCCTTGTTAAGAATATTTCAGTCACACTCTCATGCATGTTAAGATTTAGACTGAGAAGGTTAATCTTACATAATTGCCTTAATGTTTTGGTCTGCTATTTATTTTGTCTTTAATGAACTGATAATTATATTTTTTGACAGTTGTGGCAGTAATTTTTGTTATGAGTGTTTGCAATACGAGCCTACCCAGAATCCTAGGGGAGCCTTGTGACCACCTGTATTATTGAAGCACTGCCCATTGATAGCTTTGTTTTTATGCTGTGTTTTTCAATAATAAATTGTGGTTGCTTACCCCTGCCTCTAATTTCTTCAATCGTTGCCCAAATAGAAATATATGCCATAACTATTCACTGACTCATGGGCCGTCTGGGCGTTTCAATAACCACCTGCCAAGGAACTGCGCTGGTATTCACTGAATTCCGCTCAGAGTAGCAGTTCGTCACAGGAGAGATTTACTGACTCAACAGTCTGTCTGAGCATTTCCACTACTGCCTGGCGCAGAACTGCGCTACGGATTCAATGGGTCTCGCTCAGTGTAGCTGTTTGTCTTGAAAAAAAAAAGTTACAGAGTAGTACAACTGGTCACATTTCCATGACTAAATTCCCTCAACTGAATTCTTGAGCTGTATGATATTTATATGTTAAACATTTTTTGCCTGTGCTGTTGTCGTCGTGTTCATATGCTTGTTTGGTCTCATCGTTGGTTCCGTTTGTCCGACATCAGCCGATTCTGTATTGTTTTCTGTGAACTTTTTATCTTCATATTTATATTAATTGTTTGATTAACTGAATTTTTCCACGACAGTGCAAAACTGCAATGGAGTACGCCCAAAAAGCTGCATTAAATCAAGATTTCCCCATTGCACGAATCATTTAAAGAACGTACAATCATCTATACTTTCCAGTTATCACAAATGAACCCTTACCTTTTTGTCTTCGGGATTGAGGGTTTTCCACTTGCTGGCCAGCTGTTTGGTCAGCTCCTGCTTGGAAGTGTCGGTGTCGCCGCTCTTCTGCTCCGAGCCGAGCCTCTCCATGACGAGTGGCCGCTGCTCCTGGCAGAACTGGAAGAACGGGTTCGCGGGTCTCTTGGGCGCGTTCGGGTCCTTCTCAACTCTTTCCCCGCTCTTGCCACTCTTCCTTTTGGTCGAGGACGACCCACCGCCTGCCGAATTCTTTCTGCAACCTTTGTCCGATGCTGGACTCTGTCAAAGCAAAAAATGTTTCCATTTGGTAAATAATAAAAAGAAAATGAATCTACGCTGAATTGAAATCAACCAAGAAAATATGTAATCATAGCGAGTTCACAATCTCCTAGAAGCTATTTGCAATTCTTACAATTGAAATAATCTATGCTGTTACTATTAGAGTATTTCTACAGAGAAAAAAAACTAATATGGATCTACAAAGTTATAAATGAACTTTAAAAATACCACTTTTTTTTTATAAGCATGTCTTGAAATTTTTTTTTTTTAATACAAGCATTGCTTTAACTTATGTATAAATCCCACATATTTCCATTCCAATTTTTAAGATAAAAAATTATTCTAACTCCACCCGGAACAAAGTAATTTTACCGCCCGTGTGTTGCATCTGACAACACTGTTAGCAAGAGAAGTGAACAGTACTTTGCCGACGGGAGTGGATGTCGCCCTATGGGTGCCTCGTTCTTGTTTGACAGGCAGCTGGCTGGCTGTCGAGCTGAAGAGGTTGGGCTCGTCGAGAGGCACCTGAAGGGCCATGCTCCGCCAGTCCTTGTTGTACACGTCCAGCCGTGCCATCAGAGCCCTGGGGAGCAGACACAAGTGAAAAAAAAAAGGTGCTGGGGTTAACGACTTAAAATGTTTCACTTTACGATGCTCAAATCTCTTCAGGTCTTCTAAAGACGCTATCTGATCTCCGGCATGTATGTTACATGAGATTAAAGTGTGTTTCATTTGTTTGTATATTCTCTATAAATAAATATTGTTATGAAAAACTCAAGTGTAGCTGGATGTTTTAATATTTTAGTACCATGTTCCTTTTGATATTTCACCTACAGTGGACTCCCTCTTAATCAAACAGCACTAGCTGGCTAGACACGCATCGCGAAAGGTTCGTGAGTCTGCATCATCAACAGCTCCATCGCAAACTCGTGGCGGCCAGTTAAGCGGGAGTCCACTGTATCACAAATGTTTTGACCCATGATGAGCCTAACGTCCTGGGTTTGATTATCGGCAGGCAAGGTAGGTGATTTCTAACTCGTGAAAAGTTTTCTTTACCGGTTCAGGATTGGCGATGGATGAGGATACCACTGAGTTCATGAGAATGATAAAGTTAGGAATTGAAAAGAAATGGCTTTTTTTAAATCAAGGTAACTAAATAAAACCAATGTGGTTTATAGGGAGTATTATTAAAAGAAAATTGGTTACAATCTATTACTAAATGAAGGTATGTCCATGTAAATTCCAATTATGATGGTGGTATAAAAATTTCATTCTTTGGAATTATGATAAACTGAAAATGCTGAAATAGTGAAATTAGACAATAATAAAGTTAAAAAAAAAAAAAAAATTGTAAACAGAGAAAGTTATTTTTAACCATAGTTACTGGACATTATAAAAGTTTTATGGGCGAATATGATGACCTTAACAAAAATCAGCATTTTTTTCATCTTTTAAAAAGAAGTAATTGTACAGTTCAGGATTTCATTATTTATGATTTTATGTCTCGTCAACAACAAAGTAATTAGAGATGGACAAACGAGAGGAAATTGCTTGAAGAATCTGCCATTTGTCTGGAGTGGTTTCGGAAAACCATGAGATCACTATCTCTTATTGACCTACTCTCGAGGCGGCCTTTTGTGATTGACCTGCCGGAAACAGCGCTGGGTGGTCGTTCTACTCATGGAGGCAAGATGCTCTCAGGTCATGCTCTGGATGTTCCACCTCTCAAGGAAGAGTTGCGAGGGCAAGACGTCTGCTGGTTGTGGCACGATCATCTGCTTCTGCATTGTTTTTAACGTTCCGTGTGTTGTTATTTTTCAGACAGTAAATAACCTATTTATTTAAAACCAGTGAACATTGTGTATTAATATTTGAACATTTTTGATTGAATTACTTCTGTAAATGTGAATTTAATTAGTAGGGGCAAGATTATATGGTGAATTGCAATAACACCGCAAAGCTTGGCAATGCAAGTTAATAATTCATAATGCATCAAAATTCAAACGAAAAATCATTAAATTAATCGGTGTTTAAGCAAAACTTAATTTTGTCAGCATGAAATTTCAACCAATATATCTAACTAGATTGTGAAAAGAAAAATATTATACTTTGAGGTTGCATCTCTTGTCATTAATTCATTTTTTTGATTTCTGATGTCTGCTCTTTACATTTTACAAACACACAATCACTTCCAGTTTATTTTTATTCCAAATAATTTTGCCCAAGACATACATATTATGAATTAAGTGTACAATACCACTAGTCAAAATGGCACTACTACTAATGAAATAATTATTATAAAATATCTGAGAATATTATTTGTTGAAAAACATGCTTTCTTTATAAATAAAATTAATTTATTAAAATAAAAGTTACACAGAAAAATCCTGATTTAAAAACAAAATTGCCTTAATAAAAAATAAAACCATAAAATCATGTCCCTAGAATACATGTTATGTGAAGTACATCCTTATTTAAGATCTTATGTTTAAACTCATATAACATAGTTCCATTAATCTCTCACCATTTTTGAAATTATATTAGGTAATTATTGCCAAAGAAATTCCACCTAAGACAAAACTTTATTTGTAATAGTATTTTTCAAGACGTCTTTTTTGCGACAAACTAATAAGAAATTAAGTTGTTTTCTTTGCCCATACGAGAGTTACCAACTCTTTTTGATGTAAGTTCATTTGCTCCTAAGGCCCGGTCCACACGAACGGGCAGTGTGCGAGACGGGAGCCGCGCGGCGCCCGCGCAGCAGTTGCGTGGTGCAGTCCACACGAGCGGTCAGTGTGCGGGTTGGGAATGCGGCTGATGTCTGCGGGCATTACCATTTTGGAGTTCAGTCATTAGATGCAATGGATGCACGCCATAGTGCAGTACTTGTGTACGTAGGTATTCAGGTGTTAAAAAGAAGAAAGTCGAATCCTAAGTATTGGGTACACATCCCATAGTGAGCAGTTGTTTGTTACAAGGAATTTTTATTGCAAGGTTACAGGGAAATTTTTATTGCAAGAAGAGGAAATGAAATTTTTTAATTACTTCAGAATGTCGTCTGCAAGCTTTCATGAACTGCATGAGACTGTGAATTATTCCTTGCAAAAGCAAGATACCTACAACGGAAATGATGGCTTTAACGCTTAGGTAAGTGTGTTTCCTTTTTCTTGTACTAACTTGTACTAAATACGTTGACAAGGCCATTTACATATCGCAATAACTTTCTTAGACAATACAGGTTTGTTTTAAATATGAGAAAGATAACAAAATATACTTGTATTGTAGGTGTATTCATGCAATTCTATTAATATTGTTATGTACAGTACGCACTGGAAAACAAATATGTCCTTAAGTCTGAAAAAATTATTTTGCACAGCTATTCACGTACAATAAAAATGAAAGATAATAAATATGAAACTTGATATTCAAAGTGTTTATTTATGGTATGCACATTAGGAGTCATCCGAGAATGCAGACAGTTCATTCGGTGTCAGATGGTGACACGATGGAACGACATGAAGTGAAAAGCCGATTTTCTGTAAGCTCGATGTTTTGGCTTCCTTGTATTTGTGACAGATGCTGGGTATACATAGGTTTTGCACTTTGTACCTGGAGCTGTCCATACATAGGTATTGGAGGTGGGTGGTACACACTTGTAAGTGGTGTCTGAAAAGCAGAAATGTGGTTTGGGTGTGCGGAAGTACTTTGCAGTGGCTGCATAGGAGCTGTATTTAGGGAATAAATTATTTTACCTAGTTGCAATGTTGCCCGTCTAATTTTTTGGAATAAACGCAAAACCTCCACTCGGAATTCCAGTTTCTGGTCTGTATACTCTTCAACATCAACCTTTTCTACGTCAGTGTCATTCACGGTGGAAACCAATTCTTACTAACTTGATAGCACACACAAGACGGTTCCCCCGCAAGACTGGCGCGACCGCCAGTGTGGACGACTCTATATCTCTTAACAGCCCGTAACAAAGTTGCGGCTGCCGCGCGGTGCCCGTCGCGCTATGGGCAGTGCGGGTGGCAGCTACAGCCGCACGGCTGCCGCGCAGTGCCCGCCCTGTATGGGCTGCTCTACCTATCTTACTGTCCGTAACAAACCGTGCGGGCGCCGTGCGGCTCTCGTTCCGCACACTGCCCGTTCGTGTGGACCGGGCCTTACTCTCACAACGCCAAGGGAGTAAAATAAACCTATGGAAATTCAAAGAAAACAAGACCAGCTGGGAATTCTAACCCTGATTTCTGTGTCTCACCACAGCACGAACTTGTTCCTAGGACATGAAATAATACAGCTACGCCAAGATAAAACTGCAATATTTCCAGCTATGCACTAGTATAGAGAACTTACTGGCGATGTTTTCTAAGTCTTTTCACGAGCATCTTGCATTTGTGTATTCTATGCACAAGTCGTTCATTGTCCTGAAACAAAAGCTTTCTAATGAGTTCGTGAACATTTTTTGGAGACAGAACAATTACAACACAGTATATTATTCACAACTTTTTGATTGGAAATCAATATTTTGAGTAGTTTTGGAATTTCTAAGCTTATCTGATTCCTTCTCCTGTTTAAGGGGTCCCTAGTCAGGGTTGTATCTGTGTTTGTGAGGCTGGATGATAGCGGTATCACTTTTAAGTGCATGGCTCTGAACTTATATGCAGTATTCTTCTTGTGCCCAGGGCAAAACAGTGAGATTTGAGCAGTAAACATAACATTATGTGACGGAGGAATAAATAAAAGGTGTAATACAAGTCCCTTGAGTGCTTGCAAGAATCTGTACAAAGTATTTCATGTCTAAAAATGATTCTGAAAACAAACATTTTAGCCATTTTCAAGCTTCTAAAAATATAGTTTTGAAAAAAAAAAATACAGTAACAAACACACTCGTCTGCTCTCAGCGTATTAACTGCTACTGGAAATTGGGCACCACTTGAATATCTTGAGCTGTTTTTAAATTGGTTTGTACACCGTATGTGAGCCCGGATAGGAGAGTCCCTTAAGCATACAGGAATATTCCATGAAATATAATCTATGCTGTGTTAGGTAAACCATGTCTCTGGGAAAGCCACAGACATAAGTCTTTTATGGGTAACTGAAAAATAGAGAGTACTGGCTTTAAAGACAATTCGGAAAATCAGAAATGTGATTAATCCAAATAGCAAATACCTAGATTGGTCAATCACCACGAGATTTGGCTTAACACATTTCTTTTACATTTTTTTGTTGCAAATATTGTATTTTTTAGCAGAAATATTTCAAATAGTGAGACTATAGAAGCTAATGAAAATGAACTAATTGTGAGAGAGAACTGAATATGTTACTAAAAAATTTAATTAAAATATTTGCCAAGCCTTTTACAAACAGGTACCATATCTGGTGACAAAATTGGCTACAAAAAACATAATCAAAATACAATGCTTGAAAAACATTTATTGAAAATTTTCCTAGATAAAAATAATAATTGTGTCTAAAGGCAAATGACCTGCCATGGTTAGTGTTTACCCAGTTGTAGAAAAGCTTAAACAAATTTAACTAACAATGTTCATTTGTTTACAGCAGAAATATTGAGAATACTGTTCTTACTAATGGACAAAGTACGAGAGAGTCAGAGAAAGTCTTGTGAAATAGTTAAAAAGTGGGTTTATCTGAACAAATATAATTCTAAAATTGCTTTTTATGGCACAACTAGCATTTCTTAAATTACTATCCTGCAAAATCATGTTTTATTCTAATTCCCCCCCACCACTATTTTTTTTTCCATTTTAAATCTACTCTACATTTTTTTTCCTGGATCGCGAGTGCACCTACTGCTGTTTTTTATCTCATATTATTTCTCGTTTGGTTAATTATTTAAAAGGCAGGGCAAAATAATCCTGCGGTTAGACTGGTGTGCTCTCCCCAAAAGCGTCGCTCCTCTCCAGCTCCGGGAAGCAGAGCAGCGCAGAACAGTTATTACGAATGGGGTAACGAGAGTCTAGGCAGTGCAGAATGGTTAATTAAAATACACACTTTTGTGGAATAATTACTAAAACCAGCAGCATCTAAAACCTTTCATGGAATTTAATTTTATTCAGAAAACTCAAGTGATCCACTGACATTTACATCTCAACATTACGGAGCTATCTTGTCTCAATACTTTGGATACGGCTCTCTATCCACTCTCAGACACTCGCTATGTTCGGTGATGTAATGCTAAGTAAAGAAGTGCCCGATCTCTTTCAACATATACTTGTTCGCTTAAAAAATCACATGTTCAATCTGCAAAGAACTGTTTTCCTCATGATGAAACACTTAAATATGTATTGTAACCTTAACAGTGAAGAAAATTATAAATATCTTATGACACAGCTTTTCGGCAAAGTTAAAATAAAATTACAAAAATACCATTTTCCAACACGAGAGATGTTCATTTATATAAAAAAAATTTGTGACTAAAAATTAGTTATATAATGAAACAGAAAATAGACCCACCCGGTCTAGTCTATTTTGTGGTGACAGGAATTGAATAATTACCATGATGAAAATTCTAGATAGTATTTTAATAGGTATTATGAAGTAGAAAACAGTTCCACCTGGTCTATTCTATTTTGCAATACTGCTATATAATTTTCTGAAAGTAAAATGTTTCAAAAGAATTTATTCTCAGTATCGTGAAGTAGAATACAGTCCCACCCAGTCTATTATATTTTGTGATACTGGTATTTAAATATTTTAAAGCAAGACTTAAAATATTTTCTCGAAATCATAAAATGGGATACAGTCCTACCAGGTCTATTTTGTTCTGAGATACCGATATTGAATTTTCTGAACATGAGACATTTTAAATAATATTTTCTCGGTATCTTGCAGTACAATACAGCCCCAGTCTATTATATATTGTGATAAAGTGCTATCACAATGTTTATTGTTCCCCACCCAAAACCCCCATATTCCCTTGCTTGTGTCGAAAGAAAGTAGGGGTGGTAATGATGTATGCAACATCATATTGGTGAATTCATTAATAATGTTATGGTATCGCTAACTAGAATGGTCCCTAGACTAGTAACGTACAATACCGGAGATTATCATACTGTTCTGCAGAATCTACATTGGCCTTCTAGCTTGTCTTCACCTCTGCCACTATACTGACAATTCGCTCATTCCCTTTAACTTTTATACTATTGTGTGACAAAGAATGTATTTTTGTTATCAGTTTTCTTTAATATTAATACATCTTAACTTAAAAATGCAGAAGTGTTTAAACTGAGAGTATTTTGTATCTCTAAGACTCCTAGAATTGTTTGAATTACCGAAGAGGCAACACACTGACCCAAAATGACACAGTGAGAACACGTGAGAACACGAGAGAACGTGATTCCCAAAGTTATGCTTAAGAACAATTTATTTTAACTTGTACTACAGCTGTGAGGCTAAAATCTTACTTGTTGTATAACTTCACACCTCTCCATTAGCAACTGGTACTTCCTACGATAAATATTAATATTTTCATTTTCTATTTCTTCATCCGAATCATCTGACATCTCTAAAGATCCCGTAACTATCATAATAACAACAAACGAATAAAGCAGACTGTTTGTTTTCGTATAAAGTTTATACCGGTCGGGAAAAAAACATCAAAAAAAGCCTTGGTTTAAAATATACAGCCATAAACAAAAAACATCAAAATAGCAAACAATGCTGATAAAAAGTTGCAGAATTTTGATTGTTTATTCTACTTAAAAGAGGTATTACAAGACAAAGGATAAAGAAAGGCATAAGCTAAATTTTGCTAAAAAATAACTGCAAGCAAGTAAGAGTGCTGTATTCCTAAACGTGTTGAAGGCGAATCCCAGAAAAGAAATAGTTACAAAAATAATTCACTATACTGGTAGAAATTGGTTCCAACGCATTCTAGCAGACGTTTGATAAATATAAAACAATTGTTACAACAAAACATTTAGGAATTCCAGCATCACACGTATTAAATGGGGTTATTCTAATTTTCTCAAGGAGTTTTTAAGTTGCAATTATTTTTTGCTATGATACTTAACATGTCCAAAAATTTTTCCAGGATAGTTTCGCTAATACAAAGTTTTAATTGACGTACCAAAATGTCTGTTATGTCTCCCTATATTTACGCCAAATTAAGGGATCTTTTCACATGCAAAGAATTTGAGCAACTGATCGGCAAAGGATTGACGCCAGCCGCCGGTGCTCCTTCTGGGTTGCACAGGCCGTTACGTCCCAACAACACTTACTCGCAAGTGCAACGAACACGCCCGAGCGTGATGTCCGCCGTGCGTTAAAGTGCGCCGCGACGAACACAAGTCGACTACAGTGCCCAGTCGGGTGTGGCAATGCGCTTATGTGTAATTAGATATGTAATTCCTTTTTTCAAAACCAAAATAATAACAATTAAAAGATACTGAAATAATATGTGAATTATGTGCAATTGTAAAATAATCATGTAAAATCATATTTAACATTTGTCGTAGTCCCGGATATCACCCCCGTGATGACGGTTGCATCGTATTCTCAGGGAGGGTTCAGGCCTCGTGGCGGGGGCAATTAGCACTATCCGAGCTACAATGATGTTTCCACAGTTTGACCACAAGTATTTAATGAGCCCTTCGCGTAATATAGGTACATGGGCAATCCGCGGCACAACATCCGTCCCTCCGCGGAGTGAGGCTCGGCTGCACGTGTTTGGGGTTGGGCAGGCGCCAAGTGCGGACTGCACCCCCTGGTTCCGTATGCGATTGATGAACTGTCTCTGCCCCTTCCCTATGATAGTGAGAAACCAATTAAGTTGGAACGCCGTCGCCGACGTAAAGTTCGTCCCGTTGCGGCACGCACGTGTCCGCCGATGTGCGCAATGTCCCGCCTCAAAGAACTAAGAAAATACTTATTTACAATTAAATTAGTTACAATGGCGACCGATAGCGTAGCGCCCGTGAACGTGAAAGTCCCGATCGCCCGGATCCAATCTCACCAGTCGTGGCTCACGTCTCACTGCTGCACTCGTCCCGCCGTGCGACCGCCTTGCTCGGCCGCCAGATGACTACTCCGTCGTTCCCCCCGCGACTCTCGTCCCTAGACACGTCTGTCCTCTCCAGCCGGCAGACTCCGACTCCCCTGTCCTGCCGTGCGTCTGCCTCTCCGCCCGTTCTCCCCCCCCCCCACTCGTGACACGTGCAGCGCTCGGAGTGATTCCCGGTGTTGGCCTCGGCTTCGTCGCCCGGTGACAGCAATTAAAATAAATGTCACATAATATTTAGAAAGACATATAACAATAATGAAATTACAAAATTGACGGAAAAATACTAAATAAAATAATACATGACCCATTAGTACATATAAAAGTACGTTCTTAATATATACAAATTAAAGTGTCACACTGCACGGGCAGGGGTGGTTCAGGAGTTGGCGCAGCATAACGGACTTTATGAGCAGGGGAGACACTTGGGTCGAGTCACATTTAAGTCCAAAACTGGTCGGAGCTATTTTCCCGTGCTACACACGTCTTGGCGCGAGGTCGCGCGGCGCTCTAGCGCCTGTTGCCGTTGGGAGCTCATAGGGTTTGGTCCATAGAACAATAAGGGTCGGTCTGCGAACGCAGAACCTACAGTTTTCGCCAAACGTCCAGTTCATCGCCATAATCGTAAGTTTACCAAATCTTTTCAATTAGCTCTGCACTCGACCCCACTTAGCCGTATGTTCTTACGTGCGGCTCTTTGCATAATCATTTAAATCACAACAGGGATATTTCGGCATATTACGTAAATTATACGTTCTAAGCACTCGGACGGCGGACTTGAGCCTTACACATTTTTCCAAGCTTCAACGCCAGTTAATCGTTATTTGATTAGGGCTTGTGGCAAGCCTCGAGTGTCATGGTGTACTAACTCTTTAATATACGTGACTTCGATTTAGCTAATTTTGACTGTGTAATATATGTATTTGCAATCCAACCACGTAATAACTTTGTCAACCTTTAAGAAGCTACTGTGACTCTCGTATGTTTTCCATCTAGCCGGGCTTACGCACAATTCGAAACATTCGCATTGTAGTGGGTTAGATTGCAATCACAACTTCATTTACCATATAAACAGTTGCAATTTTCAGCTCTACAATAATTTGCCATAGCCTTCGTGTTGTTAGTAATGGTCACAGGATAGAACATTATACACAAGTTTGCAGCCTATCCTGTTCACGTGCAACATCAATGTGTTGAACCAATCATGAAGCGACGGTCTGACAACAGACTCGGCCAGGCGTTGGACAAGCAAGTGTATCAGTCTTATTAAAGTGCAGTATCTTTTCAGTTGGTTTCCCTTTTATTTCAAGGCGTCCTGGTTGGCCTGAACAGCCCAGGTGGTTTAAAATCACGACGCGCTCCTGCCTGCAGCCACGAGGTCGAACCCCTCTTTTTGCCCCCCCGAGATCATTTTCAATTTAATATTTAATCAAAACTTAATCAGGCTGCGGGAGTGGCGTCAGGATAAGACAGCAAAATACGTTCCCTAAAAATAAGGGATTTGTCATATTGTTAATAACTTAGGATTACGGCTAGTGAATAAATGTTGTGTATGTCTTGAAAAAATAGCCTTAAAAAACAAATCATTATTAAAGTATCATAAATGTGAATATAAAGAACAATTAATAACTTAGGATTACGGCTAGTGAATAAATGTTGTGTATGTCTTGAAAAAATAGCCTTAAAAAACAAATCATTATTAAAGTATCATAAATGTGAATATAAAGAACAATTCTCTTCTTATGCGCAAAAAATTGATTCATAGTTTTTTTTTTTAATAAAAATAAATAAAGGCCAAATTGAGTCGGACATTTCCTCTTGTCAATATGTCGCTCTGAATCTCCCAACAGTTACGTGGACGAAACAAAGGTCTTTTCATATTTCACAACGGCTATATCACTCCTCTCCATTAATAGAAAATTCAATGATCTAACTAAAATAGTATTGTTTAATGAACAGACGTAAGCAATAGCCGACCTCTAGCCTATTTGGATGAACACTGGCTTTTTGAGCGAGGGAGCCTGCATTCGAGTTCTGGGTAAAGCATTGGTGTAAAAAAAGTTTTACTCCTTTAAATAATAGAGATAAAATTTTGATATTAAAACAAAAGCCATAAACCATAAAAAAAAAAAAATAATAATTTAACCTTAACACACAGGCCCAAAATTTATTTTTCTTGTTTATCTACTTTCGAATGAATTCAAGAGACAATGATGTTTATTTGCTTCGGTTGTATCTTCTACATTTGATGCCGTACCTCCTGTGGTAGAAACACTCAGTCCCCACCCCGTACCAGTTCCTGCTGGCAGAAAGCACCCTTCGCACACTCTGCAAGTCATGAGTCTTATTTAGCAAACTCACAAATCACGCACAAAATGCGCTAACCACTTAATATTAGATCAAAGAACTGTCATAGTTAAGTTAAGACAGTCACTTGACAACAAATGGAGTACTTACAACAGTAATGGAAAGTCTCCAACTTAGGTCATGATTTAAATATTATATTTTAAATTAAGAGCAACTACAACTTACTTACGCCCTAGGCAAAGGGTTTTCGCACCCAAGTCATTATTCAAGGGCTTTGTGTTATATTTAAACATAACATGGGCTGCCCCGTGGTCGAAGAACTGATAGTTTGTGGCCGATGAGCTTTCGAGGGGGTTCCTGGCCACATGGCTGGAGACAGCAGTTATTGAGTGAAAGGAAGTATATCCTAAAAGATGCTTATTTATTACTAAAGAGGTAACACTTTACATATGCTACTACAGCACTCACCCCGTATCGTTCAAAAACCAACAGCAGTAACTTAGAAATCTGACAACCCTTATGATGTTACTTTCAAGGACAAGTACATGCAAGTTAGTGAATTTGGACACGGCCATGGCTTCCTTGTTACCAAAAATAGAAAACATCTTTAAGTTATTACAACTTAAATGTGCTACTGGAGGACAGGACATAACTTTTGAACCTGGCATTCACAGCTAATATACTTACTTGCTCCTGGTGGTGTGACGTAACTCCTTTGCCTTTAATTAAAGCCCAATTACCAGTTCCCTCCTAAGCACACTGCAGCTGGAGCTCACCCCGTCAACTGCCACCTTGTGTGTAGTGATTCATGTTTAGTGTTTTGAGACTTTTCGAATGAAGAAAAACGATAATCGAAAGTGTTACTAGTGTCCATCTTTTCCAGCTTGCAACTGGACATTCTGACCGCACTGTTGTGTTGTTGACATGAGTGGCGATTGTTTTCTGTGTGTGTGTGTGTGCGAGCGCCAGTGAGCCAATGGTGGATTGGCAAGCTTAGACTGTTTGTAGCTGTCCTAGTCAGAAGTATAAATACAATAACTGGCGACGAGGATGGGATCTTTTTTTTTTTGTACTCATGGATATAAACAGAGAGCGGCATTTCGGTCGGACAAGCAACCAAAACATATGGTAGTGTAAAATTAAGTTGTAGTGAGCCACAAGTGGTTAAGTGGTGGACGCGCCTTGTTAACCAAGATGTCGCTAGGCAAGATAGAAGAGTTTCACGGGGAGGATGGTGATTTTGAGTGCTACGTAGAGAGGTTGGAGCATTATTTCAAAGCAAATAAAATAAAAGAAGAGGAAAAGTGTAGTTTGTTCTTGACATTGCTAGAACCAAAAACATACACTGTTTTGAAGAATTTGTGTGTACCTCATAAGCCGGGAACCAAGTCGTATGCAGAATTGGTGGAAATATTAATGACTCATTACGCGCCCAGGAAAATTGTGATCGCTGAGCACGTGAAATTGTTGAGGAGAAAACAGGGAATGTCGGAAAGAATAGCTGATTACGCTGTAACCTTACAGAAAATGTCTATGTCATGTGAATATGGTGTGTTCCTTGATGAAGCGTTGCGCGATATGTTCGTCAGTGGTTTGGAAAACGAAGACATTGTACAGAAATTGTTAGTAGAAGACAACCTAACCTTTCAATCATCATTAGAGAAGCCGTATGGAAGCTGCCTTGAGTCAGTCAAAGGAAATACGACCGGATTTCGGGCTGACTAAACGGGAGGATGATGCGAAGGAGTTGGCGGGTGCATTTGTCCTCGCACCTAAAAAAGGGGGCAGAAGTGCGGGCAAGCAATCAGGAGGAGCTTTCAGAAAACAGGTCAATGTCAGAGGAAATAAAAAGTGCTACCGTTGCAACAGTGCAAATCATTTAGCTGCTCAGTGTCCATTTGCAAGTTTGGTGTGCAAAAGGCGTGTCGGGCACAAGAGGTACATTGGGTAGAAGAAGAAAATTCAGATGAGTTAGAGTTGCTCAACATTGATTATAATGAGGGAGGTCTAGCCAAAAATTTTACAGTGGATGTGACATTAAATGGGCAACAGGAAAAGATGATTGTGGATACAGGGGCTCTGTATGCTCCGACAGCACCTATTGGGAAAAATTACGGGCGTGTCAGCTAAATAAAACAGAGTTGGCCTTGAGGACGTATTCAGGACAACCCTTACAGCTACTGGGGGAATGTCAGATACCAGTGGAGTACCAGGGTCAGAAGCTAACATTACCTATGGTAGTGGTGGATAGCCAGGGAAAGCCTTTGCCAATGCTGTTGGGACGGAATTGGTTGGCATCCCTGCAATTGGATTGGAAAAATCTGGTTGGGGGCAGGAAAACAAGTAAGGGGGCACACATCCAGGTGCTGGACCAGAATAGTAGTTTTTCCGAGCGAGAAGTAATTGTCAGTAAACTGATGATGGAGTACCAGGGTGTGTTTCGACCATGGCTTGGAGTGATAGCAGGGGTGGAAGCTGATGTGGTGCTAAAGGAAGGAGCGGTACCAGTCTTTTGCAAGGCAAGAAAAGTACCCTTTGCTTGGAAGGCAGCAGTGGAAGCGGAGATTGACAGGTTAGTACACGCAGGTGCTATATACCCTGTTAGTAAGTCAGAATGGGCAACACCGGTAGTTTGTGTAAAGAAAAATGACGGTGGAGTTAGATTGTGTGGTGACTTTAAGGTGACTTTGAATCCAGTAGTGGAAATGGATCATTACCCCTTGCCCAGACCAGCAGATATTTTTAGTGAATTGGAAGGCGGAAATGTTTTCTCTGTCATTGATTTGCAATCCGCATACACTCAGTTGTCAGTTAATAAATTGAGTCAGCCATTACTGACCATCAACACACACAAAGGATGGTTTCGATATACACGGTTGCCCTTTGGATTTTGTAGTGCTCCTTGTATTTTCCAGAAAGCAATAGAACAAGTATTGAAAGATATTGATGGAGTGTATGCGTACCTGGATGATATTCTGGTGGTGGGGTCGAGTATGGAAGATGGTAGACATAAGTTAGTGGAGGTGTTTAAAAGGCTGCAGGCCTATGGAATCTGCGTTAAGAAGGAAAAGTGTAAGCTGCTGTGCAGAAGCGTGGGTTATTTGGGGCACAATATAAAGTGAGGGCATTCGAGCAACCCAGGAGAAGATAAAAGTGATTCAGGAGGCACCAGCCCCTAAGGATATCTCACAGCTGCGCTCATACTTAGGACTACTTCAGTTCTATGGACAATTTATGCCGAACTTGGCAACTGTTTTGCATCCCTTGTATAAATTGTTACGGAAAGATCACCACTGGCAGTGGACGAAGGAATGCGAACAGGCCTTCTTGGAGAGTAAAAAGATGCTTGTGCGGAGTCCTGTGCTGGTGCCTTATGACCCCACCTTGCCCATTGTGGTCACAGCGGATGCTAGCGCATATGGAGTGGGAGCTGTACTAGCGCATGTTATGCATTCAGGTGAGCGGCCGATTGCATTTGCCTCTAAAACCTTAACAAAAGCAGAAGCGGGATATAGTCAGGTGGAAAGAGAGGCCCTTAGCTTGGTGTTTGCAGTGAAGAAGTTCCACATGCATCTTTGTGGGCGCAAGTTTGTGTTAGTCACAGATCATCAAGCGTTAACGGCATTGTTTGGAAGAAAACGAGGGGTGCCAGTCATGGCAGCAGCCAGAATTCAGCGCTGGGCTCTGATGTTGGGGGCATATCAGTATGAAGTGAAGTACAAGCAGGGAGGAGCAATTGGACATGCGGATGGGTTATCACGGTTGCCATCACCATGTGTGGAGGAGGAAAGAGGTGAGCCATGGTTAGGAGAGGAAATATTTTTTTTCGCACCCTTCGAGGACCTCCCGTTGGCAGCATCCGATATTGCGGAAGCTACTCGGAAAGATGCAGTGTTATCGAAGCTTTCCGACATCATTATACGTGGGTGGCCTAAAACCGTGGCTCCGGAACTGCAGCCGTTTGCAGTCAGGAAGCTAGAGCTGTCGGTGGAGCAGGATTGTGTGATCTGGGGGAGTAGAGTGGTTATCCCGGGGGTGTTGCAGAGCAAAGTTATTCAACTGTTACATGAAGAACATCCAGGCATCACCCGAATGAAGATATTGGCTCGCAGCTACGTATGGTGGCCGGGTATGGACAGCCAGATTGAGGAAGAGGTGCGACAATGTGAAGTGTGTCAATTGAATCAAAATGCAGCATCTCCAGTACCCCTGCACCAGTGGAGCTGGCCAGGTAGAAGATGGCAACGAGTTCACATGGATTTTGCAGAGCATCACCAGCATAAGTTTTTGATTGTGGTGGATGGGTTTTCAAGGTGGCTGGAAGTATTGCCGATGCAGTCCACCACTGCTTTTCATATGGTGGAAAAGTTACGTACCTTGTTTGCAGCATTTGGGTTACCAGAGGTAGTGGTGACCGATAATGGCCCACCTTTCCAGTCTCAGGAGTTTGGTTGTTTTTTAGCATCGAATGGTGTCAAATATGTTCGAATGCCACCGTATCATCCACAATCAAATGGCGCAGCTGAGATACAAGTGCAAACAGTCAAGGTAGCGTTAAAACGGCAGTTAAAAGATCAGAGAGGAAAGAGGGTACGCTCTTTACAACATAGGCTGGATGTGTTCGTGTTTGCCTACCGTAACATTCCCCATTCCATTACAAAAAAAAAACGCCGGCAGAATTATTCCTTCAGCGACAACCACCTACCCGTTTGGCCCTGCTTAAACCATCCTTCACAGGTAGGATGACGGAGAAGCAGGAGCACTGTAAACTCAGGCTGGACACAAAACGGGGTCCACTTAGGGAGTTTCAAGAGGGTGAGGCTGTGCTGGTGAAAACAGTGAGAGGAGAAGAAGCAAAGTGGGTGCACGGGGTGGTGACAAAAAGAGTTAGTGAAGTTACTTACCATGTACAGGTGGGAGACATGGTTAAGTTAGTGCACGCAGACCATTTGAAGAAGCAGATTCAGCCAGGAAAGCAGGTGACAGGAAGTGGGGAGGAGCACAAGCAGAGGGAAGCAAGGGTGAATCGCATGAGACCAGCAGGTAACCCTGCAGTTTCCAGAGAAGTACTAGAGGGGAGAAACACCGGGGTAGGTCTACCTGTGCAGATCCAGCAGCAAGAGGAGGATGCGGAGCTAAGAGGGAGCAGCGCAGCAGAGGGAATAGGAAGTGAAAGTGACGAGGAGCAAGAAGTGTTCAAGGGTTTTCCAGTGTCAACACCAATCAAAACTCCATATCGTAGATATCCAGGTAGATTGGTGAAAGCACCGAAAAGGTTAAATTTATAGGGACAGTTTGAGATGAGAAGGGGAGTGTTGTGTTGTTGACATGAGTGGCGATTGTTTTCTGTGTGTGTGCGAGCGCCAGTGAGCCAATGGCGGTTTGGCAAGCTTAGACTGTTTGTAGCTGTCCTAGTCAGAAGTATAAATACAATACGCACGAGTTTTTCGATAGAATTGTGTTCATAATGTCATGTGCCGTGCATTCGGAAGTGGCGTCTCAAGAGTCCTTGTGTCCACTCCCGTCCAGGCCACCACTGAGGTCTGATGCTGTTACGAAGCACTCCGCTTTCTTAAGCACGCATTTGCGTCAATTGTTTTTTTTGTATTAATTTCTGGAACTGGAGGAAGAGCTTAGTGACAGTGTTTATGTGTGTTTGTAGTGGCATTTTGCAGTGCACTCACCTGCAATAAAAAGGCCCTCCAGTTAAGACACTTAACAGTCAGTAATGCCTTAACACCCAGTCCTTTTCCTACCCCAGTAATTGACTGTGTACTAGAGAGATGAAGCTGGTCGTCATAGGCACATGTTCATGAGCCCGCAACACGTGGGCCAACTGGTAGTCCCGTCAGTTTCCGGCGCAGAGTCTTCAGACACCGGTGCATCCTCGGTCAGCCACACTGGGCCAGACGGTCCACTCCCGCCTCAGTGTGTGAGGTCTTCACTTCCACAGAGCTGGCGCCGGGCCAACAACCATCCAGTCATCAGCAAAGCCACCAAGCAACATTCAAAATGTCTCCACCAATCTGTTGTAGATGGGCACGCGTAAATGTAAAATACTAATGAATTCCCTGGTTTCATAACATAAGTTATGGATAGCAAAATATGACATTCATAAATATACAGAAAGATCTTTAATCCTGCATTTGATGGCTTGTCATATTCTGTAATTCGGCACCAATCAAGCAGCTCGTATTCAAATTTTTTCAAATTAGATTCCGGCTGTTGACCTTGGCTATCAGGATGAATCACTTCTCTAAGCTTTTATCTTTACTGTCCGTTTTCATTTCATTACAGTGTTTCCCATTTTCTCTAACAGATAAGATTTTCCAATTTCTCACTTTGTATTGTTTTTAAAACTATATTGGTGTTAAATGATTTGGCATGGTTGTGATCCTAAAACGATGGATTAAAAACCTTTTAACTGAAATTATAGAAAAAAATAATACTTATGGCTAATTTAATATCAAACTAAAACAATATGTTTAATAATAAAATATTTTTTTTAACTTACGGTGTAGCAAGTCATAATCGTGACCAACTAAAACGACGAAAGTTCCTTGTACATACGGAAGAAAAATCACAAACTATTTCGACAACTTTTGCAGGTAGCTGGGTGTAAAATTCTGTTAATAATTATCAAATCATTTGAAAACTGTTACTGGTTGAATCGATATAAAAGAGTTTGAACTGAAATTTGAATTTTATCATTCTTAATTTGTAAATTTATATGTCACTCTCTCACTTTTGCCAATCACTACTCACAGTCCTGTGCCTTCATGAAATAATGTCCCTAGCGACCTCGTCGTACCATGGGAACTACGTCCCGGTAGATCCAAGAACCACCCAGGCCACCACTGCTCATCTGGGCCCTAATTTCTAGTTAATAGTCCGGAAGGAAGGAAAAACTAAGAATATATTATGGCCCTGACTCCAGACGTGAAATTATCTTCCTCTATTCACATAATTTGTTATAAGCGAGCCGCAGAATGGCGCGATCTCTCGGCACAGCACTCTAACAATGACGAGGCGATGCAGTTGCATCCACCACGCAGGGAAGAGGCAGGTGCGTGACTTCACTGACCAATCACAACACAGCTCTTTTTACAGTTTCCTGGGAGTGACATCTTCCAATTTCCCCGTCATAAGAAATACATACAGAAAATGCCACAAACTCAGTATTGAAAAAAGTCTAATAAAAAATACGTAATAGGTAAATAAAAAAATTGGTGTTGCAGTGTCTAGCACCTGTCTCTCGTCCTTTCTTTTACCCACACAATGCACAATGTTCTAGAAATATGATTATGGCTTTCAAACAACTACAAATATAAATTACAGTCATAACCACCATATTTAAAATGAATAAAATATTGAAAAGTTTATTTAAACAAATATTAACGAAGTAAACATAGTGAAAACCAGAAAAAATAGTCCGAAGGCTTTTCATAATAGGTTAACTAAATATCAAAATTACTTACAAGAATATTCATGTCAATAAAACACCAACACAAAAACAGGTCACCATAACCTTGAACCATATAATTAAATGATATACTAAAAAATGTCATGCTATAAAAGTACTCTGCGAAGTTGGGGAAAGGCAGTGGTCTGCAATGCCACAATGGTACAGAACAAAAACATATATTATCACCATATAATTGTTATTAATCACATACATTAAATAAAAAGTTATAAACTACAATAACTGTACTGATATTATAAAACATAATTTTTTAAATAGAAATCATATATTTGGGTGGTTATATTTACACCCTCAGAACTGTCTAGTTACGCCCAATACTTTTCCCCTCTGTGCCCAAACATGTACAGGTGCTTAAGTTGCTGCAGGTAAATCCTTGAATTAAGGGTTTACTAATTAAATAACACTAACTAGGTTAAATTGAATGAGGATTATAGATAATAAATGGAAGCAATATCTTGAGATTGTTTGTATAATTGTAACAGTGTAGGTTGAAGTTTGTACAAAAGCACAAAATAAAAATGTGTTTAAAGGGCCATGTGTCAGATAATGCACAAGTTATGCTGTTACAAATGTATTTATTTCAATAATTCATACCTTCATAGTATGAAAAAAAAAATGACTGAAAAAATTAATAGTAGAAATTAAAGTGTCCCAGGAAAACTTTAATACATAATTGTAAAGACTCAGGATTTCTGCTGCTTAAGAATTTAAGTTTTATCATTGGATGCATATTTTAAACACCCATTTTCAGTTTCACTCAATATTTTTTATATCAATTTTACGCTAAACTGCTACAACAGTCTGGTATTTTTTTTCTAGGTGAAAGGTACAGTATTCAGGGCAGCAAAGATGGGTTTTTCAACAATGATTCTTTGGCCGAAACAGCTACTGATGTAAGTGTTCCAAATTTATTAATACGTCACTATAGTTTTGTATTAACCGTTATCTTCTAATTGCAAAGCAATAAAATAAAAGCTTTTTTATACAGATTAAGGACAATACAAATTATTTACAACCCCAATTACATGTCCTGCCATAAACTTTATATAATAATAATAACAATAACTAACATTTTGACTGAAGTGGTGCATCCAGGTACTAGGGTCAGCTGTCCTCAGTTGCCTGTTTTTCACTGGTCATATGTTCATCAGAGACATTGTATAGTGCCTGAACCCTTTTCAGGATAGGATGCGTTGTGCATTTATAGGTTATAGAGCATCCCAATTCCAAGCACTTCAGGTACTGTTGTACGAAAAATTTGTTAGTCTCGTGAACATACGAACTTTTCAAGAAGTCCTCGATCTAAGAAACAGTACAAAAAAAAATAATTTAATGAAGGATAAACAAGTGCAAAACTAAAGAGTACTTGTGCTTATCACAACACTTTTGAAGACAATACTACAAATGACTGAACATAAAAAATGTTTTATTATGTTCACCCAGTTAAGCTTGCAAAAAGCTGAGAAAAAAAAGTTTTACTTCTGAATGCTGTTAATAGTTATTTTCTACAAATTAATATCAAAATCAAGATGATAGTTACAGGTTCATGCCTACAGTAATTTCACAGCTTCACATGATTGACACACAGGTGAAGTTTCCTCAGATTTCTAACAAACATATCAGCTGGCAACATAGAGTGCATTAAGGCTGTAACATAGTGTACATCTTGGGGCTGCTGACAAGCGACTGCCAGAGACGGCCAGTGGTGATCGCAGGGGGAGGGGGGTAGGATAGAGGGTATGCATTCCCCCCTGAAGTTATGAGAAAATAAGAGATAGCTCAGTGAAGGCAGGATGTTTTTGTTGGGAGTTGCAAGGTGATCTGAGAATCACACACTACAAAGGCTGTGATGCATGTTAAGAATGATAATGTAACAGTTCAAACCTTTTGTCGTCTTTTTTTCCAATATAAAAATTCTTATTTAATTTCTCTCTACTTTTAAATTCCCTCCTCAAAAAAAAAATTCCTGTATCCGCCACTGAACTAGAGGGAGGTAAAAGAGTCGGTTCTTAAACAAAAATAACATCCAAACCACATGGCAGAACTCTTCACCCTCATAAGGAAATAAAACCCATATGATCTGGCTGATGCACAGGTTGCTTTTCTTTGGAAATGTGGGAATATGTCATCAAGTTCTGTAGCAAGTACTGACCTTCATCCACTGGCAAGCAGCGATCTCTCTCTCGCACATTTTTATTTCATTTGACAGAGGCTTCAGGCACACAATGAAGTATATGTCCGAGCAGTCAAAGTTGATTCCTTGCGTGTGCCGAAAGGCGACCAAAAACCGAAACTGCGAAGAGATACCAGTCTCTTCCATCACCTCACGAACAGCTGCATCAGCGAGATCTTCCCCTGCGCAACACCCAGTAACAGTGAAGTCAAGAGTTTGTTAAAAAATAATTGAAGTATACCGTAGTTTAGTCTCGTTTATCTGACCTTCACTTATCCGACAAACCATATTTCTCGACATCCCAGGAAAGCGGACCAAGATTAAAAATTTCTTTAGATCGCCCCAGAAATGAACAATTTAAATACACTAACGTCAGACAATTCTATAACTCTATCTTTTTCAGTACTTTTTTCTATTGTTTTGTTGCAAAATACGGTTATGATGTTCATAATGTGTAAAATTACAGTATGACGTTAGATCATTTTCACTGGCCCATTTATGTTGGATGTGTGAGACTACTGTATACTTTTTATTTATAAATAAAAGCTCATTTTGACAGCCTATAAATGTAACAGCTTCTGGCTTGGTTCAGATTCCTGCTTAAAATGTTGTCCTAGCAGGCCTTTCTTTGTTTATGGAAAGTTTTCCAGCCAACCATGGATGTGTCATACAGAAAAGGCAGCTAAGCTTTTTTTAGAATTTACTTCGGACACAAATAATAAATAACTTAATTTTCATGCACACTGTAATTCCACATGAACCTTAGCTGTGCCAGAAAGATAACAACAGTAAGTTCTTATTCAAACAATTAGCATATTTCACATAAAGATAGAAGGAGAAAGGGACCAAAAATTTGATAGTAACACCACTTACACTATACACCTATTGAAACAGAATTTAGATTTGTGCATGTTTTTCATACCTACAAAGCCTTCATGAATTGGACAAAAACTGCCTTTCCAATGACATTTTGTAACAATAATAGATTAATTTTTTGTTAATGTTACACAACAGAAACTAATCTTTATTGCTTTTAGTGTGTGACCAGAAATTATCTACATGCAATATCAACCATGTGATTGTTTTGACTTCTAGGCGACTGAATCACAGAAGCAACGGTCTTTGGTGAGATAACTACAAGACATTCTCAGTCTAATCTGACACATTTTGAACCCACATAGGGACCACGATGGCTGATGTGTCACATCACTTGCCTCACAACAAAGTAATCCACGTTTGATTCCAAGCCGGGTCGAACCAGGATTCTTGGCAAGTGGGAAACGTGGCAGTGAGCCAGTGGGTTTTCCTCAGGGTACTCCTGTTTCTCATCTCGCCATTCGTTCCACCATGCTAAACTCTCATTTCATCATCCTTCAATGTCTCCAATGACCTTGATGTCAACGAGACACAGAGCCCATTCATTAATTAATTCATTCATTCATTTGTTGGTTCATGCATTAATCCAGTTAAACACTAGGCCTGTGCGAAGCTTTGACTATATAATAATAATATAAGCGAAACCATAGAAGCTCTTTTTAATAGTCGATTTGACTTCGCCAGGAAATATAATATTCGTTTTATTTGAAGCTTCGGTTGTGATGCAAAGCTTCACGTCTGAAGAGAAGCTCTGCATTTGTTGCAGAGTTTTAAAACTTTGAAAGCCTGAGATACATTCATGAAAATATATTTTTTTTATATTGCATATATTTCGCTTGAATAAAGCTTGTTACTTAAAAAAATAAATTTAAAAAGTGGCACCTCATTTACTTTTATGAATGCTCAATATTAATATTATGCATGGTTAATTTATAAATTTTATTTAATGATCACTTAATAATGTCATGTCCACCATTTTGGCCTCTGCTGACACGACATCACTAGCACCAAGTGTGCCGCACCTAACTCCCCCATCTATGGGAAAAGTAGTGTCACCACCCGCACACAGATGACAGGTGGATACATCTGCAAAAAATATATATATTAAGCTGACCTAACATCGCCTGTGGACATCTAGAGTAAATGTTATAAGTACCACGTAGTATAATGATATATGATGTATTTACAGAGACGCACAGGACCCAAAACCCTTTAAGTGAACATGAAATGTAAATAATATATGTATGCATATCCATGATGTATGGTGTAACCTGTGTATACATATACTCAAGGTCAACCAGGGTTACCTATTTTAGTCTAGGATAGTCTGTGAGGGGAGTTAGTCATGGTGCCAATCGCAGCCATGGCTGGCCAATCCCCTCCTAGCATGGTTAACAACCTGCATGATTATAGCGTATAGGCTTCAGCCTGAGACGCACTTAGAGTCTGCCCTCCCGCACACTCAAAGCTTTAAGTTAGGTTAGGGAAAAAAAAAAAAAAAAAAATCGCCTGTCAAGAGATCCTTCCCCCCCGTAAAATCTTGGGAAATAAAAACCCTAACAGTTGGACTAGGTATTATTGGCTGTGCTATCCTTACTTCCCTCTTTCACACACCTTCCCTGAAGCGACCTTTCAGGGACCCACTCTAGCCCCCCCCCCCTTTCAGACCGGTAGTGACCCACCAATCCCAGCCAGTATTCTTTCCCTCTCCCTTCACCATGCCCAGCAAGAGGGCAGATCAACAGCAACCACCGACTAGCAGGAAAGAGGAACAGCTGCCGGCCTATCATCGGGGCTACTTCTCGGCCTCCCGAGCACACCAGCGCTTCTGACCGCCCCCGGGGACACTACAATCAGTTCAAACATTACATATATAAAATTATTTTATTTTTTTAAACTTCAATCCTATAGTTAATCAAATAGGTGAAATACAGTTTTGCCGAGTGCAATATTCACCATTTGATTAAACTTCACGAAAATTCACACATTTGATTTGATATTCGCTTTGCATCAAAAAACTAGAATTCGCACAGGCCCATTAAAAACCACACGCGAACGACGGCAAGTACCCTGTTCGACGTAGCCTCCCGGCAACTTCCAGTGGGGCTTGTCCGCGTAGTACTTCTCCCTCACCACCAGGATCTGGCGCTCGCTGTTTGCGACCACCGCGCCCACACCGATCATGGTGTGGGCGAAGCGAGGGATGTTGTTGGCTTCCGTCTCTGGGAGCCACCTGCACATCATCACGTACTCTGGTTTTGCGTGGTGGAACACAAACCCGTTCTGTCGGCAAAACAAATCATTATGCACATTTCAGGCTTTCGCAGTGTTCAACCATCACCACTTTCAGTTCTAACTTAATTCCTGACAGTGACAAATGAAGCACCTTTGCAGGTACCAAATTACTTTTTTGTTTCACTACAAACACACAATACCTACTTAAATATACACAGTATCAGTAAGAAACACCATTTCTAATACAGAATTTCAACACATTGTAGAGTTAACCATACTGAGACTAAGAAACCAGAATCCACAGTTTTCAAAAACAAAAACCATTTTGATAGGTTAAAAATTGCTTTCTAAAGTAAGAGCACAATATTATATGAAATAGACAAGGTCCAATCTCTCACCTTTGTTAGAATTGGTACCCATTCTGAATGTTCCAGGAATACTTTGAACCATATTCCACGAGCATTTTTTTCCTTCCATTCATTTAATGATGCTGAAAAAGAAATTTGTAATTCATTAATTGGTAAAATCCCAATGATTCCAACTTCCAGGCACAACAATCAGTAATCACATTTATGTGTACTATAACAACTCGAATTAAATAAAACATTAAGACTAAACAAAACAAATTCACGAATTAATTCACATTCACACCTATAAAAAACCAGCTAACCTAACCATTAAATGATAAAACAATTCCACAGGTCTGCAAACCACTTTATATTTAAAAAGGCTAAGAAAAAATTTCCGGATTTATATTTATGTTAAGTTCTTGACTGAAGGTTTACCTTTTTAACACATGAGCTACATAAGCAAAATTCATTATACAAAATGCTGGTACCCACAAAATTTCAGACTTGTCATTAAGTTATGATGTTTCAGCACGATTAAATAACATTCCATAGTTCTGCAACTGGACTTATAAATATGTAATAATTACAGTAAATATGTAATGCTTGGAAGCAGGAGTGAACAAAGAATTTCATTTGGTGAGGGGGTTAGAACCAATTTTCCCGCTGTTTGCTTTCAAAATTCTTTTCATTTGTTGGTAGGAATGATAGAATTTTAAGGATAACAGGGAAGGACAAGGATTTGTAATGCTGTGATATGGTGAGATGGAAAGTTGGGCCCTGGACATGACAAAAACTCATTTTTATCAATAAAAATAAATGTCAGTTTTAAGGAAATATTTTTTCTTTTATATACATTTTGCAATCATAAATCATTGTTACATCATAAGTTTTAAAGACCAGGATCTTTCAATGCACTAAATTAAAACAGCAAGCACCATGTATCACATGATCAATGTATTCAGAATCATGCCATCAGGATAAAGGGATGCTTGGATGCATGAAACGGAACTTTTACCTTAAAATGTAGCTTACTTAATCTACCTAACCAAATGTAGGCCTATTTTAAAGTATTTTTAATGTAGTTAACATATTTACCTATTTTTATTAAGTAAATATGTATTATTATATATAGCTGCAATTGGATACAGAAGTGCTCGGTGGCAAGCATTCTCCCTACTTTCCCTGCACTCTTCTTCTGAACTGATCCACACTCCCAACCGACACACACTCCTCCTCCAGCCTATTCCATTCCCCTACTGTCCTAACGACCATCACATTTTTTCCCCTTTCTGTTCTCCTCCTCTCTTTTAAAACCTTCCTAGTATTTTCCTTACTATTTCTAGGCATTCTTATTTTGACTCGTCTCCCCAGCTCTCCCCATCCTCCCACTCCACTCAGCACCTGGTACATCTTGACCAATCTCTCCTTCTGTCTTCTATCCTTTAAGCTCTCCCATCTCATTCCTATCATCATCTCTGTGGTACTGCACTCCCCCTTCCCTTCTCTGTCCATTCTCCACCACTTGCCCATACCCAAACTAACCGTTCTCATTACTATATGCTATTTTTAATTTACCTAACCTAACCACTCGTTAAAAGGGCAAGCTATTTGAAGTATCACAAGGCCCTTTTAGACAATGTAAGGAAATGTTTATCTCTTTTGGGGAAAATGCTCACCTTCAGAGTTAAGAATTACTGTGAAGTTAATTATACAGTCAATTTCAAACATATAGTCAACATTTCTTACCCAGAAGCTTTTCTTCAAGCTCAGCTCCAGTACAAGTCTCTGTTTTGGAATCAACTGTTACACCACCAAATCTATCACCCTTACCAACAAACACTTGTTTCATTGTTTGTAGAAATAATTTTTTCTGCTTTACCTGAAGAAATGTTTTCCCTGATAATCTGAAAATTAAAATAAGAAAACAGAAACATTAACTTTTATTATCTTCCATTATAATACGTAATTAGATTACGATATAGGTTATGTAATAGACTTACGCTGAATTTGTTACAATCAGCTCACTTAAAACGCCACAATATCGTACGAAGCGAATTAAAAATATTTGCATGAAAATATTTCTGGTAATTATGTTACACATCAAGTCAAACTCTGCATGACAATACAATTTTAAATTAGTAATATCATCATAGTGATCGTACATTATAAAAAACCATTTGGAATAGTGATGGGTCGTTCGTTAACGATTCGTTCAAAAAGAACGAATCTTTGAGAGAACGAAATCTTGCGATTCGTTCGCGATGTAAAGAACCGGCTCTTTGAGAGCCGGCTCTTTGAGAGCCGGTACCTTGAAAGATTCGGAGGAACGAAAACGCGGAGAGAACGAGAGAACGAGAGAACGAGATGAGAGAACCGGCCACGCGCCCGGTCCGATTCGTTCGTGAAATGATTCATGACGTCAGGAGTCTGAAGAATTAGTAATCACAGCGTGTGCATGTTCACAAGAGCAAACGATAACTGATCAAATAAAATAGGGTAACATGAAAAGTATCTATACCTGAAAATGTCAACTGTTAAGTAGTGGTTTAAAATTGCTTTTTCACATTCACATACACAAATTTGGAAATAAAAAACTAAAAAAAAAAACCAGTATGAATTAAAAAATAACAGGGAAAGTAACTACAAATGTTCACATTTACCATTTTTGGGTTAATTAATGTACTTCATTTGTTTCTCTTCATACTGAATCGCAGTAGTAGTATTAAATTTTTGTCTTTTTTCTCTAAATGTGTTGGTCTACATGTAAACACTTTACTGTCACTAGAGTGTAAATAGCCTATATATTAATATTTGTAACTTAAAAAGTAATAAAATATAAATAATCTTGTTTCATATACGCAACTGTGATTCACTGGTTACGGAAAGCAATGTTCAAATTCAAATACAAAAACACGTACATAATACTCTAAAGGATGAACGAGTTACGACACCTGATAAAAGAGCCAGATCCTATACACAGAAAAGAACGAATTGACCGAGATGAACGAATCGTTCTGAACGAATCATTTCACGGCACTGATCCAAAAGAACCGATTCGGTCAAAAGATCCGTTCTGCCCATCACTAATTTGGAATTTATGATAAATGGAAAAATAGGGGGGTGGGGGGGAAGAGGAAGCCTACGGCTTAAAAACCCAAGGCAATAGGTCATATTTTTAATATGCAATCTCTATATAATTCGTTAGGAATCTAATATCCGCATGTACACCCATGCCTTGCAAAGGACTCGAACCCAGGACAACTCGCACCGTAAACGGACGTGCATCCGACTACGCTACGGAGTTCGGCGCTCCAATTTAATAATGGTTTCGATTTGCAACCTAGGTTTTTAACAAGTATCACTAATTCTGTACCTCAAAATTTTGTTGATAACTTCCTTCCAAGTATTAATGACCATATAGTTATTGTCTGAAACTGCTGTGTCTGTACTGTAATATTTCAATAAAAATTATAGTTATTTTTTTGCAACAATTTTTTTTTCTTTTTCAGTTTTCATAATTCAAAACTATCTTATTATTGCTTTCAGTGTGGCCCTTTCAACTTTAACTTTCCATGAGTGACTCTATCGCCAAACCCGAGACCCCGGCCGACGGCATTACTTTGCTCCTCATTAATACTTTTCAATATTAAACCAGGCAATTATTAGAAAGTATTACCATTCCAATAATTATGTAATAAATATTATGACCACTAACTGTATTCGTGCAATTAGGCTGAGAGCACGGCCTACATTACTCTACCACACATGGCAGGTTTTTGTGGGAGTGTAGATGGGGAGCTGCGCGGAATCCACAGCCTCGGCAGTTGACCATCACCCTTGAAGCAGACCAGTATCGTATCGCCTCACAGGGCTCATTAACCTTTGTTCTCTGATTCACCACTGCAATAGCATACACTTCAAATACTTCTGCATCTGGCCCTGCATACAGTCTGCTCATAGCCACAGCAGGCCCACGGAGCATACAGTGCAGCGCCCAAAGCGCATCGTACAGCTACTAGCAATCTAATACCACCTCTCTGAACCTGTTTTGCCCATCCCAGGTTATTTTGTAGAGTCACCCCCAGGTACTTATATTCTTCGGTACTCTTTTGCTCTTACCCCTTCCACTTATACACTTCCCTCATTTCCTTTTTCAGCATTCAGCGACATCCCATTCAGCTCCGTCTATTGTTACAGTCTGCTCAAGTCACCTTAGCGATGAACCCTTTTCTCCACCACCTCATACACTACACAATTATCCGCAAATACTCTCATCCTGGCCTCTATCCCCTCAGCAATATCATTCATCATTATCGTGTAAAGCATTTTTGTAACTTTGTAGTGTTGAAGTTGTTTTCAAAACGGATTTCATATTCTAATTAATAGTAGAAAACTTTGTGTTTTAGTGTGAAAGCAACTGACCGATCAGTATTTTTTTTTTTTTTTGCAAATGTTACTACGGAGAATGCTAGGCACTTTTAAAACGATTTTGTTTATAGCTTGGAGACAGTAGAAACATGGTCAGAATAAGATATAGGAACAAGATTTCTTAGATTGTGGTATGGTTGAATGAAATTGTAAATTAATATACAGTGTTTCTTATAATAATTTTAATTGATAGTTTTTTCTTGTGGTGAGTTATTTACGTTACACCGTTTTGGTTGATAAGAATTAGTTTGTAATAATTTTAACTTGTTTTAATAGTTACGTTAGGGTTTGGAGACCGAATGTTGCATTGTATAGTGACGACTTTCTTCTTTATAATAAGTTGTTTTGTATTTTAATCGTTTCATTTATTGGATAGTATTTTAGGTTTAAATTTTTTAATGTATTGTTCACAAAAGTTTGCCTTTTCATTTTGATGGACAAATAGTTTTTGCGTAAATTATGTGCTTTGCTGTGTTTTCAAAATGGTGGGTTGATGTTTAGTTGTACTGTTAGGTATTTTAGATTGTAAGGTACTGCTCCAGAGTAATTGTAAGTGCTGAATACTTGTTTTTTATTGCCTTGGTGGAATTTAATCAGATTGCTTTATTTAAATGAATGTGAAAAACATAGGATGGTAGGGTTGGAAAAATGGTGGCGGCCTCGAGTAGGACCGTCTGCAATCGTATTAAAATTGCTCTCGCTGTGCTAATCGTTAGGGCAAATTAAGTTGATTTCAAGTTCACATAGAACATACTTAGGGTAATGGCTTATGTAGAATTGTGTAGGGAATCAATAGGGGCGAATTATTTAGAAGTCTCGTGCTAGAAAAGGGGCAATCCATATCAAATCAACCAAAAAAATAATTATTTTAAACTTTTGAGGTTTTCAAAATGTATCATATTTGGTGATTGTGTTCTACTCATCAGTATGTCCAAAAAATACAAATACCTCGTTTAGGGTAAAATTTCAATCCGGATTGAACCTGTACTGGAGTGAACTCGGAGTGAATGTGTAACGACCATAGACTGACGAAATGCGTTTATGGTAAATATCATAATCCAGATTGAAATGTAAACAAGATCGAAGTTGGAGTCAACATGGACTGAAAATGTTGTGGTGCGATCTAATCGATGAAAAAGCAAAGCAATCTTAAAATATGTTTTTCAATCATTACGTCCAACAATAACTCTACTTCCATCCTGTCCACACATTCCTCTGCTCTTGTTTTGCCATTTTCACAAATTATGCCTGAAATGCAACGAGACCAATAACAAACCATGCAATATGGCGGCGGCTTGCTCGTGCGTGTTTTCTTTTCACCCAGTCCGTGTTTAAAGTAAAATCACAATCCGGATTCTTCAGTCCAGTCCACCTCAACAAGTGGAGTGGATTATCTCACTTCACTCCAACGTCAGTCCACAACAAAGTGTTTTAAGTAAAATTTCAATCTAGATTCCTCACTCCACTCCACTTCAGGATGGCTGAAAATGTAAATACAAAACCTGGCTGCAGCAAAGATGATCCTGAGTATACCGATGTAGAATCAGGTATAGATTTTTTAAATGCCTCATTGAAAATAGCAGAATCACCTGTTGTTAAAATAAAATGTAAATCAAATAAGAATTGCTTCAAAGAAAAACTTGACAAAATTAAATTAATATTTAATGAAACTTTTTCCCAAGCTGGCAACATAGAAGAGGATAACAAAAATCCCCCCAGACAACTCGCAGCTAAAAGAAAAATTCGCAACAGCAAGCAGTGAAAAACTTCAGATTTTAACAATTTAACCAACCAGTTGTTCGTGTGCAAGAATGGAACTTGAATTTGGTATTATTAATTATATGGCGAGGAAAAAAAATTTGTTGAAGAAAAGGGAGTGCTATCGACACCTGATCCAAAACCTGGGAAAACTACCTTGCGAAACAGGTGTGTTGGTAACGGAATTTCATAATGACAAAGTGAGTAGGCAATTGCCTGGAAAAAAAAAATTCTCCATGGGTAAGGACACTGGAAATAAGCCAGTCCATGTTCAAAATAGGTTGAGTTTGGGAAATTTGACTGAAATTTACAAAATTATCAAAATAAAACTCCCTTATTTAAAAATTGGCTTTTCAAAGATTGCAGAACTGAGGCTGAAGAACTGCAGTATTGTTAGTGCTAATGGCAATCATTCTGTGTTTGCATTGCATACGAGAATATAAAACTCACTTTTATCTGGAGATAGGTTAAATAAATTGACATTTCCTGGCTCTGAAAGTCCTCTATCGAGTTATAAGGAATGTATGGCTAAAAGTATGTGCAGTACACCATTACAGCCATGCTTCCTAAATGAATGACTATTGTCTCGATATTGAGGAATTTAAAGAAGTTGTAAACCGGGTTTTTTGAGGAGGAAATGATTGACAACATCACTTACAAACAATGGATTACTGTTGACTGATGCAATTTCGAAACATTTACTAAAAACCATTGGATGAGTTTGTTCAAGAATTTGGCAATCAGTTGAGTAACCTTAAAAAAACATGATTTTGTTGCTAAACAACAATCTAGGGTTTTCTCTGGAAAAAAAAAATCTTTGTCGGAAGAAAGTTAAATTGTAGTAACATTGGATTTTGCCAAAAATTATTTGTTTGGTGAGGTTCAAGGGTTTCATTGGAACAATACTGTATAGTACAAAAATCGTAAGATTTTTCTGAATCTTTGCTATTACAAAGAGAACTTTGATGAACTTTAGGTTGAGTGGCACTTTTATGCTCCATCACATGGGAAGGGAGTTAGTGATGGACGGTAAAAAATGCTTTCTGTCTAAGCCGGCTTCCAAAATCCATTAGAAAACCAAATTCTAACATCTATTCACGTTTTTCAGTGGGGTGTGAAAATTTTTCCATCTATTACATTGTTTTATGTAACCAATAAAGAAAAGATTCTAAAACCAAGGTTTGAAATAGTTGTGGCAGTCTCTAGGAACCAAAAATTCCATGTCTTCATCCCTGCTGTTGTGGATGTGAACTCACCCTCGGATTTGATGAGTATGGTGTTGGCTCGCACCGCTAAGACAGACGCCGCTCATCAAAATATTCGCTGCATCGTGAAAGCTGTGTAATAATTTTTTTACTTCTTAAAATACAAAACTTTGTCAAAGTGTTTAAATCACTTATACATGAGCTGAATTTGACAGCTCTTCGCAAAAATGTTGATCACATCATCGTAAAACAAATTTTTTTATGTTAGGTCTTGCAATAATTTTTTTTCAATTGATGACGATAATGCTGAGACCCGCGATTTCGGAGGTTTATTTTTATTCTCTTCAGGGCAGCGAAAGATCTTTCTGAGGTGAATTAGTGGTGGAATCATCACTACTAAACACAGAAGTTTCCATTCCTCGGGAAGAGTTTCATGCAAATCATTTAAGTGCAAATGTTTATATAACTTGGCTTGCTGTTCTTTTGAAATCCTGTTGCTGAATATATCACGGAAAGAATTGTCTTTAAGCATTTCAAGGATTGAAAAAGTTTTTAAGGAAATAATTGTGAATAAACGGAAAACTCTTTGAAATTGAGTAGACCAATGAAGTAGAGACTGCCAATATCATTATAATCTTTGAAATTTTTTTTCTTTAATTGTATCTATGTTTTTAAAATATGTCTGTAACAATTCTTATTGTCATCCAAAATCTCTATCCGTTGGCTTTCCAGCTTTTGTCAAGCTACCAAATGATCTTGAATTTTGCACCAGAAATCATCAGAACTCTCTTGTAGTTTCACTAGATGTTGCTTAAATTTTCTATCTTTTGGCTGCAGTAACCAATATCAAATTCCTTCTTTTGTAATATTTCAAAAAGGGAGTCAGGCAAAGGAAAAATCTTAGAAAAATTGTGAAGCAGGAAATTAATGTTTTTATTTATTTTTTGTTCTAATTAGATTATGTGCATTGGGTTAATATTGTCTTCATAAATATTGCACATTTTTTAATTTAGGTAATTTTGTATCAACTAGGTTTGGGTGTGTGTATCATGTGTGAACTGCTGGATGTTTAGTATTAGATAAGTTTATTCGATGATGATGCATGAAATTGCTTCAAGTGAAATTTTTACCCTTTCAATAAAGTGTTTGATTTGTAATGACAAAGAACAAATTTGATTAGATGTCTTTAAAGAAGGTATTCTTTTTATATATGTAGATATGTGCTGCTTATCACAGTTAACACCATGACATTTTTTTCTTTTTTCTTTTCCAGGTGATGTAGATGGAAAGCAAAACATAATTATGGTGTAAGAACTACGATGTCTGTCCACTATAAATTCAAATCCACACTTGAATATGATACCGTTACTTTTGATGGTTTGCACATATCTGTGCGAGAGTTGAAGAAAGCTATTTTGTATCAGAAGCGGATTGGTAAAAACACCGATTTTGATTTGCAAGTTACAAATGCTCAGACAAAAGAAGGTAAGGCTGTAAAATGATATGAGACTTCTTTTTAGAAAAATTTTGCTGCTGGGCTACAGCGTTCTCCCCATAGGTTTTTGCCGGGCACTTCACTCAACTGGTTATCTTCCCTGCCCAGCTTAAGAATTTACCGATAACGCCAAACATACTGCAGTCTTCAGGGGAAAAAAAATAATTATATATGCATAAGTTTTACTATCCATAATTTTTCTGTAATGATTACAGTCTTTCTATGGCAGTGTTCTAAAGTAATTTGTATACAAATTTTTACTGTACATGTAAACCTTCAGGGTTTGCATTGAGCAACTTGAATATACCAATCCAGACTTCAGTGATCAAGGTTTGATTACTAATTTAATATGTTTTAGATAATGTATAAAAAGTAAGAATTGTAAATTATTTTATCCACTATTTTTATTTTTGAATATCTGAACTTTAAGGAAAAATTGTATACAGTAAAACTTTTTTAGCTGTACATGCTTTGTACTGGTAGAATTAACACATAGTTAAAAATGCAGTTGAAACAATGATGATAAATGACACAATGTATAACCAACATTTATGTGTAAATTCATAAAGGCTTATATGTATATTAATAACACTGGATTTTGGTTTTAACAAAGTAGATACTACATGCATATAAAATTTTTCTGCATGTATTTTTTTTCCTTTTGAAACAGTTTTCTGTTTTATTTTAATTTAGATAATACATATTACATAAACCCAATTGTAAAATGCATATTTACTTGGTAGCTAGTACTTATGACATGCTTATTTTGTTTGGAATTTAGGTTTGTAGTAGAACTAACTTATCTGATAATGTTTCTTTTACTTTTATTTTCAGTCTACACTGACGATAATACTTTGATCCCTAAAAACACGTCACTTATAGTGGCGAGAATTCCCCTGACTGCGCAGCAAAAAAAAGCATGGTAGGTAACTAGGTTTTTTCTTTTTCTGTTGATTTTAGGGGTTGGTATAATTTTGAACTCTGTTCTTTCAATTTTTATACATTTGGTGTTTTTCTCTCGCTCTTTCAAAAAATGCCAGAACTATATCTCTGGAATAAGTTAAATTAATTTTTTTTCCCATGGTCCACAAGTAACAGTACCTAATAATTATTTCAATTCAATAATATATAATATATATGTGTTTGTGACTTGTCAGTTTGTATGTATGACTCAGTGTGTGTTGTGTGTGTGTCTTGTCTATGTAGTGTGTAGTTGAGTGCAATATGCAACTATCTCTATAGTGGTAGAATTACAAGAAATATCTGTCTATATTGTTTATATTAATTGTAATATATGGTCTCAAGTTTCTTTTGAATTTCCAATTTATGTATATTACTATAAAAACTGATTATGGTTTTCTTACACAGACGTGCAACAAATGGCAATCGTAACTATACAAATGCACGTCAACCCAGGTAACACGCCACTGCGTATAATAAAGAACACTCAGGCATTTAAAATATTAAAATAATTATTGTTTCATAATTACCTGTGAAAGTTGATCTCAAAATATTTATATGTATAAACTTTAATGTATTATTGAGCATAACATTATTAACGCACATAAGAAATACTGGCACCAAAAATGATAATCTGTCTTGTAAATCTTTGTTTTAACACCAACAAATAAGTAATATTTGTACAGTTCAAAATTAAACATCTTTATTCAAGTTCAATAGTAGTAACATAAAAACGTGTACCCTCAATTACATGCAAGATGATTTGTGAATACTGAAATACTAAATTATATTTACGACTATCTGTTCAAAGCGGCTTATTATTTTTAACTTTAACTTTAAATTTATCAAAAATGCAACCAATATAAGACCCAGTTAGTATGTAGATTTGGCACATGAAAATATTATTATTATTTATTTTATATTATTTCAGTTTGAAGACCTTGGATAAAATTCACATGTCTTTAAGATTTGGTTTTTTAATTTTTTTTTTTAACTGTATTGTTTATTTTTTAGGGACAGGTCAGAAGCAAATCAGCAGTTAGCAGGAGTGCAAAAGAATGTAAGTTTCTTGTGAATAGTAAAGTGTAAAGAAGTAGGCAATATTTATTATTTTTTCCCCTTACAATACAGCCTTTAATGTTGAATTTTATGATTGGATGTTTTTTGTAACTGCTGTATCAATCACATGTTGTTATTTGGAACAAGTGTATGATATTCTATATTTTAAAGAGGAATTTCCAAAATGTTCTAATTAGCTGGAATATGCTCCAAAGTTCCATAGTTATCACAGAAATATGGTTCAGCTTTGTTGAACTGCAGATATAGTTTTCAAGATGACTGAAAGAGTTTCAAGACAAGGCTATTTAGTTTGTTAAATTTGTTCATAAACAAGTCAGTTGAATATTCTTACTCATTTAAGGCTCGTTCTGATATGCTATGATGATTTTTTTTTTAAATTTTGTCATAATTGCTAATATTTAAGGGCTATTTCTGAAATTTGAACTACCTTGCATTTATGGTTCTTTAATGATATTTTCGACAGATATGCACTAAGTGTAGTATAGTATATAATAGGTGTAAAAGGTGATACTTACAAAAAAATTCTCTTCTTTTTACGCTATTATATTACATTTAGTGCATACCTGGTGAAAATATTATTGACATCAAATGCAAGGAAGCTGTCGAGTTCAAATAATAATGGGGAAAAAAAAAAACAACATTGCTTTTATTTATTTATTTATTAAATAAGTCATGAGTTTCATGATAGTTTGAAAAATAACTTGTGTGTGTTTTTTTTTCTGTTGACAGATTGAAGTTCTGGACAGCTCTGAATCAGGTGTATTAAGATTAGCCAAGGTAAGAGCGTTAACGGCACTCGCTCGATAAGCTTTCGCGTGCTTGTCGGAAACGTGGTCCCTCGTGGTACTACTTGTGCACGCGTGTTATTTTTTTTCCTTCTGCTGCAGGCGGTGGACCTGACCAGCCTGGACGCCAGCGAAGAGGACAAGATTCAGGCTATGATGACCCAGTCCACCCAGGACTACAGCCCGTCAAAGTGAGTCCTCTCTCTAACGATACTGTGCTGTAGACTGCTTCCTCCAGTAGACCTGGGCTCACGCTCTGTACATGCATGGCCCTACTACCCTGCCTTGTGCACTCATTTTTTTCCTCCCCACTAAAAAACACTGGTGGAATCACAATAGCACGGCAGGTGCGACGCGGACAGGAGGGCGACGGCTAATGTTACATTATTGCGAATATGACATTTTTAACCTTGCAACAATCGGAAGAAAATAACTGCCAGGTAAAAACTGTGTTTACTGTCACTTCCTAACATATGCAACCCATACACGACAGCCATCAATCAATTTTTATTTTTTTAGTTTGAATAAACTTACTTGTTTGGTAATAATTATTTTAATCCAAATGTAATATTTTTTTTTAAGTCATTATACTTATACTGAACACACTTAATAGATTTTCCAAACAAATTTAGTAATTAAAACCTTAAAAATACATGAAGAAAAATGCATCAGTTTAACCAAGATTCAAAAACCAAATTCTCATACTCATTTCAATAACATTACACCCATTATGCTATGGAAAATGAAAGAAAAATTTCTATTTAAAAAATCTGTTCCATCTGCCATGTTTGTTGTGCTAACTTCACAGATGTGTTGAAAGTGATTGGTTCGAAAAATATTTATGCCCATCGCAATACATCCGTCGCAATATTGTGATTCCAGCATTACAGAGTAATGGAATTTTATGGGTTATCAGGTTATGTTTTCAAGTTGAGGGATTTTACAGTGCCACAAGAAGTTTTTATTTGGAGAGGTATCTTCTGTCGTCTACTAGAAACTTGTGGAGAATTTTGTGGGCAAAAATTTTATACATATTTAATATTTTCATGGCAGATAACAGTTACAGTATAGTTTCTAAATACCGTATTGGCCCGAATATAAGGCGACCCCGAGTATAAGGCGACCTGCAGTTTCAGGAGGCCAAACAAATGTAAAAATAATTTTGGCAGAAATTAATGTGAAAATTCATTAGACATACATTTTGTGTTGATAAATTCTTTTTGCATTTATGTATAACAAATAATTTATATTTATCACATTACTTATTTTAAAAAAAGTTTGAATTGCCTACACTAAAAGTCAAAAGAAAACAATTAGAAAATATTTACATTTTAAAGTATTACACTAGAAATTTTTTCGTATGTTTATTCTAATGCAGCTGCATCATTGTCATCTTCAGAGCTGTTTATTTGTCTAGAGCTCGTTCCTCGCCGTTCCACCTATGTGTGATCGTTCATTTTTCACAGTTTACTGTATCTACGAATTTAAAATTTTTACAATGGCTATTAATCACTCTTAAAATACAGCATTTAACTTTCCGTTTCACTTAAGATACGTATTACTATTTAGTATTGTGTGTTAGATGTAACAACGCAAACACAGAATGCAGCTTGCCGGAACAAAACAAGTGGCTAGCTGCCATGGTGAAGCATACGGCCATGAATAACTTCGGTGACGTGATCGCGAATATTTGTCCATATTACTTTATGACAAGAGTGTCTCTGTCCTATGAATTTTAAAGAATAATCTATGATAATTATGTTGTTTGAAAGGATTTTACATAAATAAAGAGTGGATTACTGTGAAATTATTAAAATAGCTTTTGAAGCAACGTACCAAATTCCTGTAAAAATGGCGTCTTCGTGCGTGTTCGGCAATGTTCGTTTTACAACAAAGAAATATTGTGGAAAGACAGTTGGCAGACATTACATCCGAAATGTTCTTTGTAAACGTAAACAATCGTTCTGAAAATAGCTGTGATATTTTAGTACAAATATTTCCGTTAAAAATCTGAAAATAAATGACCGTAAATGTTGACACGCGATTGTACATAAAGTACAAATTGTGTAATAAAAGGTTGCCATTTTGAGATGCTTCAACATTCACATTTTTACTCAAGAACAAATATTTTAATTTTCAACTTTAAACAATTGTGAATTACTGCAATATTGGGTGGATTTATCGTTTTCCCTGTGTGAGGTAACGAAGTTTTAGTTAATATAAAAAATCGTGAACATTTTGTAACAATGTTTCTACTGTAGCTTTCAGTTTGGAACTAATATTTGCAGTTCTGACGTCTTGGGTGCGAAAATAAGGCGACTTCCAATTTTCGCATCTCTCGTTTATGTAAAAATGGTCGCCTTATATTCGGACCAATACGGTAATTGAAACGGCTGCCTTCTTTTAACATAGCTCCTGGCAAACATTCCAAATGTGATACCCAACCAGGATTCATGTGGTTATCAAATAATTTTTTAAATAAATTACAATTAAACCTTCTTGAAAAACTATATATTAACAATCCTGAGCAGAATACTGCCTTAAACCAGGTAAATATTAAGTAGAGCTACATAATTGAGGAACTATTGTAGGGCATAAGGTTTTAAAAAGATTTTCAAAATGATTATATATTTGTGCAAAACAAAAATAATACACTAGTTGACAAACTCGCATGGCCTTGGCTTAGTTTTTTACTTAGTAAAATACTTATTACAGACAGCGCACAGTTACCAATTACCACCAACAAATTTTAATGAGAGACCAACCGGCTAACTTGCCAAATTCTTAAAAGACACTATGCTGCGTATTAATTTGCAAGTCTTAAATGCAATAATATTAAATAAATAAAAAAAAAACTTTAATTTTTCTTGGCAGCTAATTTACGAACTGGAAACAGTTTCAATAACTGGTGACTTACCGTAATATTATAATATTTATATTAGTAAGATGTACATAGTAATGCCCAAAAATTTTCGCAACCGGGAATCATTAGCAGATGTTACAGTGAGCCGGTGGGGTTTCTCAGGCTACTCACGTTTTCCCTACCAGTGCATTCTGTTGCTTTTCTTTGTCATATCACTTAACCCCACATTGTCACTTAATTTCTATGAGTCCTTTAGCTTTGATTAATTAATTCACTGTAAATAGTAAAATCCTATTATTTGGGCTAATCGAAGGAGAAATGCCACAGATAATTAAAAATTACTGATAGTTCAAAACTAATAATAATAATTCAAAATAATGGTTGATAAAAAGTCACAGATAATTCAGTTTTACTATGGTTTAGCTGAGTGACTTCTAATGAAAACATCCTGGGAATTATTGGTGAAATTATTATTTTAAAAGTTTCATCCTAAAACATTGATACTTTGAACATAGTCATTCTGAACTTTATGAGAGTTGCCATCAGGAAGCCCATTTACAGTTTGTTGCAAGAAAATGGATGATTTAATTGTTTAAATATAACAACTTGTCCAACAAACACTGATATCACAAGCCAATTCAATGTATTGTTGCCAAAAATGGCATAAAACACTAATGATGCATATGGTTTACCAAATTCCTCCGAACGATTTACAGAAAAGTCAATTTTGAGTGCTTAACTTATTTCAGTCTACTGAAAATATTACCATGTATGCAATCATTTTTGCTTGTTGGGACTTAAAGGAAGCTTAAATAAGGAATTGCGCTAGCTTTAGCAACTTGCTAGAATCAAGACAATTTCAATAAATATGTTAGTGAAAATAAAAAGTTCCACTTCGAAAATGTAAAATAATTTTTTATTGACATGTTTTCCAAACAAAACTTCACCACCATAGCCCATTTTTAACACCTCGTGTTAGCCCAAAAAAAGTGAAAGCTTAATTTTGTGCAAAATGTGAGCAAAGTTATTTATTTTAAGAGGCTTCTAATGAGAAAGTTAAACTTATTTTTTTAGTGAAATGTAAATTTATTTCAGTATAAAGATGTCTTTGGAATAAAATCATATCAAAATTTTAATTTAGACAACTGTAAACATTGAGTTGAATGAAACCCATTGTCATAAATCTCAACACTGTTAAATCTGAGAAAATTTGTGTAATTTTCTGTATTTATAGTAAATTGTTAAATTTGTAGAAAAGTCTTTTAAAATAATTTATTTGTACAAACCATTAGTATACGTTTCCTAGTTCAGATATGTTGTGATTATTGATATAAAATAATGTTGATACATAACATTCTACTGTTACTTTGGGCACTAACTAAACTTGTTTCTTTGTTCACAGTAAATCATTGTGGACCCTTTTCTTTTAAATACAGGACAGAATGACAAGGCCTATAACCAGGGCCGGAACTAGGAGATTCGTTAGGGGGGGTAAAGCTTAATTTGCCTCCCCCTCATACCCTTTTTCGTTAGAAGCGGTGGTTGAAATGATACCATTCACTTATACATAATTGAGAACTTTTATTTATCAAGTACACTAATTGGAAAACTAATACAATTACATTTTTTTATTATTATGAAGTAGACTGTTATCAAACTATTGTTTATTGTTTGCACAACAGTGAAAATTAATTTGTTACCAATAAGTTTATTAAGTACTAAAATTACATAAGGAACATGTGATTCTGAATTAAGTATAATATTGTATTGATAACCATACAAAGAAATTCAGTTCAAAATTTAATTTTTCGAGCATGATTAGCTGCAAAAGTGTTAATAATATCATCAAAATTGATCAAAGCAGCTCGTTTGTGTTCAATAGATATAATACTTAGATTTGTTAATCTCTGCTGGCCCATCGTGCTTCTCAAATAGCTTTTAATAAGTTTAAGTTTACTAAAACTTCTTTCACCTGACGCAATTGTAACTGGAAGGGTGAAAAACATTCTCAGAGCAGTAGTAATGTTAGGATGTGCCTCATCCAGTTTATTTTTGTAGATAAGGCTCAACAGTGTTGATGCTGTAGGATCTTTTAATTCATAGTCTACTGTTAATGCATGGTGCTTAAAACTTTCAATTTCAAATACGAATTCTTCTTTGTTAAGATCGGCACTGTGTTTCCTAATTCTGCTGCTTTGACTTTTAATCTTCTACTTCCATTTTATGAATTTGAACACCACTAAAAAATCCAAACTTATTGTTAATGTTCTCCAAAGCCTTAAACCTGTTACTCAGTTCCATAATTAATCTGTCAATGACTTCCAACATTACTTGATGTAAGTTTTTGGGACATACACCATTGCTAAGCACTTTTTCTGTAGAAGAAAACTAAAAAATAAAATAAATAAATAAATAAGTAAAAAAAACCAAAAGACAAAAAGCACAAATTAAGCAAAAAATCGCTGTTAACAGAATATAAACACCACAAAATATTCCGTAACAGGAATATGGTCAACAAACAAAGAAAAACAAAGAAAAATGTACTAAGAGAACGAAAAAACCACAAATGATGACACAAAAATATTGAACCCTAAAAAAATTCAGCACAATGGTTGAAACGAGACAAAAACACGACAAAACGAAAAGACGATACAAACACGATAGTTTTCCAAAACAGAATAGAACGATAAAAACTCCACAAATGATGACAGCACAAAAATTTTGAACCCAAAAAAATTCAGCACAACAGTTAAAACGAGACAATAACACGACAAAACGAAAAGACGAAACAAACACAATAGTTTTTCTAAAACAGAAACAAGTGACGTTTCGGGAACTGCTATCTGCTCCCGTCCTCAGGCAGAGACGCACATGGTACGAAAACACAGGAGCGACTGAGTAGGGGCTGGAAAAATGAGGGTATTTATCAGAGAAAGGGCTACATCTTGCTCAGCCAAGTGATCACCCGCGCAACGGGTCCTTGAGATACCAGCTCTCATCGCAGTGGTTTTACTCACTCCAGACCACGAATTATGGTAATACTTGTTTCTTAGAGTGAAGTAACGCATTTGAAGTTCAAATATATTTACAAATTATGCATAATCAAGTTAAATAGAATTTCTTAATTTCTTGGCTAACTTATTGGTTGCGATATGTACACTTTCAAAACCTTTTTTTAATGACTAGTTTTAACTTGTTTTAGTGAACCACTTTTCATATTTTGCCGCCCCCTGATATTTGCCGCCCGGGGTACATGCCCCCATGCCCCCCCTTAGTTCCGTCCCTGCCTATAACAATTTTTTGGTACCTGAATCTGTTGAATGTAATGCTTCATCTTTACACCACACTTCAACAAAAATCTGTCTTAAAAAATCTTTATGGACTTGAACGATTAAAAAAAATAATTAATTGCTTCTCCAACCGAAAAAAAAATGTGTTTGTGGCAACCATACTTGTAATGGTTCTTAAATGTTATTCTTATTCGGACATACTTTAAGATCTTGTGTAGTTTTTAAATTGTGCTTGTTTGAGTGGTGAAGCTCTTCACGCCATTTGACGGCCCATTCGGAGGGCCAATAAGAATTGACGTACCTGTGGTATTGGAGTACTGTATTCATTTATTTTTCTTTTTGCATGGCTTTAATTAAGTACATTGTACACTTTCTTCATAGTAGAAAACAGCTTGTTTCCTAAAACTTGCACAGCTTGCATGGAAATATGAGACATTTTCTGTTCTTTAATCTTGTATGAGATCGCATCTTGAAGTTACAATTACAAGAGGATCTTGTCCAAGATGGTGTGCAAGATTGGCATTCCTCATGGTTTTTAGCTTGCATATTTGCTTAGTGAGAAAGCTGCTCTAGTGTGCTCATTTGGGCAGAGTTCCAATTGGTACTTCTTTTATACAAAATGGTCAAGTGACTCGATTTTGTTTGACAGAATTTTTGTATGTATTTTTTTAGTATCGTATGTATTTGTAATTTACATTTTGTGTTTTGTGTTCTTTTAACCCCCTTACATATTATAAAATTAAGATTACAAAATCACTTCCATGTTTGTTCAATGCCATACAAGTTATAAATACATAAACAAATAAAGTTATTAGTATAAATAATCATTGGTTGGCATCACAGAAGCTATCTCGTAAATAAGGCACCATAAACATTGTAATAATCATTTAATGTTTTTACTTTATCATTTAAAATTTAACAATAATTTTATTTTGATTGCTTAATGCTATGTTAATATGAAATGGTTGCTAGAAAAACAGCCAAATATATAAGAAGTTACTAAATTGTTTATTATATTACATTTATTTTGAACTCTCAGTACTTTCTGACAGCCATTGCAAGAGTAAAACAGATGACAATTGAAATGTCAAGCCTACAAAATACAAAACACAAAATAAAAATTACAAAGCGACAAGCCAGTTGGAAAACAGCCTGAACCTTGCTTTTTCATTGAATTTTAAACTGGAAAAGAAAGGAGGGAAAAAAAATCCTTGTTATGTTGCTGCTGTTTTGGTTCTTGTCCAAACGCAAGTTTAAAAGGCTTTTACTGCAATGGGGAAAGTACAAATTTTATGCATTTTTTCCTTGTTCTGAAAATTCCATTTCCATGTCAAGATTCCGATTACGTGATTATATTTTATAGATCCTCAAGTTGTTTTACAATAGAAAATTGATTGCTTCCTTAAAGCTAGTTTCGGTGTTTATTTTAACCACACTAGAGACAGCAATTGCTTGTTGGGAAGTCGCAATGCTGTGTTTAGGCTGTTGGCGGTTTTTAGAGTTTGCATTTTCTGTGGGTTTAGGGAGTAAAGAAGCTAAATGTCTACTTTATAGTTTTATGTAAGTGGTGTAGATCATGTGTCTTGCTAATTTAAAGTAACCATCATAACCTGATTATAGCTTTAGAGAAACATTTGTAATTTATCCATCTGGCGAAAGCTTAGTAACATTAAGTTACCTCATCTGGTAACAGATCTTTTCTCTGAACCGTGTTCGTTTAGTCGTTCGGTTGTTTGGTAAGGGGCTGGCTGTGTGTGGGGACGGGAGTTCTTGTTACTCTGGTGCTGTGTGTAATGAACCCGCCTCCCGCTGTTGATCAGTTACATCAAGATACGAGGTGCGAATCAGATGGGAGAGGTCCCCCCTTCCTACCGCTGTTACAAGTGCCACCAGACAGGTCACTGGATCAAGAATTGCCCTCTTATTGCGAACCAGGTAAACACGTCAACCGCAAGTACGGTCGGGCCGGGACTTTCTGCGGTGCAGCTGTTTGACTGTGATCGGAAAGTAACTAGAAGCCGTCGAGCTTGAGCGAGGCCGTCATCGGATGTTCCTCCGGGCTTCTTGTCGCGGGCTTTGCGATGTCGTACACACAGTTCAGTTCAGTTCGGGGGAGAACTCGGTGAGGTCCGTGCTTGACTGGAATTTCAGTTTTTCTGTGCAGAAATTTGTGCGTTTCCCCTGTGATGTTTGCGCATATTGAGTTCCCCCCCCCCTTGCCCTCGGAGTGCATGTGTTTTGCAGTCGTGAGGGTTTCAGGTCGTAGCTCTCCTGTTTCCAAGCTGCGAGATGTCTTCTTACTTTCCGATCACCCCGCGTAGTGTTCTGCGGTGGAGCATGTGTTTGGTGCTGCTTGCATGGCATGTTACGTGTTTCTCCTGCACACGGGTGTCACCTGTAGAGTGTTTAGCCTGTTTTTTTCTTATTCATTGTGTCACTGTTTGTTTATGCTCAGTAAGGTGTGTACTATTAGGGGAGACTTGGGGGCCATTTTGTGTTTGTAAGTTTAAGACCCACTAAAAATTTTTCAAACTGACAGTTCAAAATTAGGTTATGAGAGCAGGATGGAAAATGGCTATAAATATTACTAAAAAAAATCATTAAGCTTTTTTTGTTAAGTCTGCAACTATAAATAATTTACCATCCCACAATCTTCAGATGTGTCATAATTATAATGACTCAAAAATTAATCTAGTATATTTTTTTTTTTATAAAAATAATAAATTCAACACTTATAATTTCTCTCCTTTTATGAATCAAATTTTGTGTAATATTTTTTTACTTGCTAAATGCTCTTTTCCATCAAGAACTGCCACAGTTACCGAAAATGGTTAAAAAATTGTCAGGTAATACAACACATGCTGATAATGTGTTCCAACCTTGCCTTTTTATTCTTTTGTCCTTACTTACCATTTATTGTCTTCCATTCTTCCCATCGTTCCCCCATGTAATTTATTCTTCAATGCTTACCTCAAAGGAAGCCTAATTTTTATTGTAATATGGACTCAGTATGTTTTTTTATGTGTTTCTTGTGTCAAAATAAGAGCATTTATTATTAAAATATAAAGTAACTTCAGTGAGACATTTGTTTAATCAAATAATACTCTTAAAGGGTGTTAATCTATCTTATTGACAAAGAAAAATGTTCATGGCCCAACAGCAGTATAATATTTCAGTGGCTTCTTGTAGGAAAACAAAGCTTATGCTAATGAAATGTTATTATATATTAATTTATTGTAAACACCATGCACTACGTAAAATGTGTGTGCTATGTTCATTAACTTTTATTCTAAACAATACTTACTATTTATTATTAAAACATTTATTAATTTAATTACATAGTTTCCGAAGCAAATTATATTAGAGAAGGGCATTTACAATCTCTCACTCTCTGAAAACAAATAGAACTAACATCAAGTAGCAAAAATTTCACAGGGATACACAGTGTCCAGTTCAATTGTCTTCTTGCAAGAAAATGAGAGGTTTACAAAATTACATTTGACTACCTTAGTGTTAGTCTAGCGAAGAAAATATAGAATTCCAAGTTTGTAAGCAGCCTTGATATAATTTGAAAATGCAAAAAATAGGAACAATGAGATTTGGCTTTGGAATGTGTTTAGTCCGTTTAAATTATAAACTTTATTAAAATTGTGGATACTTGAGTTGTATTTAGTGAATCTTTGTACTTAAGAGTCAAACAGAAAGGTATGTTGATAATGATATTCATTCAAAAGTTCTTATATTAATTGTTGTACATGCATGTGAAAAATTTGATAGTTTTTTTTGTTACATATTCTTAGTGTTACTGCATGTTGTTGTTATCAAATATGTTAATTTAAAATATGTAGTTTATGTTAGTGTTGGGTCAATGCTGATCCTGGAATTACCAGATTCCATTATTTGCGACGGTATTGAAGGATTCAAAATCAAATGGTTTTGGATTTGGGAAGCTGGTTGAATCTTCCCCTACAGCAGAATATTTAAATTTATAGTACTTGTTATTTTTATAGGAGTATTAAAGTTAATTTTCAGTACTTTAAATAAGGATTTTGTCTGACCAATCAGACAATTTATGGCTAATTGGTTGATTCCCCACTAATCTGCACATTCTCTGCTAATTGGGTGACTGGTGATTCGCACTAGTTGTATGATTCCCCTTAATCATGCAATTCTCTGCTTATCTCCCTTTTCCCCATTAATCGGGCAATTATCAGGTTATCTTTCCAGCTAATTAGATGATTCACAACTAATCTGGTGGTTTGTGACTGATTGAGAGATTCTATTTTTATTGGGTGGTATTTGACTAATCAGTGTAATTTGATTAATCAGGATTTTTAATTAATAGTGTTTTTCAGTTTTTGGTGTTTACACATATTTTTCAGGTGGTTGAGCCAATTTACAAGAGTCTTGTGTGATTTAATAGAAGTTTTGTTCAGTTAACAGGGTTTGGTTAATGAATGATCCTTCATTCATTTTGGCTTAGTCAATAAAGGTGTTGTCAGTCGTGTATGTGTCCAGTTAATAAAAAAAATGGTTTCTCATTTGATGCATTAGATTGTCTTTTGTTGTAAGTTGACAGTTTACTTAATTTTAATTATGTTTAGTAAAAGGAGTAAATAAATCATGAATAAATTAAAATTATATTACTACAAGTATCAATATTAAATAATATTTATTTTATGTTTTAACAAGATTATACCCTATTTTAATTTAATTAATAAATGATATTATTAATAAATGATATATATAACAATATTAAAATACAAAAAAAAATTTCATTTTTATAAAGTTTTAATGCCCAACTGCACAAATTATTTTGGGGGAACTTGGGTTCACTGGTTAAATTATAGTGAACCAGCTGTACATACTGTTTTCCACATCGGTAGCCAAGGGTACATTTCAGAACTTGCTGGTTAGGATATTTTATACGAGTGTGGTCAGTCACATTATGGCCTTTTGGCATCATTGTGATGGGTATGTTGTAATGTTTCCATTAATTACTTTTAGGTGACTTGCCAGTAGGGATGGCAACGATGTAATGGCAATTCAGAAAAAATAGATATTTCAGTTTCAAAATATTTATAATTTTTTATCACTATTTTTGTGCTGATATTTTGTTGATTTTGTCCTAATTATATTGAATTTGAATAAAATAATATTTTTCAAGTAAAAAAAAACAAAATTATTAAAATTATCTGTAGATAAATTTGGCAGAAATAATAATAAAATTGTGGACCGAAGGTATTGGAAAGAAATTATTATTTAAAAGGCAGGGAAAAAAGGGAAATATTGGAGTTCACAGTAGGGAATACGTTCACAATAGGTTGGTAAGTTGAAGCATTGCAGTTGTTACAGGAGGGGATCTGTTAGCGAAAGTTGGTGGGCGCTACCGTGTCTAGGGGGCACGGACCCGGCGGAGACACTTTACACTCAAGGCGTGACGTTGCCCGTGTGGGGACGTAACTCGTTTCTCCTCCCCCCCCCCCCCCCCCCCTGGCACGCTAACCTGGATGCTCGCATGGGCTCTCACGGCATCCCACATTCCGCTAGGTACTCACATGCGCACACGTGAACAACGCGAGGTTTGTGAAACAGTTATTTATTGTACAGTGCTCTGTACACTTCTCCCGTACACTAGTTTTCAACATTAAAAGTTAAACTGCGAAAAGCCTTTTGGCATGACCGGCTTACAGATGGTCGGGTCACCTCTTGGCCGGATCTAAAGGTTTGTGTCGATGGCAGACGCGGCCGAGCGGGTATAAACTTGATTAGTTAAACAGCCGTGCCTCCGAGGTAAGCTTTGAGGATATTAGCAAACGATTTGGATTAAAATAAGAAACATAATTGCCACGGTCAGTGAGCACGAAAGATGAAGTCCCTGGAGAGTGGAGAGCGTCCTACCTCGGTTGGCGATGCGAAGCGACTGGGGAGAGACATAGTCGCTGAAGTGGTTCGTCGTACCGTTGTGTGAACCCGAATCGTTTCGCTGATGTGCATCAGTTAAACACACAATAGCTCTCTAAAAAATTACAATAAATATTAATCCAAACTTTAACAATTTTTGTGAAAAAATTATGGTTTGGAATCATAAAATTTAAGATGGCCTTCGCCAGTCCGGGTCCATTGCTGTTAACTGAATGGAAAAGAACACTATTGAAATTAAAATAAAAAAGCTAATGATACTATTATTTATTATAAAAGAAGAGCTTTCGAAATGGATTATTATTTATCACTGAACTCGACTGCACCCTCTTGCGGTAGTTCGTGGCGCACTCACATGCGCACACGCTTGTCGCGGGCAGGGAGTTACACGCCGTGAGGAGGGGGTGACATACAGGGCTCTTTGGGGTGCAGTGACAGGTCGACTGTTGGGCAAGGGCAGTGGCTGGTGATGTGAAAGTATATACGTGGACGTATGTATAGTAAGTGATTTTATATTCATATTAGCTTAGATATGTCAAGAACTCAATATAACATATACTTCATAATTTTATAAGCAAAGCATGGTTAAAATTTTTTAATATTATAATCGACCGTTACATCAAAAATATCAATATTTCGACGCTTATATTTTATCAGTATCAATATAATTCAAGAGATATATGTGCGTAGAAAAGTTTTAATTTTGCCATTCTTACTTGGCATAAGAATAAAAATGTATAATAAATTTTGACTGCACTCACTGTTCCATTGCAATGTGTTCTTGTAGGACCCGATAGACTACAAGAAGAGCACAGGAATACCTCGCAGTTTTATGGTGGTGGTGGAGGGCCCATCGGTACCAGGCGCCATGATGACTCCAACGGGAGAGTTTGCGGTGCCCGCAATAGACCAGTAAGTCTTATAAATCCAGCAAAGTGACAGAAGACAGTGTTTGAAATGATATTTGTCAACATGGATGAAAGTGAATCAAATATCTAATGTGAGTGGAACAACTGAAAATGTTTTGTGGTTTCTAAATGGAGAAAATAGCGTGGGAAGCATTTGAAGGACACATATAATAAAAGCAAAATACTGAAAAATTTCGAAAATTCATAAATATAATATATTAAATATTTACAAATTGTTTATCAAGAAATTATATTAATATAGGTACTCAATTTTTAAGTATAAATTTTACTTTGAAATTTTTCTCTGTTTGCTCTTACATAGTTAATCAACTTTTAACCTGTGTGAATAATTTTTTTGTTATTATGAAATTTGAACTTATCAATCTTGTCTCATTTCTCTTATTTATCATTTATTCTCGCCTGTTTTAACTTAAAAAAAGGGTGTTTCTTACTCATGCCTATATTTTGGTGTTTTTATAAATATCGCTGCAGTAATAATCAACCGCTTATTGGAAACTTAATGTTGTTAAGTGGGGTTTTTTCTGGTAGATTATCTGGTACGAGCTGTTTTAAAATAAAGTAAAATGCTAATGGACAAATTACTATGAATGATTTTTTTTTTTAAACAACGAAGGCAACTTTGGACGTGTAAGAACATTTTGGTTTGACATTGAGGTACGTAGTTCATAGTTTGAAGTGGGGCTCGGGAGCGATGACGGGCAACGGGGTTTTGTGAAGGTGCGTGTTGCTTGCAGCCAAGCGTACAAGGAAGGGAAGAAGGAGAAGCCGCCGTTCCAGCCGGAGCCGGAGCTGGTGGTGGAGAAGCCGGAGATCCCGGAGGACCTGCTGTGCACCGTGTGCAAGGACCTGCTCACGGACGCCATCATGATACCCTGCTGCGGCAACTCCTTCTGCGACGACTGTGAGTGGTCGGCACCCTGGCCTTGAATCGCAAAGGAAATTCCCCGCAAGCGAAAAATCCCTGGCCCAGCGGGGAAAAAAACCCACAACCTTTGGCTCTCCAGAGCTCTGACCACTGGTACAATATGTGTTGGTGCATTCCCAGGATGTCTGTATTCTGGAAGGTTTGGCCCGACCATCGGAAATGTCCGTGAATACCATCTCTGTTTTTCCGCCAATCCGTTTTTCTCTTGAAATACCCGTAAAAACTGAAAAATTCCGTAAAACCGGCAGGCTCGCACTAAGCCATTGCTACGTAAAATAACTTTAAATATACTACAGAAGACTCCCCGATATCCGGGTGCGGGTTATCCGGTTGCGGATTAACTGTGCTATATTTCACTTTCATCTTCCTTAAAAACAAAAATAGATTTTGTGCATGCACAATGGCAACAGCACTTGTTTAGCATTAAATACAATGGAATGAATTAGTAATGCAACAAATTAATAATGTGATGAATCAACAAACAATATTTTGCTTTTCCTCGATAGCTGTTTGCTTCCTTTATTGTATAATTATTTCAGATGATGCCCAAGTGTTCCACAAATGTTTATATTCTGCCATCCTACTTGTCAACAGCAGCTCTAGCGAGAGGCTAGTTTACCTTTCGTCACTAGAATGCGCCAGCGGCAAATGTGCTAGTGGCAAATCATGGTAGACACACGTTTAGCAAACAACGGAGTCGGGAATTATGCTAGCAGGTTAAATAATCTTTTTAATAATAGAAAATGTTAAGTTTATTCTTTTTAAATTCTTATTATAACTGAAATATATCTTCTATATCAACGTGATGTCTTGATTAAAATGGTAATCACACTTACCTATTTGGAAAATAAATTATTTTGATTAAAATATTCTCATATAGAAAAAAATTATGTGACTAGGGTTGTTTTGATTAGTGCACTGTTTTACTGGAATTAATTGGGGTGTTACTTTGAGGAAGGGTGTTACAGTGTTAGTCTAGATAGTCTGGATAAAAAAAAATTAATTTTTTTTTTTGACATTACTGTAACTGTGTTTTCTGATTGTCCGTGGACGACTTGCCAGTTATTACCCCAGATAATCGGGAGTCTACTGCACTTATGTTTGTGATATCACTAATTTGTACAAATGACAAAAAATTGAGATCATAGCAACAATCATGTTTTGTAAAATAGTTTCCAGAAATAAATATCCCTTAAAGTATCTAAATTATTTTGATAGTGATATGTAGGACATTGGTACTACTAGCTCGCTGTAGGAAAGGTTTTGATGTAGATTAAAAACTGACGAAAACTAGCTTCTACTGCGCACCTTAGGTTCTCTCCTCCCTTCTTTGCAACAGAGAGGGGAGTGACGGAAATTCTCTGTCGCAAAGAAGGGGAGGGGGGAACCTAAGCTGCGCAGTAGAAGCTTGTTTTCGTCAGTTTTTAATCTCCATCAAAACCTTTCCTACAGCGAGCCAGTAGTACTTTGTTTGAGAACTGTCAAATATGAGAGACTACATGAGTTTGACTATACCGGATGTTTGCTCAGGTATTCGCACTGTTCTGCTGGAGTCCGAAGACCACGAGTGCCCAGACTGTAAAGAGAAAGACGTGTCTCCGGACTCGTTGATCCCAAACAGATTCCTGCGAAATGCGGTCAACAATTTTAAGAATGAAACTGGGTACCACCGGACAACGCCCAAGATCCATTTGCCTGTGGCAGCCGCAGAGGTGTGTATACAGGAGTTGCAACTATGTACTGGTAACATGCCAGTTGACCTGGCTGAAGCAGTTAACTTATCACCTGATATTAGACCGGTGCTCTCTCTCATTATATCTCTAGCTCTCTATCTATATCATTCTCTATCTCTCTATATCTAGCTCTCTGTGTCTCATTCTCTCTCTCTCTAGCAATCACTCTCTCTATTTTTGTTATCCCTTTTAGAAAATCACAAAATGAATGAATTGGAAAAAAATAGGGAATATTAAAAATTTTGGAAATGGAAAGATAGGAGAATGTACTTGCCTTGCAACAGTTTTACCGCACTTTGAATGCATTCGGATAGTCTTTGAAACTTAGTGTTTGATTTTGAATCAAATAAGAATTTTGCTTTTTCTAGAATTTGAAATGTTTATTTATTTATTATTGTAATTTGTTCAACGACCTGCATGCAGTGCTCGCTGTATGGAGGTGCGAACCACGGCCTGTCGCTGCCTGTAGGAAGTGTGTTGTGAGGAAGTGCAGCGCAGACTGGGGGCTGAGGTGCAGGTTATTGGTGTCTGGCAGGCGGTGCCGTCGCGGGTCAGCGTGGTGGCGACTGTGAGCGTGTCTGTCAGCGCCACGCAGAACACAGCGTCGACGGCGCACCCGCAAGTGGCTCCTGTGCCGCTGCTCGCAGCGCATGAACCAGGTGGGCATCTCACATTCAGGTTTAGGGACAGGTGAAGCTGTGATCTTCGGAAGATCACGTCTTTGTAGAAACTGCTGGGGAAAAGCGTAATAATTATCTTTTGGAGAGTAAAAGTAGCTAAACATGGTGTTTAAAAATAATTTTTTAGGGTTTTGAATGGTACTGAAATTTGAAAAAGTGATAAGGTCTTGCATCACTCTTGTATTAGGTTTCAAGTCCTGTATGTGCTAGGGTCACCACGCACTTGCGGCTGCCAGTGGCGCGATTTGGGGGTAACCATTGGACAAAATAATGCTTTGTTATAATAAGCAGGGAATGGAATTTTGAAACAAAATTTTTCCAGTCCCTAGCAATAAATAGTTTGGTACGTTTGCACTACAACTAGCATTGTTCAGATGAGTTATATGAATGTGCCGCCTCATTCAGTTTTCAGTTTCAATGATGTTTTCTTGGTTTTACTGTAATTTGTTGCCTGAAATAGGCCTATGCGAAGCTTCGACTAAACGAATCAAACGGAGGCTCGTGTTAATATTCAATTTGACTTTGCAAGGAAATTTGTTTTTCATTTTAGGTGAAGCCTTGAATGTGATGCAAACTTCGCGACTAATGTTGCAATTTTTGAAAACGCTGGAAGGCTAAGACACGCTGCTTCTCATTTATAAGCCCCAATTTTTGAATTGTAAAAATTTGTGCCTTTTTGACTTAACAAGATGAACAAGTAAAAAAGCTGTTAATTTTGGCGTTATCAGCCACATTAATACGAGGAAACCTAGTTACGTTATTTATTTTACTTTTCTAGCAATTTTCACAGTTTTTTGACATTTAAATCACTATTACACATTTCCTAAAGTATACGTCATAGAAAACATTTTTATGTTTCTAAACATTCAGCGTAACACTGATTTATTATACATATCACTAGAGCCCATGAAAAATGGTAAATAAAACTGCCTGATTTCGGTAAATAAAGTATAGGATTTCGATGCTATATTTCGGTAAAAAAAAAAAGTATTTCGGTGGTATATTTCGGTAAAAAAAAATTTTTTTTTGTTAAATGAGTGCATTTGTTCTACTAATTACCGTATTGGCCCGAATATAAGGCGACCCCGAATATAAGGCGACCTGCAGTTTCAGGAGGCCAAACAAATGTAAAAATAATTTTTGGTAGAAATTAATGTGAAAATTCATTAGACATACATTTTGTGTTGATAAATGGTTTTTGCATTTATGTATAACAATTAATTTATATTTATCACATTACTTATTTAAAATAAGTTTGAATGGCCTACCCTAAAAGTCAAAAGAAAACAATTAGAAAATTTTTACATTTTTAAGTATTACACTAGAAATTTTTTCGTATGTTTACTCTAATGAAGCTGCATAATTGTCATCTTCAGAGCTGTTTATTTGTCTAGGGCTCATTCCCCGCCGTTCCACCGATGTGTGATTGTTCATTTTTCACAGTTTACTGTATCTACGAATTTAAAATTTTTACAATGGCTATTAATCCCTCTTAAAATACAGCATTTAACTTTCCGTTTGACTTAAGCTACATATTACCACAGAACAAGGCGTATTACTATTTAGTAGTGTGTTAAACGTAAAAAAAGCAAACAAAGAATGCATCTTGCCGGAACAAAACAAGTGGCTAGCTGACATGATGAAGCATACGGCCAAGAATAACTTCGGTTACGTGACCGCGTATATTTGCCATATTACTCTCTGACAGAGAGAGTCTGTTCTATGAATTTGAAAGAATAATCTATTATAATTATGAAAGGTTTTTACATAAATAAAGAGTGGATTATTAAAATAGCTTTTGAAGCAACGTACCAAATTCCTGTTAATATGGCGTCTTCGTGCGTGTTCAGCAATGTTCGTTTTACAACAAAGAAATATTGTGGAAAGACAGTTGGCAGCCGTGAATTTCCATACATTACATCCGAAATGTTTGTAAACGTAAACAATCGTTCTGAAAATAACTGTGATATTTTAGTACAAATATTACCGTTAAAAATCTGAAGATAAATTACCGTAAATGTTAACACGCGATTGTACACAAAGTACAAATATGAATTATGAAATAAAAGGTTGCCATTTTGAGATGCTTCAACATTCACGTTTTTACTCAAGAACAAATATTTTAATTTTCAACTTCAAACAATTGTGAATTACTGCAATATTAGGTGGATTTATCGTTTTTCTCCGTGTGAGGTAACAACGTTTTAGTTAATATAAAAAATTGTGAACGTTTTATTAAACAATGTTTCTACTGTAGCTTTCAGCTTGGAACTAATGTTTGCGGTTCTGACGTCTTGGGTGCGAAAATAAGGCGACTTCCAATTTTTGCATCTCTCGTTTATGTAAAAATGGTCGCCTTATATTCGGACCAATACGGTAATTAATTTCATGATACACACACAAAGCTGTACATGATACTTGATACAGCAATCACTAGATTCTTGCGTAAGCCTTACAGAAGTGGAAATGTTATCTAGTAGATTATATACACATTACTTAAATTTTACATCACAAATAGTGTATACTATTTTACAGTCTGTGTTTATGTATTTAAACATTTTGAGTATTAAATAGGCCTATGCTATGTTCCTGCACAAAACTTTATAGAATTAATTTTTTCCTGTCAGGAGAATTGGCCTTTTTGGCCAAATAGTTTGGTATACATGTAAGAAACGGTTCCCTAAAAAAAATTAGTTAATTACAATGATTATAGTACATGTAAAATTTTAGGCTCAAAAGTTTTTTTTTTTAAATTTACTATAATTTTGTTTTACTACACATTTTACAGCCTCTTTCCCATAAAATTGTGTTTATTAGGACGTTAGAACCGTAACACGTTTCCTTGACTATCTTTTGTGTATTCATTTAACTAGTGGTGCACCGATGCGGATACCGATGAATCGTAATCGGCGATTATGGGTACTTACCGATTAATCGTAATCGGCGATTATTTAACGATTACTTTGCCGATTATCTACGTCCCTGCGTAATTAAGTAGGTTTTTACCGTGTAATATTTTGTCACACATTTTAGGACGAAATACGGTAATATTTGTATATATTACAAAATTCATCTAACTCCGTCATATCAAGATTAGAGATATTTCGTTAAGTTTAATAAATCTCATTGCCTCGAACAATAAAAAATGCATTTTTCCTACACGTTTATTTACGTTTAGTCTTTTGTTCTGTCTTTTGTTTAGTGGCCTTGTACATTACCTATAGCCAGAGACGTAAACTAGATGGCACGCAATCAAAATACCACAAGCAGTTGCAGTGTATTCTATAAGAATCGATCTTTTCGAGTCGATAGTAGCGGTTCAAAATCGTGGTCCCGATACCTTTCAGAGTTTATCACTGCGTTTTACAAACTCGTTATGGTCGTCTTCTTTGTCTTCGTCGTCTTTGGTAACATTATCCGTTGTTGTGTTATTTGTATGTGACGTGAAAAATGAAAAAGTATTTATAATTTTATACATTCAGTCAACATTAATAAAATCACATGTGCTACAATTGGATTTGAGTCATTTTTATATAATTATAGTGAGATGGCGACTAGGGAGAAAAAAAGTGAAGTGTGGAAACATTTTTCTATAAACTCAAGTGAACAAAATATAGCATCATGTTTACATTGTTAAACGGTAATTTCTCGATGCAACCTTATGTGATAGTCGATAATAATGCTAGTTTTCCGCAACAAAAACTTACCCACTGTAAATTACAATTATTAGACTGTAGTGTCAAGTTGTTTACAATAACAAATATAAATAGAAGTTAATTTAATTTACACTTTGCAATGACTTAATAGTGTATTTTATATATTTTTATACTGCTATTATAACTGTATTCTCGATTTTACCTAACTTTGTTATTAAATTCACATGGGAATAAAAAATTTTGTGTGCATTATTACACTTAAAAAAATTTGTTCATTATAATCGGTAACTGAATCGGTATCTGCCAATTATTGCTCTCATAATCGGTAATCGAATCGGTAATCGGTAAAGTCATATCGGTGCACCACTACATTTAACCATTCCCTCATAGCTGGGTTATCTAGCTTCTCTAGGGGAATATTTGCAGAACCAAATGCACGTACTGTATCACTTGCAAATTTGACTTTAATTTCCTTTATGGAGAACAATATTATCCTTGAGTGTCACTTGCCTTTTGAGTCCACAACCTGATGGTGGTGATTGACTTTTTTTCTTCTCTAAATGAGATGCTCGCTGTTTGCAGTGTTTTTCACAAGTATCTTTCCTTTTCCAATCTACTACCGTATTGCAAAATTTACACATCATTGTCCGCTTTTCTTTATTAAAACCATGGATCCTTCATGCTCGTATTCTTTAGCTCGTTCTAACACAGATACGACCTTAGGCATTGTGAAGTATCAAGTAAACTTCAAACAAAACAAACCGCATCTACCTATTTTAGTTCGCATTTAACTATTTACATGGAACGTAGGAACTTTTCAAACCTCATTTGGTCATTTCACATGACCGATGTATTGCGACGTTAAAATCCCATAACCTCTCTGTTATTTTTTACAAGCAATACAACAACGGAACAGAGATAAGTATCTGTGCAACGGAAACGAATATGGCCAAACGGCTAACTTTATCCACATCCTGTAGGAACGCTGCTAAATGGTTGCCGCTTTCAGGCCGAGTGTTTGGTATTTATTTTGCTTCAACTTATCTATGGCGCGTCTCATAATAAAGATGGCTTACGATGATTTTGTTTACTAAACGAATACGTTTTGCGGCAAAAGTATTAATGTGAAACTTAATACTAATATCACGTTAAAATTCTGACACTTCGCGGATATTTCGTGAAATAACAAGAATATCGCGAATAGTAATGAATTTCGCTGCATCGCCAGTTATTTCATGAAAACGAAATGCTGTAAAATCAAAATATGTATGTTTGGAAACATTTGTAAGTGCTTAGAATGTAGTTCCAAAATCATTAGTAAAATTTCGCGATTTTGTCATTAACGAAATTCGAGTACCCCTACATATCACACAGCAAGTCATAGATTTGTAACACAGCAAGAAAAATTTGAAATTATTATTATTATTATATTTTTTTTAGAGTCCCAATAGATACTAACATAATATGTGACCAACATTATAATGTGCTGTGTGTAACAACTATAAAGTGTTTAATTTTTTTTAATAGTTTAGTATTTATTTTAATAATTAGGCAGCTTTTTGTTTATTACAAATGGTGATACAAATTTTACAATAGATTTTATGATATTATTTAGTACTATACTGTGAAAAATATTATTTTCTGCCCATATGCGGATAAATAATATACATGTATGTATAGGGACCCCAGAAAATGGTAAATAAAACTGGCTCATTTCGGTGTAAAAAAATGACAAAAGCGGTGCAAAAAAATGACAAAAGCGGTGCAAAAAACCGGTGTAAAAATTAGCAAGCGGTGCAAAAAATCGGTGTAAAAATAAGCAATCAGTAGAGACCCCAAAAAATTGTGAAAAAATTATGCCATTGGCGGTGTAAAAAAAACCTCATAGCCTTACTGCTTCCTTATTTGCCTGGCCAATTTTTGGGACATAAGTTTCTCTAAGAGTGTTGGCTGATGATGGCAAATCCCCTGCACCTAAAATGTATACATAACTTACAATATACTTATAAATAGGTAGCATTTATAAGGTTATCGCTGAAAAATATTAATGGGCTAATTTATTCAAAACAATTCTTAGCCAAACCTAACCTAACCTTTTCTAGATTAGGTACTGCTGGATTACAGAGTCAAACCATCAATCAATCAGTCAAAAATATATTGTGGTGTGCTCACCATTTCACAATGCAATCCATCCTATTTATGTGTTTGTTAATCTGAGGTACTTGCATATTTATTTGAAGTAAAGGTAAGTTAATCGATAATATTGTAGGCCTACATATGCTTATGAACTTTTATTAGAGGGGGAAAACATTTCTAAATAAATAAGGCTAACCTTCAACATGGGTGTTACACCATTCCCTCATAGCTGGATGATCAGCTTTTTCCAAAGGAATGTTAACTTACAGCATCATATTAACAAAATCAGAAAAAAAAATTCTTGTTTTCTGCACTTTCAAGCTTGTTTGCTTTATTCACGCTGTCGCCTATCGAGATTTCTTTAGACACGGTAGAATGCTTGACAAAATAATTGTCTTTTTTGTTTTGTTTTGTGTGTGTAATTTGCCACATGATTTTTGCACGTGTCTTTGCGTGTACAATCAACCTGCACGTTGCAGAACTTGCACATCATAATTTTGTCCCGCTGATCAAAAATATAAAATCATCCGATTTTATCTCTCTTTCGCGATCAAACATTGTCGAAGTTTTCAGCATCTTAGCCACAAATTCAATTGTATCACAAAACTTACAAAATGTGGACGGTAGTTGTAAACACTCATGGAAATGTGCACGCAAAAATGACTGCCATCTTAGCTCGATGCGATTAAATTAGGTTAGAAAAATCGACACCAGTGCGCCTTGCGGCAGAAACGACCATTATTCAAAACACGAAAACTGTGGAGTCAAGTTGTTATGTTGGTAGTGCGCACATATCGATTGTTGACAATTTTTACATTTTGTTTTCATTTGCGATGGCAATATTTACTGCTTGTAAACAGAGTAATAAAAATACGTGGATTTTAGTAACGTGTCAAATCGAAGATAATATCACGGCACATAGTCTTTCAGTCTATGTTTATTTCACGCCTATGTTTATGATGGCGTAAATAAATAGAACTTACGACATAAGGACATTATTTTGTGCGAAAAAGCGTGAATTTCGCGTGAAAATTCGTGAACTTCGCGCGAAAATTCGTGAATTTCGCGACTATGTCAAAATCAAAGGAAAGTCGCAAAATTCGTTTAAAGTATCAAATTTTCGCGTTATTTCGTGAATTTCACGCTTCACCATTTTTCGGGGTCTCTATGTATGTATGTAGTGTGAAACTGAATTTTTCAAACTATCCTAGTTATGTGAAAAAAAATGTGTATTTGCATCTTTTATATTTAGGTATTTTAGTAATAATACATACATAATTGTGCAATCCTTTGATTATACTGAAGATCCCACCTGGAATGAGTGTGGATGTGCTTCAGATGTGACTGTAATTGTAATGGTTGCACTGCAGGCGGTGGTGGTGCTGCCCCCCTGCAGTCTCAGTTCGAACCCGCCGTGGCTGCAGATCCGTCGCTCGCTCAGACGTGTGACAACACCGTGAGCACGATCCCTGTGCTGGGCAGCACCGGGGTCATGGTTCCCCACCACCACTCGGTCAACGTCCCTGTGGTCTTGACTGCCACCCCCATCAAGGATGTCCCCCCTGCGTCCGTGGGTAAGTGCCCTGGCTAGTGCGTCGGTGTCGGAACTGAAACCCCGGGTACCGATTCATTAAAAACTTACATTATTTGTTGAGCTCAGTTGAACTTTGTTCATCGGTAGCAAAATTTTAAACTGTCACATAAATATTAGAACAAGACATCACTTTTGAAATGTGATTGCTAGAGTCATGATTTTGTGGTGTTATTTTAAGACAAATTTCGGTGTATAGAAATAAAGATTTCGGTGTTATATGGTTTTATTTTTTTTGCTCAAAATACCCACGGCAAAATTTTTTTGCTTTTCTGTACGACATGCAAATTTATTTAAACAAATATTAATAAACACTAAAACCTCATGATCTAATTACAATTAAGTTCATTTGCAAATTCATAGATAATTAAGTTCATTTGCAAATTCATAAATTCAAACTTTTAAATAACTACTAAAAATTTCACGACTTAATTACAATCGCATACACTACAAAATTACACAATTAAACACTTCCAAAGTTACTATTAAGACGGTTTTATTGAAATGCTATCATAGTTAAATTTTCCGCATTTCTGGAGTGAGACGTTGTCTTCTGTCACTAACTACCAGTGAGTAACTGGAAAATGAACAACATTTGATGTTGGGAACCAGATTGCCCTTAAACTGGCTTGAGCAAATTCACTGTAGTCCCATTTAAGGGAGCACAGTACCTTTGCAACATCAATTTGGCTTGTTTCTGGCAATGAAAGTTCATCCTCAATTATTTTTTTGAAAGCAACATAGCCATGTATGAATGTATCAATGGGAAGATGGGAAACAGAAGGCAAGTTATGCAGAGAGACTTCTGTAGGTTTGCAGTTTCTATGCTAACCCTACTCACATTTCTTGGGTTGAACAGCAAATTAATGGCATTAAAGACTCTTAGACAAGGATGTCGTTTAACAGATGAGTTTTGCCTCAAACGCTTATGTTTCTCACTCGCGACATGTTTCACAAGCGTATCGCGTCTCTCGTAGTTTAGCCTGCAGTTATAGAATTTGCACATTAAAATTTTATCACTGAAATAAAATCCTTCGCTGGAAAATTCTTTCGATCGGTTACTGGCAGAAACCTTCGTTTTAGGCATTATCAAAAATTTTTTTTAATCACGTAGGAAGAATTTAACCTCTTAATACGCAAAAACTTGCCGTGCTGGAAAGATCAAAACAATGGAGAATAGATGCGAATACAAACGCATATCGAATACCAACATACGCACGTGAAAAGTAATACCGACATAAACATGTACTATTAATTATTTACAATCGTTACGTTAAGCAGGGTTAATTTTATTTTCGTACTCTACGTACTTCATTTTAAATAAACAGTAAAAGCAATGCGCTTTAGTGTATAATGATTAAAAACGTAATCTTAGAAAATCATATTTTGGACGTTTGTTATTTTTGTATTTACAGAAAGTGAACGGCGGCCATTGTATCATAGTTATCAACATCTTAAATTATTATGGTACACAAGATTACAGTGTACAGAAAATATTATGTTAATTCCGAGACTTCATTTTAAAATCTATAATGAATCACCGTCGCAGATAATATACCTATATGGCTGCTAGTTACTGTCAGAAATATTTGATTGTGCTGAAGATAGTGAATTGCCCTTAACAGAATGGAAAAAAAAACATAAATAATCAGGATAGACGAAATTTCGTGACATATCGCGGATTTCACACAAATACGTTTTATTTCGTGTTTTCAAGCGGTTTTCGGTGTTATTTCATTTTATCGCGCATTACCATATAATCGTGCCTCTAGTGATTGCAGATATTTTCAAAATACGCCATCACACATTTTGTCAGTGAACAAATTCTAATAAGGTTTAACACTTCTAGTGTGGTTCATTATTATATGTTTTTGTTTAAAATCTTAAAAAGAGTGTCGCCGTTGCCCAACTGGTCAAACAGAATGTCTGGACAGTTGAACCCGGAAAAGTAATTCCTCAAAACAGAAACAGCTTCAAGAGCTTCATGCGTGTGATGCATAGGGATTTCTTCATCTTCATCTTCATAACCATCACCATCATCTCCATCAGGTTGCTTCTCCTTCATGTGCAAACTGACACGTGAAACGCGAGTACCTTTGTGCTTGTCCACACATTTTTAAAAGTTGAGTTTTTCATTAATCGAAAATGTTTTCCGTTTTTTATATGCTGCCATGTTTTTAAAATACGTAGAGATAAAAACAGTCATTTACTCACGGAAAAAAAGCAAGGTTTTCCCTTATTCACAATATTATTTGTTGCCGACCACATTATTATTAACAGACATTGACAAAGATTTGTCGGAAATGTATACAGTACGTAATCCTGAATGTATAAGTTAGTGATGAACAATAGGAATTCCTATAATCTGTAGCGCCAGCATCGCGTGCTAACATTTTCTCGAAGTCTGCCTTTATTAGGCCAGTGTTGGCAGCCTGTCAGTACCGTTTTTAATGAAAAAGCACTTCGAAAAATTCACGAGCTACAACGCGTGTTCCCAACCTAATTTTTGATTTGGTATTTCACACTTCATAGGTAAGATGTCCATGACGAACGTGGGAATAACGAATTTATGTAGGTATAGCATAAACAAACAGCGTTAATTGCGGGAATCAGATTATAGGCATGTTGTAATCAATGGGAATTTGTTGCATTGCATTAAATGATGTTAAAACGGGTCTGAAATAAATTGGTGCAAATAATTGGAAAACGTAGAATGCGGTAATGTAAAATCGGGGTCCTACTGTATTTTCCCCTGGAAATTAATAATTGGTTTTTACCATTGAATTTTCTTTCTAACTGCAATAATACTGTCATATACACATTTATGGTCTTAGAAAAATCAACAGTTAGTAAAATTAAAGAATATTAAAAGTGTTTATAGTTAGGAGTGGTACACGAAATAAGATTTTTAATGTTAAGCCGGGTGGTATGAATGTGTCAACATTGGGCAACATTTATTCGGCACTACAAACTAAGAGTGAGAGAGACACCACAGTGATGACAAGTGGTGAGAGTAAGCTACAGTAAGCATGCAATTGTGTTCAGGGCCAGTCGTGCCACTGATGCCAGCTGTGGCGGCCCCAGAAGCAGCGAGCAGCGCGGAGAAGCCAGTGGTGCAGGTGGCTGCAGAGAGTGCCGCACCTGCCGTCGCTCTGTCCCCGGCCGTCGCTCTGCGAGTGTTGGACACCAAAGAAGGTTGGTCAGCCTCCCACTACTGTCCATGTCTGTGGGAAGTAACCAAATTTGTAGTGTTGTGCGAGATCTCGAACCTCGAGAAAAATTTCAAGAAATATTTCATTCTCGAACAGCGAGCGAGAAAAATAATTTCTCGAAAAAAAACGAGAATTTTTTTTGGTACCGGTAACAACTCAATTTGGTATGGAAACTAAATTTGATATTGATAGTTGTATTTTTATATGTTGAACATTACACACACACTTCCATTATTTTAGTTTAAATGTTTTAAAAATACCAAACGCGTCTGCCTGTTTGGACGAAAAATGATTTGGCGGAACAAAAAGCAAACATGATGCAATCATTAAGATATATTAGACTAGCCGATAGTCAACCATCCAAAACCTTTATCAATAACCGAAACTGTGAATAAAAACTGTCATATGAAATTCCAATTTATCCTGAAAGAAAAACTGCCGTATTTAATTTTTAAATTACGTAAGCGTAATACATAATAAAATACGTTTGAACCTAACCTACAAAATTGGTTTTATTTACATACACGTTATTACGGTAAAGTTATTAAAAGCATTACCTTTAATTTAGTCTTAATATTTTGTTTGGTAATGTTTAATAGTAGTGGTGCACCGATGCGGATACCGATGAATCGTAATCGGCGATTATGGGTACTTACCGATTAATCGTAATCGGCGATTATCTTAACGATTACTTTGCCGATTATCTACGTCCCTGCGTAATTAAGTAGGTTTTTACCGTGTAATATTTTGTCACACATTTTAGGACGAAATACGGTAATATTTGTATATATTACAAAATTCATATAACTCCGTCATATCAAGATTAGAGATATTTCGTTAAGTTTAATAAATCTCATTGCCTCGAACAATAAAAAATGCATTTTTCCTACACGTTTATTTACGTTTCGTCTTTTGTTCTGTCTTTTGTTTAGTGGCCTTGTACATTACCTATAGCCAGAGACGTAAAATAGATGGCACGCAATCAAAATACCACAAGCAGTTGCAGTGTATTCTATGAGAATCGATCTTTTCGAGTAGATAGTAGCGGTTCAAAATCGTGGTCCCGATACCTTTCAGAGTTTATCACTGCGTTTTACAAACTCGTTATGGTCGTCTTCTTTGTCTTCGTCGTCTTTGGTAACATTATCCGTTGTTGTGTTATTTGTATGTGACGTGAAAAATGAAAAAGTATTTATAATTTTATACATTCAGTCAACATTAATAAAATCACATGTGCTACAATTGGTTTTGAGTCATTTTTATATAATTATAGTGAGATGGCGACTAGGGAGAAAAAAAGTGAAGTGTGGAAACATTTTTCTATAAACTCAAGTGAACAAAATATAGCAACATGTTTACATTGTTAAACGGTAATTTCTCGATGCAACCTTATGTGATAGTCGATAATAATGCTAGTTTTCCGCAACAAAAACTTACCCACTGTAAATTACAATTATTAGACTGTAGTTCAAGTTGTTTACAATAACAAATATAAATAGAAGTTAATTTAATTTACACTTTGCAATGACTTAATAGTGTATTTTATATATTTTTATACTGCTATTATAACTGTATTCTCGATTTTACCTAACTTTGTTATTAAATTCACATGGGAATAAAAAATTTTGTGTGCATTATTACACTTAAAAAAATTTGTTCATTATAATCGGTAACTGAATCGGTATCTGCCGATTCTTGCTCTCATAATCGGTAATCGAATCGGTAATCGGTAAAGTCATATCGGTGCACCACTATTTAATAGCATACTGAAATGTTGATTACTACGGCAAAATACAAAATTTACTTTTTAAGGAACAAAAGGGAATGGTGGTCATGCTGCCAGACCGAGTCTGCTTTGCGGTTCCGTTTCTTATTTCATTTCCAATAAACGACTGCGCAAGTCATGTGATTGTTAAATGGACTGGAATGTAAAGGAATGGATTGAACCATTGAAAACGTAGAACAATTCACGCCCTTGTATTACGTAAAACTACGTGAATGTGTGTGTTCTAACCCGTTGAAAAGGCAGAATAAATAGTATGTTCATCCCATTTCCTTTTCCACCTTTGTTTCACTCAGTCGTAAGACGTCACGAGTAATGAATCCCGCCAAAGCCTCCCTAGTATCAATTTCTTTGTTTTCATTACAGTACCAGAGTTTCCCGTTTACGCGAGCTACTCTGCGGGTATGAATAAATAACGTGACGCCTATAAAATGTTATTAGGAATATGAGAATAATTTCCTAATACTGCTTTATCTCTAACTGCGGCGTAACCAAGTGGAAAAAAAAGTGTTGCGGGAATATAACAGTTTAACAGAAGTAAACTTTGTTGTCAAATTAAACTTTGATTTTACGGTAAAATGGAAGATGTGGACACATCAGTGTGGCAGTATTACACAAAAAGTGGCGATAAGTCAACGGGAACCACAATTAACATGTTAGCTACTAGACTTTTACCTAACTGAGTGAATGTTTATTTATAATTTAGTGTAGGCTTACATAACATGTGGTGCTTGTCAGTTGTGCACAGGCAACTAAATTGACATTCTATATGATAAACAACAGTTTTATGTACAGAACAATATATTTTGAAATTGATATCTAGAGTAAATCTTGATTTTTTTAAAAATTTCTCATTCTCGTCTCATTTCTCGCGAGAAAAATATTTTCATTCTTGAAAATTTCTCGAGGCCTAAATCTTATTCTCGCACAACCCTACAAATTTGACATTCATTATCACTGGAATACATTTGAGGGGTGCAAAATTATAATGGGTTTTGGCTTTAATGCATGTATTCTTAGTGTTAAAATACTGATATGTTTTATAATTATATAATTTGATTACAATTCAGATAATTTGACACACTTGGTACCTGAAAACATGTTTTTTTTTTATATAAAAACAAATTGAAAGCAGAGCATGACATAAGAATCACTTGCAACTCTGGCAGATCTTCATTCTACCGTATAATTTCTTACTTCTAAGGTCCTGACTCATTATTTAATCAGTATGTATCTCGTTATTTGTTTGAAGTATGAAAGTGTTTTCCCACGTCATCAGTGCGGCAGGGAAACTGCTGGGTGCTGCCACAGCGCTGATGGGGGGATGTTTCTGGGTGTCGCAGCTGTGGCGTCTGCCAAGCCGGCCCACGGGGACGGCCCAGTGAGCCACATCGAGCCGGTGACGAGCCGCGTGAGCGTGCCCACGACTCTGTCCTCGCAGGTCGCCACGCAGCTGGTGAAGGTGCCAGGTACGGCGGCTCTGTGAAACCTACCAAGAGTGGTATTAGAACTGGACAAAACTGGTACACGGGAGGTGGAGCTTATATTTTTTTCCGCTAAGCTCGCATCTATTGGCTGGCTGCTGATGGAAGGTCACGAGTCTGGGTGGAGCGTTGAGTGAGTTATACTGCGCATCTCAGAGAACAGAGCGAGCGAGCCGGCGGCTACGCCGCGCCGTAACAACAGCAGGCCGAGTATGGTGCGTTATTGACGATAAATTTTCATCCATTTGCGGCTTTTTTTTTTTTTAAATTTTTTACTGTGACGCAATGTGTATTTGTTATAAACGCTGCAGGTTGCAACTGTATTTATAATTTGAAGAGGCAAATAATCTCCTTGAACAGCCAAAAAAGCAAGCAGAAGAAAATTTCAGATTTTTTTGTTAGGAAGTAATCAGAAAAACATTTTGGCTTTCATTCTTTTTTTATTTTTTTCAAATGTGGTAAATTAATAATTGATTAAATACTAAATTAAAATTTGTTGTTAGTGTGTTTGTACCTGCATTATAGTATGTGCTATTAAACAAAAGGAAAAAAATACTAAATAATGTAAGCAGTACTCCTTTTTATACTTTTTCCTTTATTTACACTTTCCCGCTTTTTACACTTTTTTACTTTGTCCCCATGAAAAGTGCAAATAAGGGGTTTTGCTGTATTTAATAAACAATCCATGTATACTAGGATTAGATTAATATGCATAATAACAGCCAATTAAATCCAAAAGAGTTATACAAAAATGACATTTAAAAAAATTCATATGTGCAAACTATAGAAAACACAGTGTTAAAGCAGAGTACTTTACAATCTTTTATACTTCAAAACACATTTCACTTAGTAATTATAAGTTTTCCTGAGAGAGGCTGTGGCGATGATCAGAAAGAACAGTGTTATACTTTGGAAAAAAACCTTTCGCTGTCTGCATTTGCACATGGAAGCCAGATGGACTTAAGTGTACCTTTTGCAAATTCTGAATGGTTTAAAGACAGTCCCATTAAAACTGACACAATATTTACAGCCACATGCTTAGCCGACTTTATAGGTGTTTGTCAATGGAATCTTTTCTTCCCCATGAAACTTTACAGTTGCAAAATTTGCACATCACTGTGCTATTGTCAGTACAATAAAACCCATGTTTCTGATACTGATATGCTCGGTCTCGAGCACTCAAAGTATTATTCGGCATTTTCAAACTCTAGACAGAAATATGTTGCAACATACTACATACAGGCTGTTACGAAAACAATCAACTAAACTTGGCGCGCGAATAAATATCAGCAGTGGAATGCCACTACGTTGGGAATGCTGTCGCGGTTCGTGACATCAAACAACAGATGCTGGCTGCATGATAGTCACGCATGCCCGCACACTCCCAGTCTCGCTGCGCAGACTAATTTCGTACCTGCAAAATCATTATTTGCTTATTCTCTTGCTATTTACGAAGTTACACAAAATAAACAACTAGGGTAAGATAAATTTGCTAGCCGCTAACATATGTGTTTAGCTTTACACAAAACAAAACTTCTCACAGTCTGGGAAATGTATGATCTTCGTTAAGGAAGCTAACCTGGACAAACCAGGTTGGTTTTGTTTACATTTTACCGTATATGACGCAACTTGCATAAATACAAGATATTAGGTTATTCTTTTGCTTTGATATAATATTTTATACACTTGTCGCAAAATACAATAAATGCGTTCTCATATCCGGCCAAATGTGCACAGTACTTAGAATTCGGCATCATATTATTTTTATTTTTCGTAGAGTGCAAAAGTTTGAGTTTGCTTGCATTCAATAAATACGGTATTGGCATAATGGAGTGGAGGAACACGATGTAGCCACTTGAACAAACCCCGGCGCACAAATGAGAAGAAACTTAGTGCGAAGTATACCCGAGATCAATTTTGAGCATCAAAACCATACACGAACACGGCTTATGTAAAAACACAAGACTTGTGTTTACCATTGAACGGTACCGCTCCCTTGTTCTAAAGTTGAATCCATGCTTCCACCGGAGGACCATGCAGGTAATTGCGACTGATATAAGTCCACAGAATTGTCCATACACACGTCACCGCACCAGTCCTACATCCCACAACACGTATTGTGTGCACGGCACACCCATTGTTCCCGGTAATATTCAACCAACCACCGAAGTTACTCCAAAATTCCGCACATAACGAACTCTCTAAAACCACGAACCGAACAGTCGGATAATGGCGCCTGGTAACGGTATTCTTCCACAGTCAGTGTCACCAACATCTCAAAGTTAAATTACTTACTAACATAATTTATAGACTAGTTTATACAAAACATACCGCCCACCAAAATTATACAAATTTTCAGTCAACTCTTGAGCCTACAACCTTAATGACATTATATACACCCATCAGATACACGGCACAATTCACTCAGCAGGAAGGTGACATAGCTTCACCACTGGCCTCTTGAGCAAACCATGGGCAGTTTTTATGTCAGCTACTCTAGAAACTCCATCCTTTCCTGGATAGAGAGTCAGAACGCGACCAAGTTGCCATTGAAGCGGTGGAAGATTGTTTTCCTTTACTACTACAAGGTCTCCTACTTTGAGGACTGTGCCCCTGGTTTTCCACTTCACTCGTAGCTGGAGGGTGTTCAGATACTCCTTGGACCACCGCAGCCAGAAATGTTGAATAGACTGCTGAAGAAGTTGATACCGGTCCAGTCTCTTCATTGAAAGGTCTGTCAGATTTGCAGATGGTGGAGCCAACAATGTTTCCCCAATCATGAAATGGGCAGGAGTCAACACATCAAGATCATTAGGATCGGATGAGATCTCGCACAGTGGGCGAGAGTTCAAGATTGCCTCAATTTGGACAAACAACGTTGTCAGCTCTTCAAAGGTTAAACTTTGCTGACCAACAACTCTCTTCAGGTAGTGTTTGGCAGCCTTCACACCAGCTTCCCAAATCTCCCCAAAGTGTGGTGCAGCAGGAGGGTTTAGGTGCCACTGAATACCCTTGTTTGCCAGCTGAGTAGCAACCTTATTTGAATTGGTTGGGTCTCCAAGAAATTGTTCCATTTCTGAAAGGTAGCGACGTGCGCCAAAGAAGTTTGTACCGCAATCGCTGTAGACATCCTTGCATAAACCCCTCATAGAAACAAATCTATAAAAAGCATTCAAAAATGCATTAGTAGACAATGAAGAAACTACCTCTAAGTGAACGGCCTTAGTAGCAAGGCAAACAAACAAGCACAAATATGCCTTGAGTATGCGGGCATTACGAAGTTGAGAGCTTTTGATTGAAAAGGGACCTCCAAAATCAACTGCGACACTCTGAAATGGTCGTGCTTCCCGCACCCTGTTAACAGGGAGACTGCCCATGATGGGCTGAATGTAGGGATGGGACGAATCCACATTTTGGTCGAATCCGAATCCTTGTTCGAATCCTCAGTGTTTGTCATCGAATCTCGAATCCCAGTCCCACACTAAACTTCACCACATGTTATTAAAAAAAATCACACATTTTAAAAAATTACATAGGCCTATGTATTAAAAAAAATCACATGTGTATTTATATAATTATAAAATAAGTGCATAGTGTATACACCTGATATAAAATAGAGACAAATAACCTCAAAAACCACACACGTAAGTTTGCATCTGTCTAATTCTCTGTTAAATTAATCCTTCCTATGTTTTCAATAAAATACAGCGAAACCCCTTATTTACGTTACCGTTATTTACGTTTTCCCGTTATTTGCACTATATTCTTCAGGTCCCGTTTGGTTCCCATATAGTCCAATACAATACTTTCCCGCGAATTACGTCTCAAAAATCGAATCAATCCCGCTATTTACGTCACGTAACAACCATAAACAACCAGAAAATACCGTGGAGCTAGTAGGCAATGAACATTTTAAATAGCAAAATATACATATTTTATAACATGAAAAGTTGCTTTTATTTCTAAACATGTAATAATTTAAGCCTAGGCGTGTAAAAGTACGAGTAATTATAGCAAGAGACAATCTAAAATGCACGAGGGAAAAACGTAAACTCATGAATGTACAAACATGGCTGCTTGTAAGTTCTGTTACTGTATTTATGTCACAACTTAGCCGAAATACTGGTACGAGACATAAACTTCACAAGATAAAATGAGCGGTGTCTTGGTAACTGTTTTATACGTCTTTTATAATTTGGGAAGTATTGTACAGTTGACGCCATATTTTTTAAACTAACCATTTATTTCTGGGGATCGTAAATAATTAATTATTGGTATCAAGACATCATGATAAACGTAAACTTGAACATGTCACGGCAGCGAGAAAACTGGTGCGTATACCAATAAACTGGTATTAGAACTGGATAAAATTGGTACACGGGAGGTGGAGCTTATATTTTTTTCCGCTAAGCTCGCATCTATTGGTTGGCGGCTGATGGCGTCATGAGTCTGGGCGGAGCATAGAGTGCGCATGCGCCGCCGCGTCGTTACAGCAGCTGACCGAGTACAATGACCTTTCTCCGCGTTTGGCGCGCTATTGACGGTAAATATTCATCAATTTGCGGCCTTTTCTTAAAAAAATTTTTTACTGTGAGCAATGTGTATGTAGCCCGTATTTGTTATAAACCCTGCCGGTTGCAACTGTATTTATAATTTGGAGAGGCAAATAATCTCCTTGAACAGCTAAAAAAGCAAGCAGAAGAAAATTTCAAATTTATTTTTTAGGAAGTAATCAGAAAAACATTTTGGCTTTCATTCTTTATTTATTTTTGTCAAATGTGGTAAATTAATAATTGATTAAATACTAAAGTAAAATTTGTTGTTAGTGTGTTTGTACCTGCATTGTAGTATGTGCTATTAAACAAAAGGAAAAAAATTCTAAATAAGGTAAACTGTACTCCTTTTTATACTTTTCCCTTTATTTACACTTTCCCGCTTTTTACACTTTTTTACTTTGTCCCCATGAAAAGTGCAAATAAGGGGTTTTGCTGTACGTTTGTATAGCAGACACCATTTAAAAAAAGTTGTTTTTTTCTGCAATGTTATATTATTGAAAGTTGGAAATGATAGAGTAGTTATGCTAATTGACAAAATGCAGCATAGTTTATCTTATGTTTGTGCCATTACCATTACCTTTATAATATAGTTTAGGTATACCTACAATTTTCTAGAGCTGGACGAACCTCAGTTCTCTGGTTTCGAACCGAGCCGAACCGAACCTCATACAGAAATAATTGTTTTCAATTAAAATGAACCGATGACCAGCATTTTGGTCTTTAACTGAGTGGTGAGAAAGAAAGATTCTCCAGCCATATGTAAAATTAAAACATTATATAGCTTAGCTTATATATATACCAACTTTTAATTCGTGAAGAAGTTACATCTAAATTTCAAAAAGACTATATTCCTTTTTAAGTGTACACTAACCTTCATTTTAAAAAAAATATTATAAAGATGACGAACATTCAGCATAAGGCCACATAACATATTTTTGTGGTAGACATAACCTAACATTTTTAATAAGTAAAACTTTTTAATAGGACATCAAAAAAAGGCGAATGTGAATTAAGTTACCTATCTACATTACAAAACCCGCTGTCTGCAGTTGCTGTTTTCTTGGAAGAATGCTGCTCGTTAGAAGAAACTTTAGACGGTTTTTTTGGGGTGGTTCTGGGTCATCCGGGTCGTCATTATCTTTTCTCCATTTGGAAAACTTAAACGACGTTAGCCTGGTCATCGCAAATCACCTCAAGAACAATAATATTGTAAACGTAACGTAAAAAGTGTGGTTATAGAAATTTGCGTCGGAAAAAAGAAAACACGAGAAATAATGATGGCTGCCGCGACTACGCTAGTCAACTTAGTACCGTACTGTAACATTTACTGGACCAGTACTTTTAATACACAAGATTAAATTAATATTTTCATTACCTGACTGTTATAACCAAAAAGGCCAAAGAAAATAAATACATCCCAGTAATTTAAAATACGTAATTTACGTAATCATTTCCTACCGCATTTGTCTTGTGTTAACTTAATCACGTTAGTTTTGCCGAAATACGAGAGTTCTCGTACATGCGCTTTAGTTTAACGTATGGGGTACGCAATGTTTGGTGATTTTACAACACTTCTCGTATACGCACTATAGTTAAAGGTATAATATACAATACCTTTGGCATTTGTACGATAGTTTATATTACGTAGTACGACAAATGCATACAAAATTCTCTAAAGTAATCAAAAAACAAAGCGCGCCCATATGAAAAAATGCTATGCGAGTTATGCGACGATTAATAATTTTATTTTTATTTTGTCTGCGCTTGAAACTGTTGAGGCGACGATTATGCGATAAAAGTCGGAATATTACAAGTAATAGAATTTTGTTGAGCTGTTTTGTGAATGGTCTCAAATGGGGGTTAGAAAATTAGAAAAATGTATTTTTTTTTAAATGATTGTTCGGTTTTTCGAATATATTTTAAGAGGTTTCGAACCGAACCGAACGTAAGGGTTCGGTTCGGTTCTAAATTTTCAAACTTCGCCCAGCACTACAATTATCAATTACTACCTAAAACTCTTAAAAACCCACCTCGAATCCCACCTCGGATCCTACGAATCCTCGAATCCATAGGATTCGGTATATTCGACGAATCCAAGATTCGAAAATCCCATCCCTAGCTGAATGTGTTCAGCATTGAATCGCCAACACCTAAGGCATTTGTGAATTCTTGACTTCACTAACCTTCTTGCAGACAATATCCAAAATGTGCTACGAATCACTGCCAGTGTTGTTGCTAGACCACCATGAAGACATTGTTTGTGGTAATAGTCAACAATGAGATTCGTGACATGACCTTCCTTGGGCAGTAAGGTTGCATGTTTCTCATCGAAACTCATGGCTGAATGATGAAGTCGTCCTCTGACTCTCATGATGCCGTCCTTATCTAGGAATGGGTCAAGGGATCTGAGGTTGGAGGAACAGCTTCTGCCTTGAAGAAGTTTGTAGCTTTTCCGCATCTACTTTGTAGGTAGAGGCGACGTATTTCTTGATGGCTTGCAGTGATGAGCCGCCCCTTTCCTTGAGGCTCTTGATCGCAGAGGCCACCATTTCAGATGTGCGCGGGTGCGCGGGCTTGGCTCGTGGCTTCTTCGACGCAGCCTTGCCTTTCTTCGGGGAAGCTGCCTGTGATGGGGCAACAGCTGGTGCTGCAGTCGCTGCTGCGGTATCTGCCATGACGAGACTGATCCTACAGAATGCAAGAGCAAAGTGAAAATAAAATTTGGTCAGTTTTGAACGAATCTTGTTGAACTTGTTTAACAACAACCTTCCTTGCCAATTCCAGTTCGGCCGGTGTCAACGGACCCAATTCACGCTTCACCCTAGGGATCTTGAGGTTGGAAACAAAACGTAGGATGTACGCCACAACTCTCAGCAGTGTCAACCACGAAGAATACCTCTCCAGACAATCAAGTTTCAGTGAACTGACTTGTGTAGCCATTGATATTACTTCTGGCACCCTTGTTTCGCGTTGTACTCTGGAACATTCTGAAGGGTGGTGATGATAGCTGGCCATTCCTCCTCCCTGCGTGCAAGCCACCCTGGTCCTTGCCACCACAACTGATGACCAAGCAGCTCCTTAGGCATCAAGCCTCTTGATGCACAATCAGCTGGGTTGTCATGAGAAGATACGTGTCGCCAGCGTATGGGTATCTTGCACTCTTGGATTTGCGACACTCGATTAGCCACAAATGTCTTGAGACGATGGGGTGATGTTCGAATCCATGACAAAACGACTGTTGAATCACACCATGCAGTAACAGCTGAAATGGATATGTGTCTTGACAATACATTCTCAATAACCTTAAAAAGGTTCACCAGCAGATTGGCCCCAAGAAGCTCGAGACGTGGAAGTGTGATTGTCTTGAGTGGTGCTACTCTTGTCTTGGCAATTAATATGTTGATTGTGACCTCAGGCCCATTCCCCGACACCCTCAAATATACTACTGCAGAGTAGCCATTGATGGATGCATCACTGAAACCATGAAGCTCGAAAGTGGTGTTGCTATGGGTGCTCACATACCGAGGAATACGTAAACTTCCAAGAGAAGGAACCTGTACAATGAAGTCACGCCATGTCTTCTTCAAGTCTGACGGTAGGGGTTCGTCCCAATCAATGCCTAACAGCCATAGGTGTTGAAGGAGCAGTTTTACTTGGAAGACTACTGGAGCAATCCATCCCAAGGGATCATAAATCTGAGCAATGTTGGACAACATGCCTTGTTTGGTTATGGTTTCACTGAACTTGCTGAAATGGTAGGAAAATCTATCACTTGTTGCATCCCAGAACACTCCTAGAACCTTAATTACTTCACCACCATCTTCTTGGAATTTAAGTGGGCATTCTCGGTGATCCTCAGGAACTGCTTGCAACAATGCTTCATGATTGCTTGACCACTTCCTTAATTCAAACCCACCGAGTTTCAGCAGATCAATCAAATCATGTTGCAACTCAAGTGCAGTTGACACTGTTGAAGCACCTGTCAACACATCATCCACAAAAATATCTTCCATTAATACTTGTGATGCCTTAGGATATTTTTCCTTCTCTTCAAGTGCAAGCTGCTGTAAAGACCTCATGGCCAGAAATGGTGCAGCCGACACACCATAAGTGACAGTGTCCAGCTGAAATTCCTGAATAGGGTCATTTGAGTTCTCGCCATAGAATCACCTGGTACGGCTTATCTTCTGGATGCAGGTGGATCTGCCTATACATTTTACATATATCTGCAGTCAACACAACAGGATAAAGACGGAATTTGGTTATAATTTCCACCACATCATTTTGTAGCCGAGGTCCCTTTCTCAGTGTGTCATTTAATGAATTACCCGATGAAGTCGCCGCTGAAGCATCAAAAACAACTCTTAGTTTCGTGGTAGAGCTGGTTTCCTTCAGTACACAGTGATGAGGGATATAATACTTAGCGCCTTGCATATTTTCATCGCTCAAAGGATGCATGTGGCCAAGATCTTGATATTCTCTAAGGAAATTGCAGTACTCAGACTTCAGCCCTGGATTGCGTGCCAAGCGACGTTCTAGCTGCTGTAATCGGTTTACTGCTCTGGGGCGAGAAACACCCAGGTCTGGAGGAAAATCCTTGAATGGCAAGCGTACTGTAAACCGTCCATCAGCATCACGTGAATGTGTTTGAAGAAAATGCTCTTCACACTCACGGTCATCTGGATTACAATGCTTCATTGGGGGCAGTTCTTCACTCTCCCAGAATTGGCGAAGGACATCTGATAGGTTGTGAGTGGTTAGAGTCGATGTAAATAACGACACCACCAGATTAGCTGAATCATCAGAATTACTCTTGACATCTTGTGGGTTGTGGGTTCTGTGTGTGATCTTCCCCATCAAAACCCATCCAAAAATGGTGTGAAAAGCAGCAGGGTAGCCTGAAGGCATTGTATACCGCCCACCATCAAACACTTCCGGATAGACATCTGCTCCTAGAAGTAAGTCAACTGGTCCTGGAGTGTGAAATCCTGGGTCAGCCAACTGCAACTCTGTATACTGTTGGCACACTTGATGAGATACTCTAGCACATGGCATGCCAGACGTCAGGTTCTTTAGAATCAATGCATCAATTATCAACTGCGGTCCTTCCTGCTGACATGAAGAGAGAGTACAGGTCACAAGTCCCTTGTTGGCTTCAACAACCGACTGTCCTAATCCCAGCACTGAAATATGGGCCCTCCTCCGTTGTAAACCCAACTGCCTTACACAGCTCTTGGAAATGAATGATGATTGGGAACCAGAGTCAAGCAATGCACGCACTTGTAGGCCGTTTCCCCATGCATCCTGAATATGTACTAGTGCAGTACCAAGAATTACAGTGGGTGCTGGAATCCCTGAACTTGTCAACGATACCACATGAGAGCCATTTTCTGGACCCACATCACGCACAGGTCTATTAGCAATGGATGTGTTACCATTTACCTCACTGCTTCCTCGTATAACTCCACTTCCTTCAGTGTCTGAATTACCTTGCAGCTCACTAGACCCTTTATCACTTGAATGAAGTAATGATTGATGACGTCGATCACAATGAGTACACTTGAAGGTTGAAGTGCAGTCCCTGGCCTTATGGTGTTTCAGACAATTGAAGCAAAGGTTATGAACTCGCACCTTCTCACGTTTTTCAGGGTTTGATAGGCTGGCAAACACTGGGCATCTGTAAATTGTATGACTACTGTGACAAATGACACATTCTTGCTCCTGAGAATTTGAAAAAAATACTCTACGCATAGTTTGAGGTGCCCCTGGATGCATCTGTTTTCTGACAACATGCCGTGATGTAGAGCTAATCGATAACTCAGAGATGTCAGCTGCTACCAATGCCTTGCAGCGACTTTCCAGGAAATCAAGCAGTTGTTCAAAACTTGGCATTTTCACATCCTTGTGTGCTAACTCAAATTGGCACCGAGTGTCTGAATCCAACTTTGGCAACACAGTATTTAAGAGCACAAAACTCCACTCACTCACCAGGAATTTCAACACCTTCAAGGCACCAAGGTTTATCACATCAACTAGTTTCCTTAAAGCAAGCGGATTTGCAGTTAATGCTGGAAACCTTGTTATATTTTCCCAATGAGCAGTCGCTATTTTTCGCACATCCTGGTACCTATCTGTCAAGGTCTTCCATGCCAGCTCATAATTTTCTGTTGAGAGTGGCAGGTTTTTGATGAGATTAAATGGGTCTCCTGATAATGAGGTAAGTAAATATTGGTGTTTCTCCACGGCTGACAAGAATTTATTTTCATGCACCAATGCATTAAATAAGTCAAAGAAACTAGTCCACTGACTAGTTTCACCAGAAAACGTTGGTAGCTGTAGTTTAGGAAGTTTCACACAGCTGGACACAGGCCTTTGTTCTGCTCGAGAAACTTGAGAAGAGATAACAGGAGTAACAATTCTAGTGTAAATTTCCTGAATTCTGTAATATGCAATATCAAATTCTTCAATTTCGGCATCATAACTACTGGCACATTGGTCACTCACCTCACTTGACTTGGAAGCAAGCTGTATCTGTCCATCTTCAAATTCATCTCTAAGCTTACTAATATCCTGAAAATGAGCCTTGAATAATTCCACACGGCCTTTATCCTTCTCCACCTCATTAGCTAGTTTCACCAAACGGTTCATACGCCCCTTAACGAGCTGCAATCTTGCTTCTAATTGACTTCGAGACATCTTAAAGCAGGGAACAATCTTCACAATTGTTAAACGTAAAAAAAAATATCAAATGGTAAACGTAAACAAAAACACTAGATTCAATTACATCTGAATAGAATCAAAATCGATTTTCAATATCTTGATTATGTATTCAAGTTCGACATAAATACGTCATCAACCACACATTACGCTTAACCTCAACCGATCACCACACGTATTTATCAATACGCCCAACCAACTTTACGAACATATCCACAGGACGCAGACTGTATTTCTGTGCCGATTCGTTGTATATCCGGCCTGGAGGACCAATGTTTACCATCGAACGGTACCGCTCCCTTGTTCTGAAGTTGAATCCATGCTTCCACCGGAGGACCACGCAGGTAATTGCGACTGATATAAGTCCACGAAATTGTCCATACACACGTCACCGCACCAGTCCTACATCCCACAACACGTATTGTGTGCACGGCACACCCATTGTTCCCGGTAATCTTCAACCAACCACCGAAGTTACTCCAAAATTCCGCACATAACGAACTCTCTAAAACCACGAACCGAACAGTCAGAAAATGGCGCCTGGTAACGGTATTCTTCCACAGTCAGTGTCACCAACATCTCAAAGTTAAATTACTTACTAACATCATTTATAGACTAGTTTATACGAAACAACTTGGGTTAAAGGATACTTTAACCTTGCGTGAGTATTAGTGATCTGCAAATAATGGTACTTTTCAGGGATATATTCGCAAATATAGAAATGATGTGGGTTTTCGCAAATGTACTTACTTTTCGCGTTTTCATACAAAATTCGCGATCACGAAAAATTCCAGGCCCTAGGCATGACTCATGTTCGAGGACGTTCAGGTTCTATGTTGATGGGAGTAGCTAGTTTAGAATAAATTTATTAGCTTGAACCTTTTATCCGTATAACATCATGACTTTCAAGTCTTAGATTTTTACCTGTGTGAGCAAAACAAAATCATTTTCTCTCCATAGTCACATAATTTCCTAATGATGTGCCACCCAAAATTTTAGATTTTATTTGTATAAGCAAGAATTTGTTACTTCTATGTTAGATTCCGAGTGACCTCGTATCTTAAATGAAAGTTTAAATTTATTTTTTAAATTTTCAATAATGAAAATCTGCTCACCAAATGGCTGAGATACTTATTGTTTTATTTAAACATTTTCATTATTATTATTTATGAAATAGTAAAGTTTCTTTTAAAAAATTTGTGTCCAATAATACAAAATAATAGCATTTTGATGTAATGTGCATTTATTAGGGCTGTACGGGATAGGTAATTTTGGTTCGGGAAAAATTCGGGCGGGAAGCTATGATTTCCCTCGGGAAACGGGACGGGAACGGGAATTATTTAAAAGTGCAATATGTATCCAAGCAAATTTATTTATTTCAAAAATGGGCTATCAAAAACATATCATTTTAACTTTTAAAAGCCATAGTATTAAAATAAAAATTTAGAAAAATAAACAATACTATGAAATGCCTCCATTTTCGTTTATGAACACCAGTTCCTCTGTATGTTCTGAGGAAAGGGACATACGCTTGGGGGATATAATGTTCCCAGCAGAAGAAAACACACGTTCACTTGCTGTTTCTGTTGCAGGGATGCCTAAATACTGCATTGCAACTTTGCACACGTTAGGGAACGCATCTTTTCCTTTTTCTCTCCACCACTTGAGGGGATCATCACTTCTTTGTACAACAGGCATACTGAAATAGCAATCAGTTTCTGATGACATGATCTGGTTACTTGATTCGCTCTCAGCAAGTTCGTCAAAAACACTCCAGAGAGAAGTAGAACTCTGTGCCAACTCACTGGTACCTGCAGTTGTTACTGAAAGAAAAAGAAACACCACATTCTTACACAATGCTATAGTGGCTTTTGTATAAATAAAATAACTAGGCCTACAAATAAATTAAACAATACCTGGTTGTGCCGTTGCCTGTGTGATTTCTTTTACTTTTTTATCCAGGTGGTTACGTGCCAAAAGTTTTTCTTCCGTTGGAATTACAACAGCCTTAAACCTCGGGTCTACTAACATTGCAGTATAGTATGGCTCTTTTCGATCGTAGCATGGAAATCGTGCTTGGAGAGCCAGAAGTACCTCATTTGCAAACTCCCATCCCTGTTTTGCATTGGTGTTGATGTAGGCCTTCAGACAATTTTTTAGAGAAAAAATGACCGGAATGACCATTGATGCTGATGGTGAACGTTCACCACAAAGTTGGGTTGTAGCATCATACAATGGTTGCAATATATTAATGTAAGAGTCAATAAGGTTCCATTCACTCAACTGCAGATTGTCCATGTTCAGTGTTGGTAAGTGACGAGAAAGAGGTATCTTGTTGTCAAACAATCTCTTCAGCATTAAAAACTCTGAATTCCATCTTGTCTGACAGTCTTGAATCAAGTTTAGTACCGGCAGATCTAGTTCTTCTTGAATTCGATGCAACTGTTCAGTTGCTCGCGCACTGTGTTTGTATCGTCGAACAATCGAACATGACTTTTTCAGTACCTCTTTGATCTCACATGTTACTTTAACAGCATCTTGCAATACAAGCTGCAGTGTATATGCAAAGCACTGCAGCTGCGTAAACTTAAGTTTGCATAGTAAAAGTCCCAACTTAAGGTTTCGTCCATTATCACTCACAATGTAGATGTCCACTTTGTCCCCTGCATTTTCTAAGTCCCATTCATTGAAGCACTCTACTAGTTTCTCACTAATTGCTTCACCAGTGTGTCCACCAGGAAAGCTGTAACACCCTAAACAGTACTTCTTCATGTCGAAATGTTCAATAAAATGACATGTCAGCGACATGAATGCTTCGTTGCTAGCAGATGTCCACAAATCACAAGTGAATGATAAAGAAGCAATTTTGGATAAACTTATTGCATTGGCAATATGTTCAGACATTTTGCCTTTGTTTTGTTGTACAGTTCAGGTATTACTCTTCTTGAAAAAGTGTTACGAGATGGCACTGAATAAAGTGGTTGAGCTATTTTAAGGACTTTTTGAAATTTATGATTTTCCACTGTACTGTATGGCAACATAACATCAGCTATCCATTCCCCAATACAGTTTGTCAGTGAAATGGCCCTGTCATGTGTTGAAGGCCATTTGTAAGCTTCGTCTAAGCGAAGTTGCTTCTTTGTTGGTTCTAAAGTTTTTTCCCCAATATTTCCGCCTTTCCGTGTTGCTTCTATCTGTTAAAGTTCTTTTTTCAAATTTGGATGTTGCATCAGATGTCGAAGCAACCCAGATGTGCTACCAAAATTGGTTTTTAAAACCTTTTTGCATTGTTTACACTGTGCAGACACATTATCTGGCATTTTTTGGTAAAAAGACCAGATAGGAGTTTTTAATTTGGTGTGGCGACTTTCCATGATGAAATTCACGTACGTAAACACACACACCTTATGTAAACAACTTCACACTAAAATACTCGCCAACACAGATAATATCACAATGCGTTTAAAACCGGAGTAAAATACATTGAATATCTTGTTCTGTAAAGAAAGGAACCTGAATCTCTGGCGCTCGGCTTTGTGTGTGGAACAGCATCGGTGACAAACTTTACGATATGTAAATATTTAGAAATAACATTTCACCACAGTTTCTCTCAACGCCTATCTTTGCTTTCACCGTCGTTTGTCCTAAACACCAAATTTATGAACGTTCAAATACATTTCGATGTAATATACATCAGTGTCGCCAACGTCTTTCCGCAACATTTCTTATTCGTTAAAACGAACATCACCGAACATGCACGAAGACGCCATATTTACAAGACTTTGAACGTTCACATCACCAAACGTTTTACTCATGGCCGTATGGTACACCTTGGCAAGTGGCACAAAAAAAAATGTTTACAATGGCAAACGAAGCTGAGAAATTTCCGTGGCCACAAACGCACGTAGTAAAGTAAACTAAATACAGTTTACACAATTCGCTTTACTTTTATTGTTCCGTCTAAACTTGTGTCACGGTTAGCTATAAAATGGAGCGCTAATGCAACATTAATTGTGGGAAATGCTTTGCATTAAACGGAAAAATAATGCATTAAAACTATAGGGAAAATGACGGTGCCAGTAAAAAAATACGTTAATTACGCAAATTCGTATATCTCAGGTACGTAAAAATGAGGTTCTACTGTAATCACAGAAAACTCATGTTCCGTTACGAAGACACCTAAAGATAGGTTACGCAGTGATTTTATCAGAAAAATTATCAATATACATTTTCGGGAAAAATTCATTCCCGAAATTTCCCGAAAAATTGGGATCCCGCCCAGCTCTAGCATCTATGTCTTTGGGGAATGTGTGAAATTATTTGGACTCAACTCACGCAGGCTGGTACAGATTAAAAAATGCTTTTTGGTTCGGAAACCATTTGTCAAAGCCTTGCAAATAAAATGTTACTTATGTCACAGCTGTATAGTTTGATATCATTATTTCAAAATAAATAACTTATATATCAATTTTCTGAAACCAAAAGCCCAAATTTAAGAATTGGCATTGGGTTTTTCTGTACAATATGGTCTTGGCCAGTTTTTCTTCAACTGCCTGAGTAGATAACTTAAATGAGTCTATTTTAACTACTTGTCTGAAGATATCTTGTCTTGAATGTTCGTAATACGAGAAGGCTTGTAACTCGAGATTTCTCGGAATCCCAGACAACTTGTTATTTGAGGTGATAGGGACGGCTGGTTATCAACTTGTCGAGTAGTAGGACTTGGGGTTTGTTTGCAGTGTCTGCGAGTGGAACGCCGTCCGTCCAGGTTACCACCGCCCTGCCTCAGGCACAGGCTCCCATCAAGCTGCCGCCACTCAGAGTGGCCGAGCACACACACCTTCCTCCGCAGCCCATATATCCACCACACTCGTGAGTTCACTTCGTTTCCTTCTGTATTTGTTTAATCAAAAACCACTTAACTTTTGAGGTACAGTAAGTCCTTGGTTTACGTCGGGGTTTTGTTCCTGAAAACCGCGACGTAAATAGAAACGACGCAAAATGAGCCATGTTTCATGCCACCGGCCGACCACGGCCCAAGGTCGGCCGGAAGCGCTGGCATACAGACGTGACAACGGGAAATTTTATCAGCAAATTACAACCCACAGCGTGGGAAACAAGTCCAACTAGTACTTCTCAGCTTAATAGAATGGTTATTTAACCAGCTGCTTTATTACCTTTATTGATTGAAATATAAAAACAGATATATAGTCGTTTGGAAGACATCTTATGAAGAAAAAATCATAAATTGCAGTGAGCTGATACTGTAGGCCTACTACAAACGCATTTAATCACGATAAAGTTAACAACGGCACGTTTAAAACTCCGGCCAACTCAATGATATCATAGCGACTGAAGTGTAGAGCTGTAGCAAACCGTATGTATTCGTTACTGAGTAACGGGTGCGGCATCTAGTAACGAGTAACGAAACGTTAGACACGAATGCATTTCGTTGCTCGCATTTTTCGTATGTTTTACGCATGCGCGCGCTTATTCGTTACAAAGAACGATGTTTGTTTATTAAGAAAAGTATAATTTGGAAATTTGTCGTCCAAGTTTTTTACTGTTTATTAAAGGTATTGTGTGTGTAGACAAAGTTTGAGATTGGAACAGAAACAACGTAAGAAAGTATTTTTTACAAATTATAAATATGTATGTTTTTGTTTTTTATTATCGCGTATTTTCACGTTTTTTGTTCTTATCTTAAAAGAGATATTATAATAAAGCTGCTCTAATGAGATTTTATTGTTTCTTGGTTAACAAAAGCTGTTAATTATCAAATACTTTTAATTGTTTATATTCGATTTATTATTATTTACGCGACGTCATACTGTACGCGTACGAAATACGACTCGATTCATTGCTGTTACATAACATAGCATGTTATGCGGTATCAGAAGTAACGAGTAACGATACGAAAGTAACGAGTACTAATTGTTATAGTAACGAATACATACGGGTACATTTTTTTTAGTTACTTTTACACCTCTACTGAAGTGCCAAGGAGTTGGACGAAAAGGGGTAGGAGAAAATGCTGTGTCGTTGCGGGAAGTAGATAACACTTCTAGGTGCGAGATACGTGGGTGGCCGAGCGGGCGGGCTGGTAGTATTGCATCACAGCCCGGAGAGCAGCGGAGAGCAGGAAGCGTCCCTCATGATGTATGATAAGATAAGGCGGTGAACGTGTAGCTTACGCTACATAGCATAAATTAACTACCGAAGGAAACAAAGAATTATAAACGAATTATATACGGTGTTTTGGTTAAATTTGGTTAAAATAAAGATTTACGGTCATTGTAAACGACGTTATTGTGAATCAGCGACAACTTAAATTGAAACATGAGTACTCAAACATTAGCGACGTTAATCCGAAACGACGTAAATCGGTACGACGTAAATAGAGGACTTACTGTATTGTAATTCAACAATTATATTAATGATTTGTAAAGTTGAGAATTGGGTTCTTTATTCAAATTTAAATATTCCGTGCATAAGGCAACATTTTACAGAGGAAATCAATCATAGCTTTAAAATTGAAAAATGAGAAAATTCAACATTGTACTTATGGCGAAATTAACGAACCAAAGGGGAAGCTGAATTGTTGCCCCTTGGATGGGCAGCCCTTCAGGATTTTTCTGGCAATGGTTTGTGTGTACAGCAACTGGAAGGGCAGCCCACCCAATTTCTGAAAATATGTTTCTTTAAGTGTTCAAATAATCCTGAAAACTTGCCCCTTGGAAGGGCAGCCCATCAGGATTTTTCTTACAGTAGTGTTTTTGAAAGGTCTGAATTGTTGCCCCTTGGATGTGCAGCCCATCAGGATTTTTCTGACAGTGGTGTTTTTGAAAGGTTGTCTGAATTGTTGCCCCTTGGATGGGCAGCTCTTCAGGATTTTTCTGACGGTGGTTAGTTTAGGTTAGGTTAGGTTAGATTAGGTAAGGTTAGGTTTGGTCACTTTACAAACTAACCACTGTCAGAAAAATCCTGAAGGGCTGCCCTTCCAATGGGCAACAATTCAGTCGCCCCGAACCAAAGTAATTAAATGTCTCGGTTGGGAAAATGTATCTCTTCTGGAATGTCCTAATCAGGTATTTCCTGCGCACAGTCCTAAATGAGGCCAGACACAGTCTTTGCGGTGTTGTGAGTTGAGGATGTAGAGTTTATTGGTCGTGCAGCGCGCGACTGTCCGTGGAGGACCGGCCCGGGACACCGACCATCGACGAGAGGAACCTGGAAGGGGGGTCGACCCACCTGGTGGCCGCCTTGCCGGACACGTCGGTGCCGCCACCCAACTTCAACCCCCCTCCCCCGGGAGAGACCCCACAGCACTTCCAGATCAAGACTCTGGAGCCCATGCGGTCGCAACGATTGGGGTTGTCGTATCGGCAAGAGCACTCCTATGGCCATCGGTAAGTTTTAGTGGAAACCTCTTTAATTTTTCTTGCATTTTATGGTTGATCAATTTTACATTGTAATCCTAAGTTATTGTTTTCACAGCTTTATTTTTGTGGCTTTGATTTATAACAGTTTTATACATATATTAGTCAGCATTGAAGGAAATGCTGATTGTGTTGACTTTATCATAATATTATTATTTTTTTTGTTTTGTCATCATTGTGTGGTTTGTTTGCTCTAGCATATTCCAGTTTCTATTGTGTTGGATATCCTGAGATTTTAAAGTAATATTGAAATATTTTTTTGCAGGATGTGTGTGTTCAGAATTTATTTTGGAAACTAAAATTTTTTTAATTTTTCGCTGCTGTATGTGGTTTTATGTTCACTGGGAAACGAAAATGTGTTGAGTAATAATAGCGTGAAGCAAGTGCTAGGGATGTGTAAATGTTGGTGTCTGTGTTGGGAATGGGTTACCGACTCTTTGTACGCCGGCTGTGAGCATGAGCTGTTTTGTGGACGTGCTGAGTGTTGGGGAAGGAGTGCGCAACCACGCCTGCCGCTGGCGGCGGTCCTTGCACTCAGACCTGTGACCTCTTGTGTGTTTATTCTGGTGTCAAGTAGTGGTACTAGGCTGGGAGGCCAGGCTTCGGATTACATCCCCGGCCCCATGGGCCCCCTTTCCTTGCGGCCTCCCGCGGCGCCCGACCACTCTCGCGCGGTCGTCCCACAGCCGGCACCCGTCACGGGGTAAGTGTCCCGCACGGCTCTCCGGGCGGCATGGCACGTCTTTTCCCTCTGTCATGCAGTTCCTCTTCCGCTAACACGCTCGTTGCTCGCTGGCTGTTTGTGACCACCATTTCCCGTGCACTTTCGTTTCTTTTGGTTACTTGTAAACATGTTTGTGCTGTTTCTGTTTTATGTGTACTCTGTGGCATATCTTTCCTTAATTCTTTGTCTTCACTCTTTTTTTTTATTGTGGCTTGGCATGTATTTAAATATCCATTTTTTTTTTATCTCCTTAAGTGTTTTGTGTTTCTTCAGTGCTTAGGCATTCAGTTGGAAATTCAGTAGAATAGGCCACGGGCCCAGACAATCCTCGAAATGTAGTTGATTGATTTATTAACTTGTCATGGGAAACCAGGAAGCGTTGGAGGATTTTCGGATGGTGTGTTTTTTTGGGATTTTGAATTGTGATTTGGAGCGAGAAGATATCCTTTTCTGAAATCTACAGACGTAGGTACCTTTGAGCTGTGGGTGGTTTCTGAATTGCTTGTCGTGTTTATTGTAACCTTTGATATTTTCACTGCAGATTAACCGACATGATGTATGCGGTGTGAATTGATGTTTGTGTCGAAAGGTATATACTTCTTTATTCTGGATCAGAATACAGTTTCAGGTTTAGGAAAAATTTGCTTGATTTTTAAATTTAATTTTTAATTTTTATTTACCGGTATTTGTAACATGCCTATCAACTATTAGAGTTAGTTAACTTCAGAGATAGGCACAATACAGATACATAATAGACACAATACTGACAGGACTAACAAAAATTAATTAGACTCTATGAGGTGGGATACACCAAGAAGTTAGTTTTAACAAATCGTTAGGTTGAGTTAGCTACATTATAAATGGTGAGAATACTTAAAAATCATGTGGACTGAGGGTTAGGTAAGGTGAGCAATAGAAAGTCACTGTAAAATTGAATGGTTGGATACATTAAGAATAATATAAAATAGTAAGGACAGTTGGTTGGGTTAAAAAAGCTACCTTATAACTTCATAGTTCCTAACACGACTCCACAGTATCTATCCAGACATCATGGCCATCCTGTCCATCCAGTTTCTTCAGCCACCAGTCAGATTTAAAAAGTCCCTTATAGCATAATTAAGCAACATAAGTAGTACTCAAAAATTTATTTTTCAGACTCTTTTCGTCAAACATCATACATTCTTCAACATGTTATTTTTTAATGTCGTTAAATATATGTACCAAAAGCCTGTGCGTAAACTATAACCTTGAAAAATGTGTAAATGAACAGAAAAACAACTCCACGTATTTTTTTCCCCTCTGCTTTTTTTATGGTTACAAAATTAATGTTCTGACTGTGAAAATGGCAATATTTAGGCATTTTCAAACTTGAATTCAAGCATTTATGTATTTAAAAAAAGGGGAAAACATTTTACGACGTGTAATGTACCTAATAACTTCAATTGTATGCAAAAATTAAATTGTCTGCCAGTTTGACTAGATAGTAAGGATTAGGAATATACATGCTGATTCACTTTAGTTTGTGCTGAACAGCGATAATATCGATTGTCATTTTAGTAGAGAAAAAATACACATTAAAATATTTTCTTTTCTTAGTTTGTTAACTGCATTACAAATCTATTATGTACAGCAATCTATTCCAAAATAGTGTCTTTTACAATGTTTTGAAATATAAGAGGAATATACGTTGTATGTTTTTCAGGCAGTGTAATTAAGTAAAATTATTCATATTCCAAAAAAAAAAATTAAAAAATAATAATGAAATAATACTACAAATTATTTGCAAAAAAAAAAGTTACATGATTGTTTGTTAGTTGTACATGTCAAAAATGCATTGTGTTAAAAAGACCACCGAGTCTTGTTCTGTCAATTACAACGAACTTGACTGTTGAGTCACGGTTCAGCTACTTGCTCGACTTGACTCAGGTTTTCTAGTCTCAGCCCATCTCTGATTATCATGTACACATTTGTCTAATTTATCAAGTTATTAATCTTTATGAAATGTAATTGTTATTGTTTATTGAACAGTTATCAACCTTTAAACTGGGGTACTATGATACTAATATTGTCAAGATTTACAGTTTACATATTTACAGTTTAGTTTGGAATTGTAGCAGCTGCTAACAAAAAAGGATATTTAAGTAATCTCTTCATACTATATTCTTTGCTAATATTTTTAAATCAAAACATGAAATAAAAATACCACAGGAAAGCGCAGTAGCTCAGAAATGCTTTTTGTAATCAAACTATGAAAATAAATCTTGAGCGGTTAGTAAATGACACGTTAACACCATTGTTCTGTATGCTGTTTGGCGGTTCTGCCTGGCTGACACATTCACCCACTAACTCATAATCCAATGTATTCTTTTTCCATTTAAGGAAGCTGGTCAAACCAACATAATGACTAGAATAATTTAAAACTTTATGATTTTGGTAATAAAATCTATAACCGAACATCAATGAAATTAAATTAAGTTAAATGGCATGCCTATAAAAATTATTTTTAGTTACATAAAATTATTTTGCTTGCTGTTTGCCACTACGAGTCGGGTCGTGACTTTTGCACGGGAGTGAGGGAAACCGGTTGACCTTTCTTACCTCGCCATGCTTTGTGCCGTTTTAAAAAAACATTTGGCTTCGTTTTGCCAAATAAGATTTCAGTAATTGCGAGTGACAAAAAAAATTAATAATATTGCACTGTAAGGGGAGAGAAGAAGTGTAATTGAAACTTGTGATGAAGAGCCCAAAAAATTAGTGTTTTCGTAGGTGAGTACACGTTTACAGAAACTCTGCCTTTTTTATTTGGCTACTGCATAGTTACGTAGGTGAATTCATCGTCAGTAGGAGCAAAGCCAAATGCAAGGGCTGTTTGTGTGTGCATTTGCATATGGGGATGTGAGCAAGTGCGTGCATTCACTCATACATGTTTTCATGTGCGTTTATATACTAATTTTAACATGTGCTTGTGTGTGTACATAAGCCTTTTTTTTTAAACAGCACATATTTCACTGAGTATATTCTAAATTAACAAATATTTAATCCCTAATTTCTGAGCTTAGTTTTAAAAAAAAAAAGTTTTAATTCAACCGCTTTTACCTAAAAACTGTTTAATAAATTCCAATTTTTTTAATCTTCAGGCACATTATTTGTGGTAAAAAATTTAAATATTAATACAATTTTACTATTTTAATGGTGATTTAGCTAGATTATTGTAAATACTTGTATTTTTTTATAGTTTGCTTTACTTAAGAAAAATATTTACCCAACTAGTATAATGCAATTTTTTTACACACGTGTTGGTAGTTTATTGGTGTGCATTCAGTTTAAAATTTACTGTAATGAATCATTACTAAAGTGAAAATATCCTAATTCTTTGGTTTGGCACATTCTATAATTCGTCACCGATCGAACCATTAACATTCAGTAAAAACCAGTTAATTTCTTGAAAATAGTGAATTTTTTAAAATTTCTATATTTGTGAAATAGATTAAAAGAGATCATATTTTCATGATTCACATGGTTTTTGTTAATATAGGAAGACCTGGAATGTTGGACAATCTTGGTGTTTAGTGTGCCTTAAAATATGTTGCACTCAAGTCCAGCGCATACTGATTTTAAGATGATTTCATTTGTACTGGGTGTATATCAACCGTGACAACCAGGAAAACTGGGAAAATGCCAGAGATTTGACATGACCTTGGGACAAATTGGGAAAAATCCATGAATTTCTGGATGATTCCAGAAATGTTAATTTGTGCTAGTAATGCTTTCCTCTTCACTTTTTTTCTGTTCCACACCACCTGGCCAACATTGATGTCTTTGTGAGTGAATGCATATTGCTGGAATCATAGTACCGGGATAGTGCAAAGCGTAGGACGTGATGCGATATCCAAATGCACGTCCACGGCCCACCCCTTCCCCCTTATAGTTTTAACAGGCCTCTGGGATGGTTACCTTAAGAGATTAAAAAATTATCTTTTACTCTGAATTAAAAAAAAAAAGAGTGCTTGCACAAATTTTTTTTTGGCCAAGCAGGGCACATACTGCAAAGCATGCACCCTTTGTAACATTCCACGTCTCGCCCACTCACGGGAGCGATAAGGATAACAAATCCATGTCGCTGCATTAATTCTCGTGACATTTTTGAAGTGGTATATAGTTAAGGCCCACATCTAATAAACTAACATTTTAAGGATAATTTATTTATTTTTCCTTCTGAAATTTGTGTCAATTGGACTTAGCATTCGTTAAAAGATACAGTTGCGCCTTGCATTGTGCTGTGTTTATTCTTGATGTGGTAACAGGTGTTTTGTTCCAACATGCTTGTCTTGGGTATTATTATTTTTTTTTTGGAAAAATATCTGCTGTTAAAATAAATTAATTTTGGTTTTGAAAACTTGTCAAGTTCGTGCCAGAGATGACTCAACATGGATTTGGTGCGAAAAATAGCATATTTTGGCGTATAGAGATTGGGAATGAGTAAATTTTATCTTTTCAAACCTTTGCAAAATACTTTCTAATACTAGTGACAAAGTTGATTTAATGATTTTAAATGAAAGCTAACCTTTGTGTTATACCTGATGTACATTTACATTTGCTATGTTTTCATAGATCCAGATAATCAAAAATAAGTGTACATATTTGCATACAAGGGAAAATGTTTAGTTTTATTGTTGTTATTTGTAACTTGCTGAATGTTTCACACTTCATAAATATTTCCATTGGGATGTGTTTGCAATGACAAGTATTTAGACATAGGGTTATATTTACATGAGGTGTGAATCAGCTGTAATATTTCGCAGAATATACCTCAAGTTTCCCTCAGCTGTCAACTACGTTTCCACCTCCTCATGGTCGTAGTATAGGGCTTTGTGACCTTGGCTCTGTGGCTTGTGAGGATATACTGCCTGTACACACTTTAGTATCTGCAGCATAGTGTAATCCCCACTTACTGCTATTACGTAAAGGATATATAATGGTATACAACACCAGTAAGCTGTAGTCTGTGGTTCCATGAATATCCCAGAACTCTTAAAAGTTTTTTTTGAGTAGTAATAATATTTATACATTTCTTTTTAAACAATCTTGCTGAGTTAGATTTGTTTATAAAATATTATACAAATGTTTGTATAAAAAACTGATGCAGTCTTCACAATTACAAATTGTGCCCTTTTTCCTGAAACATATGCTGACCATCTGAAAAGCAAGGCTGTAGTATATATTTGGCCATCGTGACAATCAATGGCGCAACAACAGGGGGGGGGGGGGGGGGGGGCAAGGGTATTTTGTCCCCCTCTGAAACCTTGAAGTGGGGGCAAATGGGGGCAAAGAAAGTGCTGTGTAATCAATTTTTAGATGATAAAACTGCTTAAATAGCACCATTTTTCACCTTGAAATACAAATTTTCCCGGGGGAGGACCCCCCCCCCCCCCCCCCTTTGGAAATTTAGTTGTTGCGCCCCTGGTGACAATAGCTTGGAACCAGTGTAGCGACACATCATCAGTGGCATAGTTTCTCAAGAGTTATAATACTATGCAATTTAAAACGTTATTTCTTTAAATTCACTAAACACACTTAGACTATTTGTTTTTGTTTGGTGACTGGATAAGGTTCTACTTTGCATATGTCACTAAGGGCCTGAGGTCCCTAATAGACGAGCTTAAAACACCGGGCAACATGCGGCTGGTTCAATTCTGAAACCACCTCACATGTAAACAAGCGTGTCAACTGCACGTGTGACAGCGTTGTTGGCGGGTTGGTTGGCTGGAACGCAACCCTATTATCATGTATGTTTTTTAAGGTCAAATCTGTTGTGTCCGGGATTCCGGGAGGATAGACATATCGACAAGATTATTTCTTTGTATTCTTTGTATTGTATTTATTTCATTTAAGCATACGTTTTAAGACATTTATAAAGATAGTACGTAGTTCTTATGATTCAGTGGAAAGGGTACATGTGCACTTAGCCGGCTGATGCGTAGCGAATGTTTGTAATCTGAAAACGTCAGCGGGCATGTACACAGAACTGTTTGTGGGACTCCTGTATGCTGTAAAAACCGAGGTTGATTATGCGTTTGCATCGCTGCTGATTCCTGGAAGCCGGAGTGCCTCGTGACCGGATGCCTGAAAAACTGAACTTTGATTAGGGCGTTGATGGCGGTGGACTGATGTGGGAAGACGCTCAGGAATAGCGAGCAGAGGACGCTAGGCTCTTGGAGGGAGCGGATGTCTAGAATGTAATTATGGTTGCAGCTGACTTGTACGTAAATGAAGTGTAGAGTTGGGAGCAGGAGTAAATGAGATCTTCCACAGATTCATTGAGTTCCTTCTTGGGGTACCTATCCCTTAATTTTGGCTATCAGTGAGTGTACCGCTCGGCACTCGAACCCACCTAAGGCCTGACTTGCACAGTAATTGGCAGACGGGCGCAACAAATTTGATCAAGCAAAATTATTATTTTTTTTTTTTTAGTTACCTATGTATTAATGCTTGATAACTATTTTATATATTTCTGTATCATGTTTTATAATATCCACGAATCAGAAGAAATGGTTAAACTTACATTTCCTGAACTTGGAAAGCTAGATATTTTATTTTAGAACTTAACCAATAAAGCATATCACTAACTTCAGATTTTTTCTTTTCATTGTTCACAAGCAACACTTGTGAACAGAAGTTATTTAAGAAACTTTGCCTACTCACACCTACACACAACTTTATGATGGGATTCTTTTGAAAAGTACACCTACTGTTGTCTTTTGATTATACCTCACAATCTTGGATTTTTAAATAATTGGCTACAGCTTGTAGCTGCTCACATGAAATAATCAGTTTTTTTTGTCAGCCTGTAGTTAATGCCAGGAGATATTATTTATGCCTTGTGCGAATAATTACAATATATATTTTTAAATAAGAATTATAGCTTTGTATGTGCATCATAAAATTTCACCTTGCTTCGCTTGCAGTCTGTTGACCAAATTAAGATGCCCGATGGAATACATGGTGATCATGATGCATAACCTCAGCCAAACCTTGTAGAATTTTAAATTTCAAAAGTGGCCAGTTACCATAAATCTAACAAAAAAGAAATTTTTTTTAAATTTTTATTTTCTTCTGTAAGTAAAGGGATTATTCTCAATTTCGTTTATTTGACATAACCTTTCATAATTTATAAATGGGGCTTTTTCTGACATTTTTTATCTTGTGCATGTCTATGCATGAACATGATTTGGGAATGATGCATGGGTAATTGTTTGTCTCTGTGTTTTTGAAAACTTTTACTGTGTATTTATGTGGGTGCACGCACTTGCGTATTTATGTGCTTGTGGAAATATTTGCTTTAGTGTTTCATCATTTTTTTTTATGTAGGGTATTAATGCAAGTGATTTTAAATCATTTTAACATTTTTTTTGTGTCTGTTTTATTGAAAACTTTAATGTGTATGTATGTGTGTATGAACTTGTATGTGTATGTGCTTCTGCAAATATTTGCTTTTATGTTACATCAACTAAAGTTTTTTATTTTCATTTAGTATACTAATGCAAGTGATATTAAATCATGAAAATTATTTTTTTCTTTCCCTTTCTGTAGGAGCTATCCTCACAGTCAGTATGATCATAACCGTCCAAGTTATCACCATGATTCTGGTAAGTTACCTGTATTTACTTGGTGTAGAACGTAATTTATATACATCCATTTTGATAAAAATTATTTATGTGCATCATATATGTTAGTGTAAATCTTTTATTAAAAAAAATATATGTTGTAAAATATTTATTGGATTTTAAAAATAAACCAGAATGCTTAAAAACTCAATTCTTTTTCAGTATTTAATTTTTCTGTAAATAACTGAAAATAAAGTATTAAAATTTATTAAAATGCTTCTAGATTGTTAGGAATACATTAAATTCCCTACTTTACTCATCTTAAGGGATCAGGAGAAAAAAAATGATGAATTGTGGGAAAGTGTAAACATTTGGGATCATGATTTAGGATGACAGAAAACTGATGTTAAAAGTAAGGAAAATATAAAATCAAAATTTGTGAAACTGGGGAAAAGAAGGAGGAAGGAAGGGAAAAAAAATAAGTTGAGAGTATGGAAAACTGTGAATCATATTGTCAGTTAAGTTTGTCAAACAATTGGAATTCACTGAATACAAATAATATTTAGTATGACATTAACAATTTTAGCTTTGGATTGGATTTTTATTGTTATCATTGTTTTAATATATTTCATAAATGATTTAATTTTTGCAAATTATCATAAGATAAAAATATTATTGCTTCTATTAGTTTTATTGTGGTCTCTTTGCTCCATACAAGATTGCTTTTTTTACAATTTAAAAATACTTTTGATATTTTATCCTGCAATTTTAACATTGTAAATATAAGACAAAAATTGGGAAATAAAAAAAAATACACCCACTTAGTGTGATGCAGGAAAAAATGTAATCAAGGAATTGTTAAATAGAGTTTCTTTTATGTTTATAAAAGTAGACCTTCTTGAGATGTGGAGTTTTTACTGTGACGAGGTTAGAGTAGGATTTAATTCATAAGCTATAATTTTTGGAATCTATATGTTATGTTTGAGGTCAGTGCCGTGATTTCTTAAAGGAATACGAACTAAAAGTGTTGGTTTCAATAAATTTTGGGCAATTACAATTTTTTTTATTGTTTAATATTCCAAATTTGGCTTTGTTAAAGCATAGTTTATCCTATGAAGTCATTGTTATTAATTTTGAATTAATTTTGAGAATATAAAAATGTCAGTGAACACAATGTTATGAACTATGCAATACTCTTTGTCAGTTCTCAACCTTAATGATGAAAAATTTACATTATTAAAAGTTAAAATATTGTTTTAGCAAAGGAAGCATTGAAAGCAATATTGCTTCTTTCAGGTCGTATGTATCCTTCTTTGATGCTGCGGGTGTTTCTTAATTTCCATTTTTGTTGTTGTCGTATGACTAGAGCTGTGCCGATACGAATCACCAGAAGCTGATTTTGCCGATTCACAATACATTTGTAATTTTTTAGCCAATGTTACTGAAAAATTAAAGTGTCATTTATAACCAAAGAATCAACCAACTAAATTTTCCAGTCTCTCTTAGTAAATTTGTGTTTTATTAAGAAAATAATAGGTCGTCAACAAACGGATGAAAACAAGCTAAAAATAAGAGTTAAAAAAAAGAGAGGTTATTTTCTGTTTATAAACTGCGAACGAAGAATGTTCGTTTTGTGACTAGACTAAACACGTTTATGCAGTTTTGAATATCAGTTTTAGAAAAGTTAATGCAAATAAATGATTTATGTACAACAGAAACTTATGTCTTTCTGCTGCAAACTACCTGTTTGTACCTGCTTCTAGTGTTTAATCTGAGAGACTTTTCAGCACATGTGGTATTTTTTATGGCACTAAAATACATTAATTGAAGTATTAAGAATGTTTTCTTGATAAAAATATTTAGGAATTCTGTAATCTGGTGCTAGTTTAATAGAAAGTTTCCTATGAGGCAATGTAAGGCTATGTAAATTGTGTTGGATTGTATATTGTAAAATGTTTCATGACCGCGAACGTTAGCAAGCACTCACTTATTTTGTATTTATTTTACTACTGGTTAAAAAAAAATCCCTTTCAGTTCATATTAGGTTATCTACCTTTCTAATTAACTTTTGTTTATGTAAATTAAAATATATGTGCATTTGCATTGCATGCTTTTCAGAGAATGAGACATTGTGGGTTATTCAGTAAATTTATAAAACTATTTTGTAACCAAAATGTATTTTCCCCTGTATCGGTTTGGAATCTGTGAATCGACAAAGTTGTATCGGCGTATCTGCATATTGGCCCAATTTTGTGAATCGGTACAGCTCTAATATTGACCGTAATATATGTACTATATGTCAGTATACATAAGAATATCATGTCACATGTGCTCCTGTTTCTGTGCATTGTAATCGGGAGCTGTATGGTCCTTCAAGTGCTAATTAAGTTGTTTGATTATTACAGGCAGCGGTGGGCGTTCTAGTTACTCAGATGTTGACAGAGACAGTCATTTGTTGCACCGCGGGAGTTACAGAGGTTACCGTAACCGCGGTCGTGCATTGCATGGTGAGTACTAGGTAATAATCATTCATCTTGCCAAGCGTGCAAGTGTGCACAGTCTCTTGTGATTTTTACGCTTTCAGCAAATGTTCGGTTTCATTTATTCCGTTCTGAGGAGGGCCCATTGTACGTTGGTGAAATATGTGTGTTGGACTTGTTTTTTAAATGTTCAAGGTATTTCTTTTACTTGGAATACAAACAATTTTTGTATTTGATTTTTTTGTAGGTGGCTATCGTGGCCACAGCCACCATCATCCCTCTGCCAGCATTAGCAGGGGCGTGCACAATGGCAGCCAGGCAAGGTGAGTTTTGATTTTTTTTTTTTTTTCATTCTTGTGTGTTTGCCTGCAGTTGCACACATTCTCATAGTGGGGTCAGAATTAGGGGTAATTTATTATTGAATAGGGCCTCAAAATGTTTTATTTGTGTTGGGGGATTGAACAAATTTTACTGACTTTGCAAGTGAATGGTATGTTAACACACATCTTGCTATAAGATGTGATATGGTTTTTTTTTATTCATCTAGCTTAACCATAGTATTTTGTCGTTCCTAAACTAGTTGTTATCATAAATCTGTATTTTTATTTTTAACTGTTTTATTATTTTATTTGTGAAATGCCTATCAACAGTTACGGCTGGTTAACTTAAGCAATAGGCACAACAAATATAGAATGAACAAAACGTAAAACTTTTGACAGGACTAACAAAAATCAGATGAAACAATACAAGATATACAAAAATGACACAAGGCATTACAACTAGGACAAAGACAAAATATCTCACAAAAAAGTGTAATAAGTATTTCATTAATAAAAATAAAGAATACCTATACAAGTTTTAATACAAATACAGTCAAACCTCTATCTATCGTTTTTCAGGGGACCAACAAAAAAATTCAGTAGATGCGGACATTCAATAGATGTGGACTTCACTCTAAGAAATTTAAAAAAATATTTCAACCTCAAAATTAGTGTCAGAAATATATCAGGTACTTGTCATTAAAGTTAATCAGTTGAAAAATAAATAAAAATGGAAGTTTTTTACTTAATTCAATTTACACTTGCAAAAAAAAAAACCATACGCACAATAAATCTACATGGAAATTAAAGTCTTTTTCAATATCCTGAAGTCTGAAATATGTTTACTCATGTCATCAAATGTAGAGCTGTACTGAAAAAGCCGATTTTGCCAATATTTAGTTGAATCAACATTTCTGCCGACTTCCGATACGCTTGTTAATTTTCGGCCGATATTACTGAAAAACGAGAGAGACTGCCATAACCTAAAAATCCAAGATTACCTTTTCACTTTTCGTAGTAGTACTGCATTCTTTCAGATCGTATTATTTCTTCGCAACATGTGCCAAACGTACATATAAAAATTTAACATCCTTTTTTTCAATAATGTTCTTTAATTTTAATATGTCATAAATAAATACATTACCGTCACGGTAAATATACATCTCGGTTGTTACGGTAACTGTAGTGCAAATGTGGTAGCTATCGTGCTTCTGTAGTAATTATGGTATCGACAAAGAATCTTTAGTTCTTTTTATGGTAATTATCTTAGGATAACAATTGGGTTTGTACTGTAGTTATGGTACATCATCCATATTTCTTCGTAAGTTGTTCATTTGTCTTTTCTTCATATTTACGTGCTCCATTACTTGGCTGCAGATTTATGGTGATTTTTACTACTGTATACTATCGTTACTGTTTTTATGACGGTTTCTTTCTAAGAAATGGTTATTTCTGCAAAATCTTTATGGTTAAACGATCATCTATTATAATTAATAGTGACGGGACCACATATTTTGTACGATCAATGCGGACAAAACAATAATTCGAACATCAGTACAAGCGGACTTTTTTAACCTTGGTTGTATGGCAATTTTGCCGGGACCGTAGAAAGTATACGATAAACACGGACAATCGATACATGCGAGTTCGATAGATAGAGGTTTGACTGTATAACAGATTCAGATAAGAGGTATAAATGTACACAATTTACCAAACTATTGAAGTGCTAGAGAATAATAAAAGTTTTTGGTGTTAATTGATTTGTACACATTTGGCTGATTTATTAAAAGTTGTTTATTAATCTATATAAAATGTATTTTTTTTTGTAGTGTACACAATGAGACAGTAATAGACTTTTAAACTGTGCTACTCTCAGTGGCGTAGCCAGGATTTGTGTATGGGGGGATGTTAAGACGCACGCCGCCCCCCTCCCCCTTCTCCGTATTAAAGTTGGGGTGGGGGGGTCCTCCCCCGGGAAAATGTGGATTTCAAGGTGTAAAATAGTGCTATTTTAGCAGTTTTCGGTACTTAAATTTAAATATTGTAATGGTAAAAATTTTATTAATTTTAATATGAAATTTGTTTGAGTGATGAATAAGAAATTAATTAAAGATTTGGTGCTGGGGGGGGGGGGGGGGGGGGCTGGAACCCCCCCCCCCCCCCCCCTCCGCCGGCTAAGCCCCTGGCTACTCTGATACCAGTATTGTCAAGAAGATAATAGGTGGAAGCAGGGTTGTCTTAATTTCTTTCAGAAAATTGCAAAAAATATGTAAATTATTTTTGACATTTCATCAAGGAAATTTTTAAATTTTGGTCATGGAAAAGTTGGGGAAATTTCTCTACAGACATGTGTGGACATCGTGTACTCAGTGTTAGCTAAGATATAGAAATGGATTCCAGTTGGTAGATGTTTGTTTGTTCCCGCAGCACGATCGACGACCCACTGGAAGCGTTTGAGCGGATGCTGCGGGAGAAGGACCGCAAGCGCAAGCTGCGCCACCCGCGGCGCTCGCGCTCGTTCTCCCGCAGCCGCAGCAACAGCCGCAGCAGCCGGTCGTACAGCCGGTCGAGGAGCCGGAGCCCCTCGCGCACGCGGACCCGCTCCAGGACGAGGTCTCGCTCCCCCCGCTCCCGCACCAGGACGCCCCGCAAGCGGTCCCGCACCCGCACCAAGAGCCGAACCCGGTCCCCGTCCGGCTCCTTCAGCATCAGCAGGTCACTGCTCGGTCGTGAAGTTACCGTACATACCCGAATCCAAGGCGACCCCCCCGAACTACAGCCTCGTGTTTTCAGGAGAAAATTTTTTTTTTTATTGTATTAAACACATGCCAACAAATTAGATATAAAATTGAAAATGTGAATGTTACAAAGGATTTCGACCACCACTTTCGAAATACTGTCAACAGTTTATGTACAAACAGAAATAAATACCTATGTGGCTGCTACTGTAACTGTTGGAAACTGTTAAAAAGAGTTTCATTATGCTGGTGCATCATCTTCGTTGTTGTCGATAAAATTATCACAGCAAGGAAGTACTGTACAACCTACATTAATGTTTTTGTACAAGAAACTAGTCTCTGAGATGGGCGCCATCTTGTGCTATAGAACATTCCAAAAAACATCAGTCGTAACATGTGCAGCCAATAACTACTGCACAACCCGAAAACATTGACCCAAAATAGGTATGTTTACCTAAAATTCAGTGTATCTGAATCTAAGGCCACCCCTTTGTTTTGAATTATAAATTATGGTAAAAAATGTTGTCTTAGATTCGGGTATATACGGTACACCCTGATGCATTTCAAATCAGCAATACTCTAGTACTTTTTTTTTCCATAAGAATGCTTGGTTCCTAAAACAACTCATTTTACAACCCTAAAAGCATTTTGGTTGACTACCATCTCATTCAAGACTTTACTCCCATTAAAATAAACTTACGGTAGTAATTTTATGTTTAAATACATTTATATAAAACTTGGAATTGCATTTTGAGAGAATAAACATTTTAAATTAAATTAACAATCTAAAAAAATTCAGGGTCATGGTGTCTTATTAACTATCAACATTTCTGAGACACACAAATTATGTTATTATGATATTAATATAAAAAGTGTTTTTCAATGTCTAATAAGGGTAAAAGTAGTGTTAAATTAATAGTTAGACCCCCCGAAAAATGGTGAAGCGCGAAATTCACGAAATAACGCGAAAATTTGCTACTTTAAACGAATTTTGCGACTTTCCTATGATTTCGACATAGTCGCGAAATTCACGAATTTTTGCACGAAATTCACGCTTTTTCGCACAAAATGATGTCCTTATGTCGCAAGTTCTATTTATTTACGCCATCATAAACATAGGCGTGAAATAAACATAGACTGAAAGACTAGTGCCGTGATATTATCTTCGTTTTGACACGTTACTGAAATCCACGTATTTTTATTACTCTGTTTACAAGCAGTAAATATTGCCATCGCAAATGAAAACAAAATGTAACAAATGTCAAAAATCGATATGAGCGCACTACCAACATAACAAAATTGACTGTCCACAGTTTTCGTTTTTGAATAATGGTCGTTTCTGCCGCAAGGCGCACTGGTGTCAATTTTTCTAACCTAATTTAATCGCATGGAGCTAAGATGGCAGTCATTTTTGCGTGCACATATCTATGAGTGTTTACAAATACCGTCCACATTTTGTAAGTTTTGTGATACAATTGAATTTATGGCTAAGATGCCGAAAACTTCGACAATGTATGATCGCGAAAGAGAGATGAATTCGGATGGATTTTATATTTTTGATCAGCGGGACAAAATTATGATGTGCAAGTTCTGCAACGTGCGGGTTGATTGGACACACAAAGCCACGTGCAAAAAGCATGTGGCAAATGACACGCACAAAACAAAACAGAAAAGACAATTATTTTGTCAAGAAAATTCTACCGTGTCTAAACAAATCTCGATAGGCGACAGCGTAAATAAAGCAAACAAGCTTGAAAGTGCAGAAAACAAGAATTTGTTTCTGATTTTGTTAATATGATGCTGTAAGTTAACATTCCTTTGGAAAAAGCTGATCATCCAGCTATGAGGGAATGGTGTAACACCCATGGTGAAGGTTAGCCTTATTATTTAGAAATGTTTTCCCCCTCTAATAAAAGTTCATAAGCATATGTAGGCCTACAATATTATCAATTAACTTACCTTTAGGCCCAACTTACCTTTTCTTCAAATAAATATGCAAGTACCTCAGATTAACAAATACTTAAATAGGATGGATTGCATTGTGAAATGGTGAGCACACCACAAGATATTTTTGACTGATTGATTGATGTTTTGACTCTGTAATCCAGCAGTAATCTTGAAAAGGTTAGGTTAGGTTTGGCTTGGCTTAGAATTGTTTTGAGTAGGTAAATTAGCCCATTAATATTTTCAGCGATAACCTTATAAATACTACCTATTTATAAGTATATTGTAAGTTATGTACTATACATTTAAGGTGCAGGAGATTTGCCATCAGCCAACACTCTTAGAGAAACTTATGTCCCAAAAATTGGCCAGGCAAATAAGGAAGCAGTAAGGTACGCTGTAGAAGACAACAGATTGTATTCTTGTGTGATGAAACGACAGACAAAGTGGGCCGATGTAAGGCAGAGTCTGCTACTTTGTAGTGCCTATCCGCTATGAGGTTTTTTTTTACACCGCTAATGGAATAATTTTTTCTCGATTTTTTGGGGTCTCTACCGATTGCTTATTTTTACACAGATTTTTTGCACCGCTTTTGTCATTTTTTTACACCGAAATGAGCCAGTTTTATTTACCATTTTCTGTGGTCCCTATTAATTGTTTATATTAACAAAAAAATTAATTAACCTTGTAATGTAAATTCTTACTGTCTATTATATACATTGATGCCAACTATAAGAATTAAATTGCTAATCTCATTACTTGCCACTTCTGCAACCTGCTACACGTTACGTAAACTAGCCGTTAAAGCTTCTGGTATAACTGCTCTTGAATGATGATTTGGAGAACAGCATTATTTAAACAGTGAACACACAGGCATTGAAAATTTTTGTGTGTACCATTTGTACCATTTTATTTGGGCTCAAGTAATAATAAATGAATGCATTAAATAACTGTTAAGGAAGGAGTAAGACAATTTTGTGATTCGTCATATTATTAATTGGTTGCAATGTTTTAAATGCTACACAAGTGACCTTGCCATTGTGCATGCACAGTGTCGTCCCTGTTCTTGGTTCTCAGTTCTGCCGGTTCTCAGCAAATTAACCAGCATGAAGGCCATAAATATAATGTTGGTACCGGTACCGGCACTTTGGAAAGCATAACAGCTAAATCTTTCCCAGGTGAAAATACAATAGACTTTCGGTAAAATGCGGTGATATATTGCTGGTGACAAACACGTCTTTCTAACTCCACTTTAATCCCCGTGTGACAAATGAATGGTCCGTAAATCTTTGAAAATTTCAGGCGAGAATCACAAAAGGCTGTCTCCCCTGCCCTTCCTTCATCGCCGTACGCTAGCGGGCAGTCCTGTAATGTTTCCTAATTAATAGGAATTATTTTTCTGTAAGCTGTGGACTTTTGGCTGGAGAGTGTTGGTTCTGGGTTTGCTTGCCAACCGAACTGACATCACACCAACAGGATATGAGAAATTTCACAACGTCCAAACAGCTTTTTTTTTTTGTATTGAATGCTAGCAAAATGTTTGGTATTACATTAAAAGTAACTGCTTCAGTATTTGTCTGGGAGGAAATAGAAAACCACCCACACTTAATGCAACCAGATTCAAAATCATGCTAGAGCTAGGATGGTTCAGTCATTGGTTAGATAACTCGTCTTCTAGCAGTGAGTTCTAATTCGAAATAATTGTGCAGGGTCAATCCTGGATTTTTTTTTAAAATGAGATGTATGGTTAATGTTGACATAAGCCAGAGGGTTTTCTCAGAATATAACTGTTTCTTTTACCCAGTCATTTGTATCATTCTATCATACACTGTTCTGATCTTGGTTCCCCTAGTCTTATTCTCCACTTACCTGATGAACGGCACCTGTAGCCTTAATTCATTTAAACTCTTGGCATTCTGAATGTGATACAGATTTCTTTTCCATGTGTCAAAACCCTATTCAATAACAAACGTCCAGTCATATACAGCGAAACCCCTTATTTACGTTACCGTTATTTACGTTTTCCCGTTATTTGCACTATATTCTTCAGGTCCCGTTTGGTTCCCATATAGTCCAATACAATACTTTCCCGCGAATTACGTCTCAAAAATCGAATCAATCCCGCTATTTACGTCACGTAACAACCATAAACAACCAGAAAATACCGTGGAGCTAGTAGGCAATGAACATTTTAAATAGCAAAATATACATATTTTATAACATGAAAAGTTGCTTTTATTTCTAAACATGTAATAATTTAAGCCTAGGCGTGTAAAAGTACGAGTAATTATAGCAAGAGACAATCTAAAATGCACGAGGGAAAAACGTAAACTCATGAATGTACAAACATGGCTGCTTGTAAGTTCTGTTACTGTATTTATGTCACAACTTAGCCGAAATACTGGTACGAGACATAAACTTCACAAGATAAAATGAGCGGTGTCTTGGTAACTGTTTTATACGTCTTTTATAATTTGGGAAGTATTGTACAGTTGACGCCATATTTTTTAAACTAACCATTTATTTCTGGGGATCGTAAATAATTAATTATTGGTATCAAGACATCATGATAAACGTAAACTTGAACATGTCACGGCAGCGAGAAAACTGGTGCGTATACCAATAAACTGGTATTAGAACTGGATAAAATTGGTACACGGGAGGTGGAGCTTATATTTTTTTCCGCTAAGCTCGCATCTATTGGTTGGCGGCTGATGGCGTCATGAGTCTGGGCGGAGCATAGAGTGCGCATGCGCCGCCGCGTCGTTACAGCAGCTGACCGAGTACAATGACCTTTCTCCGCGTTTGGCGCGCTATTGACGGTAAATATTCATCAATTTGCGGCCTTTTCTTAAAAAATTTTTTTACTGTGAGCAATGTGTATGTAGCCCGTATTTGTTATAAACCCTGCCGGTTGCAACTGTATTTATAATTTGGAGAGGCAAATAATCTCCTTGAACAGCTAAAAAAGCAAGCAGAAGAAAATTTCAAATTTATTTTTTAGGAAGTAATCAGAAAAACATTTTGGCTTTCATTCTTTATTTATTTTTGTCAAATGTGGTAAATTAATAATTGATTAAATACTAAAGTAAAATTTGTTGTTAGTGTGTTTGTACCTGCATTGTAGTATGTGCTATTAAACAAAAGGAAAAAAATTCTAAATAAGGTAAACTGTACTCCTTTTTATACTTTTCCCTTTATTTACACTTTCCCGCTTTTTACACTTTTTTACTTTGTCCCCATGAAAAGTGCAAATAAGGTGTTTTGCTGTATTGCATTTACATTTGAAAATCAGCTTGTTAAAACTGCGGTTTATAACTATTAAAAGACTTACTACTTACAGTATAACCCGTTTATAGTGAACCCGCCTATAATGAATTCCCGTTTATTGTGAATTTCCGTCTCAGTCCCGGCAAAATGATGTGAGGTTATGTATTAATTTATTGGATATAGCGCACAACTTTTGTCAATGTTGATACGTTTTCCCGTGTACCACGAACAAATTTTGCCGACATAATGCACATTTATCTCAAATATTTTCATTAAATTACAAGTTTTTTTCACAAAACGTCTATTCTGGATCACATTGAAGTTTTTCTCGGGAATACGCTACTCGATTGTCCACTGTTCAAATTATAAACAAGTCGTATTCTAGTGGCCTCGGTAGGCTACATGTAGCCATAAATGGTGATCAGTTTGGTGAAAATAAAAAATATTTTTCCCTGCATAATTAAAGAATGGACGAACGCGTGTACATTTAATATGTTATCAAAATTAAACATAAATTACCACCACACAAATACGTATGTACATTATAGCAGCAAATTCAATATTTTTACGTCTCATTTTTATTGTTCACATTTCGGACATTTTGATCGAGTAAGGTTCGTAAGACTACCACTAGATAGAACTCTGTGGACTAAATTTTTCCATAGAAAGTGAGAATATTTCGTTCCAAATTTAGCAATTGTGATACTAAATGATACGTAGTGATCTTTGATGTGCCAGACTCGTTATTTTTCGTTTATTTACTTTTGACGGTAAAAAGAATTTCGTGTTATTAAGCTGCAAATGTGCTTCAATAAGAAATACGTACATAAAAATGGGTGAAAAACGCGGTAAAAAACGTAAGGCATTATCTGTGCGAGATAACTGGACATTATTGAAAAGATAGACTCCAACCCCACTGTCCCGCACGTGTTAATAGCAAAGGAACTGGGAATTGCAACATCCACATTAAGTACAATACTAAACAAGCTGAACAATCTTCTTTATCAAGCTGCGAAAACGTCACAGAGTATTAAATGCCTGAAAAAAGGATAATACGCCGATGTCCAAGAACCATTAGGTAATAGAAAGTTTGTACATGTATAGTTCATTAAAAATAATATCTGCACTTTCTCATAAAACTGTTGCTTTGAGTATTTCCATTCGTTCTTTTCTTGGCTTAGGCCTATGTGTAGTTAAGATTTTGCTTTTGAATATGTATTGCCAATATAAAAGTTTTCCCAGATATAACGTTTCCCCTCTATAGTGAACATATAAACTACTCCCTTCAGATTCGTTATAACAGGGTTCTACTGTATTTACTTACATATACTCACTCACTCACTCACTCACTCACTCACTCACTCACTCACTCACTCACTCACTCACTCACTCACAATGACATGATTTGGTGGCTGGTTAAATATGCCCGCCTCAACGTGTAATTCCTTCCCATGTGCAGCAAGTCCCGATCCAGATCTTTTTCCCGCTCGCCGCCGCCACCGGGGCGAGGGGTCGTGCATGGCAGCCCGAGGGACCGGGACAGGGACAGAGACAGGAAGCGGGACAGGGAGAGGGAAGTGTCCCCACGACGCAGAGCGAGCCCTCACTTCCGGTCGCCCGCCCCCGCCCGCCAGTCTCCGCCGCCTTCCAGGTGAGTACCCCCTGCTTTCTGAGCTGGCTAGGCCTGTGCCAATATTCACAATTTATAATGTCTATGAGTACCGTATTTACTCGCAGAAGGTTTGCGCCTGTGTATGAGTTGCATGTATAATTTTGGACAAAAAAATCTAATCTTTTTCCTAAGGATCACACCATATATCTGTCTCCAGTAGAATACAAGAGTAGTTATTATGGTCTGTGTTCAGGTTATTGCCTGATATAAACACGGTAATGATGTCCTTCGTCTTTTCCCTCTCCATCCCTATTACAAGGTTTGAGGTTAGTTTTAAAATACTTAAATAAATTTTTAGACTTATGAAAAGTGTGTATGCCTTTTTTCTGTGTTTTTTGATTGGTTTTAATAACCAACCCAGCTAACTAAATTCATATTTAGTCTAGTACTAAGATTTTTTTTTTTTCTATAAGAACTGAAACCATTTGAGAACTGAGGTTCTTGATGTTAAATTGAACGGGAACCGAACCGACCAATAAAAACCAGCTCTACTTTTTAGTACTAGTATTGTAAGCATAGGCTTTATATGAAAGCTATACCATAGTTATTTATTTTTTTGCAGATACCACTCATCATACAAAGATGTACGCACAGAGTTTGAGAACAGCTCCTACTATGAGACGGATTATCAGCAGTACCCTGCGGCTCCGGCGAGCCGCGGCGGCAGGGGTAGCCGCTACCGCAAGGACTACAACAAAGACTATTATGATCAGAGCTACAACAGGTATTGCATACCATCCTTGTTTCTGTTCGTTATTGCGTGGCGCATGTGTGCCTCCTTGTGTTCCCCGGGCCCCGTGGCCGCGTGAGGTCTGGTCTCCCAACTGGCGAGTGTTGCGCTGTAGTTGAGTGGATTCCTAAGGACGTAGGGAATTTGCAAATATTGTATCGATAATGGTCGCAAGAGCCGAGCTCCAACAAAGAATGTTGAAGTGCGAAATAAGGGTAGTTTTTATTTCCATGTGGTAAAGAATTTTTCCTAGTGAAATTTTAAACTTAACTGTATATTTCACACAGAATACTTTACACCTTAACAAAAATCACTTAAAATTACAACACTGTTTCCTTATTGTTGTGATATTTTACTGTTTGTTTTGGAACGTGGTACAAAAATTTGTAATTTGTTTTTGTAGCAGCTGGTGAAATTTATGTGTGCATTAATAAAAAAATTCTAATCAAAATTTCTTATATGGTTTGGTTAGCTCTGAATATATTTTAGCCATAAACAGTATTCATGTTAACGTGGGCTTGGAATCTTATTGTCATATGATTGGAACAGTGCTGGCGGTGCTGTGAATAAATAATGATCTGAATGACCTGCACCAAAGAGGGGTAAAGAATTTATAACTTTAAATTCTTACTTAAAAATTGCTTTCACTTTCATTCATTGATTTGTGAATGATTTGAAAATTTTTGTTGAATAATATTAAAATCAGCATTTGTGCACACAAAATTGATTTACTTTTTGTATTGCAGGAGCTATGTGTAATTATACTTCTATGTAAATTGTTTTGAACATGAAGAGATATGGCCATTTTAGTTGGAAAGACCAGACCTCGTTAATTTAGACTTGGAGCTGTACATACAGTAGTAAATTTAAATTTGAACTTTGTTTTATTTACTCATTGACTTGATGCAAATCATAAATTTTTTGATTTTTTTTATTGATATGAAAGGAATGTAACTTATTAAATATTTTGTTGTACTTGGAAGATGTTAAAATTGTGATATTTTTATGTATTGTTCAATTGTACAGAACTGTAAATGGTGATCAAATATTGTGAACAATATGATAGCAGTTTGTACACTTTACTTTTCTTGTAGTTTGACTATGTAACCAATTTTTATCCTACAGATGTTGTTTTCTTGATTTAATTTGGCAGGCTATTCATTATATAAGTTTTTTTTTATTAATTTTTCAAAGACTATTAAAAAATTTATAACAAATTTTAGTAAATGTACTTCAAGAGACAGTTTTTGTGTTCCAAGACATCAAAAATGTGGGTAAACATATTTCCCCTGCTGAAAATCTAAATGAAAATGTATTTGGGCACTAGTATTTAAGGTTTATTTTGTTATAAAATCCGAGAAGCAAAAAAAAATAGCCAAAGGATGTTTTTTACAGTACTATAATATCCTGTTTTAGATTAGTTTGTCACTTTATTTATATCCTGCCATTATGTTTAAAGTAAGTCCCTTGTAAAAGGCAAAAAAAACTTGATGCTACTTTAAAACAATATACAGCGAAACCCCTAATTTACGTTACCGTTATTTACGTTTTCCCGTTATTTGCACTATATTCTTTAGGTCCAGCTTAGTTCCCATTTAGTCCAATACAATACTTTCATGCAAATTACGTCTCAAAAATCGAATCCATCCCGCTATTTACGTCACGTAACAAACATAAACAACTTGGTGCAATCGCCATAGATGATGTAACTAAAAGAATTGTCCGAGAATAAACATGTGAAACGCGTCAAAGATTGCGTTCATATCGAAAACCACAACAAACACATTACAAGATGGCGATGAAGTTGTGCTGGCTCTATTTGCGCTGCGAGCGCTGTCAATTTTCTGGACGATATTTTAATCACATACACAACTGCATGTTTACATTCTGTGAACATTATGGTAAAGGAAAGTCAACATCCGGTAACGGTAAATAGAATTTGAGAATAACGTGGTAGTAAATAATATGTTAAAAAGTTTTATTTTATTTTGAATTTTTTTTATCAGTGAAGTCTATCGTTTATGGTTACGTAATGGAGAAAAGGCAGCGGCATACGTTTTCAGTGGCGGAAAAATTAAACATAATTGCAAAAGCAGACGAGTTTGTGGGAACACCAGTTGATTTGGCAAAAGAACTTTCAATTCCCATCAGCACACTCAATACGATTTTGAAGAATCGTAATAGCATTGCAGAAAATGCAGCAAAATGCGGGCCAAGTGCAAAAAAACAAAAATACTGTAAAGAATCAAAATTTAAAGAAGTTGAAGATATTCTTGTGGAGTGGTTTGTGGGTGCACGTTCTGCGAATCTGCCAATCAGCGGGTCCATTTTGCGAGAAAAAGCTCATGTGATTGCATCCCGGCTTGGCATTGAAGATTTTACAGCTTCCAATTGATGGCTAGACAGGTTCAAACAACGCCATAATGTTGTTTACAAAGTTGTATGCGGTGAAAGCAAGAGTGTGAATGAAGAGACAGTGGAACACTGGAAGGAAACTCAGCTTAAGGAGAAGCCAGCTATTCTCCGAAAAATATATTTAATGCTGATGAGACTGGATTGTTTTATAGTGTTCTGCCTGACAAAACCTTCACTTTTAAAGGTGAGAAGTGCCATGGAAGAAAGTTAAGTAAGCAACGAATCACTGTACTTTTGTGTACAAATGCTGATGGAAGTGAAAAGTTGCCTCTATGTTATTGGCAATGTTATGAAACCCAGGTGTTTCAAAAACGTACGCACCCTTCCTACCAAGTACACAGCAAACAAAAAGTCATGGATGACGAGTGCACTGTTCCAGAGCCAACTTCATGCACTTGATACCATAATGGGTGTACAAAACAGGAAAATTGTTTTGTTTATTGACCAGTGCCCTGCACGCATGGGCAACATACAGCTTCGTAATACAGAAGTTGTTTTCCTGCGAACTGCACGAGTGAACTACAGCCACTGGACCTAGGTATTATACAGTCGTTCAAGTTCCTGTACCGAAAATACCTGGTCACAAGAGCGGTGACCATGCTTGACAGCGGTAAGGATCCCTCGACAATGAAGATTGATGTATTGACAGCCTTACACTTCACAGCTAGAGCATGGAAAGAGGTCACAGTTACAACGATCCAAAATTGTTTTGCGAAGGCAGGCTTTCTTTTTCCAGAAGCAGGTTGTAGTGCCAGTGAAGATGATGGTGTCACCAACATAGAGGATGTGCCTGAGTATTGCCAACTGTCTCAAAAGGAGTTTTATAAGGACTATGTGGCAATTGACCAGCAGGTAGTTACCTCACAAGTCCAGTGTGTGGAGGACATTATTATCAATAGTGTCATCACCAACTAGCAAGAAGATGATGAAGAAGAAGAAGAGGGGCAAGAAGAACCAGTTCCTACTACAAGAGACGTGCTCGCAGCTCTTCAAACATTGCGCAGTTATATATCATGTTCTGAAGGCAGTGCTAGTTCATTTGATAACTTTTATAATTTGGAGAGGCAAATAATCTCCTTGAACAGCCAGAAAAGCAAGCAGAAGAAAATTTCAGATTTTTTTGTTAGGAAGTAATCAGAAAAACTTTTTGGCTTTCATTCTTTTTTTATTTTGGTCAAATGTGGTAAATTATTAAATACTAGAGTAAAATTTGTTCTTAGTGTGTTTATACCTGCATTATAGTATGTGCAAATAAACACTTTCCAGCTTTTTACACTTTTTTACTTTGTCCCCATGAAAAGTGCAAATAAGGGGTTTTGCTGTATATAATTATGGTTGAACATCTAATTTATGAGTTCTTGGATAGTTATTAGAATTGCATCCAATTTGAAAATTTAAATAACATGTTAAACTTTGCCACTTCACATTCTCATTAATATTTATCTTGTGTAAAGCTAATGAAGAAGGTGAAGCTATCTATATTAGGGTTGTGCGGAATGGATTTTTCAATTCAGTAAATTTTCGGGCTGGAAAGAATTTTTCCCAAGGGAATCAGGACAGGATCAGGAAAAGAATTGAGTGAAATAAACAGTGTTGACTAACTCTATAGAATCAAGGTATTTTCGGACATTCCCTTCATAACATAAAATCATATATCATAGGTCCTTTGGGTATTAGGTGTTCACACTCTAAATTTCGAAACATAAAAAGTTTTAAGTTTTAGTTTGAATGTGGAAATTTAAGGCTCAGTTTGTAGTAAAACTTCGTAAACAGATACAGTCTAAAATATTTGAAGCAAATAACTGCTGTAGTAATATGGCAGTTGGCAACAGTTACTGTGTTTTATCGCATAATCGTCACACATTTTATATTAAAATCAAGTTTGAAAAGTAGGGGTGCTACTTTTATGAAAAAATTTGTTAAGTAAAGTTATTCATTAAAACAAAACTCATTTGTAGAAAGTACATTTATTTAAAAAGTAAAGAATGTATACGCCAAACAATTTAAATTAATAAGTCATGCCTAGGGCCTGGAAAATTTCGGTGTTTTCAGTATGCAAAAAGCGGTACTTTCAAATTAGAAAAGCGGTGGTTTAAAGTTGGTATTTTCGTTATGCAATGGAAATTTTACCGGTATTTTAAATGTTGACTGAATTGTGCAGTTATTGAATATAATAGTTTACATATTTAATAAACAATCCATGTATACTAGGAATAGGCTAATATGCATAATAACAGCCAATTAAATCCAAAACAGTTACACAAAACAGACACGTTGCTATAGATGTTTGCAACTACAAATTTTCTTTTTTTTTTTTGGCTGCCAATGCCACATGCTTAGCCGACTTTAGGTGTTTGTCAATGAAATCTTTTCTATCCCATGAAACTTTACAGTTGCAAAATTTGCACATCACTGTGCTATTGTCAGTACAATAAAACCCATGTTTCTGATACTGATATGCTCGTATTTAATGGAGTGGAGGAACACGGGGTTGCCACTTGAACAAACCCCAGCGCCCAAATGAGAAGAAACTTAGTGTGAACTATACCCCAGATCAATTTTGAGCATCAAAACCATACAGGAACACGGCTTATGTAAAAATAAGGTAATTATGCTGAAACACAAGACTTGGGTTAAAGGATACTTTAACCTTGTGTGGATCAAGTAGAAAACATTCGGCTATAAACGAAAGAAATAAGAACAATGCTATCCTGAAATGCTGTGACATGTTTTTGGAGTAGATAATCACAGCGACAGACCGACAGGATGCGCTCCTGCCCTTGCCGTCAATGATGTTTATTTTGACAGCTCAAGCAATTATCTTTTCCACGTCCCTTCGCAGCGTAAAAAAAAAAGAGAAAAAAAAACACACTGACAGTTTCTCACGCAGAAGGTTGAAATAAGGGAGGGAATGTGTTGAAATATTAGTTGGGTAAGGGGGGGGGGGGAAATTGTTTTTACAAGGTTTGGCTCTGGGAGGGATGAGCCTTGAAGAATTAGCAGGGGATGGGAGAGGTAAGCGTCACGTCATGTATGACGTCAAGCCGCCGGGCGGGTAAGATAACATGACAGCTGAGACGGCTTTTCGTGCGATAGTGGAGGCGCCGAGCTCGTCTAGACACTGCCGCGTGGCCAGTCTAGAGGGGTGGTATCTATTTTTAGACGTCTTTTGTATGCCTGGCTGCTTACAGTACAGCCCTCGCCAAGATGAACGTGAACACATAGAGCCCAACAAAGTGTAACAGACTTGTTTTTCAGCCGATTTTACTCAAATTTTCGACTTTCTCTGCTCAAATTTTTCATGTTTTCTCAAAAAACGGTCATATAAACGGAATGGACGCATCAGAGGGGGTTCGAATCGGCGGGATTCTACTGTAATGGTACTTTTCGGGGATATATTCGCAGTGTAATATAGAAATGTTGTGGTTTTCGCGAATGTACTTAATTTTCGCGTTTTCATGCGAAATTCGCGCGAATTTTCGCAAAATTCGCGATCGCGAAAAATTCCAGGCCCTAGTCATGCCTCATGCAACAAAAACCTTTCCTCAACTTTAAATTGAAAAACAATATCTGTGACCCGAATGCGAGCCTGAATTAATGTATAACTATCATCGTAGTAGATACATACCACGAAAGAGTGCGGGTCATCAAATGTAGTTAACTCGGCACTCGATAGAGAGAGCGCATTGCATGCAATCTGCGAGATATCGATATTTGACTATGTGCGCGCGCTCTATACAATAAGCAACTTCACCAAACATGAATGATGCCAACTAGCCCTGGCTACATTTTTGTAAGTGGTACACCGCGGCTACGCAAACGAACAGATAAAGGTTATAACGTTTAAAAAGTCTTTAAAAGAAAACTTACACATCAGACAACTTCTCTTCACATTATTCCGTTAATTAAATAAGCAAGTGGTAATTTCCGAATAAATATTTCTTTAAAATACATTGTTTTATATGGAAAAAATACCCACACAAAGCGCTTGGAATCTAATAGCGGGACCAGAAACATCATGCTACGTTTACGCGAGATGTTTTTTTATCCAACTTTTGACTGACAGTTATAATATTTTCTAACACTTTTATGATAAAATGAGGTTATCCGATGATGCTGGAAGTTGTTAGATTTGTCTTTGTATAAGAATGATAAATCAGTATTTTTTTGTTAGTGTTCTCTAAATTTATATGGCTAATGTAGTGAATAATAAAAACCCTCCTCATAAATAACTATAAAAAATTGAAAAGGTTTGGTAATTATTTTTTTCTTCCTGACTGGGGGAAAACTTTGGTGATCCAGAAACCTTTCCCAAATTTTGGGATCCCGCACAGCTTTAATCTGTATTTCTGTACGATGCTGCCCTCTATGTAGGTATTTTAGTTCCAACCAGATGCATCAGAAAACATATAAGACACATGCATATGCATAATTGTAGCAGGGTGCTAATAATACTTCCTTGAAAGATAATAATGAATCGAGCAAAAGTGGTGTTTTCTCATGAAAAATTGTGGTAAAGAATACAAAAATTATAAATTTCAATCAGGTTCTCATATTTTTTTCCAGTCTTACAAATCTATTACAGTAAGTTTTTTTACTTAAAAATAATACATAATTATTTAGGTTTTATTTGCTGAAACAAATACATTAATCTCAATGCCATTGCTAACTATAGGCATATTTCCAATATCACAATCAGTTTCAGCTTACACTTTTGTCACTATCTTGAGGTTTTATTACAATCGTTATTTGAATTTTTCAGTTATTTTAATCAGTTACAGAATTTTTTTATTTTAATTCATAGTTCATGGAAAATTGTTTAGCCGGTATCTAGAAAGATGCAAGTTGAGGACACATTCTGCTACTTATTATTGCTTTATATATTCCTTGGTATGTAATTCATTGTATTTTAAACTTTCCACAGCATTTTTGATAGTTTTTTAATAAACTGATGTTAATGTGGACTTAAATAATAAATTTTAATGAAGCTACTGTATGTACAGGTCTGTTTTACAAATACTTAAGTACCTAAGTCCTAGTATTTATTTTATATAATTTTGTATATGTTTAATGCTCAAATTTTTCAATCTTTTAAGTTTTTGTTGATTTTTCATTAGTTTAATACTGTTAAGGTTATTTATAGTAATAATAAAATCTAACTGTAAATTGGTGTTAAAATGTAATTCTGTTGATTGTTAATTGATTGTTTTTGTTCTTAAAATACAAACAAAGGTGGGTGGCAAGTGCTACCAATCAAGTTTAGTGTTTCCTGACATTTCTTTTGAAAATTTGGGCATGTTACTAATAACTTTAATATAACTGTGATATTTTTATGCTGTGATACATTTGAAGACTGACAGAATGTGCCTAGGTTTAATCATCTTGTTGCATTGTACACTAAAATTAATTTATTTGCATATTATTACTAATGAATTAAGAGGTTGGTATACTGTATGATGCAGCAATAATTTTGTTATGAAGTGTACCAAAAATGATATTTTTGTGCATGTCTTACTTGAATTTATGTAGTAAGAAAATTTATGAGACCTTTACCTGATTTAATGTTTGAAAAGTTGTGAACTACTGTATGCTGGCATTTGATCTATATGAAGGAAGTGTATGCCAACTGAAAAGTATTATAGAAAAATAATTTTAATATCTTTTGTTTTATGCTGTTGTTTTGAAAGCCACTGCCGCATTATATGCATCATGCTATTTCGCCTTTATTCATGTTAGTGATTTGAATGTGTAAGTTGTAATAATAGTTTTTGGATACAGTTGTGAAAAGTATGTGCACAATTATTCTGGTTGCTTAATGTTGTGCAATAAAATCACTGCATTGTAGATGCTAGTGTTAAAGACAATTTTTTTTATTATAATGGAGCTTATAGGAAATAGCATCTGCGAATTTGATTGTGATTAGGCCTTAAAGTATGTATGTTTGTTTGTAGTGGTTGATCTACCTTAATCACTTCTGAGGCAGTACCAGGAGCCAATAATCAACTGGCTGGTATTTAAAATTAAGGAATCACACATACACACACAAATTTTTTTTGTGTCTTCTTCACAGTCTTTGCCGCAGAACTTTTCAGTGGTAAAAATGGATGGTTAAGAGACGGTGTTCTTAAAAACTGACTTAAAACGTGTAACTGCCCCCTTGCACTATCATGGCTAGGAACTGTATGCAGTGCAATTCTTTCCTGCATCTCATTGGTCACGATCATAGCCTCCTGAAACCTCCAATTAGTCTTGCATGCAAAGTTGACAGCGGCCTTTCGCCTTCTTGGGTAAGTGATATCCGTGGTTCGCGGTAACTCATCATTAATATTAAAACAATCAGCCTTCTGGTCAAGAATGCTTCTACACTACAGTCAACTTTAGAAGATTGCTCATAGTCATAGTCATACAATAAAATTAAGTATAGACATAGGTTTTCACTTTTCATGAAATTCTGTATCTAATGATAAAATCATCTTCACTGTTGAAATTCCAATGAGGATACCAAATTATTATGTATTACAAAATATAAAATTTTAATAGTAAGAATGAGAATTTTTTAACATCATGTAAAACATACATAGGGGGAAAAAATAATGGGATTATGGAGTGTAGTGCGTTATGGAAAATTAGATAATTAACACTGAAGTGAAAGATTGGCTAGATGAAGTCAGCTACAATAACTAATCATAAAATGTTTGTTAAAATATTTAAATTTAAACACATTTTCTGCTAGTTTCCTCTGAAATGGGGAACCGTTATTTATGTTTGTTAATTTACATTTTAGTTTGTTTTAATGTTTGAAATGCCACAAAAAGTCCATGTTCTGAATTGTCCTCACAATTTTTTCTGCCTCTGTTTTACAAGACTAGTGAAATTCCTGAATACGTGTTGCTTCTTTAGAATGCCAAGTACTGTTCATGTTTTTGATTATGCGTCCCTTTAAAGAATATTAATGAGTTACTCTTATCATGGAACGTTGGTAAACGACAAAAACATTGTTAGCAATTGAATATTTGTTATTTCAAAATGTCAGTATTTAAAGTCAAATTAATTACGAATAATAAACTATTCACTTTCATTCGAAAATTCAAATAATCTCACCGCCCTATTGTTTACACGTGTTACTTTATTTTTGTTTTAAAAAGCCCCGAGTGATAGAGAATAAAGTATTGTTATTCATTAGAGATAAATTGGCATGGATAATGGAAATATTGTTTGAATTGCTATCAGATTCCAATCAAAGTCTATTGTGTAGTGGAAAATGTTACTGTTGTGATGTTTACTACAAGTGTACAACCAAGAATAGGTTACACACACATGCCTCTAGTATGTGCATGAATGTATTGCTCTAAAAAATAAATACCATATGTTAGCTGGTCATACGGAGGGATGTAAATTGTGTTTATTTCATTTGTTGTAGACAGGAGTTGCTATTTTTATTTAATAAGAGTTCATTCCCAGTAAGTACACAGAATTCATATATGTAGTGTGTACTGTAGTTAAAGTTGGTAGTAATTGTCTTTTTATGTATCTATGTTTTATTTTATTTATTTTGGTTTCTGTATTATTTTCACAACTTTTCAAGCAAAGTTTAAAACTAATATCAAGTCTGAATTTTTATTTTATTTTATGAATTTTCATTGACAATTATTTTACTGCAAAAAAATTTAGCAAATGATTTTATTTAAATTTGTTTGATGAATTTTTCTACATTGGAAGCATTGAATGGGTGAACTTTTTTTCACATATCTTTTGTTTAATCCCAGTGAATTTTACTGTGTTAATTTATCTGATATATTAATTTTTATATTGTGCTATATGACTAGCAGCGTGCTTATTTTTTAACCATGTTGTTACATTACTATTACAATTCTTGATCTATTTTGACAGTGTGAAAGTGAAATTCTTGAAACCTGGAGGAAAATTTTTAGCAGCAAATAACATCAATAATATTTGCTACTTAAATTTTTTTTTTGATATTTGAAAAACATAAATATTAATGCATTTTTCATACTTAATAACTTTTTTTCAGAACTACTAATATGTATGTTGACGTAGATATTTATAATCTAATACTACAGTTTAAACATTTTAGCTCTTAAAATTTCAGGTTGTTTGTCTGTCTGTTAAAAAGTTGAGTGTATTCAATTCTTATATTTTTTACACTTATTGCACATGAACAAGTAGGGATGTTTGACTGTTTAAAAAAAAAAAAAATTTGGAATTGAATAATGTTTTACGCTTACTACTCTTATTCAACAAACAATTTTTCTTTTGAATTTTCCCCCCTTCAGTTGAAATAATTATGACTACGAGTAATTTAAATGAATTAGTGAAGATTCAGCCTTTACAAAATATGTGCCTTGTGTTGATTAGTATAAATACATATTTACAAATAATATTGACTGAGAAAATAGTTGCATCTGTTTAATATTTTTTGATTGAAATTTCAAAATGTAAAATTTTACTTGGTACCTTTGTTTCTAATAATAGTTGTGGACATCATTGTGTTTCACTTAAATGTTATTCCCAGGGTGGCCACTAATCTTGAATTTCAGGAAAAGCGGTAAATATGCAAGAATTTTCATAGCCGGGGAATAAACCTGGATTTATGCTCAAATTTCTTGTCGCCGGGAATGTCATCCATCACTCACAGACAATATGCCTGCTAGTTTTACAGGTTGTGTGAAACCAAGACTTTTAATAATGGTATTGCATTTCAATGTGACATAAAACCATTAATAGTTTTTTTTCTTCTCCAGTTTGATAATTGGTGCAGTTCTGCATTAAAGTTGTTTTTTCAAATTTTTTTAAATTTTAACGACCACAGCCACAGCCATATTAAATATGGTGGCTGGATACCAAAAAATTTATTACCTTTATTGTCCTTGTCCTTGTGCATTCGCATCAACATGGCGGTGTTGTTATTTTACTGGAGGTTTTAGGCTTAGATAAAGAGTGAATATGATTTTATATATATACAAAGGACACTGAACTTATTGAGACATTGTTTACGAAATGCTAATTTTACCTAATTACTTTTTATTTTAATTTTCTGTTGATTGAATGTCGTGGACAGCTTCCCACCAATTTTATGGTATATGACGTCAAAAGGCCCAAAAATTTTTCTTATATTTTAGTTCGTACAGACGAGCAACTACAGTGGAAAATATTTGTAGATTTGAAAATTGTAATTTCACAAGAATGCTGTTCAGAAGAAAATTATACTTATTCTGTGCATGATGGTCAAGTTGAGAAGTTTATCTTATCTCATGTGTCAATTATGACAATTATAATATAGTAGGTTACGATTTTGCATGGGGAAAATGTAAGTAAATTTATTTCCTATCACAAATTGTTTATTACATACTTAATTGACTTTTAATAGACTGATAAAAACATATTTTATCACCATTTACATTCAAGAGTTCAAACAATTTTTTTGTCTGCTTAAAAGATTTAAAGCCCTGATATGATAGGACGATCCTCAGACTTGACGCTACTGGATTCTTAAAATTTATTGGATGTGAAGTCACTCTGGCCTGCTTTATGTGTCGAGATGGCCAACTTTAATCGTGGGGGTGTACAAAGGTGCAATAAACACTGTTCGGGTTCATTGAAAATATATATTACATGAAATCAAACATACTAACAAGCAAAGTATTTTGTCTAGTTAAAACATGCTCACTCATAGACTTTGGATGGTTGAAAATGTGTTTGAGAGTATAAACAAGAGGGTTGCGTCACATATTTTTTACCTTTTTTATTCTTTGATTACGTTATATTTAAATATGATAGAAGTTATGGTTGTACTTTTTAATATTTTTTATTTATAAAATGTGCCTTACAAACGCTGGCTGAACACTCGAGTGTTGTCTGAGGTATGTAATATAAACAGCTGAACTATACTTATTGGGCTAAAGTAAATTCACAATGAAGAAAGTGAACAGCCATTAAGGAAAGTGCAAAATATTGTTTGTTAATTCATTACATTATTAATTTGTTGCAGTGTATTCAATGCTACAGTCATTGCCATTGTGTGTGCTCATAAATAAAATTTCATGTAAATGAAAAAAAGTGCTACTTTGAATCTATCATTGCGCTCCTACAAATCGCGCTGTAATTTATTGGCCTCGTTACTTGAAAACCTTGCAAATCAAACAGCTTTTACTTTGAGGGGCAGGTGTACATGTTTATGTATACATTCCAACCATTAAAGTTCCATAACTGTGAGTGGGTAAATCACAAATATAAATAAATATACCTGTTGAAAATATCTTTGCACATTCAGAATTTAGTTGCAATTGACCAAAGTGGCTTATTCGTTGAGAAGAGGAAGCTTGTTTTAGTTACCGTGTTTTCTCGCATAATCGTCGCACATTTTATTCCAAAATCAAGTTTGATAAGTAATGATGCGATGATTTTTCGGAAAAGAAAATTTTTTTTGTTAGATAAAGTATTCATAAAAACAAAACCCATTCACCGAAAGTACGTTTATTTACAAAGTGAAGTATAAAAGAGTACGCCAAACAATTTAACTTAATAAGAAATGCAACAAAAACCTTTCTTCAACTTTAAATAGAAAAAAAAAAAAATCTGTGATCCAAATGCAAACCGAACGAACGCGTAACTACCATAGTAAACGCAGCGAAAGAGTGCGGACTATCAAATGTAGTTTACTCGGTACCGGTTAGAGAGCGCGCTTTGCATGCAATCGGCGAGATATCGATATTCTACTATGTGTGCGCGCTCTATACGGGAAGCAAAATAACCAAAAAGTAATGATTGCAACGAGCGCTGGCTAAATTTTTGTAAGCGGTACACCGCGGCGAAGCAGACGAACAGATGAAGGTTATAACGTTTAAAAAGTCTTTCAAAGAAAATTTACACTTCAGACAGCTTTGTATTTCCGTTATTAAATAAGTACGCAGTAATTTCTGAATAAATGTTATATTTATACCTTTATATACATTGTTTGATATGGAAAGATACCTACAATCGACGAGATATCGATATTCGACTACATGTGCGCGCTCTATACAGGAAGCAACATAACCAAACTGTAATGATTGCAACGAGCGCTGGCTACATTTTTGTAAGCGGTACACTGCGGCGACGCAGACAAACAATGAAGGTTAAAACGTTTAAAAAGTCTTTAAAAGAAAATTTACACATCAGACAGCTTCGTATTACCGTTATTTAAATACGTACACGGTAATTTCTGAATAAATATTATATTTATACTTTAAAATACATTGTTTTATATGAAAAAGATACCTACATAAAGCGCTCGGCATCTAATAGCGGGACCAAAAACATCATGCGACCTTTACGCGAGAGGTTTTTTTTTATCAACATTTTGACGCCCTAAAATATGGGTGCGACAATTATGTGAGTGCGACAATTATGCGAGTGCGACAATTATGCGAGTGCGACAATTATGCGCTAAAAGAGGGTAGTTTTGTCAAAGCCAAAAGAAAGTTAATTTTTAAATTCTGCATTATAATCTTTGAAATGATCATCACAATGCATATGTTAAAATATTAACATGCTGTCGATAATTCCTATATGTAATTTTTATTTGCTCATACTGTAATGACTTGATGTAAGGTTTTGGACATACGCCATTGCTAAGAACTTTTTCTGTTGAAGAAAAACTAATAATTAAAATAAATAAATAAAAATACCCAAAAAAAGACAAAAAACACACAAAATTAAGCAAACAATTGCTGTTGTCAATAAGGATATGAACACCACAAAATATTCCGAAACAGGAATATGGTCAACAAACAAAGAAAAACAAAGAAAATTGTACTAAGAGAACGAAAAAATCCCCACAAATGATGACAACACAAAAATATTGAAACCCAAAATAATTCAGCACAACAGTTGAAGCGAGACAAAAAACACGACAAAACGAAAAGACAAACAAATACAATAGTTTTACCAAAACAGAAACAAGCGACATTTCGGGAACTGCTATCTGCTCCCGTCCTCAGCCAGAGATGCACATGGTACAGAAACACAGGTGCGACTGACTGCAATGTTCATCTTGTTTCCAAAAGTATTTGCCTTTGAAATTAATTTGCACGATTTGTGGAAATTTACATGTAATGTAAAAATTTGCAGTTGTCAATACTTTTTAACATTTTATTTATTTTAACATGTCTTATTTGTACATATTAAGTTGAAACCTCATGAATGATAAAATTTTGTGTTTTTATTTTTTAGTTATCCTTTTAGATAATTTCTTCAAATTTTTAATTTATACCTATGAGTTTGTAACTAATGAAAGTTAATCAAGAGTCTTGACACCAAAAAAGTAAACTTCAAACATCCCTAAAAATGGTATTTCAACTTTCCAAAGTTCTAGTTTGTATGTTTTCAAGACTACTTTCCTGTTGATATTATTAAATGAAAATTTTTCTCACTAATTAATTTATGCTTTTTTTTTGTAACCAGTATCTGTATACTATTCAAATAAAAGTTTTGGGTGCTGTTATTTCTTTCACTCAATACTTGTTCTCAGACTTTTTCTGAAGTTTTTAAACAATGTTCATGTGCAATAATAATCTCTATCTCAGGTGCCGAACTTGGAGTGGCTTCATTCTTTTTATAGTTTTCATCAATTTCAAAAATTATTATTTTTTGTAACATTAAGTTTATTTAAAAATTTGTTTGCTTATTATTTGTTACCAAGTAGTTTTTTTCTAGGTTTGCCTCTTGTAATGTAGTTGTCTTTATGTTTTTAAATCAAATAAAAGTTATTTCATAATTTAAAATTCAGAATCTGAATGCTATAATTGGTACAACTACATTTTAAGATGATAATCATAGGCTGTAATAAATCAAAGCAAAAATTCAGTGTTAATATTTGTGCAGTTATGTGATAATTATTACAGACTTGTAATGTACCTGATGCCTTGATTCTGTATTTTCTTGCATGAAAGAAGAAATGGGTTTATTTATGTTTATTTGTAATGTTTATTGTCCAGGACTTTGTGTTACACTTTAATTTCTGGCATATAAGATGAGACAGCGTATAATTATGAGATCATCTTTTTGGTAATAAAATTAAAAATATTATTTTAATATTTACTCTTTCATATAACATATGAGGCCTTTGAAACTTTTAGACCAGTACCTAGTTCAAAACAAAATGGGAAGATTAGTTTTAACTACCTTGGTTTTGAATTCTGCAGCAAAGAAAAAGAGACCATATCATAGAGTAAAGCATGACAGATACGTGGAGGTGTTCAGTATGGATACAAGCAGGATTGGCTGATTTAAACCACGGTAGACCTAGGTTTAAATCAAGTGATTTTTATAAATAAAATAATTTTCAATGTTTTATTAAATAAAATATTTTAAAAATTTTAATGGGAAGTCTTATTCCACTCTAATAACAGTTTTCTCATTAATGTTTCTTGTGATATACAGGAACAAATAATTATATACTAATCAAGATCTCATCATTTAAATTATCTGAATAAGTTGTGCATTATACCCAGCTAAATACTACTCTAAAATTAAATTATTTAGTAAATTTTAGTCAAAAGTAAAAAGAGGAGATAAATAAATTTATTATTTAAAAAAATTCCTATTTTGTGGGAAATCCCTGACTACTGTAAATCCCTTTTCGTAGGGAAATACCCATTATATGGAGAATACTCTTCCTGTGGGTAAATACTTTTTTTTTTGCCAAGTCTCAGTCAAATGTGCAGATTTACTCGACTTGAGTACTTTGATGTTATAACTTTTCTGGTTCAACATGAGGGCAGAAAGTGGGTTGTCTGTAAAGTTGGTTTACGGACGATAATTTTTCGTGATAACGTTTAAGAAAACATTGATGAAAAATTGCATACTTTTTAATTTTCAAATATTATTTACAGTTTTTGCAAATTTAATTTAAATAATTTGTTTAAATATAATCACGAACAATTAGTTAAAAAGCCCGCTTTAACCTGTTTGATTTTATAGAAGATTTGTCGCACGGTGGTTGGCCGGTTCTTGCATGCTCGGCTCAGGCGGAACATGACAATGACACAATGAGTCATGCTTTTTCGTGCATGCAGCCAGCGTTCATCGATTTATAAGACGTTATCACGTCAAAAAACCTGGTTAAAACAAAAAAAACCTGGTTGTTTAGTTTTTTTTTTCAACCCTGGATACAAGGATGAAAAACACTCCAGCTAGTCTTGATTCTCTGAATATCTGTTTCTCCATCCGTCTTCCTGCAACAACAGCATAAGTACTATCATGAAACAGCACATAATTACTTTCTCTTAATGCTCTTCTAAGTTTCACGTTTTCTCGTCTTATAAGCCGAATACAATTGTATAAATTAACGATTTAACTATAGTATTTTTTTAGATGTCAAAGAACAATATTGATCAGATGATATAGATGTGTACTATAACCTATATATATTTTATTTAAAAAAAAATGCTCAAAAATATTTGAAATAATTGTGTACTCAGTTAAAAATTGATTATAATTGATGAAAGAATATTTCTAATTCATTTTTAATCAGAACTGTACTCTTTTATGAAATCCTTCACCATTTTGAGACCTGAGCTATTGGTGTTGTACACAAACTCATACTGTTGACATGGCTGGAAAGAAGTTTTTATGATTGTGTACTTATAAAGCATTGTGTGCAATCTGGCAGTATTTTGGTACATACTAATTCGAGATGGGCAGAGACTCTAAAACTAGAGCTGAGTCGGGAGAGTAACTAAAGTTCGGCTCGACTCGATTCGAAAGTAGTGTTCGTTGTACTCAATAGAACAAGACTAAACATTTTTTTTCTTTTACTCAATGCATATTTGTCATGTGCAGTGAGCATAAAATAAGGCATTATTTTACATAATTGCACTGCCTGAAAAATATAAAACATATTTTCAGCTATTAACACTGCAAAACACTGGAAGAAACAACATTTTTGAATAGCTTGCTGTTCGTCATAGATTTGTAACAAAATTTGTAAGAAAATAAAATATTTTAATGTCTAATTTTTTTACTACATTTGCACTCGAAAGTATTGCTGTTCGGCACAAACACGAAAGTGGTACAGCGTGTATCTTCAAATCTTTGAATATCTACTCAGCTCGACTCGAAGGTATTATTACTGTACTCTGTTAGACTTGACTCTACACAGCCCAAAAATTTACTCAACCAAAAAATTTGCAGACTCATCAATCTCTATTTTTAATAATTTAACACATTAAAATATATTTTTTTTGAAAAGGCTTCTTTGATTTAAAAAAAATTGTTTTTGAACCATGACGTGATTATTATTAATTTTGGTGAACTATGTATTGTGCTTAATTTTATTTCCTATTTTGTATACGTATTTTTTGTATGCTGCCATGATGATTTTTATTTTGTACTGCAGATGAAATAAATGTAATTTTGGGTAACTTTATTTAATTTAATAATATATGTACAATAAATATTAAAAAGTTAAACATATTTGACCCATGGAATGTTGTTGAACCAGAATAATATATAATATTGCTTCCAAAGGACTACTTCCAGGGTACAAGTGGTATTCTAAACTGATATTTTGAGTTGAAGACCATGGAGTTGAATGTGTGTATTTGTCAAGACTTAAAAATTTTATTTTGAATATTACTGTTTGATGTACCAGGGTCCTTCCAAAGTTCATGTAATTTGCTTTCGTATTTCTCACAGATAACATAATTTGAAATAATTTTTCATTACACTTTCCCTAAATGTTGTTTCTTATTTAATTTACTTTGTTTTTAGACTTTGTTGCAAGAAATTACTTTTTTTTAAATATATGCTTTACAAAGCTATTAATGTATGTATTTAATTAATTTTTAATTGTTATGGAATGTCTTACTATTTTTACTGTAATTTTTTCAGTTAATTAGAAAATAGTTTGTGTTTTATATTATAACATATTTACGCTGGTTACTCCGAAGACAAGTGATAAAATACAGTCAATTTGCATTAGTATCTTTGCATTTGGTTCAAAGATAATGAAACTTCATGAAACCACTCAATAGTGCTGTAAGCGGAATGAAGAGAAGATGAAAGCTTTAATGTTTTTAATGTGTTAATTATTTTTATGCAGTGTAGTGTGTGCCAAATCGAGGGACTCTTGTGAAAGAAGATGTAACAAGCATATCACGTAATCATGTTTAAACATACATTTCAATAATTTTTTGTATATAAAAAGTGAAATTTGATGTATCAACATGTCTGATTCAAACTGTATTTTTAAAATAAAAAAAACTCAATTAGTAAATATTGAATTAGTGAATATTGACCCTTTATTTTTTATAAATGATAGTTTTAAAACGGTGAACATTGTTTAATTTTTATACTCTCACGACTTTTAGGATTGTGAAATAAATGTACATGATTACCTTTTAATTTTTGACAGATACATATATGTAATTGTATTTATTCATTAGGCTGTATCAGAATTTTGCTGCATTATTATATGGGATGTTAATACTGCTTTTACTTTTTAATGGACCTATATTTTGTCAATTAAGGCATTTTATTTTTTTTAGTGATGATTTTTTTTAATGTTCAAAATTGTTGAAGTGTTTACTAGGATGTTGTAGTTTAAAGTACTTGATCATTTTTACATCTCTGAAAAATTGAAAACTAAGTCATTTTTTTAATGAATAAAACATTTTTAAAAATTAAATGTGGATAATTTAATTAAATATTTCCTGTATTGGAAGTACATTCATGTATTTTTTTTATTACTAAATTATGTTATTATATTTTATGTAGGTAATAGGGTTTATTAAAAATAACATTCTTTAGTTATATATATACCGTATTTACTCGTATATAGGTCGCCATCGCAGATAGGTCGCACCCATAATTTGAGGTCTTGAATTTGGTATTTAAGATTCCCCCCATATAGGTCGCACCGGTAATTCATTACCGCACCGTGCGCCGTGCGCGGAGAAAGGTCATTGTACTCAATCAGCTGCTGTTACGGCGCGCCTGTTGGCTCTCTTTGTTCACTGAGCTGCGCATGCGCAGTATAACTCACTCAACGCTCCGCTCAGACTCGTGACCTTGCATCAGCAGCCAGCCAATAGATGCGAGCTTAGCGGAAAAAAATATAAGCTCCACCTCCTGTGTACCAGTTTTGTCCAGTTCTAAAACCAGTTTATTGGTCTCACACCAGTTTTCTCGCTGCCGTGACATGTTCAAGTTATTTCAATTTATTTCTGGCGATCGTAATTAACATGGACGTAAGTCCATCTTGATGTCTTGATACCAATAATTAATTAATTACGATCCCAGAAATAAATTGTTAGTTTAAAAAATATGCGTCAACTGTACAATACTTCCGAAATTATAAAATACGTATAAAACAGTTACCAAGACTCCGCTCATTTTTTCTTGTGAAGTTTGTCTCGTACCAGTATTTCGGCTAAGTTGTGACATAAATACAGTATCAGAAATTAACAATCAGCCACGTTCATACATTCGTGAGTTTACGTTTTTCCCCTCGTGCATTTTAGATTGTCTCCTGCTATAATTACTCGGACTTTTACACGCCTAGGCTTAAATTATTACATGTTTAGAAATAAAAGCAACTTTTCATGTTATAAAATATGTATATTTTTCGATTTAAAATGTTAATTGCCTACTATAAACGTTACTTTTTCACGATTTTTTTAGGCCTACTAGCTAATCTTATCTACTCTTAAAGTACCCACGGTATTTTCTAGTTGTTTATGGTTGTTACGTGACGTAAATAGCGGGATGGATTCGATTTTTGAGTCGTAATTTGCGTGAAAGTATTGTATCGGACTACATAAATGGGAACGAAACGGGACCTGAAGAATATAGTGCAAATAACGGGAAAACATAAATAACGGTAACGTAAATAAGGGGTTTCGCTGTATGTGTACATTGTAAATATATTTGCCTATACCTATATAAACTTCTTTTTCGCATTTTAAAGCAAAATATTCCAAAAAAAATTCCTCAAAAATTTAAAAAAAATTTTTCTTCACATATAGGTCGCACTTCATTTTTTTCCCATCAAATCTGGTAAAATTGCTGCGACCTATATGCGAGTAAATACGGTATATGGTAAAAAGCACATTTATAGAAAGGGTTTTATATGACATAATTATGCACAGAGGCTTAAAATGAAAGACCTCAAGTTTCAATTGGGAAATGACTGGATGCTTGTATATTTTAGTCCTGTTGGGGTTTGAAACATCAGCATGCTGCATTAGTGATATAACTCTTGAAGACCCAAGTGCATTTTGTTACATATTGATCATAAAATAAAATACACTTCATTGTCAAGAAGTGCGCCTTATTTTCCTTTGCCACTGTCTTGCTTTATATCACTTAGTTTCCACCATTTTTTTTTCTGACAGTCTTCTTACCAGGGTTTATACTACTTGCAGATCTTAAAAATATTAGGTCATAAGAATTTTATTGGCAAAGAATCTCTCAAATAAATTTTTAGACAACCGAAACTTTTAATAATTGTTGTGGGAATAGTGGAATTTATATTTAGACCATGTGTTTCATTCAGATTTAGTTTGGTGATTTTTTTCTGTTGCAAAAACATCTAATTGACTGCTTACTAAAGAAGTATTTTTATCATAAGCATATTAGAAGGATAAATGTTTTAACACAATTTAATTTTATGATTTAAATTGTATTAAAATTAATATTTACAGAGTTAGTAGTGATTGGTTAGTGATACTGTCATCGTACTTTAAGTTGATTGGAATAATGAGTATTCATGAGTTTTAATGGTGCAAATTTGAGCAAGGTTTAATGAAAATTGGGATTGCTACCTACATTTCAGTTTTTTTCATGTAATAACTAGCATAATGCATGTTTCTTGATCAATTTTTTATTATCTATGTTTTTTTTTTTCATTACACTAATGTGTACTGCTGTGAAAAGTACTTGTTTTAAAGCTTCTTAAATTGGGGGCTTGTTTCGCTGTCGTCTAAACAGTAAAATTATCTTTTTTAATGAGTTTTAACAACCTTTTGTAGGTTATAAACTTTGCAATTTCTCATTTGCGACAACATTTAAACAAATAGAAATAACATAAGTCTTATTGTGTAAGTCATTTTAAGTTATTTATTTATTATAATGCTATTGTGAATGAAATTTTCCTTCTCTAGGGCTTGAGCCAGAGTATATTATACCATAATATATTATTAAAAATGACATATATGATGTAATTACTTTACTATATTCAAATCCACAATATATTCAAGTTAATTTTGTATTTTAGCTTGTTTTAAAATTAAATTGTTTCATATTCAAATTAGTTTTATATTCACATTAGCCTTAAATTTAAGTTCCTTACAGTCATGGTTGGCTTATATTCCAAGTCGTCCTATATACAAAGTTTCCTATATTTTTTGAGGTCGTCCTATATTTGAGTTTCTCAGACTCAAGTTAGTTCTATATTTCTAGTTGTTACATATTTAAGGTGGCCTCATATTTGAAATGGCGTAATATTTGAGATAACAGGGTTTGTCCAAAAAGTAATGAGACTAGGTCTGGTAAAAAGAATTTATTGATCCAATCGGTACATGTTAATAAAATTTTTTCAAAATAGTCTCGGGTGTCGATACACCATTGCCAACTTGATTCCCACGCTGCAAAGGCTCCCTGGAAGTCAACTGTCGTAACCTTGTTCAGAGACTATTTGACAGCCCGTTGGATGGCGGGAACATCTTCGAAGCAGTGACCTTTCATGATTTCTTGAGCTTTGGGAACAGGGAAAAGTGTGGCGGGCCCCACATCCGGGCTTTGCGGTGACTGTGGTAAGGTTGCAACCCCCATCCGGGGCTGGTAGGCACTCACAATGAAGGTGGTCTGGGCTGGAGCATTGTCATGGTGGAGCTTCCAGCTTTGTGCAAGCGGTCAAGGACTTCTTTTTAGAAAACAGCGTTGACGGTTTGTCCCAGAGGTACGAATTCTTTGTGTCAAAAAAAAATGAACGTTGTCTTTACTGTGACATTCTCTCTTTCTTGAGGCGCGGGTGAGGTGGGCCACTCCGAACTTTGGCTCTTGGTTTCAGAGTCGTACTGGAACACCCATTCATCGCTTGTTATTACGTTGTCTAGAAAGTCCGATTCACTTTCTAACTGTTTCAACAACTCACGGGAAACATCAACTCGTCAACACTTTCGGCACCAATTTCGCACAAACCTTCCGCATGTTAAAATTTTCATAAATAATTTTGTGAACTGTTTTGCACATGTTTAGGTCTTCGGCGATTGATTTTACACTCAAACGATGATCGGAGTCCAGGAGATTTTTTACGTCGACCACATTTTCATCTGAACCACTCGTTGAAGGGCGTCCATATCAATCCTCGTCTTCAACTGTCTCCAGTCCATTATTGAACTCGCTGAACCACTGGAAAACCTTGGCTTTTGACAGGGCGTCGTCTTTGTAAGCCTCCTTAACCGAGGCAAGTGTTTCGGAAGCGGTTTTGCCCAGGCAAAAGCAAAATTAAATCACGTAGCGCTGCTCCAGCGAATGGAAGTTTTCTGCCGCGACAAAAGCTCAATACAGCTTGTGCGCCATGCGTGATCTTGACTGAGTCAGAGCTTAGTTTAGACCCCCCACCACAGATCCCCATTGCTGGAGACTGTCCTCCGGGTGACTGGAGATCCGTGGAGCGGCCAGTCTCATTACTTTACTATATTCTAGGTTGTGTTATATTTAAGATCACATTTTTGAAGTGGTTTTATATTTAGGGTTGTCTGAAATTCAGAATTTTCATTATAAAATGTTAGTGTGAAAAAAATATTTTTTCATAAAAAAAATTTTTGGGGTGACATTTTTAACATGCATCCATTTTTTCGACTACAGTAGAGTCCCACTAATTCAACTACATATTTGGGACCTGTTCAGATTACCATATTTTTGGATTAGCCAATTAATTTAAGTATTGCAACAGCATAAATTCCATATCTATAAGCATTGAGTTACCACGTAACACAGCCTAAGCACGAAATCACTAAACACTTTGATAATTGGATTAAGACATCAAAATTAATTTTCCAAATACAAAATAGATCAAGATTTTGTTTATTTATTTTCAGCCTAAACTCATTAAGATTAGCCAAATTTTCCGATTAACGTATCTTATTAAGGGGCCTCCGCTGTATTGTTTTACGTTGCTTTTTTTTTTTTTTTTTTTGTGAAATGGAATGGTATATTTCTTAGAAATTTTGACTCACAGCTATGCTTGCAATAGGATTGTAGAGAGTTTAATAAAATTAACTTTTATGATTGTTAGTTTTCATTCACTTAAATGTTTGGTTTGTTTTGTCTCAGGGGCGTAGCCAGGGGGAGGGTTTTAGGGGTTCAAACCCCCCCCGAAATATTCAAAATATCTCATTAATATATACTGAAATATTAACACTTGTTCCACGGTAATTGCTCACTATTACAACAATGTTTTGAACATGCCGCGCTGCCGCCGCACGCCGCCGATTATCCAATGACACTGCCCGCATCATCGTATTCGTTTGGTAACCTTAGACTTGATTTCGTGTTGTAACCCGCGCCGCGCATGCATCCGTTGCGTGCAATCAGCTCGGCTATCGCCAGTCTCCACCGATCCCTTGCCACCGATCACTGAATCTGTGTACCGTGTACTGTGAAGTGTGGACAATTGGACATAGTTATTTGTGTGATCATTGCTCTGGCTGTGATTTCACGTCGAGTAACTTAAGTGGCCACTGGCCATATTACAGGAGTAAGTAAATTGTAATCTTCTTTACTTACTATAAAATTAATTCGCTTCCCGCTTTTGTCTGGTTGTCTCTATAGCTGTTAGTTTGCAACTCTGTACGCCTAGATCTTCTAAACTACTCAACTTATGTTAAGGCTGTAAGGGTATATTATCGTAATATACATATACACCTTTAGAGAAATTCGAAACTTCATTCGGTGAACAGTTCCAGTCGCCGAGAAGCCATCGTGGATTAGAAAGTTGTTTTGTTTACATCAAATTTTTATTTTTTTTTTGTTTGCTGATTTCGCTTAGAAAACTTTGCTAATTCTATTTTAATATTAATTATATAAGAGTAAAATTACGTTTTTTATAACCTTGTGTTTTGTAAAACTATGAATCAGTAACGGCTTTGTTTGGAGTTTCGGGCTCGCTGCATGTGACTGGTCCTCGTCGCGGCGGGCGGCATTTCAAATGTTTGAATAAAGCTGGAATCACAATACCACGACGGCTCCGACACGACAGGTCCGACAAGCTCAATAGCCAATGAAATGCAATGTCACCGTGACGTCACTCCGTCAGAAAACGCACCCCGACGGCCCGCAACGAATAGATTTTATTTCTAATTCCGTCGTGTCGTACGGCCCGACAGAAAACAAAACGGCAACGGAAAGGAAACAGTACGGAACTAAATTTCAAAAATATTTACCTACTTCGTAATTTTGTTTAACATGCGAGTGAGTTTTATATCTTGCCTTCATCTGTTTGTACAAATTTAATCGTGTTTATGGTTAAAGTTGTTATTGTAGATTGGTGAAGTTTGAATTTAATAATGAATGAGTTTAGCGAATAACTAAATATTAATAAAGTTAAGGCTGAATCTATTTTGTAAGGCATTAGGTTGAAAAACTGCCATAATTATCCTAACAAATAGCGAGAAAAAAGCATGGGCTGTAATAGCATCATCTGTTTCTCTTTCAATTATTTTTTTAAACGTCAGATATACTTTATTTTATGAAAATAATTTGTTTGGAACGATTTGCCGACAGCCAAATCAGAAATCGTCGGGTTGAATATTGTCGTGGCATTGTGACCCTAGGCTATTAAATCTGTCGTGCTGCAATGCTGTACGACGGTTTGTCGGGCCTGTCGTGTCGGACCCGTCGTGGCATTGTGATTCCAGCTTAATAGTGCCGCGGCCCATGGCATGCTGAGACTTTAAAACATCAAAAAGTTTTGATTTGTTCCTTTGAAACTTTTAGCGTCTCCCGCATTAGGGGAAGCTTAATTTTGAACAAATAATATGTGAAAAGTGGTTTGTTATGCCAAAATACAGTAAAACAGTGCGGGTTAAGTGAAATTTGGCTGCACAAATTAATGCAAGAAATTTCATGATTCGGTGACGTAAATATTTGTAAGCTATATTTGGCCGTATTATACATGCATATTATAGTAGAGAAAATTCTAGAAAGATTTGTAATGATGTCGTAAAAAAAGTTTCTTTTTTTTTCCATATTGAATGTTAATTAATAGTATACATAGCAAATGCAATGTTCTTTAATGTTATTTCTGACGTGATAATGTCTTATACCTCGATGAACGCTGGCTGCACGAACGAAAAAGTGTCCCATTCCGTTTGAGCCGAGTGTTTCCATTGTCGTGGTTTACATTGTTTATTACAAAAATAAAAAAACCTTAAAATTAACGAGTGCGAATAAATGTTACATTTATCGAAAAAAATGTAATTTACAACTTACTCCTTCTTTGTATTATACAAAATAATGATAATTCAGTGATATAATAATTCAATTCAGTTCATAAAAGTATGCAATTTTTCATCAATGTTTTCTTATGACATTATCACGTAAAATTACCGTCCATAAACTGACATTACAGACAACCATTTAATTGGGTAATAATTTATATATTTTTTTACTATTATGATTACACATGAATGGATGAGAGACATCACTTTATTTTATTTTCCTCCCTAAAGACGACTCGCGCGGTTAGCACATAGCACTGTTGCTGTAATGTACTTAATGAATAATTTCAGTTACATTAATTTTAATATTAACTCTTATTATTTAGTTGTAATTTTTATTTTTCTTTCTAGGTACGAGTTTCATGTTGTCGAGAAATGGAGGGAAAAAAAAGAAAAGGCGATAAGTTTAAGGGTATGGACTACTGGAAAAAGTGGTGTGGTCAAGCGGTTTCCAGTAAGGAAACACATTTGGCTACTGAAACTACAACAAGCTTGCGCGCTGCTGGTAATGAGACTGTGGTGGCAAGTGAGCCTTCGACCTCAGTTACAGAATCGAACGACAAAGTCGAGTCAGTGGCACCTGTGACCTCAGTTACAGTATCTAACGACGAATTCGAGTCAGTGGTGCCTGCAGCCTGTTTAATGGGTACGACCAACCAGCCTACGTTTATTCAGGAACCGACCAGCTTGCCTGTTTCATCATCATCTCATCCTGTAGCTAAACTGGACGTTGGTTTTTATTCGAATCAAGATGAAATGGTGAATGAATATATAAAAGTCCAAATTTTAAAAGTCCCTTGGACCCCACCCAAAGATTATAAGTTTCCCATTTCCACAAAACGAAATTTGCGCTTTCAACTTAAATGGATAGAGAGATTCCCCTGGTTGTCATATTCTGAATATAAAAGTGGAGCATTCTGCAGAATTTGTGTTGTAATGGGACGTTCACTTGAAGGTAAAGGCAGCCATCAGCGAATTGGCCAGCTTGTAACCGAGCCATTCTGCAAGTGGAAAAATGCATTAGAAATATTTGAAACTCATGCAAAAACAGGATATCACAAGAGAAATTTGGAACTTGCAGAAAACTTTCTTAAAGTAACATCTTTGCAGGCTTTTTCAGTCAGTGAGCAGTTGTCTTCTGAGAGAAAGAGGCAGCAAGAAGAAAACCGAAAGAAATTAATCCCTATCGTAAAAGGAATAATTTTTTGCGGTAAACAAGGCATCCCATTAAGAGGTAAAATAGATTCTGGGCGGATTGTACCAGAGCCTGATCAACCACTGCAGAATGATGGTAATTTTCGGGCACTGTTGCGGTACGGAGCTGAGTCTGGGGATAAAGATCTTTCTGAGCATTTGGCCACTTCTCAGAAGAATGCTCTTTACACAAGCCCTCAGATCCAAAATGAAATAATAGACATTTGTGGTGAAATAATTCAACATAAGATAATCGAAGAAGTAAAGAAAGCCCGATTATTTGCTATTCTCGCTGACGAAACTACTGACATCTCGCGTGTGGAGCAAGTCTCGCTGTGTTTGCGATATGTTGATTTGAAGGATGTTGAACATCATAAAGTTAAGGAGATGTTTCTCGAGTACATTCCTACTGTTGATGTCACAGGATCCGGCCTAGCAAATCTAATTATTACAGCTCTGAAAAAGCATGGGCTTGAGTGTTCTCATGTGGTTGGTCAAGGTTACGATGGGGCTGCAGCTATGAGTGGGTATTTGCACGGGGCCCAAGCTTATGTTCGTCGAGAATGTGCTCTTGCTCTTTATGTACACTGTAGTGCACACTCTCTCAACCTTGCAATTGCTGACTCATGTTCACAAGCAGATATCCGAAATTGTGTTGGGATTGTACAGTCTGTCGGTTCGTATTTCAGACATTCCGCTCAACGCACTGCTGTTTTGAAAGACAAAATTCGAGAGTTGTTACCCGCCGATCACCAAAAAAGCCTGCTTGTAATGTGCGAAACACGGTGGGTCAACAAGCATGAAGCTGTCATGAGATTCAAAGAAATTTATCCAGCGATTGTCAATGCTCTCGAAGAACTCCAATCTAGCCATAATAAGGAAACATCACAACAAGCCGTCCAAATGCTTAACACACTTCGATCTTCGAATTTTGTGATGTCCTTAGTGATTCTTGAGAAAGTCATGAGCTATACATTGTCGTTATCCAAACAGCTGCAAACAGCTAACACCGACCTGATTACAGCATTCAGCCATGTGGATGATGTTATTAATACCTTGCAACTTCTGAGGAATAAAGTTGATGACGAGTATCCTCATATTTTTGAAGAAGCAAAGGTTTTGCTCGAAGAAAATGGCGGTATACTGCAGATGCCACGCATAGTCGGAAGGCAGTTGAACCGCTCAAACATTCCTGCGTCTGATACATGCTCGCATTACAAAATAAATTTCTTCATCCCATTCCTTGACCATACCATTCAACAATTGAACGAAAGGTTTACGAAGCACCGTAAAGTAGTGACTGCACTTTCTGGTATCTTGCCATCAAATTTCGCAGCCAGTTCTGAAATTGAAGAGGCAGTTTGTATGTACTCTTCAGTGCTTCCCGAAAGAAGTACATCTGTAGTCAAAGCAGAACTAGATGTGTGGAAAGCAGTGATGACAAACACCTCCCCTACTCCAAAATCTGCTTTGGAATGCCTAGATAAGTGCGATCAAAAACTATATCCAAATGTTTACACATTGCTACAAATTTTGGCTACCATACCTGTTTCCACTGCTACCCCAGAAAGGACGTTTTCAAGCCTAAGGAGACTGAAAAACTACTTACGCAACACAACCAGTGAAAACAGACTGAACGGTTTGGCTCTTATGAATATACACTATGGGGCAGAAATAGATGCGGATGAAGTAGTGGACATATTCAAAATGAAAAACAGAAGAATAATTCTATAAGTGTAATTGTGTATGCAGTATGCACTTTCTATTCACGTGTATATTAATGTTGCATTGTTTTGTCATTTTATTTTGTAAACCCCCCCCAAAACTGAAATCTGGCTACGCCCATGTTTTGTCTAGTTTGTGATTATATGAACACAGAAAACAGATTTTTAGCTATTGAAACATATCTTTTTTTTTATGGTTTTTTAATGTTAAATAATCCTAGAATGTTATTTAAAAACAAGATTTTCAATTATTATCAAATTTGCGATTACTTATATCTGTTAGCTCCAATATTTCTGTAAGAAATTTCCTTGTACCAGGCACTCAATAAAAATATAGTGTGAAGGAATCAAAATTTACCTACCAACCCCCCAAAATTTTTTATTACACTTCAAGTTAGTCTCAGCTTACTTATTTCTTAATATTGACACACCCATGCATGGCATTTTTAAACCAGTCACTTGTTACACACTCATATATTCAACTCTCATTTTCCAGAAGTACAAACAGATGAAGTTGAAATATGATTTATTAAGAAAATAATATTTATTATTCTATACGTAGTGTAATGTTTTAAATTTTGCACGCAACATTTAGTTTGGCTTATTTTTCTTTCAGGTTGTATTTGCAGTGTTTGCACTTTAGATGTAGGTTGTTATATAGTTGAATTTCAATCCTCTGTCTTGTAAATTATGAACGATACTACGCTGTGATCATAAAAGGAGCTTTGTTCTTGCGATTTCTAATAAAAAGTGTTTGTAAGATAAAAAGTAACAATACTAATTTTAACAGGGAAGGCATTGCTGTCGTACATTTATTTTATTGCTGGTTTTTAAAATATTCAATTAATTAGGGTGATGGTTGCAAACAATTAAGGTTTGTTAAAGAACAAATATTGCTGTTGTAAATTTTTTATGTGGTGTGATGACAGTAGACTGTCGAGATTGAGGGAATGTATATGTTTGCTTTATTTATTTATCATTTTTTTAATTGGTCAATTTACTTTGAATTTTTCTGATGTATCAAGTTTATGTGTGCAAATTACAGTTGTGGTAAAGTGTGAACAGTTAGTGTGTGTATTTGTAATAGAAAGGTGCTTTTCTTGTATATGATACTGATATTTTAGAAGTTTTGGCATAATTTTAAATGGTGGAATGTCCAGGATGAAAGGCTTAAAATGTAGGGTGTATAACTTGTGGTTTTATACCTTAATTTAACAAGTAAATTATAAACAATTGCTCTTTGTTCTTAAGTTCGTACGTGATTATATGTGAGTGCATGTTTGAGCATGTCAAAGACTAAGGCATAAACACAAGGACTTATACTTAGACAGGACACACATTTGAATGCACAAAATTAAATCTAAGGATGTTCTTTGTCAAACATTAATGATAAAGATTCAAATTTTGATTTTTTTTTTTTGGTTGTAGTTGTAGAACGTGAACTTTACTGCTATTCTTAATAGTTTCTATTCTTAATCATTGTTTTTAGAATTTTCTATCATGCTTAAGAGATAAATATAATGTATTACTTAGCTATCTTTCAGCAATGATTACTTTCAAGTTTACATAGTTCACCTGTACACACACTGTTAAAAAGTATTTTTACCCTTATCATGATATGATAACTAGAGGGTGAAAGTATATATTCTGATTAATGTATGTTATTTATTTTTAATTTCTTATTAGAATAATGGGTTTTACGATTTCTTACCGAGCCGCTAAATTTTAAAAATTTATATAAGCGGAATTTAAATAAACTGAGAAATTATAGGGATGCTTAACAATGGGTCATGGCAGAAATATTATTATTATGTAGAACACATTATTTTATATTGGTATCAGTACTGATGAAGCTTTATTTTGCCAAACTTTGTTACAGCTGTCACTGAATTTTCATGTTAACAAGCCAGTGTCATTTAAATACTGAAGGATTACTGAAAGATGTTTCATAATTGTCTCATTCATTGTAATTTCTCATTTACATTAAATGAATGTGGTAGTTAGTTGTACTAGTTAATTTGTCTTGGATAGAGACAATTTGCTGTACATTTTAGTGTAAATTTTACAGCCAGTTGTTTATTTTCGTAGATTTAATGCTCTAATTTTATCTAAATTCTAGGAAATTTGGTGTGAATGTACAGATCAGTTTTGGTGTTTTATGTATGTTATGAACTGAAAAGTTTAAATATTTTTGCATGTTATATATTTTGTATTTTAATTGATCAAGTACTTTTAAATCTGAAGTATAAATTTAATGTAAAAATAAGTATATTATATGAAAATTGGAATGTTGTTTTTGCGTATGATCCTCATTATTACTCAACCTAAATGGGTAATTGTGGCTATTAAAGTGCTCAAAATAAAGTATTTTAAAAATGTTATTTATTTTGGCTTTTGTGTTAAAAGTGTTATTTATTTGGTTTTTGTGTAATGTTAATTAGTAGTGTAACTGTTAATTAACGTTATTGAACACTTGAGTGTCCAAGTAAAGTCCCTGAGTGCAAATTACATGTAGAAAGAGAGACATGCTTATCAGTTTTATATTTTGAAGTGTGAATGGTATTTAGTGGTCCGCCTAGTCAGAGGTGTATCAGTGTCAGTGAGGTGGGATGATAGTGCAATGCTCGCTGGTGCTTCTAGCACAGTATCACCTCCAAGTGCAAGCTCTTAACTAGCCCAGTTTTCTCATTGTGCATGAGACAACTGTGAAATTTGATAAGATAATGGTATAATACAAGGCCCTTTCAAGATTCCTTACCGGGGCATTTCATGCCTAAAAATTATATTAAAAATGTGTTTTTAGCCCATTTCACTTTCCTAAAAATTACAGTTCAAGAACAAAACATGGAAACAGAATTCCTCATCTACCTTCAATGTATTCTTAAATGCTTTTCATAAACAGACCTCACTCAAATGTGTAGAGCATTTTTCAAATTGCATGGTTTCTTCTGAAACCGTGCACACTGAATGTGTGCCCAGGTAAGCAGACCCTTAAGTGTTGACCATATCGGCATGACCATATTTGCATGGCTAGTGATGATCAGAGCTGAAGTTTATGTGTTGCTTCATTTAGAGGTGGAGATATTTTATGGTATATATATTTTTTCCCATTGCTTTCTGTAGCTATTTTGATGTGATACATTTCTGTTTTTGTGTGCTGGAAATATGCACATCCTTCTTATAAGAAAACATTATACATATTTTTTTTTTTAAGGTTTGCAGTACATAACTACAATATTTTATTTCCATGTTGCTAATTTAAAGTAATGATAGAAAACATTTAGTTGTAGAATCTGCTTTTGTAACATGGCAACAACATTTTATCCTTTTCTATGCTCTGTGGTGTATGAGTCTATGGCATAGACTTTATGCTATGTCTGCCTCTCGTCAACAATTTTTGTGGTTGAGCATCATTTGTTCCGAGTGGTACCAGGTCTTTGTCATCACAAAAACAATACTCCAGCGGATTTTATAGTAAATTTGTATTCTTTATTTTTAAGAGACTGATTATAATGTATGGCTAGAGACTGCGTAAGTACTGATATTTTTGTAATAGTTCTATAAAATAAAAAATGTTTTCATAAGATGTTGGTTTTGATGTTACAAGGTAGATAATTTTGCACTGCTTCACATGCACTTACTGCATTTTAAAGTGTGTTTATATAAGTGACGTTATGTTTCCATGTGTTGATTATTTGATAAATAATTAAAATTAATAAATTAGAATAAACATTCAGCATATTTATTGATTGTCATTACTAATTAAAATTTATCTAAATAATTTTACTTAATTAAATTATTAATTTTATATATTTATTTCTATTAATATTGGATATTGAGTATTTATTTGAATTTTTTAAATTTGATTGAATTTATACTTTACCAACTGTATTTATATTATCACTCCGGCCCTTTTACGTTATTTTTATTAATTATTTGCATGCAAATCTAAAGTTAATTCTTTATTATGCCATATAAATATGACTTCTAACATGCTTAAATTTACTTTAATAAATTGGTTTTGTTAGTAACAGATTTGTTTTCTTTGTTAGAAGTTTGTTAGTACACCAATCACACACTTAGCACGACTAATGCTTTTCTAAGAATGTTCGTACTACGTTTATTTACAAAGTGAAGTATAAAAGAGCATGCCAAACAATTTAATTTAATAAGTCATGCATTAAAAACCTTCTTCAACTTTAAATAGAAAAACAAAATCTGTGATCCAAATGCAAGCCGAACGAACGCGTAACTACTGTAGTAAACACCACGAGTGTGCGGGATATCAAATGTAGTTAACTCGGTTCCGCATATAGACCGCGTGTTGCATGCAATCGGCGAGGTATCAATATTCGACTACGTGTGCGCTCTCTATACGGGAAACAACATAAACAAACAGTAATGATTTCAATGAGCGCTGGCTACATTTTTGTAAGCGGTACACTGCGGCGACGGAGACAAACAATGAAGGTTATAACGTTTAAAAAGTCTTTAAAAGAAAATTTACACATCGCACACCTTCGTATTTCCGTTATTTAAATAAGTATGTGGTAATTTCTGAATAAATATTATATTTATACTTTCAAATACATGATTCTATATGGAAGAGATACCTACAATCGGCGAGATATTGATATTCGACTACATGTGCGCGCTCTATACGGGAAGCAACATAGCCAAACAGTAATGATTGCAACAAGCGCTGGCTACATTTTTGTAAGCGGTACACTGCGGCGACGCAGAAGAACAAAGAAGATTATAATGTTTAAAAAGTCTTTTAAAGAAAATTTACACAAAAGACAGCTTCGTATTTCCGTTATTTAAATAAGTACGCGGTATTTCTAAATAAATATTATATTTATACTTTAAAATACATCGTTTTATACGAAAAAGATACCAACACAAAGCGCTCGGCATCTAATAGCGGGAACGAAAACATCATGCGACGACTACGCGAGAGGTTTTTTTTAAATCCAAATTTTGACGCCCTAAAATATGGGTGCGACGATTATGCGATAAAAGAGGGTACCTTCCTTTATAAATCTAGAAACAAAGGAAGCCAACTCTGTGGGCCCCACCACTATATTCTGTCATAGCTTTTTTATAAAGTCTCATTTTTCATCATGGGTTCCACTCGTATCGGACAAGATTTCAAAGTTAGTAAAAAAGCTTAGAGCCATACTGTCCTATGTTATGTTTTAACAAAATGTGCTATATGCTCTTGAACATGTGTTCATATTTCAGTCTAGAGTGTTCTGAGTCATTGTGATTATAAGGTATTTATCATTTTGAAAAAAATTTATTAAGTGCTTTTGTTATATTTTTTATATTTGTTATAATTATCTTATATGTTATTCTAAAATAAGATTTAATTTGTCATAGCTGATTCTTTACTCAATAATATTTATTACCTTTTTTATAAATGGTATGGTCTTACATGCATTTTCATGAGAAGCATATTGTTGATGGCTTGTTTAATGTGCATGTTGTATATTTACTTGGTATCAACTATAAATAGTAAATAATTATTTTTAATCTTTATTGTAAAGCCATTGAATAATTTTGACTATTACTGTTTAATTAACTGATGTTATTGTGTGTGGAAATAATTGGTAAATATATTGTACCTTTTAAGTTTTGTAAATACATTTACCCAATTTACCTATTGGTTTATTTTTTATTATGTTATATTATTAGTGATAAATGCAGATAGTATGAGACACTATTGTCTCTTACAAGTCCAAGCTTTCGGCATGGGTGTCAGCATTATAATTTATGGATAGCTGACATTTGTAATTTTTAGGTTCATCATAATTGAGGGTTCAGATTCAACTTACATGCTTATTTTAAGCAGATAGGAATTGTGAAAGTAGAGTAACAAATGAAGCAAAATGGTGCAGAGTTCAGACAATAGACTCAAATTTCCAGAGGATCCTGGTTAGAATGCGTGTCTGGTCATCCTGATACTGGTTTACCGTAGCATCCAGGCAAATTCTGGGACAAATAGGTCATTTCCGATTTCTTCCCTAGTATCACTGTTCACTTTGTTATGTGTTACTACAATTTTGATCTCACTGTGGACAGATTCATGCATGCATGCATACATACATACATGCATACATACATACATGCATACATACATACATACATACATACATACATACATACATACATACATACATACATACATAAAAACATAAATAAATAAATAAATAAATAAATAATAGAGAGCATGCAACAAACTCTACTGGGATGAACATAAGAAAAAGTGAAATGGTCAATCCATTTTAAAGATTTTCTGTTGAATTTTAAATACAAAACTTTAATGTACAACTTGTTCCTGCAAATATGCTAAAAAAATTAAATTGTTGAGCTGTTATAATGAAAATAAAATTGATATTTGTGCAAGTTATACATGAAGGGCTCGGTATTCCGGTGTTTGTAGTGAAGAAAACAGTGGTAGTGAAGTGTTGTATTATTCAGATAAGACCCAGAATTTGTTCCACCAGTTAAAAAAAAGGCCTTTAACATCTTGGAAGTTATTCAGAGGTAAGTAAAAATTAGAAACATTCAAAGAAATCATTTCATGTAAACTATATTATGTGCAGCAGATACCATGCTTTACATGATTTTGTGTTTTTTTTTGGTACATTTTTATAGGGAAAAGTGTTTTTTTTTTTATAGTATTTTGGACATTATTTACAAAAAAAATTTGTACTTCTAGTAATATTGTAAACTTTTTCTGTTTATGGAGATACTTCAAAGAAATTATATATTTAGTTTCTTATCAAAAGCATTTTTCATAACTGGTCCTATAATGTAATTTTGTTCTGTTGTATTATCCCACAAACGATGCAAAAAATATTTTGTGATAATATAGGTTAGAAAGAAAGGTAGAAAAAAATGTGTATGATTAATAAAAATATTATTTTTCAGGTATTTGGATCTTCCGTGACATACTCTAATGGCAGTGAAAAATTTGAACCACATGGGAGGAAAAGAAAGTCATAGTAACAACCAGAGTATGATACAAAGGCGGAAAAACCACGAGGGTAGAGTATGTTTCCAGAAGAGGAAAAGGAATGACTGTAAACAAAAAGAAGCCAGGATATGGCTGTAAATGTACGAAAAGGTGTTTAGAAATTGTTACAACTGAAATAAAGGAATAAACTCTCCTCACAGTTTTGGGCTTTGGGGTCTTATGATCTTCAAACTACTTATGCATTTGGCTGCATGAAAAAGGGAACATTAAAACATAAAGCAAAGCAGTGTCTCACAATTCCACCGTATATTTGCAGAATAATTTAATATTTTGTTTAAAAATGCCTAAGACTGATACATGCAGCGAGTGTGATTCATTGAATATTGCTATAGAGAAAGCTAAACATGAAAATGACACAGAAGCTTATCAGCAGCTGATGCAGAAGCAAGAGCTTCATCACCGTAAAGCAAAAGCCGGTCAGGAAGTCATCAAAACAGCAGCTAATGAAGCAGAACAACAAGGAATACATGCAATTTCATTCAGTTTGCAACAAGCTCTTCTCAATCCAAAGATTTCAACAGGCCCTACTTTTTGCAAAAAAAATACAATTTAGGTGTACATTCGTTAGGAAGGAGCAGGAATATTTTTATGTGTGGCAGAGGAGCAGACAAAATTGGTAGTTGCTTGTTAAAGCATTTTGCAGTTAACGATGTAAGGGGCGGGAAACTCGTCCCAATATCTGATAGTGTGTGGCGGCCAAAATAAAACTTGGAACCATAGTTAGCACTTGGTTGCGGCTGATTGCAAGTGGAAGATCCAAGAAAGTTGAGCACATCTTCCCCCAGGTCGGATTCACAATGTTACCTTCAAACAGAGATTTTGGAATTGTTGAGAAATATGTTCGAGCCCATATGTCTACACCTCTCAGCATTGGGTTTCAATACTCAAAAGATGTCACGATAAACGACCTTTCATTGTTAAAGAAATGAAACAAGTTAATTTTTTGAATATTGCGCTGTTAAGGGACAAATACAACTATGTACAGCTACTGATACAAAGTTGGGTATCAGAACAGCAGTTCGCCTGGAGAAGTCTGAAAAAGAGGATGGAAGTTTCAATAAAATGTCTGTGACGTATAACGGGCAGTTTGGAACCAATATCGATGAGAAAGAAAGGATGTCCAACCAGCTTCCTGGAGAGTTTCAGAGGATGTCTCCCAGCGAAGTAGGTATGGTTCTGTCAGTCTGATTGAAAAAACTAAATTGAAAGTCATGCACAAATATATTTCACGAATATATTTCACTAATGAATGCTTAGTGACAAAAGAACACATAAAAAATTATTTTTGAATGCTGAAGTATTCCAGACAAACTAATTTCTTTAATACGTATAAGTTTTGAAAAAGTTATAAAAACAGTTATTTGTTACCATGGTGTGAATTTATATTAGCAACAATGGGTTTTTATTAATTTTATATAAAAACAGTGTTAAATGAATCAGTGTACATGTAAACTATGGTAACTGCAGAAATATCTTGAACCAAACTTCAAAAAATATTTAATTCTAGCATGTAAAAAAATATTTTACCATTTTTGCTTATAGATTTTGTATCTTTATGGTTATAAATGCTCACAAGATTTTTGTAAAAACATAATGCTGTATCTTAAAAGTAGTAATGTTACTTACCATGTTTTACATCTGAGCTCTTCATACGTAATGTATGGTACATGGTTATTTGACATGTTTTAAGATAAGTTTTATATTTAGTGGCTTTAAATAAAACAAGGCTATTGAAGGATTAAAAAATATAAATATAATACAGATAAATTTCATAGGAAATGATAAAGTTTCCCTACGTAAATTACTGTGTTTAAAAATAAATAATTAATTAATTTTTTGTCTGGATATTTTTACCTTCTGAAACAAGATATGAAATTGTTATATAAATATAATAAATAATAATTTTTGTTGTAAGTTTCTAAAAAAAAATTGGTTTATTACATTGTATCATGGATACAATAGTTATAAATTGTTATACTGTATGAAAAATCTAAGAAATATTTTCATGAAAATATGAAGTATTTTTCACTTTAGAGATTTTTTTTTTGTTCTGAACATTCAATAAGAAGTAACAAAACATTTTAAATTTATAGTTATGAGTATTGTATTTTGGTTTAAGAGGCAGCAATCATGTATTGATGAATGCTTGAATTTATTTGTCATTTTCCATTGGTTTCAATATTTATAATATCTTGGGTATTTTTGTTGACAAAGAACGTTATGTGAGGCTATTATTGAGAATAAATATGATTATTGAAGGAAGTGTCCTAAACACTGTTTTTGGTATTGTGATGTTTCCCTGCAAAAGTTGTATTTTCATAATCTAGATGTGATACCGCTGATAGTTGGGTAATGCTATGTGTCATAATTGGATGGGGTACAGAGTGGTGAAAACTCAAGGTTATTAGATTTAAATAACACGCACGCACAAGCTGAGATTCAAGATTTATGCCGTATTCCTTGAAATTTTCATCACTCGGCACTTTTCCTGGCGAACTCTGGGAATAATTGCAAAAATTTGCACTCCCGCAGAAACAGTTCTACCGAAATCATGAGTTTTATCAGGTATTTGTTGTCACAAAACATAAATTTCTAAAACATTTTTATGATTAAAGTAATGAATTTTATGGTATTGTCATCTCATGCTACTCATAAAATGCAGTCTTTATAAATTGATTTCCTGACATAAGTTTTCTCACATCAGTGTAATGGTCAAAAAGTCTAATGATGTAAACTTTAAATGCTATATTCCTGAAAACATCAAGGCATGCTTTATTCCTGAAAACCAACACCAATAGGACTGAGAAAAAAATGATTCAACAACTTAAACGTGTTATATTTTTAGTTTGTCGCTACAGTAGAGTCCTGCTCGTCTGGACATCTGGTTATTCCAGACAGAAAAGAGTTTTTTTGTGTTAATCCTACCTGTTCATAGGCTAAAAACTGAAGTCTATGTATACAGTTGTATTAAAACTAAAATTAAGCTTTGGGAAAAGTGTATTAATTGGGGGGGAAGGGGGGGTATTTTTGTAGTTTTACCCGTCTAAAACTTGTGTGTATTGACCTACTTAACATACTAAATTGTTAAATATCTTACAAAGTGTTTTTTTTTAGGTTGTAGGTCTTAACTTTAAGGTAACTAACTATTTAATTCAGTTCGTCTTTTTCATTCGACAACCAAACTGCACATGTGCTTATGGTTATTTACAGTTTAACACAACACATTATATAAGTTCTACTCAGAAAACTAAGAAACATTTTTCTGTGTGAATTGTGTGTAATACAATATCTGTTCACATAGCACAACATAAACAAATTCATGAAAACCACAACACAAGTTCAGTGTTACTGCGATTAGTGAGATCATGATTTATGACATCATTTTAACTGATAAGTCCAAAGCTTGTCTGTATAAAGTGATAATTTTATTTTATTATCCAAAGTGATTAGTAATATACTTTTTACTTTAAAATAATCAAAAATAAGCCTTGAGAACATATTTGGCTTAAGTTACTGTTGTTTCTTAAGTCAAATATGAAATCAGTCAGTAGTGAGTGAATTGCTGAATCACAAGTTAAGTATTTGTGTGATGCTGTTCCGTAGCATGACTGTCCACACATCTTCTAGATTGATGCTTTACTCCTGAGCAAACTTACAAACACAAAGTGGTAACGCGAACTTAAGACAACAGACAGGAAACATTGGTGATGATGGAGTAATGGGGTGGTGGTGGGAAAGGCTTGCTTTATTGGTGTGAAGAAATCATTCGAACAAATATATCCATTTGCCATTATCACTTCTTCCAGCCTAGGCAGCTCGTGCGAAATACAGTTTCAAACACTGTATTTAGTTAACTATCCTCTACGCTACTGCACTGCTTCACAGCTTATGGCATGTGTATATGTTTTAACAGCCGAAAAACTTTTAACTGTTTTAACTCTCAGAAAACATCGAAAACACCCAATTATAGTAACGTCATTGTATTTTTTTTCTTCATACAGCAGAGTTAAGCCGTATCTCAGCCCGTTGCCGATCGCTAGGAAAGGCAGAGGATCCAATGCTGGTCACACTATTTCATTGGCATTACTGCTTTTTTATTATAAAATATTGAGGACAGTGGAGTTTGAAATAACAAGGTTAGCAGACAGCAGGTAAGTAAGTTGTGTTTAAGATTATCTGTATATTTTTATATATTTATTTCATGTAGGAACATTTTTATCAATAGTACCATGAAGTATCATATTGCATATTTAACCTTTTTTAATGCTACCTTGCTGCTTCTGCATTTGTTTCATTCGAAAGATACTCCGAGGTGCAAGACTTTGTGTGACCTTACTGGAATAATGCTAATAAATATTTTGATTGGTCTTGTGAGGTGTAAGAAATTCCATTAAATATTTTTAGATGTGTATTGACGTTCTGGTCATTAATGCTTGGCAGACTAACCGATGATTGCATTCATGAGTAGGGAATTTGGAAGGTAAGTACTCGGGAGCTGTTTCAGTGTTAGTTTAGAATGCAAATAGTAAATCACATGAGGTTAACCACCTCCAATACATAATCCTGGATAAATTAAACAGATCACATGAAAGTTAAGTTATCTGACCAAATATTGTTTTGACAGCTACTAGTATAAATTACGAAGGATCTTGGATACTTGCCAGAATCGTTCTCATCTAAGAAAAATGTTGTAATTCAAAAATTGAGTCCAAATTTTGGAATATTCATGGATTAACAATATTTTAATCACAAGCTGAAGAATTTTTTTTTTTTCCTGTTGATGTTAGGTTGCGAGAGGAAAATAAATTAGTGCCCAATTGTTAGTATGCTAAATTACTCATTTTAAACCCCTATTCCAGTTTAAAATGTTGCAATAAATTGTTAATTTACTGTTTTATAAAAATACTGATATGCAGGGGTGGAGGGTGGGTTTCAGAAAAGGGAAACCAACATCAACATCAAGTATCAGTGCATATTCACACATGCGCACACAAGCGCACACACATTACACAGTGCAACAAGAAATCTTGTAATAACCAATTAAAACCATTATTATTCTATGCCCTCTTCTTGTTGGTGCGCATTAAACAAGACCCACAAAATAAAATAAAATTGTTTTCCCAACATGAAAGACATTGGTAAGAGCTGTAAAATCTAATTTGAATGTGTGTCTTTTTTATTTATATATATAATAATAGTTTTTGAGGTAGCAACAGTAAACAAGAATTTTCATTTTTAAATGTCTTACTATCCCAAGATGTGGAGAGCAGCTTGCAGCTTTTCAAACGCACTGGCGGAGTGTGTGTGTGCAGACACCTACCCTCTATTGCCTGCCCGCCTGTGCTGCTCCCCTTGTGCCCCCACTTCCCCTCCGCTGCTGGGACGGCTGGAGGAGAAGCCAGCCCTGGCTCCCTTGCACCTTACAACCCGCATGGCCGAGATCTACACAGGGACGAGTTTACATTCCTCACTACTTTTCAACAGTCCATCTCACGTATTGAGGATCTTACCAAAGATGTTATTTGTAAAACAGTATAGTGAAGTCATTGTTTTTACAACATGTTAGTCTTTAGCAGCAGATTAATTCTAAGTGTACACTTGTTTATTGTCAGTGCAAGGGAAGCAGAGCGCTGGTCTGGTTCCTCAGTCCGGCCGCGGCTTTGGGTAAATTCAGTATTCATGCACGAAGACAGCCCATCTGTGAGTTTCAGTGTGAGAAGCAGACAACAGACAATAGATAGCAGCATTTAGGAGTTGAGCAAAGAAAGAATCGTGTGTGAAAACTTTTGTGGTTTTGTAATTCTGCTGAAATAATGTAATTATATAACCTATTCAGAATCATTGAAAAGGCATTCAATACATCAAACTAACTAACAATTCCCGTGGTTCCGTGAAATGCTCGCCCCTGTTGAAGTAACATGGCTTTGCAAACTAACCAAAAACAGTTAAATTTTTGGAAACTTTGTCAAAGTCTCATCAATTTTCTTTTAAAGACTCTTAAAGATTAGTGGTTGCAATTTGTTGACATGTTACGTACCAGTAAAATTTATTAGAGGACAGGGCAGAAATAACGCGTAGTCAGTCTGCCGTTGATTGTAACAGCAACTGCAGGTGTTAAAAAAATAACAGCAACATATCTTCATATTTTGAAATGGACGTGCTGCGAAACACAAAGGCTGCTCGAGAAATTTTTGTCTCATAGATGTGTATTATGTGATAGTTTACCACGTCACACATCAAATGAAACGCATCATATCTGGAACTTAGCTTCTCAGTCAACTCTCCTTTTTTTTTACTTTATTGGATGTCTGTGCAAATAGAAACTGATTGTGTGTTTCTCGGAACTGACTCCTGCTACAGATGTACATCTATAGTTAATGTGAAAGCAAGTGTCTGCCGTTCCTGGCGTAGTCGTAGAACAGAATGTTATTTTCTAAGTGCTCCTCGGTCTTCGCTGCAAGGAAAGGCAGTAGGAGAAATTAGAAATGTGAAACTATTTGAGTATATTGAGCATAAAATTCTAAAAAAAAAGAAAAAATAAACATGTGAGGAAAGATTTTTTTTTTTTTTTTTTTTTTAAATAAATTGTCATATTAATCGTTTAAATTTTGCTTCGGTGTCACTCAGATGTCTGAAATCTTTGTAATGTTTAAGCTGCTAAAATTAAAAAAAAAAAAACACCCAAGTACAGATAAACAATCTTTGCAAAAAGTTATGAATGTTTGTTTATAAAATACAGTGATTTGGTATTTAGCATATGTAGGAGTTTTATATTTTCTGGTAGTAAAATGGTTATGATTTTAAAAGTGTTTATCATTGTGGAAATTTTTCTTCACAATGAGCAGTATTGGTAGGTGTGCATAAGTAACATGAGGTAAATGTGTATTGACTTTCGAGAAATATAGTGAATAGAACCGAAAGTGAAATTTGGTTTAAGTTAGGTCAGCTACAATAATACGAATATAAAAATTGAACAAAGATTTCACATGTTAATAATTAACTGACCTGACCTAACTAAACTTTCACTTGGTTATTAATTGGCTTATTTCCCAGAAGCCATGACTTCACATTTACCCCTCCTAAGTATTCCCGAAATAAGAGTTCTCCTTTGTAGGTTTTCCCGTAATAAGAGTTCTCCTCTGTAGGTTTTCCCAATATAAGAGTTCTCCTCTGCAGGTTTTCCCAAAACATGGATGTGTTCACACCCATTCACTGAAAAGTTATCAAATTCCAGCACGTTGTTACGGTTGCCCCTTCCAAGTCGTCCAGGGCTGTTGCGACGGGGAAGGGCATTTGCCAGCATGCTTTGCTGAAGTTATTCCACCTGAAGGCTCGGCCAGGCACATTCAACTGAGAGTTCGTGTGTGCGTTCCAATGCACGTGGCTTTCACTTGTAAAGAGAATTCTTTGGGAGGTGTGAAGCACGTCAAGACTATTATAATGTGCCCAAGAGATTATAGTCCATCGGCGAACTTCACTTATTGTCAGCGGACAGCTATTCAAGGACCTCGCATACCAGGACACACCTAAGATGTTTAGAGTTTAAAAGTACTCACAAAATTTTTAAAAAATAATATTAATTGAGATATCTGAGTGGTGTCTGTTTATGCAAAGCATTTAAGAGTATTTTGAGGTGGGGATGGTAGTTCTGCTTTCAAACATTTTTAACATTTTTTATGTGGCTAAATCAAGTGTTTTCAGAATAATTTTTAGTTATGAAATTCCTGAAAGCACTCTGGAAACTTTCATTACACCTTTGACTTCATTTATAAACTGTAAAATGATATGATCGAATGTCTTATAGTTGCCTTGCGCACAAAATAAACTGCGCAATGCTTACAGCCTTATGCTTGTAGGTGATACCGCGCCAGATGCACCAGGGAGCAGCACACTTGTGTTACTGCCTCACCAACACAAACTGCTTACCAAGCAGGGTGGGGTACCTCCATGCTGAGTGAGTTGTGATGTTAAGTTCTTGCGTCAGAGACCACGCGTGAACTTGAGTGGTGACAGTCAGGAGGTGTTGGATCAGCAAGTGTGTGTGAACATTTGACCTTAAGTGAGTAATTCTGGAGGCTGGTTCAGGGCAAGAACATTAGTGACATCATAGTATATTTAAGATAATACAGACACACTTTAGTTGATTCTTTACTTTTCATTTAAGAGATTTTGTTAATGAAGACTAAAATTGGATCTAATTTAAGTAGCAATAGCTACAGGTATAAAGTAATGTTTCAACAAATAATAGATAACGAATTATTATGAAAATGATTTAAAATCAAGTTCCAAATTTAAAGATAATATACTTGAAAAATCTGTAACACTATGTCTTCATATAACTATGTTAGGTGACTCAGGCCGGGTTCACACAGAATGAGGCACAATGTATGATGCCACAAAACTGTCGCAATCGGATACGAGGCGAAAACGTCGAATGACTGCTACAATTTGGTCGCAAGCAGACTGTCTGATGGCCGAGTGTTCTGCGCATGAACAAAGGCATGCCATAGTGTATGTCTGGCGAGTTAAAGACTGTTTTTCATTGTTAAATTTAATTCGAGCAAACATTCATCTGTAAAGTATTTTAATTGAATTTTCCTCAGCATTGTACTGGATGCAAATTGATTAGTATATAATCCATCTTTGAAGGAGTATAATGACAACAATTTGATTTGAAGAACGTGGGAAGAAACAACGTAATGAAAATACGGTGTTAAGCTGTCACGAGGCATTGAGTGGTGTCGCGTCTAATCCAAGTCTGTTCGCACATGCCTCAATGTAACAAGAGACAATGCTGCAAATAAAATTAATGAAAACAACAGCTTTCATAAAAATAAAAAAATTGCATATTAAAAAAATATTTATCCATTGTTGCAGTAGCCAAGTATTCAAGAAATGAGTTTGGTAAATATTAAATCTGAAGGTGGTCTATCAGCCACACGTTAATTCCATATATATGTACAAAATTTTAATTTTTTTTTATCATAACTAAACTGCTATAATTATTAATGTTTAGTTATTTTATAAATATAAATGAAGTAAAATAAAATTTATTTTTTAGCTATAAAGAATGATGTCCACTAGAATGTAGGTTCACCTTAACCCGCACATTCAAGGTTTGGTAAACTCCATCTATCATTGAGACATAAATTGTCCAATATAGTGGACAAATAGACTGAACAATTTTAAATAATATTTTTTTTTCTGATGCTACAGCAATCTTGGATTAAAACTAGTATTGATAGTTGAGCTATATTTTTTTTTTTTTTTTGGCTGTGAAGATAAAAATATGTAAGAATACACAAAGAAATAGAAATAACTGCCATAATTTTAAAACAATTAGATTAACAGTCATGCTGGCTGTTTTGAGGACTTATTTACTCAGAACTTTCCTGTGTGGTTTGTAGTTTCAGGTGGTGGTAACAGTCTCAGAATAACATGACTGCCTTCGCTATGATCGCTTTTATTTTTTATATCTTTAAAGGGGGGCATATATATTCCATCTTTTCTCTCTCTCTCTATCTCCCCCCCCCCCCCCTTCCTTTAACGTTGTATCTGGCACCGACGCGCGCGAACCCTCAAATGTGTTGGAGTACTGCAGAGTGGAGAGTGCTTGATCGTGTGTGGTATGCATTCCACCGCAGTCACTTCGCTAGGCCACAGATTGCATGTTTTTCTCTCGTCTCGGACGGCTTGAACTCCGTCAGCCTGCCTTGCCTCGAGTGGGACGCGGAAGAAGGGAGAAGAGGGTAACATGTTGTCGAGTGTTGTAGTAAAGCCTCTTCCATCCCAGCGAGTTTGGTGGCAGCAGAAATGCACGTGGTACTTCCGAGATGGACCCACGGCACTGACAGTCGCTGACGAAGTGCATCTTGCCAAGTGTATTCCTGTGAGGGGCAGAGCAGGGTTACTCTGGCATCTCTGGCATGCACAAGCTGCAATGTTGCCTCCACAGTTAAATGGAGAGAGGTTCAGATTTAGTAACTAAAGTATTTTTCCCTACAACATAATTTTGGCCAGCGTAAGTTGTCTTGGACTTTTTAAAACGGGTTGTGGGGGGGGGGGGGGGGGGGGGCCTCTGCTTTCACACTGTTACCAGCCTCGGACTGAATCTTTCTTTTTATGGCATAGCATAAAGATTACTGATTAAGTATTATTTTTTTTTTTGTAATGCTGCTACTTGGTTTTGTACTTTAATTCTAATGCCTTAAAGGGGTTGTGAAAATAGTTTTAATAATTGGTAAAAATTTTATTTGGAGGCAAAATGTTGATGTTGAAACTTCGTTACTTTGCTAATTGCAAAGAGATGCCACTATGAAATCCTGAGCATGTATCACGTGTTCCTTTGGCACTGTTTATTTCATTTTAACTAAAAATTAGAACAAAGTCTTTAAAAATACATAAGTGGCAGGATTAAGAAAGACAGGTGGAGTGTGCATTTATCCAAAATCAACAAAGTGTTTGGATGAAACTCTTTAGCTGTATATTCACATGAATACCATATCTAGGCCTGTGGTAGAACTGAATTAGCATGATTTATCACCTGGGTGAATTATTACTTTACAAACTGACACCCGTGCCAAAGTTTAACATTACTATTAAGACTAATGTTCATATATTATTTCACTTGATGTTAGTTAATTTTTGACTTAAAACTCAAGCAGAATTATTGGAAGCATAATTCATTGAAACGTGCATTACATGTTTGTTATCTTAATTTTTAAACTTTGTAATAGTATGTACATATATGTTGAGATTTGTAATTCTTTACTTCTGTACATTTTCAATTTTTTTTTTAACATTTCATCTATAAACATTTTATTTAGTTTATTATAAATAATTGTTAATACTTTTTTTACATGTGATTAAATTTTCTGGGAATTATTTGAGTAGTGAATAATGCTTGTAATGTAAATGTAATGTAAAGTTTTATGTTTTGAAACAAAATATTGTTTGAGAACTTTCATGTATTGATATTTGATGATTATTTGTACTTTATTTAAGCCTTCCATCATGCATTTATAGTTCATTATTCGTTTCTGTGTACTGTCAACTTTAAAACTAGTTGTAAAGTGTTGAAGTTTGCTAATTATACAGCATATAATCATGAATATTTTAAATTTTTGGATAAACATGAGATCAGCATTTTTTTTCTCTATGCCACATATATGGTTATAAGTTTGTGTCATTGTTTTAATTATCGTCATCATCATACTTCGCACAAAACAATTTCCAAGGAAATATTTTTAGGGCATGCAATGTTGCAAGACTGCCCTTCCCCAGCTTATACAAGTAATTATTGGGGAATTTATATAATATTTGGTAATTCAGAAGGTATCAGCTGATTATGTAAGGTCAAGTTCGCAGTGACCTACTTTTGTATTCTGTCATTAGTGATATTCTGGTAATTAATGGTGATATATTTAATTTTTTTATTTAGAAAAGCCTGTTAACTATCTTTTTATTACCCTTCACTGGGTTGGCTGGGTTGCTGTTGATGTGTGGATTTTAATATGTTACTTTCTTTAAGTATTCTCTTTCAAAATATGAATTTGATTACTTATGTGGTTCATTGTATGATAGTGGCGTGTTTGGATTGTTAAACAGTGCTGTGGAAAAAAAATATAGATGTGCGGTGACACAGAGGTGCCATAATGATAAGACGATGAGTTATCGCATCCTGTGTAAGAGAGAGATAGATGTTGGCCAAAACTGGGGAATCCCCGAATTTTGTATTAGATTAGAAAGAGACAGGTGTGAGAGAAAGACAGAGACATGTGACAACTGGGGGAAGGCCAATTGAGCGGGGAATCGCTAAATAGTAATTGAATTCGGGGAAGTTCCCACCTAAATGAGTTTGTAAGCTGTGTAAAGTACTTTGTTTCATTCAGTCGTTGTGTGAGGCTGGGCCGAGAAGTTGCACCGTCTCGGCGGTTCAGCGATGTAAATTTTCGTCGGGAAAGGAATTAATTTCAAAGTCATATTCCAGAATCTCCTATTTCAATTCATATATCTAAAGATTCTAATAAAATCATACTTATTTACAGCACTATTACCTGCAACAGTCGTCGAGATAATTTTCAAGTGTTTTTGTTTGTGCAAGGAACAGTCGTGATTTTAGCCAGGCGCGATCGTGACTTGTTACAATTGGCGCCCAACGTGGGGCGCTAATTGTCGCACTCCAGATTACCCGGATAGAAAATGGTTGGTCTAGGAATGGACATACATAAACACTTGCATAAATAATTTGGGTGCTGAAAAAGAAATCAAGTTAGTTCCAAATAAATGTTACTGTCATAGATTATTTACTGAAATAATGTCTCTCAGACACAGGCTGATATCAACGTATTTTTATTAATACTTAAAAAAAATTCACATTCCTCATGGCAGTCATCTTGCGACCACAAATAAAGTACATGTAGAGTATACAACTTTTCGCACATAACCTCTTTATTGACTCAAAAAATACATATTTCAACTGATCGCAGTTTTCGAAGGATAACTATTAATTTAAAAGACAGTTCACACTTATGTCCTGTGGTACTCATGGTACTCCCCAAAGGAATCGGTTCATTGGAACGAAGTCAGAGTTCACCCTATCTTTGTATTAGGTTCGTACCGATGACTGTGGTCGAAAAATTCAAGATAGAAGTTCCAAAATAAAAAATAAAGGTTCATTATATGCACTAGCGCCCAGACCACAGCAGTGAAATTCTCTCTTCAACTACGTAATTGTATGCTTTTGTGAGCCCCGCCTAACCACAAACCTTTCGGTACCTCGAACAGACAATGACTGAGGTACAAGGCTACGCAGCCGCATCTGCCTGAAGGACTTTGCAGGTACGTTACCTCTCCAGCCAATCACAGCACAGCACAGCACTCATAACACCATAGCAGTATTCCAATTTCATCCAACCTGGAGCGAGGCGTTTTCAACAGAGATTACATCAAGAAACCATCACGTGGTCTGGTAACCTCATTTTTAACCAATCACAAAAATACCTTAAAAAATTACCAGCCAATACAGGCGCATAGCATCATCCGCCCGACACTTTCCAACGCTTTTTCTCAGTTACTGAAATATCTCTCTCATCTCCTCACACCACTGGCCAAAAAAGCTTTCAGGCAGAGAGTCGTGGCGAACACAAATTACTAAATAAAATTACGTTATTACTCTCATTCATGAACAAAGCAAAACCAAAACCATGCTTCAAAAATATGTTAAATCACATAAAATAGTAAATTTATAAACAAACAGGTAAAAATAATGCTTTAGAGGCTTATTTATTTCAAAGCAAGCAAATCTTCGGAATAACTTGGAAAGAATGAACTAAGGTAAATTATCATAAAATGTATAGCAAACACAGGAATGCTTCTTAAAAGGATAATAAGATGTTATTTAAATTATATCAGAAATTTAATCTTTGAATTTCAGACAACTCAATAATTTGTTAATTAAAATATTTAACAAATGTGAAAGGCAGTAACCTTGGTTGTTAAAGGCATATAATTAGAAATTATAGTGATTACACCATAATTTTTTGTGTTTATTTAAATTTTGGAACTTACTTATATAGAAAAATATAGTTTTATTCAAACTCTTAATATCTCATGTTTATTAATGTACATGCATGTAGACCATTTAGAAACTATCACTTATTCAATTTTTTTTTTTTTTGTTAAATCATAATTTAATTGCAAAAAAATATGGTTGCTTCAAAAATAATTGTTTTAGTGTTGGTGAGGTACATCAAAATTTTTAGTAGTCACTAGGTTAGCTAGTTTAAGTTTTTAGAGCTGCCTCCTCCATACCATACATAATCATGTTTGTGAATACACTTTTTTTTTATAGCAGTTTTAGATACAGCTATTTTTAATGTTACAAGTTTAATTTATAATATTTTATAGTTTCACATCATTTAAAATCATAATTTATTTAAAATTTCTGCAAAAAATAGGAACACCTCAACTCATACTATATTAATAAAAGTATTTGTCTATCTGCAGGTCACGTAGTGCTTAATTTCAGCAGGTATGGGACAAATTCTTTCTGTCTCTCCTGGAACCAACATCCATCTGTTCAGGGAGACACTGGGTCATGCAAGCCTCGTAAAGGTCCCGATATAAGCAGTAATTGTGCTGGAAATCACAAAACTTTTTATTCTAAGCAGTCTTTTAATAATTTTCGTTCTAATAAGGAATGTAAGCACAAGCCAACTATGTCTTGACTTGCATGTTGTGTTTTGATGCCTCACTTCAGTATATAGGTGCACATTAAATATTAATATTGGGAGATTGACCGCTTAAATCATGAGGAAAATAATTCTTAAAAGGTTTTATTGTTTTTTAAAAAAAATTTATCATATTTCCACAAATAGTAAATTTTGTATTTTGTTTTATTTTACTTATTAAATACTAGCTGATGCAGCTCCAGAAGTCTACAGGCAGAACACTGTTGCACTGTTTATTATTATGTGGTCATCCGCTTGGGTATGCCACTGTCATGCTTAGAATGAAAAGTGGGGGGGGGGGGGGGGGGGGAGGAAGAGGAAACTAATTAAATTTTTGAAACTTAACTTATAAAAAAACTAGAACAAAAGATAATCAAAAGAAATAACCAAATATACCATCTTGAACTCAACAGGTTTTAAAGGGCCTTCAAATTCGTGTTAGTTAATCAACAAAAACGTGTCAATATGATGCAAAAATTAATAAACTGCAGAAATGCTGGATTAAAATCCGAAAGTGAATGTGGCATCAACAACGCAATGGCAGTTGCTGTGGAGATTGTTGAGAAAATGTGTTTGAAAAATCGCTAAAAAATGATTCAGGCGAAATTTGGAAATAGCTCTTTGAAGTGCAAATGGACCACTCCTGGAGGTTCCACTGCCAAATTTCATGGCTGTAGGCCTCACCGTGTCTGCACTACGAGAACTGCGGCTAGACAAACACACATCAATATAGATCAAAATGAACTTACTAGGTAAGAAAATGTTACTAAAAAGTCGTGAATTTGGTTCACCAGATATTTGTGAACACCATGGGGTTGGTTCTCTACAGAACTAGCTCGTGAGGGTAATAGTTCCTAGAGGTGTCGCTGAAGCGTTTACCAGCACGTCCCAACATATGAGACAACTCTCTTGTTTCTGTTTGTTCCTCGGCACAACGTGTGATGTCGTGGGACACATTCGCAGTTGCCCTGCTAGAAGCGAGATGTCTGGTGGCTTTACACACAATGAACTTTACAAAACTATAGTTGGTTCACCCTTAATTGAACATTTTGGGTACTCCTGCTTAAAATCTCCCCCGCCAAATGGAATAGTCATCATTGCCATGATCCCGGTGACGGGCATGTATTCTTTAATCACATTCGAATATATCGTATGTTACTATTTCATCTGATCAGTACGGACGAGATTTAATTAAAATAGTAAGAAAAAAAATATTTTAATGTTTGAAATTCAAGGAATGTCATTTCTGAAAAAAAAAATTATACCAAAGTTCGTGGGTCAGAAAAATTAATTTAATTTGTTGTTGTTGCTTCTGTACATCTCCTATTGAATCACCTTTTAGCCTCAAATGCTCGCTTGTTTATTTTTATTTTCCTGTGTTAGACCAATTTATTACAAATTATTTTATCGTAAAAATGCAGCATATCAATTTTTATTACTATTTTGGTGGAGTAAGTATTACAAAACAGCTTTAATAGAAATGAAAACAATAACACGGAATTCTTCTGTTTTAAAAAACAAAACCATAAAATCTTGCCTCTACTGATTAGTTATAAAACTTAAACATATATAATTTTTTTGACAACCATTTTTAAGTCTGCTCCTTCAGTAAGATATTAAGGCTCAGTAGCACACGCCATGTAGGTTATTTCATGTTATTGTCATTACTATTATGTGAGGGCTTTTTCTGTGAATTTATTATAATGGTGCTCTTGCAATTAATGTCAGTTGAAAATTTTCTCAACATTTATATCATCTAGTAGCTTTAAAAAGTCATGCAAATGTTAATAAAATAAAATAGTAATAATCAAGTGATGTTTTGCAGCTCGAAAATAGGTTTTTGACCCAACAAAAATAGCAAGTGCTAAGGGAATACATTTGCAGAAATTATTCTTTAATTAATAGCAATGTCAAGAAATTAAAACAAAAAAAAAACTGCATGTGAGAGAGAGCTTGTGTGAAATTTTTTTTCCCGAAATGCTTTCAAATTGACAATGTCTACCTAGTTATGTTTGCTATGAATTATATGCAGCTACAGATGTGGATTTAAAACACTTTCAAATAAACCTGAATGGTCTAGTTTACTGTTGGACTGATAATCTTCCTATTTGTGGTGTTAGTATTGCTGAATAAAATTTCAGGCTGACATAACAATAAGCTATGAAAAGTTATTTTGTATTTTTGTAAGTGAAGGATGAAAGTACCTGTGGGTTTATTTTTAATTCATTTAATATGTCAAAGTGTTGATTGGTAATGTTCTCCAGGCATTAAGGGTGAATGTATTTTTATTTTTTAATTTCACCTGTTGGCTTTTTGCTAAACATAACTTATTAATAAAAGGTATGCAGTTTTTTTGTTTTGAATATTAATATGCTTCTTTCACAATTATTTTTTTTACTGAGTCCTAATGTGTCAGCAGCAACGAGGTCATTATAGACAGTAAGTAACATTTAGCTATAGTGAGGATTCAAACCCAGAGTCTTCTGCATCGCACTTAGGCTCTGGGCGGCCGTTGGAGGGGAACAGAAAAAGTTACAGAAAAAAAAAGAACTCGCTTAGAGCAGCCAAAAAGGAAACACGAACAATACTTGTCTTGAGAGTGCGTATATCCAGCGCAATAACGGCACACGGAAACTTTTTTCTGCTGATTTGGAAATGGAAGGATTTTGCAGTTGGGCATTATTACTCAGCCTAGCATGACCATTCCAAAGTAAAAATTGTTTTGTTATTTGACTCGTGGTGGACACCAGGTCTGGGAGACCAGTCGGCAATCTGCACGCCAAGTTACCTCGGGACGTAGTCCTCTCTTGCTTCTCATCCACTTCAGACTGTCGGAAGACACTAGGTGACAAATTGGTTTAGGAGCTACTAGGTCTAAACATGGCCCAGCGCAGGTAGTCGCTTCGTGTGATCAAAAATTAGTTCAAGGGCGTCGTAATATTATCAGCGGCTTGCCGATATGGCCAGACTGGTTGATTTATAGGTATATCTCGGTTCCACCAGGTTGCGTTACCGTGCTGCAAGAAACATCTACGAATGTGCTTAAAAAATATGATGCAGTAGTTTCTGAATACTGATCTGACTGACTTATGTTTCTAAGTTAATGTTTATTACAAACCAGTGACAAATTTGACTAAGTTTTAGTTGTATTCAATGTGTTCTACATGAAACACAGAAATAAATCATTCCGTCTGATTTGTTCCTGCCATTGCTACAAACAAAGAACTTTTTTTACCCTTTCCATACTTTGCAAGTGCTAGTTATATTAATTACATTATTAAAAAAAAAAATGTTCTCTTTTTCAGAGGTTGGCAGTACGAAGCAGATGATCTTAGGATTTGTGACCAGTGCACACTCTTGTTAAATGTTTTGGTTGCAGTTTGCAGTCAACCGAGTGTGCAGTTTGCAGTCAACCGAGTGTGCAGTTTGCAGTCAACCGAGTGTGCAGCTTATGCCATGTGTGTTACTTTTTAAGACCTGAGACGGCAACTGCGTATGAGCTGCAGCGCCCTCCAGTTTAATGTCAAACAACCAGCACATCACATTGTCTATGATATCTGTGATTTACAACTACACACTTTCCCACTGGTTACTAAAATAACAAATTCTAAAATAACCCAATGAAGCAACACGTTATTTCGTCAACAATTTTTTTGCATCATTCTCAGCGATTACACACATCAATGCATCCTTAGTGAATAGGTCACTTTAAGACACCAAATATTTATTTAAATTATTTAAATATGTTACTCCTACCGGAATACAATCACTATATTATTCTACTCTCTGTGGCAGTAGGTTATTTAAGTAAGTCTATAAATCTTCGGGAATCACTTTACAGATTTCATGGTGTGAGCTCAACTCCTCTTAGATTTCCTAAAAAAAATTGTCAGCTTTTGTGACTCTTTACTCCCATAAATAGTTTGGTGGTAAATTGTTTTGAATGCCTGCTTAAAGCCTTTATATTCATTTTCCATCACTTTTTAATCTTGTCTGCACGTATTTTGCTTTTTAGATTTTATCCAGGTCACCACATCCGTCTATTTGGAGTAGCTGTTACAACTAAGGTTCCTTGGGAGTCTTCCTGCTAGGCTAGCTTTATGATTTGTTGTTATGCAAATTAGGAACAATCTCATATGTAGTCGGTTGGTTTTCTGCATTTTTTGAAGCGAGGCGTCAGTTGGTTTTCTGCATTTTTTTGAAGCAAGGCTCCCAGATTCTGCTCACGTTTTATCCTGATCCTATTACTGATGATGTTGAATATAAATATTAAAGCCCTGGTACCTTTCAATGCTATAATTTACTTTGCCTAGGTGCGAGCAGTGTTTGTTGAGTATATCCACTGTAATCATTGCCTTTTCACGGTTGTGATAGGAAATATTTAATTTAGCAGACTTTAACAATATTTTCAGTGTGTCTTTAAGTATTTTATTCTTTCTTGTTTCAGATACAACAATGACAGGTACACCAGCCGTGAGACGCGTGCAGTTGAGCCCCTGCTGCCTGCTCCGCCGGGAGTCACTCAGTACGATGCAAACCCGACCTCGTACCATCGGTACAATCAGTACGACGTGGCTCCCCCGGGCACCGGCCCGGACATACCCGGTATCGGATCTTACGACAAGATGCATTACGACCGCGGGTACGACAGAGCACCTGCTCACGAAGCCCGCCCCAGCACTACGGAGTACCTCACCCCGCCGGGCGTCGACATGCGATCCGACTATACGGGGAGAGAATGTGATGTTGCCATGCTGAGCTTCCGGGACAAAGGTGCACCGCCGTCGAGAGATAGAGACCCCGTTGTAACTTCTGTTCTTCGAGACTCGAGAGATGTGAGTTCTTCTGGACGGGACAATAATTGGAGCAGGGAAGGGGACCACGTAGCTTCTCGGGACAGGGATGCAGACCGCGAGAGGAATAAGGACTACTACGAGACAGATTACCGCCACACGTATGAAAGCAAGTCCTACTCCTACAATTCTCCTGACAGGAAGAAGAGGCATTCCACGTCTCCGTCACGCCGAGGAGGAAGTAGGGATCGTTACTCGGGCGGTGACCAGCACCGCCACAGTCGCAGTGATGGTCGTCGGAAAGGAAGTCAGAGAGATACCGGCAAGGAGAACCGCCATACTTCGCAGCAACCTGTTGAAGCTTTGGATGTGTCGGGAGACAGGGATCGGGACAGAGACCACAACAAGGACAAGGAAGTTCAGAAAAGAGAGCGGGTATTGGTGGAGGTGCGAAAAGAGCCATCAGTTGATAAAGATAAGTTGAAGAAAGAAAAGGAAGAAAAGTCGAGGAAAGATGATGATGATAAGAGTAAGGATAAAAAATCCAAGGATAAAAAGAAGAAAAAGAAAGATGTGGATGGAGAGAAAATGAAGAAAAAGAAACGTAGAGAAAAGAAAGATGGTAATAAGAAAGATGCAACAGATAGTAAAACAAGCTCTAATGAAAAAGTTAGAACTGGAGGACAGAGCCAGGGCAAAGCAGCAAAGAAAGAGGCAGCTCAGGCTGTAGCCAAAGCACAAGCATCTGCATCTGCATCTGCATCTGCAGCTGCTGATAATACGGTTACAAAAACTGCCCAACCCATCACTGTGGTCATTGGTGAGAAGAAAACAAAACCACCTGCCATTCAGCATTCAGAGAGTGTAGTGGATGCACTGTATGGAGACATGGAAGACACAAGGATAGATGATGTGCTAGTTGCCAGCTATGGCAAGGTTGAACCATTAGCTGATGGAGAGACTGCGAAAGTTGATACTTCGGAAGGTGCAAGTGATTCCAAGGCAGTGGGAGACATAAAAGAAGAAACTGCTGAAGTTACGGAAGTTGAAGAACAGAAAGGAGACAATTCAGACATTGCCAAGGCGAATGTTGTTCTCGCACCATTGCCAGAGCCTTCAAAGTGGGAACTTGATGATGAACTGGGAGATGAGAAAATGATGGAAGAACGTTTAGGTGTTACCGAAGAGGTTGTAGATAAATCTGGAAACAAGGTAGTTACATCAGAGGTGCTGAAACGCGCGGAGAATGCAATTTTCCAGAAAGCCATCAACGCAATACGGCCAATAGAGCCAGCGAAGAAACCGTCGGTTGGCGAGAGAAAAGTCTACGCTACAAACGAAAAAGAAAAGAAGATTCCTGCAGAGCCAAATGTGATTGACACAATAGATATCACAAGAAAAGTAGCAGAGAAAGAAGCAAGAGAAGCTCGTAAGACTGCCAATTCCATTCAGATAACTATTCCTATTGCGGGGCACGTGGAGAGGTCCGTAGAGTTGTCGACAATGGAGAATGCAACAGCCAGGAAAGAAAAACCAAAGTTGGACCGGTCAAAGTTCGGTCCTGGTGGGAGCCTTCTGACTTCGAACCAGTGGGGCGAGGTGCCAGATGGTACATCCCCTCACAGGGTCCCGGTCAAGGAGAGGCTGGGCGCTAAGGTCGATGCGGAGGCAGAAAAGAGACGCGACGAAAGCGAAAGGGAGGAAAAGAGCCGCAGGCAAAGGCATAGAAGTCGCAGTAACAGCAGGGAGCACAAACAGCACGGAAGTAGGAAAGGCTTGAACTTGAAAAGTGCCGTTGAGCGAAAGAGAACAGTTTCTCGCTCTCGATCTAGGTCACCGTACCATAGGAAGATTATAGCTGATCGCAAGTTCTTGGAACCCCTGAAGTACGTTGATCCTATAGTTGCAGCAATGGAGTTGCGATACTTGGAGCCAACTGACAGGCGGTACTTGGATCCTGCGATTGAGAGAAAATACATGGAGCATGGATTGCGGAGAGATGCTCGCTATCCGGAAGGAGACAGGCGGCTGATAGAGAGAGATATTCGCAGACCAGATAAGCATTACGAAAGTGAAAGAAGGCGAGAGCGTAGCGACAGCCACGAAAGAGATTGGGCTCGTTCAAAGACTAGAGAAGAAAGGGACCACAGTCGCCACAAGGTTAAGAAGAGAACCAAAAATCGTAGCGAAAGTCGCTCCCGCAAAAAATCTATTTTGGATCGTGAAGTTAAGAGAAGCAAAAAGAAAGAAAAGAAACACAAGAAAGATAAGGTTAAAAAACACAAGGCCAAAGCTGACAAAGAAGAAAAGAAAGATACTGAGAATGTTAAAGTAGACGAGAAGAATGAACTTGCTGTGGAAGAAGGAAAGCAGGATACCACTAACCAAGTGCCTGAAACAGCCAAAGAAAAACCAAAACAGACCTCTCAGGTAGAAAGTGAAGGAACTGCAGAAAACAAAGAAAAGTCAAAAAAAGGGAATAGGAAAAATCCTAGGTTGGCAAGTGATAGGAAAAAGTCAACACTTGACGAAGCTAGTTTTGAACCGGACTATGACTTGTCCTCATCGGGAGAGAGTGAGACAGAGGAGGCAGCGGCGGCAGAAGGTGCCGAGAAGAAACCTGAAACTCAGTCTGGCGATAAGGCTGCATCGCCAAAGAAGCGTGATCGATCTGCAAGCACGGAAGTTGCCTCTGCAAGTGCCGGCACGGAAAAGAAGCGCCAGAAAGTTGAGAAAGAGAAGGAGGGTGAGAAAAGTAATGATCCAGACCCAAAGAAAGCCAGCAAAACAACCGGAGGAAAGGCATCAAAGAAGCGAGAAAAATTTAGTTCGACTGAGGAAGATAGCTCGGATGATAGTTCTGACGACTCTGACAGTAGTTCTGGTAGCTCCAGTTCGTCGGACGAAGATTCCTCGGACGGTTCGTCCGTTCGCAGACGCAGAAAGAAACGTTCTTCTCGCAAGCACAGAAGGAAAAAGGGCAAGAGGAGCAGACGAACGGAAACTAGTTCAGACAGCGATTCGGACAGTGACTCGGATGATGCGTCGAGTAGTGAATCCGGTGGGGGCCGTAGAAGAGGCCGTAGTACAAAGAAACACAAACATCACTCTAAAAGGGCCAGCAAGAAGAAGAAAAAATCAAAACACAGATAAAAAACAAGTTAAAGTTAACTGGAGATAACTTTGCTTCATGTAATTATGTACGTCTGTGGTGACCTGTAGTCGCGGACTGAATCCTGAATGCAAGTGTTGTATTTAAATGTGCATCAATTGTGTTCATGTGGTACTGAAAGTGTCATTTCTAACTACACAAGAGAACTATTTGAATATTACTTGGAACTGATAAGATGTATTCAGGATGACTGAAGTAAATATTTGATAGCTGTAGTAAAGTCACGAGACTGTTTATTACGAGATTTGTAATGTTTTGAATGATTAGTTCCTTGTTTTGTTAAGCTTTGCAGACTAAAGAAAGTACTGGTGCATAGAAGTTTATGTAGTCACCAAGGATTTGTGTTTGAATTACTATCTGTTTAGGAATATACCTGATAGCATATACATATAGTATGTTAAGAGGTATTTAGTCTTGGTACATAGTTGGTGTTTATAAGCTGCAGTGACAGTTTTATGAATATGCTATTTAAACTAGTTACATTTTCCAGCCATCTTAGCTATAGCATGTAAGCTTTACATTATCAATTTGTTTTTATGTTCCTTTATTAAATGTTAAAAATTTGGATTAGAATGTTGCTTCCCATTTTTTCCACTACAATTATATTCTGAAAAATGATTAATTCAAAGAATTATAGTACTGTGGATGTATATGTATATACTGGCAGATCTAAAGTACTGTTGCTATAATTTTATTTGTAAAAAAAATGTAAGCTAGATGAATGTGTTTAATAAATCATGACAGAACCAATTATATGTAGTGCTATTAATGAATTCAGAAAATTGGAACTTTTGCTTCCATAAATTTTAGCTGTTTAATTCATGGGTACTTGCTTTTGCAATGTTCACACACATGTGCACATGCACACACACACACACAATTATTTCAAATACTTTTGTTCCAACAGCCTAGACTCAACTTTGTGTGTGCGTGTTTTTTTCTCTCATGTGTATTCAGTCATTAGTACTAGGTTGCTCACAATTGGATTAGCACTCTTCCAATTATGTATTATCAAAGCAAAACTTTTAGTCTTATTTTCGTACTGAATGAATGTGGTCCTCAAACTTTTTGAGATTGTGGCATTTTTAAAATCCTACAAATAAGTGTACAAATTACTGAGAAATATGTTATAATTAAGTCACTGTTCGAGCAAAACCTGTAGTCGTTCAGATAATGCATAATGAAACGCCAAGAACGGTGTATCCGTAGTGAATGTATAATAGAGTAACCATATTTATTTAATCTAGATGCCGCAAATAACCACTGTTCTACGTGAACGAAGAGACAAAGGAACATGATTGCCATGGCAACTTTGTCATGTAAAAAAAAATAAGCCAATTCTGCAATCAAATAAATTTATTAAGAGCTGAAATACAGTGAGTGATACATTTTCACATTAGTAATACAGAAGATAAACTTGGGTGTGAGATAATTGTGATACAGCAATTTACATTTCTTAAATAAATAAGCCTTGTTTCAAAACGCACAGTAAAAAAACATTCAAGTCATAAATAAATAAACTGAAATATGTAAACTTCTTAACATTCATAAAAACTATTCATTTATGCATACTTGAAATATATGTATCAGAAAAATATCATTCCGATTCTTTTTTTAGGCCTTTCCAATACAACGTTTGGTAATACTCTACAAAACTGTAACGTACGCTACGCAGTTCAATCCCTTCTCGATAGATTACCATCAACAAACTCCCACACTTTGGTCCTGTATGATTACCCAGTTACATTAGGCATCCCAACACATGGACGTGTTCCAAACAGGCATAGTTCAGAACCCAACTGTGGACGCGCCCGATCGGCCCCTCGTGTCGAGATCAAGACGATGTCACAGCCCTTATTCGATTGTTCAAATTTATTACAACCTCATGCCAAGTAAATATGTCCACTTTTAAAACAACTTATTCATCTATCAGTTGCTGTTAACTTTATTATTGCACAAAAAAAACTTTTCAACAAAAGTAAATTTAAAAAATTTCAATATTACACAATTGAATTTCCCTTCATCAACTAACTAGTAATATTATAAAAGGCACAGAAGACAAATGAGTAGTATTGTTTGATTGAAAGAGCTCCATAACTTGCAAAAAAAATAAGCACAAAAAATTATAATTTTGGTTCATAGTGTGATGTTCTTTTTTATGGAATCATTAAAATACTCCAACATGTTATTTTGCTAAATCACTATAAAAAAATACTTGAAGACTTAGATGACCTGGGAAATAAAGATGCCCAGTATAGAAGTGCAGTCCTCAAGATTCCTCCAATTACAACTGCATAGAACTGAGACCACTACAATCACATTTTTTTACTAGTATTGGTGAATTAACCGCCAGAAAATTCGTAAATACATAAGATACAAATAAATAATCATTGTTTCAAAACATAAAATAAAAAACAATCTTGTCATATAAATAAATTGAAATTTGTAAACTTCTTAACATTCATAAAAACTATACATTTGTTGGAATCTTTACAGCATACCATATCTATTAAAAAAAAATTGGCACATTAACAAATGAACCCATTGTTCATTGCTGCCTATTGTACGATTCACAGACCAATCACATGATAACTTGTAACACAGAGACAAGATTTTATCATAAATTGCAATAAAAATGAAATGGCAATATTTCATGTAATAGAAATTACCATCAAAATGGAATTCAAATAAAAATTTAACTATACATAAAATTTATACCTTGAACGTATTTTTGATGTTATTCCCTCCCCCCAAACACAAAACACCTAAGGTTGAGTGAGATAATTAACCATAATATATTCCATCATTAACATATAAAATTTAATTTTAAATCTAAAACAAGAGAATGAGTACACATTTATTATTACCATTTTCAATATACGATCTTCAGAATGCTGTTAACTTTTTGAAATCCAAAAGAACATATGCAAAGTAAATTCTCATGATGCTAAAGAAAAATTATAGCCGAAGAACCGACAGATGAATTTGAGCTAATTTTTACAGTATAGTTCCAAACATTTTGTTATAAACTACAAAGTAAAATAATAATTGATTTTTAATTACTAACGCATTAAGTTCTTATGTTAAAATAATCTTCGTTTTTAGTGATATGAGTAAAGTGTTCATTAAATTCTGTTTTTTTTTTTTTTTTACATGACTTTACCAGAATTTTGGTATGATATATTGTATTTACTTATATTTCTGTGTTATACAGAATGCCCAATTCACAAAAATCACAAAAAGTAATCAAACTGGACTGGTCACAATATATAAAAAAAAAGTTTGTGAAATGGGTTCACCAAGTATTTGTAGAAACCCTGCTTATACTGTGTTATTTTCGTTTTTTTTTTTTTTTTATCGCAATTCACCATAAAATCATGTCCCTAGATGGCCAAAACATAGGTATTTCCTTTAGCATCACTAGTTGCAGCAACAAAATAATACATCATTTGAGTATTGGTTTGTAATCTAGGCCCTATACTTCAAATGTTTTTTTTTTTATGATCAATTGTTTTAAATCCTTATTTTTTGGAAATAAAACTTATACATATTCCCTTTGATAAAAAAACTCAAACATTAACAAGGAATAATAATTATAATAAATTAATAAGTTACACAATATTAAACTCTAGTTTATATTTAAAAAAGTGTGCATTAAAAATTTTCACATAAAACCTCTGAAGTGGGCAATTTCTTTTACTTAACAAAAAATGAATACCACATGAAGAGACATATTATAAAAATGAAAACATGAATACATACATTATAAAAATTCTACCTTTCAAAAGATGAAAATAATTTTATGCTATAAAAATGGCAGATATGTTTACAACTCATTTCCTACAAAGCTAATTCCTATCTTACTATGTTATGTTCATCTACATGTTCCTTAGCATTAGCTGAGAAGCCAATATCAAGAAAAATATTCATTCTACACCTCTACATCACAAAGCGATCATTTGTGCTCTGAAACACTCCACTTTTATCATCTTATCTTACTTATAGCTAACATGTAATTTGGCATCAAGTTATCACTTGGAGAGTAGAAATTGTGGTGCATGCCTTTTGTGTTAATACATACTGCTCTGCACACCATCCATACCAACAAATGTGAATAATTCCAAAACTTCTGAAACCTAAAACTAACGTGGGAACAACATGAGGCAAGAAAGAACCATTCCAAATTATAATCTATTGCTGCTGTAGTTCGACGTGTATGCAAAAAAGAAAGTGTTAACAGTACAACGTACCAGTCTTCCAAAACCTAAAATTATAAAGGATTGATATAATTACCTTAAAAAATTGTTCTAGAGCTGGCGTAAGTTTTCACGTTGTCTTTCCTTGTTGCGTAACAAATTAAATTATGACTAATCCTATTAACCTTTAGAGTAAAAAAAATAAATAGTTAGCGGGAAGAGCAGGCATAAAAACAGATGAAGAGGAGAGATGAATGATAAAGCTTAACAGGAATTTTGTATTGTAATAATAATGAACTCTGTTTTACATGGCCCATAAATTCAGGTTGAATTCCCATAAAGACTGCCATCTGTGGTACTTTGTAATGCAAAAAAGTGTTATGTACATCCAAATTTCCAAAAACACAAATAAGATATTGGAAAAAAAACCTTCAACTACTGTTAGAGATTATTTTTTATTCTGAAACATGGTTTAAAATGGTAAAGTGGTAAATGGAATTCTGTATTATGGTATGCAATATGCAGCTAAGTATGCATGGGATGCACTAACAAGCAATAAAAGTAATATATGCACACCTAAAAAACAGTCACCTTTTTCTACACAGCACAATAATATAATTATGTACATACATAAATATTATCTTTCTTATATTCACAGATACAAAATTAAAGAAAAGTAATTCAACATTTAATCATTGCAAACAATAACTAGGGACAAGATCATATGGTTTTATTTTTTATGAATTTTGTTTATTCATAACTACAACATGTTATTAAACAAATATGGCACTTAAATGATTTTGACTAACATATTGTACTTTTACATTATAATAATTTTTAATAAGTATTTTTAACTATTTGGAACAATAAAAAAAATTGGCAAATATTTGTGAGTTTGGAGATGTAACTGAGTTACTAATAACAATTGTGAGATTAAAAAAAAAAAAATATTTTTTAGTACATACATTTTAGTACACATTTTTTGCTTAATAAATTACATTTATTGAATTTACTGAATTAAAAGATAAAGTTTTTTTGTGATTTCAGTTAATTTTTGATTATAAATGCTGATTAATTTAATATTTTAGTTGCATTTTGGTGCTTTATGGTTTCTTAACTTGCATTTCGGTGTATATAATGTAGTGACACATTTTTCGGAGTTATTTCGGTTTTATCGCAATTCACCACATTATCTTGCCCCCAACAATAACACTAGAAAAATTTAATAAAATACTATTTTCATAAAAGAGTTTTTATTTTACTAATAATAATCATCTGTACAATATTATTAACAACCAAATAAAACTATACAGAAAATATTTATTAATCTTCAAGAAAAATGTTTGTACTATGCAGCCCAAAGGAAAAACCAGTACGTACGCACACATCTGCAAGCTTGAGATAGGCTGAATTTCTTCACCAACCTTCCGTCATGTTCAACTCTGAGACAACTGTCAGGCCTGCAGACACTGCCGCCAAAATACACAGAATGTCTTCATTGCTATCACAACCTCAACTTTTCAAAATAAAACCAGTCAGGTATTCATTTGGAAAATTACAGCAGTCAAGAATTCAATCTTCAATCTAAATAATACTATGCGCGCGCGCGCGCGCACACACACACACACACACACACACACACACACACACACACACACACACACACACACACACACACACACACACACACACACACACACACACACACACACACACACACACACACACACACACACACACACACACACACACACACACACACACACACACACACACACACACACACACACACACACACACACACACACACACACACACACACACACACACACACACACACACACACACACACACACACACACACACACACACACACACACACACACACACACACACACACACACACACACACACACACACACACACACACACACACACACACACACACACACACACACACACACACACACACACACACACACACACACACACACACACACACACACACACACACACACACACACACACACACACACACACACACACACACACACACACACACACACACACACACACACACACACACACACACACACACACACACACACACACACACACACACACACACACACACACACACACACACACACACACACACACACACACACACACACACACACACACACACACACACACACACACACACACACACACACACACACACACACACACACACACACACACACACACACACACACACACACACTTGTAAAATATTTCTACTTGCATTGTTTGTTTTATTACAAAATGTTACCGGCAAGCTGATGCTTGGAAAAATAGAAATTACAATAAAAGCCATTTCAGTTTACATGCAGAAATGATGAAGCTCGCTTGTAAACTATCTACCAAGAGCTTAGTCTCTGTGAAAGAAGCAAATAATTTATCCATGAAGAAATGTACTAATAGTACTATCACTTGACACAAAGTATTGAAGAGAAGTTGGCAGATGGCCAAGGCATGATGACTTTGGAATCCAGAAACCAATCAGATTATCACATCACTGTTTTATCCAACACTACTAACCATTTTCAGTAATTATGAATGCACATAACATGTTCTGCAGTGGTTTTTTTTTTATTACATAGCTAGAAATGCCTGAATCAAAAAAATTTACTCTGTTAACTTTAGCTGTTGGCATTCTGGCATTATCTGCTGAAAGAAGTGCTAACTATCAGAGTGCAAAACATTTAGGTTTGAACGTACCCAAAGAGAGCGATGCGGAATTTTCAATTTCAGATATTTTGCATTACCGCAATTGTACACCAAAATTTGCAAATAGTACAAATACAAAGAAAAGGCTCTTGATTAATGCTTACACAGTCTACTGTAGACATCTTACTACAAAAATAGAATACTCGATAAGAAAACCGAAAATGGGTGGGGGAAAAAAATACTTTACACAGGCACCACATTATAAATAGGTATATTATTGACACTGCAGCTGAAATGAGAAAGAATGAATGTGAAAAACGTGTCAAGACTCAACTACCTAATATACAACAATGAACCATCAATCACCACTATAGTGCCAACTATTCCATTAGTTTAATGTGTAATTGAAACAAGTCAAAATTATGTTTTGAAGCTGCCTGAATCAGGAACTTAAATCAAGTAAAAACCGCTAATACCCTTACTAGAGCTGTTCCAATATACATATAAACACTTACCGTCAAAGTTAGCTAATTATTTACCTTATTCCTCCTTTATCAGTCTATTGGAATATGAACATATAGTGGCATTCAATTAACAAAATCATTCTAATCTGAATTTCCTTCAAACTATATCTACATCAAGTGTTAATGTCACTGGCTGAAAAAATTAAGAGTACCAATTATGTACACTGGTTTTTTTTTACCAATAATAAAATAGGGTTACATTACATTTAAAAGCCAGGTAGGTTTACCCAGCACGGAAGACTAGAAAACGTATTCATCTACGTAACAAACTGGAGGACTACAGTCGCGTAACAGAAAAACCTGAATTACTTAGTGCACGGAAGAAACTACGTGTACAGCTGAAAACTAAAGCACATGGCTTCTTGGCCAACCTGATTGGCTGCTGAGCTGTTGGCCGTACCACACACACCATTTACAAGTTTCCCACATGGGCCGACCAATCACAGACTTAAAGTGGGAACAACACACTTAAGAAAACGGGTGAGCATGGTACACGGGTGACTACAGTGTGTAACCGACAGCACATGTACCAACTCAATCGAGCTTTCACTCATATAGGCAGATAGCCTCACCATCATCTAATAATCTAGACATTAGGGTACAATGTAAAAAAGTAAAATATAATACAATTTTGAGATTTCATTCCATACAAATCATGAAACGAAAAAAAATCATTCCTTGAAACATTAATTATGAAAAGTTTCATTTTAAATGCTTTGATTTTACAACAAAAAATATACATATATTTTTATTCAGTTTATCATAATTTTACTTGCTGTTCAATAATCAGTATATGTAATTTCTTGGATCCAATGTTACTAGGCAATTGATAAGTTATTCAGCAATGTTACTTTGAAATTGACATACCCATTATGTAATTTTCTTTTACATTTAAAATAAAGTTACTATAGTTAACTTATCTCCATATATGTAAATTTTTTAAAATTACTATAGCATGTCATCCATTTATAAAAGCAATAAGCAATTCCACAAAAAGTTTCTAAGCACTCAATTGGTTTTATCTGATACTCTGTGACTTCACTAGTGATAAAGTCCTGCAAAGCAACATAACTGGCTGAGGGGAAGAGGTGGAGAGACAGATTGTAACCAGTACTGGAACAGCTTTAGTCCAGGCACCTTGTCATTAGTATCTGCCAACGCCAGCACAGTGGAAAAAATATTCACCTCACGCAAGTCATACATGACTATCTTTTACGTCACTACTAAAGACAAGATTATGTGGTTTCATTTTTAATATTAAAAAAGAGATTTCAGTGTTAGAGATTTTTTTTATGACATCTGTTTATTAAAAAATATGATATGTACTTAAATGTTCCATAAAACTAATTTTCTCGAAAAAAAAAAAAATTAATTTGGACACATACATGATGCACTTTTACAATATAATGATTTGTTCCAAGCATGTCTAAACTATTTGGAACAAATAAATTTAATTTGTTAAGTAATTTTGTGTATAAGCAATGTACTATGTCGTAATGTAAAAAACGAGTAACTAATAACAGTTCGAAGATTAAAAAGAAATAAACTTTTTCCAATTTTTATTACATAAAATGTTGTACAAAATTCATGCTAAATAAATTAGTTTCATTGAATTCAATACTTAAAAGATTACGCATTTGTCATTAGAGTTAAGTTTTGATTGAAAGTGCTGATTTGTTTCATAATTTTAATTGCATTTCGGTGCGTTGTGGTGTATTAGGTAACTTGAATTTCAGTGTTATATGGTGTACGTATTGCCATGCTTTGCAGTGTTAACTCGGTTTTATTGTAATTCACCATATAATCTTGTCCCTAGTCATGACAAAGCCATGCGCATCGCAGACACGTCAACAGCATAACTAACACAAAAAAAATTCACAATGTATGGCATAATGAATTATCTTCAACCATGTTTAATGATTAAACTAAGTTTTTCACATTTATCACTGCTGCATTCCTATTCAAGTATGCATTCCTTAAATAGATACATAATCATATCATAATTACCATTTAAATTTTCATGTTATGTTTACATTAAAAAAAAGTAATAAGAGATCAGAAATCATCAAATCGTAATACTGTCGAAAGAAATGACGGAAGAACAGAACATCACTTAAAAAAAGACTGGCTCACTGAAAAGCTAAAACTAATTTTATCATGAAAGTGTGGAATGTAATAAAATATTCACTTACGATCACAAATCACAACTGTAAATACAGAACAATACCCACAACAGCCTGTCAAGTGTTATTTACTAACAAACTAGTTAAATGCTGCATTAAAAATACTAACTGGAAAATTATTTCATATTTTCTTATCATCACAGTGAAAAACTTACTTACACTAAAACACCTATAAAATTGACAATTCACAAATGCAAGACTGTACATCACATATTTATTTCCAAATGTGAAACTATCATTTGATACAAAACAAATGTACACATTCACCTTGCATGTAGTGTAGGGTCGCAACCAAATCCTAAACCGATTAATTCCACAAACATTCAATACCAATGGAACAAAAGATACTGAACCCAAAAGTTATAAAACATAAATTAATTTATCCGTTCATAATAAGGAAACCTAGCTAAACATTATTAGTAGCATGTAAAATAATTTCTTACAGCATCAAGTCAAGTTAGAGTTTCCTCCTCCTTAACTTCCAGGCAAGGATGTGTCCAACAGAATAACGTTATACATAAGTATAATTTCTGGAAAAACCACGTCACCGCAGCTTGGCTTGCAATACCTACTTGCTCTTGATATTTGATCATATCACAGTTCCGGCATGCTTCCATGATCAAGTAAATGTACGTAACAAATAAAATCCCAATGCATACAAGATAATAAGATTAGGTAGTTTTTTTCTTTTTAAGACTACTTAAAATTCTGTCTTTCGCAATGGCAGCACACGCCATAAAATTTATTGCAGGACTATTGTATTTTCAAATGCATAGAAGAAACAAATTTAATGTAAGTTTGCTTTCGTTTATTTAAATTATGTAATGAATTCCCAGGTTGCTAAAAGGGTCATTGACAATGGCCTGAGGCAGGATGGTGCAAGGGGAGTGGAAGGGGTGGAGGGGGTTATATATATATATCATCAGGGGGTTTCCCCCCCTTTTCTTTGTCAACCCAGCGCTCTTAGCCGAAAGGCCCTACCGCCCCGGGGCCCCCATGGGCTTGGATGCGGATCACGCCGCATACGCAATCAGGAAGGGCGATAGAGTGTTGGCTATACACAGGGGCTGAGGAACCCATCCCAGCATGTGTACCACCATCGGCCCCCTACCCCACTCGGCTGACCAGAAAGTTGGATGCTCCCTTAGCCCTCCGGAGTTGTCATCACTTCTGGCGCCTGCCCCGATCTCCCGCCTCACACTGGGACTCCTCAAACCACCCAGCGAACCCGCAGTCCGGTGGAGGCCCATCCAACCTCTCCCGGCTATCCAGGCCGGTAACCGGAGCTGTCTCCGTCGCTCACTACGTCAGCAAGGACCCTTGTAATCCGGCCAGACACGTGTGACATGCCTTACTTCAGTGGACGGCGCGTGACGTCAGTGGCCGTGTGGGGCCGCCAGCCAGCTCCGAACATGGCACACGTCACGGTCCCGTCTGCGTTCGTAACACCATGAACGTCACGAGTAACTAAAAATTGCTTATTTGAAATATCTCAGCAGTGCAAGAAAATCACTATGGAATAGCGCCATTGCGACTGTCTGCCCAGCCGGCACCGGCAAGTAACGTGACTTGTCGGGACTAGCATTCGGCTGGAAGGGAGGAAAATCTAAAAATAAACCAGCCAGTTTGTGTATGTGCATTCTGTGAGTGTGTGTGTGTGGCCATGTAGCAGTGTACTGACTGGTTCTCCCTACCTCACCTTTGTAAATTACGGTGAACTGACACTGTACACAATCTACATGTCTCTATGACGACAGGTTTTTAAGATGTAACTGTGTAAACAACATTATTGTCAGCTTTCAAATGCTACATTCCGTGACAAAACTACAGCCATTGTTGGTGCTCTGAGAGCCGCACTTGAAAGCACGGCATTTTACGTCACGCCAGCTCCCGCTGTCTGTAACGTGAATGCTAGTTTTTATAAAAGAAACTGTAAAGAAGGGTAGCTTGCTGCCTTATTTGTTTTTCAACTTCAACTCTAATCTCCATATCATAAAAATATTTTAAGAATTTACATGGATAAACAAGGTTGTGCTAATTCCCTTCTTGGACAAAATGGTAGTTTTACATCAGAGGGTTAATTCACTTCTCAAATTTTCTTTACTATAAAGCTAAACTTGTCTTGTATGCTGGTAACTATGGTACATCCAAATGTTTCTTGCTTTCAAAAAGCAAGGAATCAGAATCTAAATCAAAGAGCTAATTCTAAAAACCTGAGAAACTGAACTCCAATCATAAATCAGCATAATTCGGAAGCGACCCAACACTAACGCAGCACATGTTCTCATTCCTGACACGCATGACTGAAGATACCGAACGTGGACGAGGGGGACATGTTATCAAGGGCAACCACGGAAACAGACCTGCAAATGGCTGCAGACTTTTTATAACGCGTCTACTGTAAGCAACATGAACTGCTGGCAGCGAACATGGTGCAACATTACATGTTAACAGCTAAGATACATCAAGAACCCCATTAATGGCCACAAACACTTACTGCTTCCAAAATATATAAGAGAGTTGGGTTCAACCTGAGCTCTTCCACAAGCGTTCGTCCGTGCTGTGAAACAGAACGCTTCCTAACACCTGCCACCTTAATTTAAATCTTTAAGGTGACTTTTAATGTTGGAAAGTGCTTTTATTCTACCTAATTTCCTTTTGGTTTGTCTACCCTTAATATAAAACCTATTTTCAACATAATAGTAACAAAATCATTAACATGTGAACACAAAAACAGATTTTTTTTTATAATTTAACATACCAACAATATAATAAAAACCAAACCGAAAAAAGTAACTCTACAAGTTCCCAGTCGGCTGGCAAGCACTCTCTTACTATGCCACTGGAAGCAGTGTACACAGTTTTCCAGGACACATTCAACAGATATATGCCATTACATCACAATTCCCAGACAACAATGTTAAAAGAAATTAAATTTAGCCTGCCTTTTGAAAATGTTAAAACCACTCCTGGCCAACCTTAATATTTATTCTGAAGCAATACTAAATTATGTCTGCAGCAACGTTCTCATACCGTATTTACCCTCATGTGGGTCGCACATTTTATGCAGATTTTTTTTGTTTAATAACATACCCCACCCATAAAATGAGTTTATTTCATTTTGGGTGAAAAAAAATTAGCATAGCATGTCGTGGTTGACTATGTGCTAGCCTGTGTTTGTTTTTAATAAATACGTTAGGAGTAAGTATGAATTGTTTAATTACAATAGCTCAGCAGTGAGTGTAAAACATCATGAAATTCGCCGTTAAGCTACGTCTACCACCTGAAAGAGCTGCTATCTGGCTGCCACCGGCAAGTGATGTGGCTGTCTGCCGCCGTACTGGCGCTCGGCGAGAGGGGAAATATAATAAACCAACAATAGTTTGCAGGGCCATGCAGCAGTGTTTATGGTTCACACTTCCTCTCCCCTCGTGAATGTCCATTAACTGGCATGTACACAACCATCATGTTAATCATGACAGGTTTTTGTAACGCAGCTGTGTACAAACATTGTTTCATTCATGGAAAAAACTGCTGTAAAGGGTTTGCGTGTTTTTATTTAAGGAACTGGCAAAAAAAAATGGACAAGGAAATAGCATGCTGTGTTTTCTCTCTTGGAGAACGGGATGGGTAAAAAAAAAAAAAATGGGAAGGGAAACATATGGAGGTGGGAGGACGGGCCATAAATAATGACGAGGGGAAAGATGAAAGACCAGTGTTGCTTATGCAGCAATAAGCTGAGACACAGGCCATAAAGACTTATGATGCTACTCATATTCGAGGGTGAACCTTATAGTGAAAACGTTAAGATTGTTTGCCCAAAATTACAAGTGCGACCAGTACGCAGAGGTGACCCTTCTGCGGGTGAATACGGTATTCACTGCTTCTCGCAAACCTAGTGATCTGGCAAGAAATATTCCTTGCAGTGCTATCCTGTTCAAAAGCCTACTGCCAACCATGTTTTACTTGATCTTTGCAGTCGTGGCTGTTGACTGGTTTAAGCATCCTGAGTGTATTGTTAAGAAAAATACTTGGTAATAAAATGTGGCTGATCAAATATTGAAATACATATACCGTGACTTCTCCCATAATCGTCACACATTTTATTGTAAAATCAAGTTTGAAAAGTAGGGATGCTACGATTATGCGGAAATAAAAATTTTTTTTAGGTAAAGTTATTCATAAAAACAAAACCCGTTCATGAAAAGTACGTTTTTTTTAAAAAAAAGTTGGATTATACAAGAGCACGCCAAACAATTTATATTAATAATTCCTTAAACAAAAACCTTTCTTCAACTTTAAATAGAAAAACAAAATCTGTGACACGAACGCAAGCGACTTGAATCTGTGACGTGAACTAATGCGTAACTACCGTGAAAGAATGCGGGCTATCAAATGTAGTTAATTTGGCACTCGACAGAGAGCGCGCATTGCATGCAATCGGCGAGATATCGATATTCCACTACGTACGCGTGCTCTATACGGGAAGCAACATAACCAAACATGAATGATGCCAACTAGCGCTGGCTACATGTTTACAAGCAGTACACCGCGGCGACGCAGACGATCAGATAAAGAAAATAACTTTTAAAAACGTCTTTAAAAGAACATTTACACGTCAGACAACTTCGTATTTCCGTTAATCAAATAAGTAAGTGGTAATTTCCGAATAAATATTAGATTTCTAATTCAAAATACATAGGTTTATACGGAAAAGATACCTACACAAAGCGCTCTGCATCGAATAGCGGGACCGAAAACATCATGCGAAGTTTACGCGAGAAGTTTTTTTTATCCCGATTTTGACGGCCAAAAATATAGGTGCGACGATTATGCAATAAAAGAGGGTATTCTCGTTGGCTGAGTATTTCCTAAGTTTAATGATCAACAAATTTCTGTCCTTGAAATGGTCTTCGAACAACACAATTTGCCTAACATGTACAGTCTTATACCAATTACTCGAGATGGAAAACTGGACAACCATTAAAACGTAATTGAATTTTGACGGCCAAAAATATAGGTGCGACGATTATGCGAGTGCGACAGTTATGCGATAAAAGAGGGTATTCTCGTTGGCTGAGTATTTCCTAAGTCAAATGATATATTAAGAAATTTCTGTCAGTTGGTCTTCAAACAACACAATTTGCCAGACATGCACAGTCTTATACCAATCACTGGAGATGGGAAACTGGACAACCACGCTCGGTCGGGAGCCTAGAGAACCGTCTCCAGCAGCGCGCGGTCGGGCGCGGAGTGCCGCCCCACCTGGTAGGCGACCACGGAGGCGTGGTCCAGCTTGCCCGGCACCATGGCCAGGCGCTCGCAGGCGCGCCGGCGGCGCAGGCGCTGCTCGGCGCGGGGCAGCTGGGCCGGCCGGCCGTCGGGTCCCGGCGCCGGCCCGCAGTACAGGTCGGGGTCCTCCAGGACGTGGCGCTTGGCGGCCGTGAGGCGCGTCGCGAAGTCCAGCAGCAGCTCGCACAGGGCGCGGGCGTCGCGGCACGGGGGGCCCTCCCCGGACACCCCGTGCTTCAAGAGGTCGTCCATGCGCAGCAGGGAGAGCTCGTGGCGCTGGTACGCCTGCACCGTGGGCAGCGAGTGGGGGACCAGGTCGGGCCCCGAGCGCAAGTTGCTGCCCCGCTCTGCGCACGCCACGTCACGGACCGACACTCACACCTGACACTTCAACCAGCTCACGATCAACACCCTCTACACTCATTACCCTTCACAGGATATTATCTTTGAAAGATTTGTGCAATGGGAGTGCATGACTTGATATAGGCTTTCGGACATACGCCATTGCTTAGCAAATGTACGTCTGTAGAAGAAAACTACAAATGTGCTAAGCAATGGCGTATGTCCAAAAGCCTACATCAAGTCACTCTTTATAGGTTCTGACGGAAATAACTACAGATACAACCAGGCTACAGCACGTCTAACTGCACCATTCGAAAGAACCATGGTCAAAAAAAAAAATTGTTCAACGTCAGTTCGAATATTTGATAAGCGTGAGAATTTTCGGACATTTATTGAATTAATAAAAAAAAATTAACCTACAACTCAAAAATATTTCACAAAATCTTCGTATAATAGACTTACTATTGGTAAATTGGGATATGAAAATAACTAGAGTTAGAAAATGGTGACAGAATTTTTGAAAACATGTTTTCAGTTAAAATATTTATGGAAGGAATGGAATAAACATTGGCAAGATTTTATGGTGTTTTAAAAAAGCAAATTTCACTATTGAAAATAATGGATTGTAGTGTTACGCCTTTAAAAATTAAAATACAAGTAATAATTAGAAAGTAAAATAATGGTAATACACTGCTTAGACAATTCATGGTACATATAAAGTGTATTACGTGACAATAAGATACTTGTGCTGAATATGCCATAAAATTGAATGAAGAATGGCCATCCGTGCCTCGCGATTGTAAACAAAGCAAAGAACAACTAGCTGGAAGAGTGTCCGTCATCCTGCAGAATACAAGTTTTTAGGCCACCATATTGCGACATCTCTGCTTCGCCGCGCTAACAATTGTAAGTCCCATTTTCTGGCTGTGCGTCACGTGAAAGCCGCGTTCTTGTGTAGTTTGTGGAAGGTGGTGTGTTTACAAATACATGCATACTCGTGAATGTGTTGTATACTGTTATTTCTAGTGGTAAAAATGGGACGAAACGTCATTTCCATTCGCGATTGCATAAATGAATACAAAAGTTAACAGTTCTACAAAAGTGATACGAATATTTTAATGTGCAAATTATGTAATCGCCGCCTGGAGTGGAAAAAAAAAAAACAAAAAAAAAAATGTAGGTACTTGAAAAGCACATTAAATCTGAGGGACATCAGCATGCAAAAAAAAGATTCACCGAGAAGTCGGATCAAGAAAAAAAGTTCTTCAGCAGATACAACCTTATTGTCACAGATCAGATTGCTGCAGTAGGATGAAAGAAGAAACTGTGGAAACTTGTTCCATGCTAAGTTTCAATGCTGCTATTTCAGTGGAATAACAGTATTTGTGCACTCTTTATCAACTATGGCCATGAATACGGCTAAAAAATATTTATTGTAATTTTAAGTACTATTCAATTTATTGCACTCATAAGTGCTAAAATGTTGTTTGGAAACCTGCCAAAATAGACCATCTTTGTAGTTGTGCTAAATCTTTATTTCTGTGGTTGTTAATAATTAATATGTGTATTATTTAATGCTTTTTAAAAATATACTTTTCTTCAGTAATGTATGTTTTATACTAATCTTTACTAATATGCATAAGTGTCTAGGTTTGAACCATAATTTATGCACGTTTTTTGAAGAAAGGTGCTTTGATAAGATCATTGTTGTCTTAGATATCAAGCAAGCATCATTTCAGAATCTATATTAGTTAATCAGTTACAAGCAAAATGAAAATAGCATTGAATCTTATGAAGTTAACGCGGGTTGCGTAGTGCCCCTGAAACACTGGAGTGGCCTCTTAAGCTCTTGCACATAACACAAAAAAAAACAAGCGACAACGTGAACAGAATGCGGAAAGGGGCAGAACCTCTGGCCAGCTCGCCGGCCAGCTTGGCCGGGTCGGGGCGGTCCCCGTCCGTCTGGGGCAGCACCGCGAACTTGCCGACGACGGGGTCAAAGTTGTCGGAGACGCCGTCCGACGTCAGGAACACGATGTCGCCCGCCTCCACCTCCGTCACGGAGCACGTGAGGTTGTTGAGCTCCGGGTTCTGGCCGTCCACGGGGCCCAGCGCGCCCAGCGCGTCGCGCATGTCCCTCATGCAGTGGATGTCGTGCGAGCCTGCCAACACGCCCACGCTTACAACTGCGTCCGCGGCGGCCACTTGTGTAGACCTAGTACGGTGAAACCTCATTAATAGAAACCCTGTTAACACAGAACTCTCACTAATACGTGTTTTCACTTTACTTAGGAGTTATAGTGCTAATTAATTTGTTTAATACAAAAGTAAATTGTAATACAAAATTTGTTTTTTGTTCCAAGGGTACACAATTACGTGTAGTAACGGAAGGTTGGTACCAATATCCCGGGATAACGTGAAGAAACAACGTGAAGTTTTCAACCGAAACAATACTGATGCCACATTGCTTTTTATTCAGTGCAGGTTGGGGGGAAAAAAATAGTTGGGAATTAGAATATTCTTCCAAAATGACGGTATGTCTTGTTACGTGTTGTTATGTTAAGCATGTGTATTAGATGCAAGGTGAGCTGTTACGACACACCTGGAATCACGAACCACAAAGGAAGTATGTAATGCATTTTGAAAATGGTAGTGTGTAACGGTCCAAACCCCTTGTTGTTGCCAAAGGTTTTCGAATAATATATTATCCCCCCCCCCAAAACACCCACCCAAAATAAAGTGCTGTATCCGCCAGTAGAAGAGGCAAGGTGAACTCTGCCAAGTTACAGGGGTCTACACCGGCGCGAGTGTCAGGAGCAGCGTGGGGACGGGGGGGGGGGGGGGGGGGGGGGGGGGGGGGGGGGGGGGGCAGGCCGCACCTTTGGTGATCTCGCGCACGCCGTGGCGCGGGCTGTACACGTAGGCCAGGCTGTCGCCCACGTTGCAGACGCACGCGACGTAGCGCTCCGAGGACACGAGCGGCAGCACCAGCGCGGCCGTCAGCGTCGTCAGCATGCCCTGCTCCTGCAGGATGAGGTTGTGGGCGGCGTGGAAGGACCTCAGCAGCGCCACGAACACCTCCTGCCGAGCACGCACGCACACACGGCCTCGGTACAGTCGCAGTTCCCCCCGGCACGCAGTCACCTCGGCTTCATCATCACTTCATTTCATTTCTCCGTCCGAATTACCATTGTTTGATCGTGTCACGTTTTTTTTTTTCTTTTTGACGTGAAAACGTCTAATAAATCGATGAACGCTGGCTGCACGCACGAAAAAATTGTCCCACTACCGATGTCCCACTACGGATGTGTCCTGTTCACGCATGCGTGGCATCTCTCTGGTATGTTGCGGACGTTACAGAGAAACTCGGCCGGCACGTGGCGGCGTACTGCTCAGGGCAGACGACAACATAGCGGGGTTCGAGGTTTGTATTATTGTATTTATGTTCATAATGACAACACCTATGTTGCTACATGATGTATAAAACTCTGCGGATGCACGTTGAAAATGATGGCAAATTTCTCAAGAAATGTTTTTTTTATGTAAGTATAGTTTGTATAAAGTTGTATGATCCCAGAAAGTGTAAATGTTTAGAGCAGGGAAGAAATATTATTATAATTTGTTTTGTGTTAAACTCATTTAAATATAACCAAATGGGGACCTGAGATTAATGATATGGTGGTTAACAGTATGTAATCACAATAAATTACAATGTATTATGGTGAATTTTACTATAAAAAAAAGGTGTCTGCAATTTTTATTTTGATTTATTTTGGGCTGACAACATAAATATTACCTTAATTATTATTTTTAGATTATAGCTGGATTAAAATGTCAATTTTATTTCTTTGTATTGCCAGTAAATTTTTGTCTCCGTATATAGTCAATTTTATAACTTTGTCAGCTTTTTTTTTTCAGGGTGTCCACTCACATTTTAAAATAAAATTTATAGGTTTTTCCAGGTTTCACAGGAACTAATTAACAATTTTACAGACTTTTTACTTGATAGCCTACCTGATTTTCATGCATTTCTTATACACAGACACACAAAAATTTACGGTGAATTCTGATAAACTGGAAATAGCAATGAAAAGCACGTCACTACACCACATAATATCAAGATACAAGTTGATACACCCGATAGCATTGAAATTAAAGTTAAATAATGAAATGAGCAACTAATTCAAACTGCAATGAATGTAACTATTTTAGCATGAAGTTTGTACCAAATTTATAAAGCAAATAGGTAGCAAAAATTAACACGCACAATATATGGTTCCACAGAGTAAATATTCTTCGCAACTGATGAATTATCTCAAAGCTGAATGATAACTTGCAAGCATTTACAGTCAAACCTCAATAATTCAAATTTGAAGAGACCATAATTTTGCCACTTTGCAATAACAAAGTTTGAATTAACCAAACTATTAAAAAATAATGATTTTTACATAATTTCTGAATCAAATTCAAATAAATTAAAAATATATTGTTCTTATTTAGTACATGCATAACACACCTAAAAATCAGAATATTCTCCAAAGAAACTTGCACACAATTTTATACAGCACCAAATGTACTTTGTTAAGGGATTGTTAAATACAATTTTAGGATGCCTACTCTTGTGGTTAAAAAAAACACTGTACTGTACTACTATTTAGATGGATTTAAGAGACACACAAAAACTCATATTATGTTGCTTGGCCGTCAAAATCCTCACAAATTTGATAATTTTGAAATGGCCAGGTAAATCAAATAATATTTTTCTGGAAGAAGTTCTAACCATTTCTCGAAGTAGCCAGTACCATCGCAGTTAACTCTAAAAAAGGTTTCAGTCCTTTTTTTCCAGTTGGTTCTCTTTATTTGTATGGCCCCAAAAAAGTTAAAAAAATATAACTTTGGCAGCTGATTATGCAAAATGTATGTGATGTGTATAAATTTTTTATCTTGTGAACGTTAAACCATTTTAAAAAATTGGTTGTCTGTAAAGTCGGTTTATGGACGATAGTTTAACGTGATGTCATAACAAAACATTGATGAAATGAATGCATACTTTTTGAATAAAATTGAATCATTTTTATTGAATTATCACTATTTTGTATGGATACAAAGCAGGAGTGAAATGAAATCTACAATTTAATTGATAAATTTACTTTTATTTGCACTCATTAATTCAAATATGTTTATTACTTTAACGAAGAGATTATTTTAACTCTAAATTTTATACATGTTTGCTATTTAACTTCTTCCAATCTTCTGTGTTATTCTGTTAAGGATAGGGCGATGATAGGAAAAGTAGGAAACAAATGGGAGTGTTTCAAGTTTAATGTGCCTCGAAAAAAGTCAAAATCGATGGTTGTTCCAATCGAGTGGAAGAGAGATAGATGCTGCGCAAGCGTACAATGAGCGTAACGGGACAATGTGCGTAATGGGACACTTTTTCGTGCGTGCAGCCGGCATTCATCGATTTATTAGACGTTGTCACGTCAAAAGTCTACAAGTTGTACTGTGAATATAAAATCATGACTTAAGAATGGGAGGCAGCAGGGGTCGTACCGTGGTGTTGGTGATGACGGGGCCCGACCCGGACGTGCCGAACAGGGCCTTGTTGAGGTAGTCGACGCAGCCGTGGACGGCGCTCCGCGCGGCCAGGCACGCCTTCTCCCCCCAGTTGACGCCGTCCGCCAGCGCCAGCACGGCCGAGTTCTCCCGCGCCACCACCGCGAAGCAGTCGGCGATGGGGTCGCCGGCGTTCTCGCCGGTGAGCGGGTTGCGCTCGTAGAGGGTCGTGGCGGCCCCGTAGGCCCGCGCGTGCGGCCGGCCCCAGTTGGACACCCCTGCTATCTCCTCCGCGCGCGGGCCCGCTCCCGCCGAGTGCGCACTATCTGCAAGCACGCACGGCCTTGCAGTGTACGCCAGCACTCTGTGTCGCGGCCTTGCAGTGTACGGACCACATGGTACACACCAGGCAATCGGGGTGACTGTGCAGCATTTAAAAAAAAAAAAACTATTAGAACGCACGATATGATAGATCTTTAGCTCTAAGAAGAGAGCTATTAGATGCCCTTTTTATCCATAACTGTTTTACTAATAAAACAAAATGCAATTATATTCCAGGTAATACTGGGATTAAAGTACCCACCTATAACAGTCGACAGGCACCTTTATTATGCTCCTTAGGCAAATCAAATGATACATTATACAGAATTATATCAAAATTTTAATAAAACATGGTTGCTATGTCTCTCTATCAAAAAACAATTTAAATATAAAACAATTTTTCTTATCTTAATTTAATTTTAATATGTTTAAGGTTAATGATGCTACCATATATAATTTTTTTTATTATTACTGTTGTTATATAATTATGAAACTTGTTCTTGTTTATCTGTTAGTTGCTTGCTGTGTTGTCTTGTGTATGTGTTATTATAGTATTGTCCTCAATATAATTCATTTTGTTTCATGTATTTGTTTTGTCTATGTATATTTTTATGTTTTATCGTGCCTACCACCAATGGCCTTATGCCATCGGTAGGCATGTAACAAATTGATAAATAAAAAAATAAATAAAAAAAAAAAAAAATTCTGAAACGGAGCACAAAACATAAAAAAAAAAATTTTGGTAAAAAAAAAATGTAAGCAATTAGAAGATGAAAAAAACCATTCAGATTCCTATAGAATTATGGTCATTCTGAAAGTTTGGAATTGTAGCTGCCAATTTACTGTGTCTGTACACCATTTCTACGACTGGGTGGATGCACAAAAGCTTACACTAATATGGCAGACAAGTATTATTTTTTTTTGTTGACAGAACGAGAGCTGAACAAACATGATGACAGCACAAGAACAGTTACCATCTTATGAAGCATTCATCACTGCTTGAAGCTATTCTTCTAGATACCTTGCAAATAGATCAGTCATTAATGCAGCAAGCAACATAAAAATAAAACTCCTCCAAAATCAGTTTATATTTGCCTTCTATCAACAAATACTGTGAAAAAATTCTACCTTGTGCTTTTTGGGTTGTTGCTGCATACATCAGTTACATTTATTTAAAAATAAAATATTTTTTCAGGTATAATCATATTTTAAATATCATGTCACTGTTTTTAAAGGTTAATTTAAACAAAAAAATCTTCCAAACCTTATTTACAAGTAAAAAATATTAACTTTCTCTTATTGTAGGTACATCTACAAAATAAGTTTATTATTTTTATTTATTACACATTCTTACATAAAATAGAAGTAAAAATAAAAATTAAACAATTAAAACAAAGTCTCAATTATTAGGTCCTTACCATAAACAAACCAATTTTAATATCATCCTGAATTTAAAACAACGTAAAATTGAAAACGAACCTCTGAAAACTTAAACAAATTTAAGACCATGCCTAATTAAAAATGATCCAGAGCTTCAAACAAGCTCGAATTTAAAATGTGATAAAATTTAAGAGTTTCTCAAATCAAAGGAAACCTGAGATTCAACACAGCCTCAATTTTAATACAGACTTAAATTACAACAGCTTTGAATTTAAAACGGCCTCGAATTTAAGACATTGATTTAAGGTGAAATTGAATTTAATGGACTTGAATTTAAGACAGCATCAAATTAAAAGTGGCCTCAAATTTAAGGCAGCCATAAACTTAAGGTGCCTCAAATCAAAGAGGTTGTCTTAATTGAAGGCCTCAAACACAAGACAGCATCTAATGTAATATTTTGTCAACAAAAATATGACAATCCCTCTACAAACCCATCTAATATATTGAGAGAAACATTACCATACAGACTGGGCTGTAATGAACTTCAGTTTAGTCAGTGGCAGGGAACTCGAGAGCATAATGCATTGTGTTCAAATATTTGCGACAAAACTAGAAGCACTATGGCTTGCAGAATGTCATGAAGGCCGCACTTATGTTGGTCGCACTTTAGTTTTAAGCAAGTTAACTGTGTGCACAATCATAAGTATCGTAAATAACGACTCTATCAAACATTTATATAAGTCTGATGCTGTTGGTTGTACTAGCAGAAATATATTTCACATTAGATACCAGAACAGAAATGAATAGATGATTCACATGGAAAAGGTTGTTAAATGACTGGTGTAATGAAAAAAAATATATCACAGCTTACAGGATTGGTGTGAACCAAGCAGTGATACACGAATAAGCACTTTAATTTTGAAGTATGTACTTAACCACCTATCTCCTGTTACGCGGTGTCATATTTGTCAAATAAAGTATTCGACGGTAGGCTTATAAAAATAAATGGTGTGGCATATTTATCGTTGAGTGTTATTCTACGCGTTTATATTATGTAAAGAATATTTCCCTAAACGTTTTGAAACACATTAAGTAAATTAGCCTTGCTATTTATGAAGACTAATGCTTCAGAATACATGATTTCAGATAACACAAACATTTTTAGGAATGCATTAGTCATGTTAAGTGAGGGATTGGTGTATTTAATTAGGAGTTTTGATATAGCATAAATAAAAAATGCATTGTGCATTGTGAATACACTAAAACAATCAAAGAAAGTTAATTTATAAATCAATGATTATTTTGAAAGAATCACTGCTGAAATCAGTTAAATAAATATGTACCGAAATCAACACAACACAGAACTTGATAAAATTAATAATTCCATTCAAACAGAATACAAATTATTCTCCATTTGTCAAACATCCATTCATTTTACTCTATAAACTATGTATTAATTTGTTCATAACAGACACTACTAAACTATTTTTTTCTTCTTGAATTCAACTAAAGTAGATTATAAAAAAAATATTAAATATTAAAAATCACAATTATGTAACTAATAAAACTAACATGTTTTTCAATAAGTTTAACACTCAGCTATACAGTAAAATATGTATTATCTATATTTCATCATTATAATCCCTGTCACCCATAGCAAACCTAGTATGATAAGTTACAAAGAAAACAAATTACACATCGAAAGTAAAAGTAATATTAAATGCTATGCTAAGTACATTGCATTCTTCATATGGAATACTTGCATGACAAATGCTACAACTTGCTACTCAAATAATTTTATATACAAATACAGATCTTTGTTAGTAAGTATGAAACATGCACATGCAATATATTAACCAATAAAACATATTTTGGCAAGGCAAAATTCAAGCTGTTTTTACTATTGATGTCACTGTACACACAAATTAATGTTAAAAAAAAAAGGGGCAAAAGCTAAGCCTGCAGACATGAGACTAACATAAATGTCATAAATTCAATGCCAACTATTTATTCACCAACCTTAATTTTTCAAAACTCAGCACAGAAATCTCAAATTTAGAATATTTACATGGAAAACACAAAATGATTTTCATTGTTTGCTTACCGCATATTACAACTGGTACAGTAAAATTACTATATAAAGGAGATAAAATAACTATTCGTTTTTCAATAAAAGCCTGTAAATGCAATAGATTGAAATAAATTTTTCTGTGAATGTTTTTTTTTTATCTATGACTATAAATCCATATCTCTCATCCCTAGCATAGATAGCGATTCAAGCGCCACATCTAAGTAAAGTGAGGGTAAAATAACAATTAATATGCATGTTAATAATGTTCGCAGGCTTTCACGGCCATTGTCTGAAGTAGCTTAACTTCTGGGTTGTAGCCGTGTCCTTGGAAAAAAAAATTCACCAACGTTTTGGTCGACATTGCAGTCACCATCTTCAGGGAGCAGGTAACTGCTCCCTGATGATGGTGACTGCAATGTTGACCGAAACGTTGGTGAATTTTTTTGCCAAGGACATGGCTACAACCCAGAAGCCAAGCTACTTAATATACTTGTTATAGGGCACATTCAGAGGACAAAGCGTTGCTGCAGTGTTTCACTCTTCTGCCGCAAGCAGCACTGTACGGATAGACTGGGCACACACAGAATGAAACACGACACTACATTTTATTTATCTGACAGTAGTTGATCTTCATGTACTTACGTAAAAGGTAATGCACACAGAATCATATGCAGCACAAAGCAACAAAACTGTCGCGAACGGACGCGAGGCGACAACATCCAACGACTGCTCCAACTAGGTCGCAAGCAGACGGTCTGATGGCAGAGTGTTCTGCGCATGTACAACTATTAAAAATTTGTAAACAAAGGCATGCCGTAGTGTGTTTATAGTCGGCTAGTTAAAGACTGCTTTTCTTTATTACTTTACAGGTGTGTGAATTTTAACTCGTAAAGTATTTTAGTTGATTTTTTCCTCAGTATGAAAACGGTTGCAGATCGAGTAGTATGTTTAGTACAGGCAAGACCTATTTTATACAATCCATCTTTGAAGAAGAGCCACGACAACAATTTGATTTCAAGGATGTGGAGAAAAAATAACGTAATGAAAATATGACAGGGTTTTGCGAGAAGACGGTGTTGAGTTGTCGCGAGGCATCGTGTGGTGTCGCACCGTGTCGCGACGCCTCTTGTCTGATTCTGGAAGGGCCCAGCCTAATTTTGCTGAATGCGTTGTTGCTAGCAACAATGTATTTTTTTTTCAAATATGTAGTATGTTTATTTTCCGTTAAATAAACTTTAAATGTTTGAATGGTTTTTAAGAGCTAAATATTATGGTTACAACACATAAAATTTTACTCAAATTAATGAATGAATGAATGCACATTTTTAAGAGTGTTTTAATGTAAAAAAAAAAGTGCAAAGACATAAAAAATTAAGATTCTCAATTCTTCATTCATTTCTTCAACCAATTCTTCATTCTTCTCTCAAATCAATCACCTCTAATAGATGTGTCTAAAAATATCTTGTGAATCTTTTTCAGGAGTCTTTCAGGACCTTTCAATAAACTATTATTACAAATTGTTTGTATCACAGAGTGATTATACACACACGCACATACACAAGCAAAATTAAAAACAACCAAATGTAAAATAAAATTAGATTTAATATATCCAGGAACGTGCCTGGTTTAAAGTTAGAAAGCTAAAATCTCTTCAGAGATAATTTACACAAGATTTAAGTGGACCATATCAAACTGTTTATACTTAAATTTCAACTATAAATTGAAGTGAGCAAAAGGCTGCTAGAAATCAAAGTTTGATGACTTCCAGTGCTAACAATGTTTATTTTAGAACTTTCTCATGACCTCCAGTTTCTTTACTATTTTGCAGGGTTGGTTTAGATCAGGTTTTTTTTTTTACATATAATACAGGTTTTTTTTTACATTAGTTATTTTGGTTCTCGGCAGGTTCAAATAAAAACCATAGAACATCCCACTCATGTTGAACCAGAAACGTTATAAAATCAAAGAATTGAAGTCCAGCAAATCTGCACATCTGACTGGAACTTAACCACAGAATGGTTGTTTCCCACAGAATGGTGATTTACAGTACAGTTGTAGATTTCCCACAGAATAGGAATTTTTTAAAATAATAAATTTTTATATTTCCTCTTTTTTTTACACTTTGACTAATTCACTAATTAAATGAAATTAATATTTAGCTGAGTATAATTTACAATTTATTCATATAGTTTAAATGATAAGATCTTGATTAGTCTACAATTTTTTGTTCCTGTAACTCACAAGAAACATTAATGAGCGAACTTTTGTTTTAGGAGTGGAATTACACCTTTCATTAAAAAAATTAAGTAATGCTATTATAAATACATTACTTTAAAATAAATATTTTTTTTTAACCACTTGGTTTGAATCAGCCAACCCTGCTTTTTTGTGACTTTCATAACCTGTAGACCTCCTTGAGTAAGGACCAGGTAATTCTTCACTAATTAATCAGTGAGGTTCTGTTGGTTCACAAATGAACTACTTGGATGAAACAGTGGTGCACCTAGCTTTTAATTTTGGGAAGGGCAAATTACCAGGGTTTAGGTTGGTATGGAATTCCTCCTAGTTAAAAAGGGAGTCCAAAATTTTGAAAATTAATAGCTACTTTAAAGGTTATTTAACTTATTTTTGACGCATTAAAAAGTAGACTAAACTACACACCGTACAGAGTCCACAAAGCAAATTTCTTAAAATATTTTAATAAAAATGTCTTCTAAGATAACACAACCTATAAATATTTCACAAATTAAAAATTATTCAATCATAAAGGCCTAAAAATGTATAAAACAAAATATGTTAAAAGATTTGGGACTCGGTCATTAAAAATTCCAAAGAAAAGTATGTTCTTTTCTATTTGGATTTGTCTATTTAAATTTTTTAAATTAATTTATTTAAAAAGTGATTTGAGTATTCATTTGAAATGGTATTTTTGACTTGCATTAGATTCCTCAGATAAAAGAAGAATAAACTCAACACAAAATTTCTATAAAAATTATTTTTTATAGTTTCTTTAATTTTAAATAGAGTAATGCAATGTAAAAGGGTCTGTTCCACCTAGGACATAAACTAAAATGTTTATGGGAGTTTAAGGAAAGAGGGAGAGGGGGGGGTTAAATCACTCCTATCGCCCTCCCTTAGGACCACAAATTAAGTTAAAACAAATTGCATGCTTGCAGCAGCATCACAGCAAGTGTTTTTCCACAGGGCGACTTCAAGACAAAACACGTGAAATACTGCTGCAGCTCTTTGTCTGCTGAACGTGCCCACTGGTAGCTGACGGAAGTCACTTTCAGACATCTGAATGGTTTAAATCCACATCAAGAGGGACTGTGCTGGAAACTGAAGAGTGATATGCAAGTGGAACTGAATCACGGGAATGTAACTACTGAATGCGCGCAGGTGCCGACACAAGCAGCCAGAGCATGCTCGGATGCAGCAAGCAGGGGACCCACTCACCCAACCTCCTGTGCCCCAGACCCACCCCCGCCTCCTGCGCGGACAGGGGAGGGGGAGCGCTCTTCGACTTCCTGATCGGGGTGAACCCCGGGCTGGCGCCGGACGACGAGCAGTTGGAGGCGTACTCGGCCGGGGGCGGGATCACCAGGTCCATGTCTATGCCTTCGTCGTCGACGCACTCCTCCTCTTCCCCCGCGACCAGCTCCGGCAGGTCGCCCTTGTTGCCGTTCAGCTCCACGGCGCCCGCCGGCGGGTCCAACATCAGCACGTCCGCCGTGCCCAGTCCCGGCCCGCCCTCGCCGTGCTTCGTCTGCGGCGGCCACTCGCGGTTGTCGTTCCTCGGGCCGCCCCCCTCGCCCCCCTCGATCGCGCTCGACGACTCCAGGTTCAGGTTCTCGTCCGGGACTCCGCCGTAGCCCCCCGCCAGCTCGAAGTCGAGGCTCGCGTTCCTGGCCTTCCCCCCGCCGCCCGCCCGCAGGTCCGTCACGCTGGTGTGCACCGAGCGCTTGCCCACGCTGAACACGGAGCCCGCCGCACGGATGTGCATCACGGAGTTGTCTATCGGGCGGGAGGGGGGCCGGATGGTGAACCAGCGGTCGTAGCCGCGGCTGAAGACGCAGTCGCTCGACGACACTGAGGAAGCCGAGGCGTGCGGGGGAAAAAAAAAAAAATTCCCCGAGCACCGTCACCGAAAGCAGGATCGTTGGTTACAAGCCCAGAAGCAAAGCAATAATAAACATATTAGTTAAAGCCCGTACCTTATACATGTTATCTATTAATATTAAGCATGTGGCCATCACCACCATCACCAGTGCATAATTACACACTACAAATACTTGATTGTACTTACACCTATTGACTTAATATGCTTCAAAGTTAAGTTCACATCTTCCCTTCACTTTACATTCATACAATTTACAAACAATGTTGCAACAGTTTCGAAAGCTGCAGTAAAGATAGCAGAAGCTTCATTTCACATTCCTACAAAACATTTTTTCTGCCAGTTAACAGTTAATTGATTCTAATTTACAATATTTACAAAGGAACTGTGACCCAACTAATCATGTAAAATATATAGGTAGCTTCCTATTTCCTATACTTAATTTCAGTGGCGTTAAAAAAAAAAGTTACAACAGCTTTTCAGTGATCTATGTGAATTTAAAGTTTTGATAAATATGTATAAAGGATTTGTCTATGTTTTTAACTTGGTTAAATCTTTCTTTGTGCTATAGAGTGTATTCATATATAAATATAGCTTGTTTTTGTATTTAGTTTCTATTCTGTAGTACTCAAAACTGATTATTAAAATTCACTGAAAGCAATAGTACGAAAGCTTCAGCAAAGCTAAATATGACATGCTAATTGGTATATACACTTGGTAGTGTTTTAAATTAAATTTTTTTATGTTCATCCTATGAAGCCACTACCCATCTACAAAATATATGGTTCTCAAAACATTCATTCACAATGCACTAAATAAAATTAATTACTAAAATTAAGTTATTTGAGTCACTTAACTTCGTTGAGAATAACTGTCGGTAGTTACTTTTAATGCATAAGCATGCATTTGATATATATCATACATGAAAAATACATAGTAGAGTACAAAATGTAACTTATATGTTTAGAAATTTTATTTTTGGTATCGTAGCTATTTTCAAAATATACTTACTTTCTTTAGCCTTCCGCCCCACACGTCTAAATAGCATAGTCATGATTCTAGTATAAGTAGGTATGTGTCTAGCAATGTGAAACGGATTGTTAGATTATTGAAGACATAAAAATTTTTCTATCATACTAAATTTTATTATAATGAGCATAATCGAAAATTAACCAATATTAGCAGCCACACATTTTCAGAAACCTAAGTTTTTGTAAGATGTTAAGTAAGTAACACTTTACTTGATATGTTGCCAACCGAACAGGGTGTGTGCACACTCTGTTCAAGACGTAACATGTTTCGACATGCACCTTCAGCCAACATTCGAAACTTTCGACAGCTGAATAACGTGACGTAATAAACAAAACAAAACTGATTCGTGTAGCACCAACTTACTTACCATGTATCTATATTATTATTTTGTTAATTTTATTTTTTCGGCATCCAAAGATTAATTATCTTTATGGTACTTACCTTAGTTACATGTAGTACCTATTTCAATTTTATATCATTGTAATTTTTAATTAATCTAAAAAATTTATATATATATATATGTTAATTTAACCATGTTACTCTCATGAAACTTTTTGTTAGTTCAAGTAATTAATAGAATACAAGCATTCACATGGATATTATTGTATGTTGTTATGTCTTGTCTTTGTCTTTGTCCTACTATTTATGTATTCTTATGATTGTTTTGTTCCAGTTTTTTGTGCCTGTTACTGTATTTGTTTCGTACTTGCCCTACATGTTGTGCCCACCGTTGGAACCTTGTGAGCTATTGGTTGTGGCATGTTACAAATAAAAATAAATGAAGAATAATATTCAGCTGTGAAAGTCTTAAGAACACTCGGGCGAAACTCGACACCTCGTCTGTAACGGAGTGTATGCTGGTGTGAATGAGCGAGAGCAGGGGCCGGTAGGTACCTGTGTCCCTGGCCTGGTCGCCCTGCTGCTCCAGGATGTCGATGTAGTCCACGTCGGGGTCGCTGGTGGACAGGTGCCGCTGCCTGCGGTTCACGGTGGTCAGCCCCCCGTCGGGGCCCGTCACCGCGGCCCACACCGCCTGCGCGTCGGGCGCCAGCGAGCCCAGCGCCTTGCGCGGCAGCTCCTGGGGGCTGCGCGAGTGCAGGATGACTGGCTCGTTCTGCCGCACGTCGCGGCTGCACAAGGGACACCGCCCGTGCGCTGAGCACGCTCTCCCCGTCTTGTCCGCGGTGGACTGGGGCAGTGGCGTGCCCAGGATTTTGCTCTGGTTGGGGGGGGGGGGGGGGGGGTCAGGCAGAAGGCTAGGGCCTTTCCGGGGGGCCCGGGGGGTATGGAATACCCCCCCAGCCAGGCAGGGGGGGGGGGGGTCCGGGGGTCCTCCCTTGGGCAAAATTTTGGAAAAATACGTGTTCAATATTGCCTATTAAGGCTATCTAAAAATTACTGTTTAATTAAACATTTATGCTTATGTCATTGAATTAATTTTAATATCATACTAAAATTTTTTTTTTTCATTTTATGAATTCAATATTAAAAATTTTTTAGCCCTGGGAGGGGGGGGGGAGTCCGGTCCCGCTCGTCCCCCAACCCCCCCACCCCCCTAGGCGGCACCCCTGGACTGGGGAAGGATTCAGCCGTGGCTTATGGCGAGGACCAGCATTTGTGCCGTTTGTTTAAATGTCACAATGAAAATGTTTTTTCCCGGCTCGTGTTCACCCTGAACTTCATTGTTTAGTAAATTGTCTTATAAGCCCTGAACAAAAAAAACTAATAAGTAATTAAGATTTAAAAAAAACTGTTGCATGAAGTAAATTTAGTACCTAGTTACTGGCGAAACACACTGGAAAAAAAAATAGACGTTTAAACACATTTAGAAATTTTTTTTGTTCGGTTTGCAGGTTATATTAGTTACATTTTAATAATATGTACTTAAATTTTATTAAAATATTGGCTTATCATTTTTTTTTTAAATTTCGTTTGAAAACCATTTACTTTAGTTACCTATACACAAATCCTGAATCAGGATGGCTGGATAAGGATTCACGCGGGGATCTACTAGAGTGAGAGGCCAGCATCATACCACTGCATCATATAGGTCCTTAACCTCAGCGCTGGCACACGTGCAACATTAACTACCAACATTAACTACTTTTTACAAGTTTTCACATTAAAACATTCAAGACGAGAATTATGTCCATCCCAGCACTCCACACCAAAAATACCTTACTGAAAAAAATTGGTTGTCTGTAAAGTCGGTTTACGGACGATAGTTTAACGTGACGTCAAAACAAAACATTGATAAAATGATTGCATACTTTTATGAATAAAATTGAATCATTTTTATTGAATTATCAATATTTTGTAAGGATACAAAGAAGGACTGAAATGAAATCTACAATTTAATTGATAACTTCACTTTTACTTGCACTCATTAATTCAAATATGTTTATTACTTTAACGAAGAGATTATTTGAACTATAACCTTTATACATGTTTGCTATTTAACTTCTTCCAATCTGTGTTATTCTGTTAAGGATAGGACGATGATAGGAAAAGTAGGAAACGAATGGAAGTGTTTGAAGTTTAATGTGCCTCGAAAAAGTCAAATCGATGGTTGTTCCAATCGAGTGGAAGAGAGATAGATGCAGCGCAAGCGTACAATGAGCGTTACGGAACATAGCGTAATGGGACAATGTGCGTAACGGGACAATGAGTCATTCTTTTTCGTGCTTGCAGCCGGCGTTCATCGATTTATTAGACGTCACGTCAAAATCAATTTTACTAGGTTCATTGTCAACCTATAATATCTTCATGTTCACTTCTAATGCCAAATAATTATAATGTAATTATGTATACAATGCTGGAAAGTTAACAGTTAATAGTTAATAGTTTCGTATTGCGTATAGAAGTCCATTCCTTAATCATAAAGGCATGATCCTGAATACATTGATCCTGTGGTACATGATGCTTGTTGTTTTAATTTTGTACTTTGAAAGACCTGGATACAACAAAAATTGTGATGTTACAATGAATAATGATTGTATTATCAGATCAAATAAAAATCAGATATTTAATTTTTTTTTTTACTTTCCACATTGTTTGTATTTTTGTTATTTGATCTGATAATATAATAATTATTTATTGTAACAGCTCAATTTTTGTTGTAACCAATACAGGATCATGCCATAATTATAAGGATACATGATACAAAACTATTATTGTTAGTAACATTAAAGGCTGAAGCGTGAAGCAAAAATTTTAAATAGATATATTTTGAAAGTAGCGACTTCTCATAAATAAGGTGAATAATAGGTAACTAAAGTGAAAGATTTCCAAACGAAATTGAAAAAAAAAAAATGATAATCCAATATTTTACGAAAATTTAAGTATGTACACCGTCTGGATCTTCTACTCATCATGCCATCGATTTCTATACACCGTTCTGTTCAACCTATCTACCAGCTTTTCCGAATCCCCCTTTCCCTTAAAATCACCTAAAACAGTTTCACCAGTCTTTCTACTTTTCTCCCACACTAGCCCCATCATCACTAATGGTTTATGCATATCTCCCTCTCCGCCTTCCCTTCTCCTCCACATACTCATCACTCATCTACTGCCCTGCCTTGTACCCTTTACAGCTATTTAATTTTCTTCCCCAGGTACAGGTCCCAAATTAATGCAGCATATTCCACCATCAGCTCCACCAACGTGGAATGCGCCTTTTCTTTTACTTTCCTTCCTGTCCCTTTTAGTGTCCTACTAATCAGCCCCAGCCCCCTCCTCCCCTTCTTTACTACCCACTGCACCTGCTTTCCCCAACCCAGGCCACTCTGTAGAGTCACTCCCAGGTATTTGTAGTCCTATGCTTTAGCTACCTTTCTTCTGCTTGTGTTTCTAGCTACCTTTGTTTTGTTTATTTTAATCTCCATTACATTCGCCCTCGACCAACCCTCCAACTACTCCAAATCATCCTGCAAGTGTGCCGCTTCCTCCACAGTTCTATATATCACACAGTCATCCTCAAGCAATCTCAGTCTACTGCTCATTTCCTCTGTACTTGTTCTGTATCACATATCAAAGTATCCCTTGATCCTGATGGCATGATCCTGCATGATCGATTCTGTGGTACACGATGCTTGCTGTTTTAATTTAGTTAAGTCCTAAGATTGTGTAAAATATATAGGTACTACTTATAGGAAAATTTTTATAAGACCTGACAAGATTTGTTTGTATTGTGAAATTAGAGTTTTTTTGCTACGTCCAGGATCTATTTATCCACGAGAGGAATAATAATGCATCACAGCACACAAAAAATTATAATCCAGCACGTCTCTAAATAATGATAACTGTAATGCTAGCCAAGGACACGCCCGAAAATTGCAGTATATCGCTGATTTAAAGCATGAAAAATAAAAACCGCACGTAAAGATAACTTACCCACTAAGATACCTCTGGATAAAGCAACCCGATGAGGAACTAGACGATTCGTCTTTTTCCACAATCACATTTTCTGCTTGGTTATTGACGGACAGTTGACGTATAAACCCCGCAACCCTTTTTCTGAGAGATGGCATCATCGGAAAAATTACTTATTGACTTCAGTTGTTATAAAACTTCATTTTTACTGTAGTGAATTTTTGCACAAACGTAATTTCTAGAAAACGTAAACATTTCTTTCAGAGTTTATGTCACCATCCCAAACACAACCTGATTTCTTGCGCTCTCACTCTCACGTCATTGATTTCTATCTTTCTCTAACATTATCTCTTTCTATGTGATTTCGGAAAACCAAATATTGTAGTAGCTCTAGATTATTTGGTTTCACTTAATTTTCTCCCTTACATCCGAAACAGCCGACAAGTAATGTAACAGCAACATAATTTTTTTTGTACATTTATATTAAAATTATGTTATATTGAAAAACTTTCATTTTATAACCATCTAACAAATGTAAATTTCCGTTTTGCATCAATCTCCTAAAGATATATTTTAAATGCCTGTACAAACATGTCTATCAATTTTTTTTATTCACCTTTTTTGTTATGATTTGCTCGCACAATTTCAGGTATTGTTGATAAATTATCATTGAAAGGAAAGTATGTGATTAATCCCAAACATGTTTACTAAATAAATGTGACTCCCGCGTTCTTGGTGAAGAAAAAAGAGCCAGGAAAACACAGCCTTGTATTAAACTATGATGCCGCCTGTCGGTGGTCGGTGCTCCCTCTGAGAGCACAGGCCGTTATGTGTCCTCAACAGCTGTATTAGGACAAGTGTAACGAACACGCCCGCGTGTGCCAAGTAGAGTAGGGTAAGGCAGTTCATCGAACGGCGTGACACTAGTCACAGCCAGCTGTTTTAAGCGACACGCCCGGCCGGGTGTGGCGATGCGCAATCGAAACATAGTGCACATGCAATTATCATTAAGAGAAATAACTAAAACTTTTAATGTAATTAATATTCATGAATAATTATTACATGTTGAGTGACACAAAACTGCTCATCACCATCTTCCCGCGCTCCACAACTTTCCGCGGGAAATCAAGCCCTCCCTGGCCGGGTTGCCAGGGAGAGGAGTTAGTCGCCATCCAGCACTCACCAGGGCCGGCAGCTCCGCGCACGTGGAGCCTTCAATCTTCGCGCCAAAACCAACATGTAGCTTCCATAGGTAAATCTTGCAATCTGTTTTCATCTGCTCCACGGCCGGCCCTAAATCGACCGTACGTGACGTGCGGTTCTTTATTAATTGTGTGTGACTCAGCCATCAGTCGTTTCGCGTAATACGTAATTTTTATTGTTTTCGGCAGCACATCGATGTGCCCGCACTTCACGCCATAATTCCTCCATCAGGAGATTTGAACTTTGCCTACGCGGGGCGGTGTTGTGCCAAACGCGAACAGTGACTTACTAACGAATCAGTTCCTGGGACGTGGCATTGTCGCGAGTGAGTTTCCGTGCCCCGGTACCGCCACGCCCGCGCCCATCATTACGTGACCCCGCGCCACCACGAGGATGGACTCTCGGTAATTATGTTAATTTCATCTGAGCAGTAATCTGTATCAGATTCATCCCGACCCACAGGACGTTTCCATGTCAGACTCTATACCCCAGTATCAATGTTAGCATTAGATTAGCCATCAGCCACGTATAGTTTTGTAATTCCAGTGTTTCACCTAGGCCATTTATTAACTACCGTAGAATGGGGATACTTGCAACAGAGAATGAATTCAACAATATATTACACTATGCCAGACTCATGTTAATGGGATAAATATAGACATGGTACATAATATATGCATGTAGAATACAATGATATGCACAAAATGTTTTTACCCAAAATAGTTTTCACGAATAATGACAAAATATAGCTGTTGCAAGTAACCCCATCAGTGGGGTAACTTGCAACACTTACTAAATCATTTAGGAATTACAAGTTAACACTTATGTGGGGTTACTTGCAACAGTTGGAATATTTAAATACTATATTTAAGTAAAAATGCAATAAAATAGAAACCAAATGTCACAAGAAACTGATCAGTAAACCCATAAAAAAAAAATTAACAATGCATGTTATGAATCAGGTGAGTTCATTGAATTTGTTCAGTAAAATACTCTGTAAAAATATGTCGTCCTCGTACTACTCTTGGTTCTCTCAATATTTTCACAATGTTTTCTTTCATCACATTAAAGGTATCTTCCACTGATGGGAAGAGAAATACTTTTTCGGCCTTAGCACTTTTACGGAGAAAAGAACAATAAACAACAGATTCATTCTTTTCCAAGACTTTAGCAACAAAGAACCTTTGAACTGCCTTATTTGATCTGCTATCATACATTAACTTCACCAATAAAAAGTCACCGGTTTTGATAAGACAGAAGTTCGCAGTCTCATGTTCACTTTCTGCATTCTGATGCACATCTGTCATTTCAAAATCCACAGATTCTGATGAAAACTTGGACCATGTTCTAGCCTTTGCATATGGAGTTGAAGTTGTAGGAGCTGAAGTTGTAGGAGCTGAAGTTGAAGCTAAAGTTGAAGAAGCTGTAGTTGAAGGAGCTGAAGTTGAAGAAGGGTCCTGGTCAATGCTGGTATCTTCTAAACTTCCATTTACACTTAGACCAGGATTAACATTAACAACCCTTCTCTTGCGAACTCGAGGGGCTGATGACTGGCCAAATCGGGCTTCTCGCAGAACCTCAATGAATGCTTCAGACCAAGAGCCATCTGCTGTTGAGTTGGCAGAGGAATCTTCATTCTCAGCTGGAAGTTTATTTAAAACTTGTTGCGGATTGAACGGATACAAGCCAGTTGCTCTGAACCCTGAGCATAAATTTTGCGAAGCATTTTCCAATTTTTCCAGTGTTGCATTCAAATATCTGGGAAATAAATTTTTTGGTATTGTCCCCTTGTACTTTGCTTTGAACTCTGCAAGAGTTTGTCGCCACTTAATTTTCAGAGGACGAAAAAAGGCTACATCGAGAGGCTGACAAATATGTGTGCTGTTTGGTGGCAGTAAAACAAATTTAATGTTATGTTTCCTGCATTCTTCAATGACTGGCATGGACAGATGGCTAGCAAGATTGTCCCCAATCAAGACTTTTGGAGAATTTCCACCTCCTTTATCGCAAGATCGGAAATAGGGCAATGCTATATTGCAAAACCATTTTTGAAATAGGTGACCATCAAACCACCCACTTTTGGAGCACCCGTATATTGTACCCTTTGGTCCGTTCTCCATCCATGTATCATACAGGTGCTCAGACTTGTAAACAATCATGGGTGGTAATACAATGCCTGATGCTGTTCCTGAGAACATCACAGAAACGCTAACTTTGGAGTGATCCATAACACGTTCTGGGTACTTTGCCCCCCGTCTAACCACCACCTTTGCTCTTTGCGGATCATCTGTCATATTGGTTTCGTCGTAATTGACGATCATGTTTGGTTTTACTCCATGCAAAGAGATCTGTAAGTTAGCAAAATATTTCTCTAGAACTTCTCTGCTAACACCAGCCCTTGCTCTCGTAATGTTCTGACAAAATCGTGGTGACAGAATTTTCTTGTGCCTTCCTATAAAAGAAAGATACCAATCCCTACCTGGCATATTTTTTTTAAATCTAAGTTCTGTTCGCCCCTCATTATCTAAAAAGCTTTTAACAAGTAAACAAATATCCAACTTGTCAAATGGAAACCCCCAATCACTCGCCAATAAAATCCCATGAACCAGCTTACGTTCTTCATCTTCTGTCAGCACTGCAGGTCTTCCATAACTTTTGGGGTGCTTCTTTTTGAACGCCCTGTAGATTGTTGATCCAGTGATTCCATACTTTTCACCAGCTTGTCTGTATGAAAGGCCTTTTGTTTTTACATCTTCTATTGCAGCTAAAAGGCTTTCCTTCGAAAAATTGGCATAACTACGATGTCCTGGAACTTTCTTGTGTTTTCTGGCCATAACCTAAAACACAAAAAAAAAAAAAATTACATAGCCTTTACATTTACCTACATAAAAGGGCAACATTCCGAAGTTAAACTAACAGGGGAATTAATATGAAGTTGGTAGGTATGTAATAATTACAGAAAAACATATGTGAAGGTTGTATTTTAGGTTTTAATTGATAACAAAAGTGGGTGTGTCTGGGTTGCAAGTTACCCCACTGGAATCACAAATTCATAAAAAAGCCAACTGACAGAAAACGAATTATCATTGCATGGTATGACTATAGGATACACTTCTTGACACTACATTAAAGCCATACATACCTTACAATGTCTTTAGATGTGTACTTCTAAGAACTTCTACAGGAAGTTTCCAGATGTTACTTTTTGCAGATTTTCAATAATAATATTTATTTATGAAAAACAAATGCACAAAACAATAAGTACCGCCTAAAACAACATGTACAAGCTGCAACAGACATTTGTAAACAAATGGCAATAGAAACATGTACACATCGAACTGAATCATGGTAGCCAACACACAAAATATATTTACCTGTAGTTTTGTTGCAAGTTACCCCACCATTGCAAGTATCCCCATTCTACGGTAATTAATTGAAGTATTCCTTTGTTTCACCGTCCAGAGAATCAGTATCCGCTACATCCAGACACGCCACGCGCCTGCATCACCTCTACTCATAATCTCAGGGTAGCCTGCAACACTCGGTGGGGTATTTCCAGGGAATTATGTAATCCGTGAATTCAGTACCACCATTCGAGGGCTGTGCGTGCGGAGATGAGAAGGTAGACGATGATACGGCCAGTTACGTGACAGCGTACTGTACCAGGTGACTTAATGTACTGACGCCAACCGCCGGTGCTCCCTCTGGTCCGCAAAGGTCGTTATGCCACAACAACACTGGCTCCGAAGTGCGACGAACACGCCCGAGCGTGATCTTCACAAAGTGTAAGAAAGTGCACCGCAACGAACGCCGCGACGACGACAGCGCCCGGCCGGGTGTGGCAATGCGCCTAATTAAACTCTTGATTATTTTGTTAATTAGAACAACCAAATTAATAACAATTTAAAAGAAGGGTTCATGTAAGGGTAATTATGTCTAATTGTCTTATAAGCATATGTTGTGTAATTTGTTTCTAAGTCCAAAACTGGTCGGGTCGGTTTTCCCGCGTTTCACGCGTTTAGGCGCGAGGCCGCCGGGCGGTCTCGCGCTCAGTCTGGATCGGGGGCTCACAGGGGTCGGACGCTTCGCGAACGTCGGGCCAGCACTTCTAGTTTCTCATCAACATTTCAGCAATAGTGTAAGTTTCTACAAACCTTTCAATTAGCTCGGCGCCGACCCCACTTAAGTCGCACGATACTTCGTGCGACACTTAACTTAATATTTAATTCCCTTTAGGGATTTTTAACGTAATACGTAAGGCCATGTCCAGTTTAAGGACCGCGTAATATTGGCACGCAGTTTTCGGCTCCAGTAGCCAATTAATTGTTATCGTCGAGAATCTTGTGAAAGACTGAATAACTTTCATATTGTAACTTTCATCATGTTTTAGTGTAATTGGTAACATGTGTTTTAAGGCGCCCGCCTACCTGGGAGCACATCCCGAAATTTCACTCGCTGGCTGAGCGACCTTGCCGGGCGACAGCGGTCGGTACTGGAACTAGGCGGCTGCAGCAGTGTTCGCACAGCGGGAGTGCCATCCATTTTTCCCCTCCAAAGGAGAGTCACCACCGTAGTAGGGTGTTTCCAAACCACCAGTACTTGTGCTCTCACGGCGGAAAGAAAGACAGATGATACCGCGTGCATGCTCCTCTCTCCACCCTCTCCCCCTAACAGCTCCCACGCCACCGCTCCTTGGTTGCAGACGGAGCTCTTATTCCAAGGCTATCCATTTCATTTACGTCTCGCGAGGACCTTTCTGATTGTTGATGTATAATCGTATGAGCTACATGTAGTCAAGATGCTAGACTATGAAGCGTACGGATTTCACAGTTTCTCGAAACATAATAAATATTATTTAATAAAATATATATTTCTCCTATCCAAAGAATAATGATATGTGTAGTAAATTGGTGAAAACATGCAATAGGAAGGACAAATTCTGTGTAAGTGGAAGCAAGTTAAATAAATTGTGGTTTTTTCGTAGATGAGTTACTCATATTAGAATAATCATTTTATTTTTGTTTATAATGATCAAAAGTAGGTTATGTTTACGTCGAGCGATATATTTCGTACAAAATATCTAGTAAGTTATAATAATGAACTCTTTCATAGTAAAATATTATTCATTGCGTCGATTTGCGTAATATACAATAGAAAAAAAATACAAATTAACATTATTCAGAACCTAATAGTTGTAAGTACAGTTATTTTACAAATCCATGAATGTTTTTTAAAAATTATATTGTAATCATTTAATACATTTCATTTATTTTTAACACAGTGTAATCTAGTGAGTAATTGAAAACATTTATATGTGTATTCATGTGTCATTTATCCTATATAAGACAAATACAGTTGTTTTGTTAATACAAACAAAAGGTACAATGTGTACTAAATTCAACGAAAACCCTTCAATATTGTAATTTTATTACAAGTTACCATAAGAAAAATTTAGGCGAAAATATGAACAACATGGATAAAGGTAAAACTATAACTTTTAACACAAAAGTTTTAAATTAAATATAGATTAATAAAATATAAAAACAAATCGTTTGACAAAAAAAGGGCCCAAAGTATCTAACTACATCAACAGCACTCGCGCGGCTCTAGATTTTATAATTCAATCTAGATATTAGCTTAAATATTCCTAGTTGTATCAACTAGTTTTTTTAATTTAAGTCAATATTAGTTTAATCTATATATGTTTTTATGAACTGTAATATACGAGGGTTATTTTTTTTTCAACCTCCGATCGGCTGTAATAAAAAAACGGGAATGAATTGGGAAATTATTTTAATGTCAAAAGAAACGTACATCTTTACTCTATTTTTCCACATAATCACCGTGCAGATTGAGGCATTTGTCGTACCGATGCACCAGCTTTCCAATACCCTCTGCATAAAATGATGCCTCCTGCCTATTCAGCCACGTTTTAACAGTGCTCTGCAGTTCATCATTGGTGTTGAAGCGTCGTCCTCCAAGCCACTTTTTCAACGTGGGGAAAAGGTGATAGTCACTCGGTGCCAGTTTATCGTTGCAGCCATGTTGACATTCCCATAACCAAGCTTCAACTGAGGTGTGAGTTGGCCGCTCCACATGGTTGGTGGAAGGGGGTAAACACTACGAGACGTGTCGATTCGTGTACGAGCGATTAGGGTATCGATTAATGGGCATGCCATGGAGAAATGAAACTGTAATCACACTGCAGGGCACTGTTAAAACGTGGCTGAATAGGCAGGAGGCATCATTTTATGCAGTGGGTATTGGAAAGCTAGTGCATCGGTACGACAAATGCCTCAATCTGCACGGTGATTATGTGAAAAAATAGAGTAAAGATGTACATTTCTTTTGACATTAAAATAATTTCCCAATTCATTCCCGTTTTTTTATTACAGCCGATCGGAGGTTGAAAAAAAAATAACCCTCGTACGAGTCTCGGCTTTTTACTATTAGTTGAACAAGCTTGCTAAGATTGACAATAGGCTTACGCTCTAACAAAAATTATTTATGATTGCCTTTCAAGTGTAAAAGACAGCCGAATAAATATAAAATTAACTACGAGAACCAGTTATAACAAACAAAAAAATTTAAGTGGACAACATATCATGACACACCCACACACACCAACACACACACACACACACACAATGATCGCACTCAAATTATTAAACAGCAGTTTCAGTTCAGGACTGGTGTAAATTAAGTTACTGACAATATCTTACTTTCCGACGTGTATCATCGAGTATTTTATTAAAGAATCGTTTTAATTTAAAATTCATGGACAAACAATTTTGATCACGTATTATCTTTGTATTTCGAGCGAAAATGTAGCATATTTCTGAGACTCGCACTGCATCAAACGAAGTCCGCTTACCCGCGTGAAATGGGCTATCACAAACTCGCAGCTAATAGTGAATCGTTTTCAATGATTACGGCGGCATTCATAAATTTGCCATTTTTTTTAATTTTATATATTTACAATGAAAGTTATAATGGAAATAAAATTTTGTGTAGTGGTATTATATAAGATTTTTTTTTTAATTCATCAGCTATACAATGTTAATTTTCTAAGAATCATACCTATTTGAGACTGCCTAGAACATATTTGTATTTTTATGCTGTCATTTATGTGAAGTTTACTTAAAAGTTACCTTAGTTAAAACAAAATCTTAAATGCTTTTGTATAAGTTAAGACTTTAGTATTTATAAAAATTTAAATTATTTATAACAAATTCATGAAATAACAATATGTATAAAACATGTCCACAACAAATATACACACAGGGGAAAGAGCGAACACACCAAGTTCATTACTCAGTTGTAACAAATGTAACGGAATTAAACAATAAGTACATAAATGTAATATATGCAAATGTTTAGTTAGAAATAAATCATATGTGACTATGTCTTGAAAATAAAAATCCACACTTCAACAAAATACAATTTGTCAAGAAACTTTTGTTTCAAAACTGTGTACATTAATTTTTTATGTCACGCACAGGTAATCCTTTCGGATATTGCGGATCCACAAGTTCAGGGAGCATAAATTCTATGTAAAAGTCGTTTAACTTTTTTACCATTTTTCCTTCCCAAAATGATTTACTTCGCTCAATTTTTTGGACAAGCATGCCCAAGGGAGTCCACACTACGAAATAACACGTCTGTCTTTGAGCAATATGCATTTGTCCCTGTACTTGATACATATACCTGTCGTCTTCTTTCAGGCGCAGTTCCCCATTTTCAAGACGACAGAATTTTATTTTATTTTGTTGTATACCTTCTTCTGGAGTAAGGCGTGATGCTGAAAAAGGGCACTTCACCTCGACAACTGAATCTTCGCCAATCAGACCATCCGGGGTAGCTGCTAACCAAGGCATCTCTTGGTCAACAAACAATCCTGATGCTGTAATCGCTTTGCCGAGAGTTTTTTCTAGCTGTTCTAGGGCTATAGGTTCTTTGGCCAATCCGTATTTTGTGGCGACCGATCCTTGAAATCTGCTGTAAATTAAAGATATAAGAGTTTTTGATCTTGGTGTTGATGATTTCAATTTACAAATACGGCCGAAAGAAGATGCTGTTAACCGTTTAGAACGTTCTGCCAACCAAAGCTGAGAGTTAATTTGAGCTGTAGTGTTAGTCTGAAGAGAATTTCTTTCGCATTCATCAAGGCTAAGTTTTACCAAAAAGTTTTGCTTTTGTCTTTGTAATTCTTCTTTAGTCATTTCAGGTTCTGCATTCACATTGCCATAGTGACAATCTGGCCCAGTCATTACTAATCGCCTACGTTTAATTTTTTTCGGTTTTTCTTGGAGCCGCTTTCTCCTTTTTTCTGCAGATCTTTGTTTGTTCTGTATGTTGCTTTTACAGAAAAAACCTGGGCTTTTACTCGTCATTTGTTTTGTAATAAGTTTTTGTGTATCTCCTTTAGTATTATGTTCTATAACACAGAGATTACTTCTTGTTTCGTACCCACCACGTAGCGAAAAATTTACTCTTTTTCCTCCGACAAATTTGCAGAGAACGGAGTTAAACCTCTCCACGTCATTGGTAGAAACATTATGAATGAGGCTACTGGCATGGTGAGCGACGAGATTCTTTGCTGCCATTATTTCATCCCACATACCAACCGATTTTAGGTCCTCTACTACACACACTTCACCATCCTTTGGCCCTTTGCAAAAATAACCTCTTTCGTGACATTTCCCATGGTCTCCGAACACATGAGAAGGCCCATTGTGGATATCCTTTGTTAATTCACTAATCTTATCTCGCAAAGGCAAATTTTCAGTACTTCTGTGCTTAATAGCACTTGTTACTGCCACACGAAGACGCAGTTGGTGGTCCGAATCCAAAATACGTCTCGCCACTAAAGGTACAGAACCAGATACATTTCTGGTTTTAGATGCAACATCTCTAAGCCTTTTGCTGTAGTTTCTGATTATGTGATTTTTGCATTCAATTTTTTCAATGTGAAAGTTTGGTCCGTACGGTTGGCATGCAATGAGCTGCTTCATTACGCTACTGTCACCATCACCTGCACAAAACAAGAACAATTTTTGTGTATCCATACATCAGTATTGTTTTAGCAACACATAAATTAGTATTTGTGACCTACTATTCAGCGTCTCAAATGTTAGAAAGTAAGCTACATTTGTAATGAATGTAACGTTGAACAGAAACAAAAATGCATTTTAAAATATTAGTAATATAGGCTTATGTTTCAATGACAAATGAAAATCTAACATTTTCTAGTTCCTTAGTGCTAGGGGGTAAACAATTAAGTGCATTTTACTTTACTGATATAGCGCGCTCAGTAAAAAAGGGCCATAAATATTTACTTTATTCACCTGGCAGGGAACCCAACAACAAAATGAGCGCAATTATATGAGCTGGAAATCTAAGTAGCCAGATTATTTAACAAGTGAAAACAGTGGCAACAATTGAGCGGTATTTCCATAATTATTGTTACAAATATTTTGACAAAACTAGTCAAAATAAGTAGAATAGGTATAATCATATTACAATTCCTCTGTTAATCCAAAAACTTTTAAGCCTTACATATGATTAAAAATTAGCCCCTTTGCAACGCAAGCTGGCACCCAAAACAATTACACCATTATTTGCTGGCAGCCTCAGTATGGGACGATCACTTTTTTGGTACTGCCGATTTCAATGAAAATGTGAACTCTACCCTCCCACCGATTACAAGCCAATAAATGGTTATAGTGAGTTCATGGTGTATGCGACAAAAAATATTAATGTAAATAATATTTACATCAATATGCACCATATCAGAGTGAATTTCTAAAGATACCTTCTTGTAACTTGTAAATAATTAGAAATGGGGTTTATGCTAATTGTTACTGTCTGAATCATACTGAAAGTAATTATAGAAACATTTGCCGTAACGTGAGTTTGACGTTCTTGTACTTTAATATAAGCAGGAATTTTTGGGGGCTACAGCAAAATAAAGAAGTCTTCTGCAACCGTAACAGTTCTGTAAATATGCATTTTGTCATGTTACAAAACAGGTTTTGGGGAACTAGTCTTCATCGTTCTTTGAAAAATCTAAGGTTTTTTTGGTTCTTTAGTCCAAGACCTGGAATTGGTCAGATTAACAAAAACGTACTATGGCATTGGAGGGCATTTAGTCAATGGGTTCATTGAAATACAAAAGTGGATGCAGCTGATAAAATGTTTGAAGACAGTTCTGCTTTGAATATTTCAATGCCAATGTTAGATAGAATAAGAAATCGTTCCACGGTAAAATAAATTATTACATTAAACATATATGTAATTGGACCTTTCTTTATTTAGACCACATAAGTTATTAACAACTCAACAATATCCTTATATTGAACCACCGTTAAGAAGAAAGGTAACTTTAAAAATTAAATTCCGTTAACTTCTGTAAATACTTTTAAATGGAATATTAAATGTTTTTTTCTATAATAAATAACTAATATCTTACACCTATTAGAATAGGTACACACTTTTTACTTCCCGTATATTTTGTGAACACATTTAATCCCCAACAACATTTTGTAAGGACAAATAGCTCAAATATTTAGACTAGTTATCTCATTCACGAGTCATAAGCAAAGCCAGTCAATATTACACGCATAACATAGGGATATAGGCACTAGTTGAATTTTGGGTATTTATTACACATTTTTTAAAAAGGGTGCAATATCAGCAATCTCTAGTTGGGTTAATAAACACAAATAAAAACATCCAAAATGTTTATTTTGCGATTGTATGCAAAAATAACATTGATACAAGGTATTAATTAAACACATTTCATTTGGAAATAATTCTGGCAACATAATAGAAAGATTCTAGTATTTTAGGGCAGTTTTATTATCGGGAATTAATTAAATGTTTATCTGTGAACCGTGAAAATGTAAATTAAAATTTAGACTGTGTTCCTTGGTTACTGTACAATTATAACTTTATAACGTTTCAATTGTATCTAGATTACGATAAGGATACACCTTAAAACTAAATAATATTCATAGACAATAAAGTTTACTTGAGTTTGCCCAATTTGTAATGAATAAAGAATTCGCTAACAGGGTTCAAAAGTCAGAACTAAATTAGTGTCATTACCAGAAAGGAAATTACATTCTCACAAAATAATTCCCGTTACATATATTCATATTTACTTGCATACCATTATAAACAGCAAAGAAAATTAGTTTTGTTACTTTTTAAATTAACTGTATTCAGAGAAAGATGCATAGTTGCTGAGTTATAATCCTTAATGATATATGTTTTCCCTTATATTCCTTGCGTAAAACATGCGCGTGATAAATTGAAACTAACAAAAAAAAGTAATTTATAGAGTTAAGATATCTTGATATTTTTTTACACTTACCTATTATTTTGTGGTATTTCAAGTTATGCATTGCGACGCTGCACCGGAAGCCCTCGACTATAATATCAGCTTCCATGGCAGTGGATGACTTTGCCCAGTTTTTGTAGCAGACATGGGTATTCACTTCCTCACCCTTGGAAGAAGCTCGGGCGCAAATACAACAGTAAGCATTTCTTGTGCTTATAAATAAAACTTTTCTGGTCTTGGCACCAATGATACATGCCTGGAAGCAAAATAAATACACGATACAGAAAAATATACATACTTCACATCGCTTAAACAACATTAAGAACCAGTAAACTGACTAACATACCACTCCTGATAAAGCATTGAAATTGGTTCCGTAAGATCGTTTGCTCCATGCGCCATCAGTTATTACAGAGATAACCGGTATTCCAGTTTCATCAACCTCCCCTGCTTCGAGGGCTAACTCCATTTCTTCTTTTCCAGCTGATTGCATTTTTTGCCAGGTAACTTCTTTAATGATTCCCGATAGATTTCTTTGTCGTCTTTGAAAAGTTTCTTTTGCCATGCATGGCATCTCTAAATTTGAAGTAATGTCTTTGAGTTGAGTAAATCCTTGACCTGTTAGTAACATACTACTCACCCAGGAATCATTAATATCCATCCATCCGTTGTTTGTTTGTGGAGATTCCGAACAAATTTTATCTTTAAAACCACACATATCACATTCGAAGTAGTAAGTACTTTCCATCCCTTTTCTCTCTTCTTTAAGTAACACCATATTATCAAAGCTACAGTCAAAAATTTTACTGTGTCTACTTATTCTTGCTACTTCTGAAAACAGGTGATTTATATCAAAAATACGACGCCCCTGAATGATTGCTCGTACTGGTGTGGTAGATGTTTCAGGAACTAATACAGCTGCATTTTTTCCACTTATTTCTGTAGAGGTGGGATACTCTGACGGGCCATTGCTATTGACTTCACTTGCTGGTGATAACGGTAGAACACTAACATCTGATTCATCCCAATAATGGTCAGGTATGGCAGTGTGATTTACTTGACTTGTAGTGGACAGGTCACTGTGCACGTTACTGCTCTTTGTAGGGGTTGTCACTTCAATTGACACATCAGGCCAATGAGAGCAACCTGGTTGAGTGTTTTCCAAAGAAAATGTTGTCAGTGTGGTTAGTTGGATGGGTGATCTGAAACAAAATTTTTAATAACATATTACAGCAGTTGTACAGCAGTGTCAAATCTACATTGGTATTTGAGTACGAAGCACAGAAAGATCTCCTTTAATGGACTTCACGACGCAATGGGCTATTTAGAGAATTAATGTAGAATAAATTAAATTCAAATTAAGTAAGCTTGGAAATATGAAGTTTAATTAAAGTGTAAGGTGCGTATAATGAAAGGTTAATGTTGTCTGCGTGACCTGCGTGATAGGCAGACATATCATTCCTTATCATACAAAAGATTTTATAATTATTTTAAATTAAATGACGGCATTATAAGAATTAATTGAAAAGGTGAGAAGAAACCGCAGCATCTGAGTACATTCCAAATTACAGCTGTAGTTTAAGCACTACCAATCTTAACATTCCAGTCCGGAAAACTCCCTGCCAGTTGGGGCTTACGATCCAAACAAGGACCTCCAACACCGAAGGTTAGTGACTGATATTTAGAGCACTAATGTGTCTTTACGCATATTATTAATTTGATGGTACTTCAGTCAGTAACTTATCTTCGGTATGTTCTTTTCTTAATTTTCACTAATAGTCAAAGACGATCCTTGATGATAGACTTTGTGTTCTTAATCATATTGACTATTTATATCATTAACACGTATTAATTTATCTATTTCTGCAGAAGATGTATAAGTTGTAAAATAAAAATGCACCTATATGTAATGTAAAAAAGGCATGATAAAATCAAATTCTCACGTCAGTAACGATGTAATAATCAAATAAAAAAATGCTGCTTACTTTAAATAAGAGCCGTGTGTAGTAGAATATGGCTTTACGATTTTCATATTTTCGTATACGACATAAGTATTTAAAACTCAAGTAAGCGTTCGTGTGTGGACCTAAAATATTATATATCTACTTAATTGCGTTTAAATGTTATATCATATTTAAAAAAAATCATTAATTTTGTTTTCTAAGTTAATGATTCATTTGTTTTCCTTCAAATTGTTTTAATAAATTCATAGACTTTTTAAAATCTTCATCTGTTCTGCCCCTTACTTTGACTCGTGAAAAACCCCCTGCTAATTTTTACCCTCACACATCGTAACAAATTCAACGTCAAGATCACTCATCTCCAAGAAATAGACATCTGTTTACTTACCCATCACGCGTCTTCGCATAACTGTTGTCACAGATGTCACCCTGCAGATCGTCAGTGCAAGGGATACACGGATTTTCCAAAACTGCTGTTTTTGCTCCATCACAGTTCTTAATTTTCTTGAGATCTTCTGGTTTTATTAATTTTGTTCTGCGCCAAATAAAAGTTTAGGTAAGTTTACCACAAAAATTTAAATGAATATACAAATTGTAAGTTTTCCTGTACTTTCGGGCAGATTTATTATAATATGTAGTATAGGTAACGTGACCATACGTCCTACTTTGGGCGGGACAGTCACGCTTTCAGGCTGTCTGTCCCGCTGTCCCCAGCGAGGGCAAAAATTCCCCGCTTTCGCAAACAAAATGATAATTCAACATACCTAATGAACAAAATATGAACAATTGACAAAACACAGTTAAGTGTCGCAGTACTGAAAGCCATTCTGATTACCAAGACTAACATCAACAAATCATTTAATTAGCTTCATTCCTACTTGAAACTAGACCCGATATTTTGAAACAGATTTTTTCCGCCGACAAAAACAAAACTCCCTAGACGTATGTCATGTCATAAAGGTTTATTTGATTTATCAGCTCAGCTGGCTTAGTAACTCAGCTAACACGGAAAGCTGGAATCACAGTGCCCCGACGGTCCCGACACGACAGGCCCGACAAGTTCAATAGTCAATGAAATACAAGCTCGCCGTGACGTCAGCCCGACAAAATACGCACCCCGACGGCCAGCAAGGAATAGATTATATTTCTAATTCCGTCGTGTCGTACTGCCCGACAGATAAGAAAACGACAACGGAAAAGAACCAATACAGAACTAAATTTCAAAAATATTTACATACTTGGTGAATATTTTTGCTGGAAAGTGAAATTTCGTTTTACGTGTTGATGAATTTAAAAATTGGTAGCTTGCCTTCGTCTGTTTGTATAAACATAAAAATATATCATCGTGTTTATGGTTAAAGACGTTATTTTAGAATCGTGAAGATTGGATTTAAGAATGGACGAGTTCAGCGAAGAACTTCTAATTAGTAAAGTCCAAGCTCATGCTATTTTGTATGATATTGGTGTAAAGGACTACAGAAACCAGCCAAAAAAAGAAAAAACGTGGGCTGAGATAACATATAGTTTTTCGGGAGAAGAAGTTGACGGTAAGTTAACTAAATATTTATCAGTTCTGAATGCAGTTGCTTCGAGTTTTTGGCTTGGTTGTTTAAAAAAAATTGTACTTTTTATATTATTTGTAATCCACATATTACCATTTGCCGAAGGCCAAATTGAAAATCGTCGGGTTATTTTTGTCGTGGTATTGTGACCCTACGCTTTTAAATCTGTCGTGCTGGAACGCTGAACGAAGGTTTGTCGGGCCTGTCGTGTCAGCCTCGTCGTGGTATTGTGACTCCAGCTTAATACAACATACAGTTATGTAATAAACTCGATCTCTATTCTTCTTTACGAAATTCTGCAGACGTCCTGCTCTGACGAAAAAAAAAAGGCTACATCGATTACCAACAGTTGACGTCTCTAATCTAAGAAATAATTCTAAGATATTTTATTATCCAAGCATAAAAGCTATGTAGCAGAAATTAAATTCTGTCCACGCAGTACTGAGAACTTATGAGAAAATTTAGCCAAAGTTAGTCCGTTCGCAAAACATGTCAGTTTTTACCTTGAAGCACTAAAACAGTGCATAATATATTTGTAAAATAACAAAATTATTTTTATATTGAAGAAAATGGAGTTTAAAATTCACGTCTTGTTTATTGTTATGTAATAAATATTTTAAATACCTATAATGTTCAATATCCAATTCATGCCGTTACCATTTATGAGCAAAGGTTTCCTGGTTATAACTTACTAACGATAATGAATTTACACGTACGAGTTAAAGAATGCGTTCCATTTATTTACTGATCCATAAAAACTTTTATCATCGACCTTCTAACTGGTAAATAGCATGTAATAGCTACGAAAAATTTCACTGTAAATTGGTTTCAGTTGTTTATTTTGTATCGCGGTAAAGCTTTACCGTCGCAACTACGCGATCATTTGGTTTCGTACCATTTTATCTTGTTTTTAACTTTCACGCTCTTCTATCTACATTGTGAGTTGTATTGAACTAATACATATACAGTACAGGTTTAAAAAGTTAAATTTTTACTACTGGTATCTTCTCTTACACAGTTAACGAAACATATACATCCATCAAACGTGACGCATTTAACGTCACTCGTAATTCTGTTTTATTTAACTTCCTGCATTACGCCGGTTAAACTAGCGAGAGGATTATATTATTTACTAAACCTGAACTTACTGCTACTTGCACACCTCTATTCGAACTCAGAGCCTATTGCTCCCGCGCCATAACAGACTACGCTATCGGAGACCGTCTGTGAACACAAAAATGAAGTTATAATATAAAAATAAAAAATAAATAAGGAAACAATAGTAATAATGTAAAATTATACCTCGTGCCGTCGAAATATCTAACTTTTCCTTTATTCCAGATTCGTTTCTTCCGAGTGGCGTGTAATCTCAACCTTGATTTCTTTCCTTTTCTTCGTTCGTCGTCGACAGCTTTCATTTTAAAACAAATATACACATATATATTCAAAGGAAACAGCTGAACATAATGATGTAAAATAAAAACAATCCGGCCACGTCCAGCGACTCCACCCCGCAACTGCGCTTGCTTACTGCACGCCCTGTGTCGAGAGTGGAGGGGGGATCAGGCGCGCCAACCTGACTCATCTTTCACCTCCCCCCCGCGGAAACGAGCCGATTGCTGTTCTACGGCTGAGAGCGCGCCACGTGATGGACTGCCAACAAGTGCAAAACATGCCGCAGTAATACAAGTGCCTCTCGGAATTCAATGCGGTGACCCTATAATTTTATTGGTGTATATTTTGTATCAAGGTCCATTGCATGTCTCTATATTAGTGCCACATACATCCCGTGAATAGTTTGTAAGATACTGCAGCCTGAAAACCCCGTTTTTGGCCATGTTGAGGGATTCTAAAATGTGTTTTCTTTATGAATAATTCATTTCGAATAAAAATTAAGCCTATATCTGAAGTGTGTGTTCTTTTCGTACGGAAACCAATTTCGAAAATTTTCCATAGCTTTCTGTAAAAATGTGTATTTCAAACACTCTGCAATGTTGTACACTTGCTAGGTAGGCGGGCGCCTTAAGTGACCATCTTGCCACGCATTGAGACTTTACGCGTACGTCGCTCACTGACGTGATTGCATAACTTTTCGAGTCTGTAATTTTGTCGCAAGCTAGACTGCAAACCACCCTAATCACGGGGACTCCGCTATTAGTTAACTTTTCTGTATAATTTGTCGCGTCCACAACTCCGTGACTGTATGCTAAATCTTACTCAGAGACACGTAGCCACAGCTTCAACCCGTCGATCCACTTTGCAATCTATCCTGGTCGCGCGTATTATTCACCGGCGTTTACGTGTGTCACAGCGGTACGACAACGGACGCGGCCAGTAAAAGGACCATCCAGTGTATCGACGTTGAATAAAGTGCAGTGTTCTGATAATCTGTTTATTAATTATTTTCAAGGCGTCCTGGGTGGCCTAAACAGCCCAGGTAATTTCTGAACGTAATTTTCAAACTCCGAGACGCACTCCTGCCTGCAGCCACGAGGCCGAACCCCCGTTAAAACCCTGAGATCTTTTACAATACTAATAATTAATTAAAAAGCTGAAACCAGGCAGCGGGAGTGGCGTCAGTACCATTATGTGACATGTTAATAAATCTAGTTATATTTACGTGTTATTTTAATCATTACGGCATCCTGGGTGGCCGAAACAGCCCGGGGAGTCCTTGTCGACGCGTCCCTGCCTGCAGCCACGAGGCAAAGAACCCCGCCCTCGAGTCAAAATCTTAGTTTTCAGAACTTAAATTCATTAGTTTTAAAACAGGCAGCTGGGACAGCGTCAACTATCATCTCTTAAACCGTAAGGTCTTTGTCGATTCCTTACCACAACCAAACATAGAAGTACTATTCCTCAAATATTTGAGCCTGTTAAATATTTGACAGTCCTCAACCTGAATTCTGCATTTCACCAATGTGTATTAAAATAAGATAACAAGTGATACACATGCTTCGCAACCTCGAGGTGAGAATTTCATTGGGAAAGAATTCCATTTGGAGTAAATTTGGGGGGACAATGTCTATCAAGGGTTTTTCAGTGTCTTCAATAGGATTCTCAATTTCACTTCGTCGTTTCATTTCTTGACGATATTATCATATTTCCGGACAATTTCGAGGAATATCTTCTACACATCCGAAAAGTTTTGGACAAGGTTAGATCTGGAGGTTTTACTGTGAATCCAGATAAAGTAACTTGAGCAAATCAAGAAATCAGATGTTTAGGGTTTTTGTCTCCAACTGTCAACTGGTGATGGATTCTGAAAATATATCCCTTATTGTGAAATTTCTGTGCTCAAAGAATGTAAAAGGGGTGATGTGGTTTTTAGGTATACAGGAATACTATTTGAAATTCATCCCAAACTACACGGAGTTATGCGATCTCTTGAATCGCTTAAAAAATTAGAATTTAGCTTTCAAATGGGTTGGTGAGCAAGAAGAAGTTTTCCAAGACCTGAAATATGCAATTTCGCATCCTCCTGTCCTTCATCTTCCAGGTTTGACGAGTATTTTATTTTTGGAGTGGATGCTAGCAGTTTAGCTGTTAGGGCAGTGCTGCTGCAAGGGGAGGAGGGATATCGCAAACCTGTTGCTTACGACAGTCCACCCTGAGTGACTGAACAAGGTTATAGTGTCTACGAAAAGGTGGTGTTAGCCTGCATCGTGTGGATGAAGAGTTTGCTTGCTACTTGGAACATGCGGAGTTCGGCCTGATTACTGACAATGAGGACCTGACATAGCTGTTTTCCCAACCCCGTCAGCTGGGGAGACTCAGACGGGGCATAATGCGTCTGAAACGTTTCCGATTTTATATCCAGCAATTGAAATGTAAGAAAACTGTGGGGCTGACGCCCTGTCCTGTATATATGACTCTGCTAAATTCTAGGTGGAGGAGAAGAAGGGGAATGTTGAAGAATCCGAAGAGACTTGTGCGGTTACAATGTTGATGACACCTGAATCGTTCACTCATATTGCTGAATGGCAAAATGAAGATGAAGGTGAGGCGATCTGGCAAAATGTGATTGTGAGAGGCTGTAAGAATTTCGTTATCAGTAAGGGGATCATCTTCAAGATGGGCAAGAAGGGAAACAGAGCGATGTGGGTGCCCAGGGCAGTGCGGAAAATTATTCCCAAATACTTCCATGATTCTCCTGTGGGGGCACACATTGGGAAGGCCTAAACAGAGTTGAAAATTAAAAAAGGATTTTTTCCTGGTAAGGGTGCGAAAGGACATCAAGGTGTACATCCAAAAATGTATGGAGTATCAGATGGCTATGCACGACCTTCTTCCATGGTCAAGACCGACAGAATTTCCCCACACGCATGTTATACCAAGAGGGTCAATCACAAAGGTGCCCGAAACAAGCTGTCTACACTCGCTTTTCCGAAGCCTGAGTTCCCCCCCCTTCCCATTCCTCAGAAACATGCAATTTCATCATGAAACTGACCATGGCCGTTGTGAGATACTTTATCATGCCTTGTCATGTACATGTTAAATCTTTTCTAAAGTCAGTCTCCTTCATAACAATCATTTAAAATTATATATTTTACACCTACGAATATTCAAAAACATATTGCACTAAAATACATGCCTCAAAATAGCAAAGAAAAGGGAAGCAAATATCGCATTTATACAAATACAAGATATATATAATAACATGCTTATTTCATTACCATTCTGAATAATAAAAATAATAATAATAATCTAACACACGATATAAAATACTACAATTTTAATGGAGCGCTTCTACATCAAGGTTCATAAGGCCTTTTCTGTTCTGTTCACAATAAATTTCAAGGTCAATTATAAGCACACTTTCCTAACTATCTTTTTCACGCTTCTTCCTGGACTTTATTATGCATAATTACGCATAATTTGTAATAGTTACGTTAATTTGAAGAATGAAATTTACAGTTTGTGCACAAGTTATTTTCATAAATGTGGAAACAACAAAAACTACTCATTTAACTGTTCCCCATTTTTCACAGTTTGTAAAGGTGGAAAACATAATTTACAATAATCGCTCTGACTTTCCCGTTTGCAAGAAAACTTATTCATAACTGTTCATTAGCAATATATTATATGTCGGTAGCAAAATTTGGGTACCAATCTACACATGTTAAATCCCGTAGCTGTCCCATTCAAAGCAACAGTGTTTTTCGTCACACTAAAATCCGTCCTTCCGAATTTGCTTTTCCAATTCCCAACGACTTAAATCTATTTATGGACCATCAACCTTACTTCAATCCACGACGCAGGCGTCCAGATGCATCCCTCGTAACCCATGGTGTAAGATACTTGCCATCGTCGTCCGCCGCAGGCAACTCGGACCTCGACTCTCGTAGCCGGCGAAATTTCAAGTCCCAGGGTCACCCATAGTTCGCACTGTCTCACACTCTGTCGCTGCTCGTTTATTTCTTGTCCGTCTTCGGGCACACTCGGCACTTTCCGAAAACATCCGAAGCGAGAATTATTAGTAAGAAAAATAATAGACAATTATTTAAAAATTGCAAAAAAAAAAAAAAAATACTTTAACCAGACTATAAAATCAACAGAAATAAAATTAATGTTATTAAAATTATTACAATAGTAATTAAAAACAGCTACTAAAATATATTTAATTATGATTGCCAACCTAGGTAAAAAGTTACCAGACAACTGGCAACACCTTGAAAACCAAGAAGGGAATGTACTCTGTTCAAACCCTGCTCAGAGTCTGGGAAAGAGTATATGTTTTTCTGTTTGGGTCCCTTCCTCGGTCGAGCAGAGGATATAACTGCCTCATGACTGTTGTTGATGGGTTTATACATTTTGTTTTTCTTTTCCTTTTTCGGGACATGAAAGCTTCCTCTTTTTGCTCCAAGCTGGAAAACGAACTCTGGAAAGTCTTTGGGAGTCCCGAACTCTTAATATCTGTCAACACCGTGTATTTCACTTACATGAAGAAGAAAGATCAGTAATGGCTTATGCATATCTCCCTCTCCACCTTTTCCAACATGAAGAAGAAAGATCTACGGAAGTATTAAGTTAATGTTGGTGACATTGTGTGAATATCCAAGCAGAAAGACCTCTTCGAGAAAGGTTTCACTGCGAATTGGAGTCCCGAACATTTCTGTGTGACCCACGTTCACGAATAGGAGCCTAGAACCTACTACCTCGAAGATGTGGACTACAAGCCTATTCACGGTGGCTTCTATACCGAAGAGATTCAGCCTACAATGCATGCATTTGGTGGAGAAGAATTTAAATCGAATACTGGTCAATCCTATGTCAAGTGGTGGAGCTTCCCGCCTCGCTTTAATTCGTGGGTAGCAGATGCAGATATGTAGAATTGCTAAAGACCTTAGTAATTTGATTTGTTGTACTTGTAGCAGTTAGAATTAAATTATACATTTTTTGTTTGTGATTTTGTAGTTTTACTTCTTGAACTTGTCGCTGTCACTTTTTTGGTAAATTGAGGTGATAGTTAACATAGTTATCTTTTTTTTTTTGCATCAGTCAAGGATAGAACCGAGAACAGTATTCAATCGAATCAATAAGTAAATTAATGAGTAAATATGTAAAATGAATTTTGGCTTTTCCCCCCTAATTTCTATGTTAATAATTATATTTATTCAATATGTCTGGCAAGATGGCAGATAAACGACAGTGTGGTAATAAATACTGTATCAAAATGTAAAATTGTTTTATTTTTATTTTTTGTATTTAATTAAATAAATATTTAACTAAAATTAACATTTTTTTTAAATCGTACATGGATCAATCGATAACTGTAAATAATCGGATCAGTCAGTAAACAATAAATAAATTTTCCGATGATTTTTGGAATTTTTTCTGCATTTCTAACTAAAAAACAATTACGAATTTTTTCAAGATGGCAGGTCAAAATAGCCAATAAGATGGCGGATGTCGATGTAATAAATAATTTCTGCACTCCAGTGGGCACAAATGAAACTAATATGGTGGCAGCACCCTCTAGCAGATGAAAACAATACGTCGGATCCAAGATACCGACCAAGGCATAGACCCACTATGAAACCTTGGCAGCGGAGGAGTAAATACAGCAGAAGAAATTTCTTCAAGGCGTTCTTTCAGACGAAGAGAATAACTACTATGAAGATGAGTAGTGTAGGTAGCAAACTTGAAAAATAAACAAATTACAACGTGATTTCAATAGTCTTTTTTTTTTCTCCCAAATATTTCCTGAAAAATTGTTTAGAACTTTTTTTTTTTACTTCTTTAATTTGCACACAGACGGGTAGTTCTAATAACAAAAGAAAATAAGCATGCTTTCGAAAGAGATTATCTATCTAAATTAACAATATCGGTACTTTGTTAAATCTTATTGCTACTGAAATGTAGCAGTTTCAGCTGTACAGCATCTTAAACTATTTTAGACGGAAGTAGGATGTTCTTTCTGGTCAACCACCGAAGGAGTCATTGACATTCCATATTAGCTTGTGGACAGGAAAGAGCCTACGTACTGCATACATGTGATGTAGGCCTATCAGTGAGCAATCATGTTAGCTTTATGACAATGATATTGGTTTTAAATCAATTGTACTTGCTAAAACTAAAAACAGTTTAACGTTTTGCGTGTTAAGGTATAGATAGAGATAATTTTTTAGTATTTTTTTTAGAGAAATAATTCTTTTCTACGCGAATATATAAATTGTAGATTATTTATATAAATAAATACACCATTTTTTTCTCATAGAAAAAAAAACAATTCAATTATATTAATAATAATTCTGAAATTTGAAGCTTGCCGATAATTAGGTATTTTATGCAGCTTAACTAATTGTCCATATGGACATGTGTAGTCTGAGGTAGGTATCTGGCATGCAAAAGTAACATCATGGCTTACGAACCGGACTTAGCTCAATGCTACTTTGTTGAAAACCACAGTTGCCCACAGCTACACTTCGAACGAGAATTATTCACGAATATTGGTTGTACTTAATATATTTGCACGCTCGTGGGCTCGTAACTATAATACAGTGTGTGATTTAGTATCATCAAATAATAATTTGTGACAAATAATTATCAATGTCAAACTAAAGCTTGAAAATCATTATACCAGCAATAATATTTATTTGCACAAGTAATTAAAATAATAATACATACTTTCAGGTGCGAATATGGCCCCACATATACCTAGCCTTTTTTTTTTGCCTAATGCGATTGTGATTATTCATAACGTTCGAATATTGTTGCCCCTCAGCAAAGAAGTTTCACTTTGTAGCAGCAAACCACGGTCTGATTACCATTTTTGTGCTGGGTGGATCTTTTAGGTTTCACATTGTTATTAGAAATGAACAAAAACAAGGTGTGATTCCGTCTGAAATATAATTACTCCATACTGAGGAAACTTATAACAGATACAATAAAATATTAACGTACAATATTAATTACATTCTTAAACAGCTCTCAGATATATTCAGAAAAAAAATTATGGGCTGACCGTACTAGAAATTATAAAAAGGTTTGATTAAAATAATACATAAACCAATAAAAGAATACAAATATGTTTAAACTATCCGAGTATATATATTCTTAACGTCCAGAAATTATGTTTATCTGATGCATTGCGTCTGACGGCGTAATTTAAAGAAAGTTCAGAAAAGGGTCAAATGATACAGTGGCGCCGGAGGTCGGGGCTTCGTTTCCCGGAGATCACGCGGGAACATGATGCCAGGGCGCTTGTGTCCTGTTGAGGAAGGGAGATGAAAATGCCAATTCGGCGTCCGGCTGTCGGACCCTGTCTGCGAACAGTCCAAATCAAAACTGATCAGAACTTGTACACAGACAGTATACGGGGCAGAAAATGCCCGGAAAAGTTAAGGGGAGGTTGAGGAAAGTCGTGGATCGTCACTCACCAGACAGCGGAGTTGGCTTCTATTTACCGATGCGTCGCCAGCCAGGAACTGGATCCCGCGAATGCGCGGCAGGGGCGCGGTTGTTTTCATCATTTCAAAAGAAATAATTTAAAAGAAAAATAACTATTACACTTTGTACTACGCAGACGGACTAAACTACTTGAAAAAGATTATAGGGATAGCATCCCTTATTTAGGCGACTACATAGTCGGTTGCGGCCGGATGGAAGTCTTGCAGTGTCTCGTCGACTCGCCGATAATCACAAAATGGTCCGTCTGCAGTCGCGACGCGAAGTGTCTCGCGAAGAACCGCGTCTCGTAATTAAAAGTAAATCTTGAATCAAAAGTGGAGGGGGTGACTGGGACGTCCGGACCGAAAGGTTCCGAAGTTCCCCGAGTGGGCGTCATAAAAAAACTCTTACTGATGTCTCGAAGTTGGTAGCACTGGCCGACTTTAGCACTACCTGTTGAGGGGTGTCTGAAATAAAAAAGAATCGACTCGCCCAAGGCATCTGCTTTAACAAGGGAATAAAGGGGCAGTCAGGTGCTACACTCTGGCGGCCAAGATAATAAGTTACTTACTGTTTCTGCCGCTAGATGTCGTGGGGTGGTACATCTTGGCACACACATTTTTTATGCAAGGCGTCCTTGGAGACGGTCGCTGTCTGCTGGGGTTTATGACCGGTCATTGGTCTTAGGCGAATTCTTAGAACCGAGAGGGAAGGGTGGTGGAGTAAGGGGGGGGGGGGGGCAGAAAACGCAACGACGCTGGGAACTAGCGTCCATTACGTGACTCCAGGGGAGTGAACCTAATACGTATTCGTGACGGTAAAGGCTATGGTCAGCTCGCCTCTGAGAAATGGTAACAGCTCGTCCAGAGCTGCTGTATGCAGTTTTAGTCATGAATTGAAGAAACGTTACAGGCCTGGGACGTGCCTGTAAGCGAGGAAAATTTTAAGCGAGCTGCCAACAAAGTATTAGATCTGCAAAAGATCCTATAGGTCTCTGGGAAAGGTGCTTCAGTCTACTGGCACAAAGTTTAACTTAGGGGAGTACACCAGCCTTACAAAGAGTAAATCACCCAAAGAAACCAAATTATAAAGAAAAATAAAATTTCCAAAAATAATTTAAAATTATAATAAAAATTTAAAACAATTCGTGTCGAAATACCAAATTTCCGGCACAACTTGATAAATAGAGATATATTCTAATTTAACTTTACGAGAACACTTTAGTTGGAAAATTGCACAAGCGAACTGGAATGTTTTATTGTACTATAGTGTATCTTTTCATATTAGCAAGCTGCAATACCAGGAAAATTTAGAGGTGAAATCTTAATGAGTACCTATCTCCCCGGGCGGAACCTACGAAGCCAGAAAAAGCTATCTATTTAAATTAGTGTTTGAAAGATTAAGTATACTAAATATATTATAATAGTGTATTTGAAGAATAACTGTTTTAAATGATACAGTTTCGATATTTAGAGCATGGTTTGTGATTTTATATAAAACCACGCCCACTTATGTAATTAAACTGTTAAAACATATTAAAATTCAGGCATTAATAGTTTAATATTGCGAGAAATTAAAAAAAAACAACGTAAATGTAAGAAAATAATTATCACTGAGTATCGAAGGCGAGCCAGCAGATTGCGCTGTGTTATTCTGTCCTACCGTCGTTGTGGTTTTCAAAATATCTGTTCTGTCGCTCAACTGTGTCTTACGGTGTTGTTCGGCTGTGCTGTCTTCGCTGTTTTGTAACATCGCTGGGTTCACCTGCGTGTCTCTGTATAGATGCTGTTTTTTTTTTTTTGACGTGATAACGTCTTATAAATCGATGAACGCCGGCTCCACGCACGAAAAAAAAAAGACTCATTGTCACGTTCTGCCTGAGCTGAACGTGCAAGAACCGGCCAACCACCGTGCGAGAAAATCTTCTACAATACAGGTTAAGGTGGGCTTTTTAAAAACAGAAATTTAAAAAAATTGATTTATTTGTCCAATTTCGTCATTTCAAATTAACAATTTATAAACATTGATTTGATTTCAGTTTATTTCTATAACTAAATATTCGTGATAATATTTAAACAAATTATTTAAATTAAATTTGGGAAAACTGTAAATAATATTTGAAAATGTTTTCTTATGACGTGACGTTATCACGTAAAATTATCGTCCGTAAACAGACTTTACAGACAACCCCTTTTGACGTGACAACGTCTAATACATCGATGAACGCCGGCTGCACGCACGAAAAAGTGTCCCGTAACGCACATTGTCCCACTACGGATGTGTCCTGTTATGCTCATTGTACGCATGCGTGGCATCTCTCTTCCACTCGATTGGAACAACAATCGATTTGACTTTTCAATCATATGTTCGTCGTTTGAATTATTAATATTATGTAATTTAACGATCGTCCACCGATTTGCAGCCGACAATATATTTTTAATTTCCCGCCTACCACTATAAGAAATAAACATGGCGGACTACATACGTTTTTAAAACTCCCACAACACAAAACAAAATTTTCATAAATAAATATATATATATATATATAACATCTGAAACATTTATTTCAATAAGGCCTCGTAGCCGTGCGGTTAGCATCGCTGACTACCAAATTTGTGTTTGTAAAGTGTAAAATTAACTAATAACTGTAATTTTGGCAAAAGAGCACCTGGTGCTGGCATGCCACATTGTCATGTAAATGCAAATGTGTAACAAAGCAAAATAAAAACTTTTGAATTTGAATTGACCAATCAATCTAAAGGTTGACGAATCGAATCCCGGTCGCACCAATTTTTTTTTTTGTAAAAATAAATACGGCGCGCACGACACTTCAAAAGTAATAAATATATTTGAATTAATGAATGCAAATAAAAGTAAATTTATTAATTAAATTGTAGATTTCATTTCACTCCTTTGTATCCATAAAAAATAGTGATAATTCAATAAAAATGATTCAATTTTATTCATAAAAGTGTGTAGAGGTAAATTTTATCATACAAAAGATAGAAAAATTAAAAAAAAATTCTTCCTCAAAGAATATAATATTTTTAATGCCTAAATGGTTTGGTTGCAAAAACCTATTACACCTCAGTATCAGGCCGAATATGATATTTCATTTTCTTCTGGATCAATTATTTCATCAATGTTTTGTCATGACGTTGTCACGTTAAACTATCGTCCGTAAACCGACTTTACAGACAACCAATTTTTTTTCTTAAATTTTTATCTGTTAAGTTTCATCGTTGGGTTATTCTGTTTGCCGTAATTTTTTTTTGTCAATGGAACAGAAATATTCATGTAAACTTACATATTTGTTAATTTGTACATTTACATGAAAATAACTGTATCACTACAAAATAGTTTTACCAATTATGTTTTGTGTTGCCCCAGTACCTCCAATATTTAAAAGTTATTTGTAAACCCTTGTTTGAATAGCTTTCCAGTATTAACTGCGCATATTAAGCACGGTAAAACAAAATAAATCCCGATAGTTGAATATTTGATCGATTTTCTTTTCCATAGTAAAAAAAAAATTGCTGAATCCACACATCAATTGAAGTGTAAAATTATTAGCCAATTTTTTTTTTTTAAACACTCAATTATACCTCCAAACCGTTTTTCAGATGTGAAAAAATAACTAAAGCTATGTGGTGTACAAAGTTATAATATCTTTCTTTTTGTATTGCAAACTATTCCTTGTCAACTGTTTTCCAATAGAATCTTTTATAATAGTACTAATAATCATTCTGTGAGCTGTCAAAAGTAATGTCTCATCGTTGTTAAGCCCCACTGTGTCCCTCTGTGCTGAAATAATTTTTTACCAATTCTTTCTACGTAATTTTCTGTCTATGTTTTAAATGTTTTGATGTTCCCTGAGTCTCGCTTGTTTTCTATGTTTGCGTATTTATCTGTCTTGTCTGTTATTGAAGTTTCTTATGACATACACTATAATCAGCCATGGTGTATGCCCTCAATTATATATATAGTTATTCTCCCCAATTGCATGAACCATTAAAAAAAAGAAAATTTAAAGTATTTATTTTGTATTTGAAACCCGTAGCTCCTGCTTAATCCTGAGGTAAGCTATTACCAAGAATTCTGTACTCAAGAGAACTGCAAGTTCCAATAAAATATAGTTGTATTAAAATAATGTGAATACTTCTAAATACGTAAACAAATCTCACAACACTTGTGTCATCTAAATTCTTAGTCTTCAGAAACTGATCGATTTAAGATCAGTACTATCACTACCTAAAATTCCGGCGATGTCAGTATGAAATTTATCTTTTAATTTGACAACTCCAACACTATAATTGATTTAATACTTAATTTAAGAATTTGAAAATGCATATTTGCAAACAGTTGTTTGAATAGGTTTCCAGTATTAACTGCGCATATTAGGAACGGCAAAAAAAAAAGTGATACAAAGTTAACTTTTCTGTGGCTTTAAAACCAAATAAATAAAATGTTATACAATAATTTCATGCTTGTAAGCACACGCATATTTTAACTAAACACACTCTTTTAATATCTAACATTTATTGCAAAATAACTTTACCATCGACAACGCAAGCTCTTACATATGTTTTTACTAGTCTATATTTCTATATAATTATTGTACAGCGGGATTGTAAGTTGTTTTTTTTTTTTTGCAGAAAATCAACTTATAAATAGCCAGACTAGTTATACAAATTATATTTCACTATTATGAATTTACATAATTCATGCTGTACGAACATAAGAACACATAAATTTGATCGTTACCGAGTTAGATGTTACTGCACGTGTTAATGACACACGAAATTACAGTAAACTCGTGTAATAACATCATGTCAGTGTTAAGAAGACTGCAAGTATCCGCTCTACCACTCTGGTTCTGGGGTAGAGCGCCTGCCTTGTGACTTGTAGGACCCGGGTTCGCGCCCCGGCTCCTCCAAGGCGGATTGCCCAGACAAAATGGTGGCATTTTCTCTGGTAGGAATACAATCCCTTGTAACAAGTCAGGCTACCAAAGAAACGGTGGGTGGAACAGAAAAAAACCTTCCAGGTGGCTTCCAAATGGGGAGCCCGCTTCTTTTCTTGGGCTCCCCATGCGGTGGCCATTCCGGGGGTTTCTCCGGGGGAACGGAGTTTTGCAAAAAAAAGAAAAATTTTATTTTTGTAGCGTTTTAGTAACTATAGAATTATCAATCCAACATGTTATATATACAGCTCAAACAAAAATTTAAATATTTAAAAAAAATTGCTTTTGTACAAACATATTTTAATTAAGTGTGCATCAGTCAGTGAGTGGTTGTGTGTTCAACCATTTATCGGTATTTATTTTCTTGAAGTATTATTGACGGATAAATTCTAGTCAGAAACATTTGTTTTGTAGTATTTTAGCAATTTTTGACGAAAAAAATATTTATAGGCACATAAATGTTATTCCTAGTAATATTATTTCTGTAAAACCATGTTGCACTTTAGGTTTTAGGTCTTATTAAATTTATAACTTTCTCTGCATCAATTCCTGATTGTATACTTTGTTCTTCAAATTGATTAGCTATGAAGTGGAATATTGTGTCGTAATTTGGAATTAAATAACTAATTTTGATTTTAAATAGATTTGAAAGTATGCAGGAAAAAATATTTAATTTTTTAAAATTTAAAGCTTTTTAATTCCTTTTAAATATGCTACATATTCCTATTAAAATTTAATTTAGACGTTCAGTCAGTGATACACATTTTATTACAATTTTTGATGCTTCAGACATAATATCTCGGTTTGGATTAATAATTTCAACTTGCAATTATAGAATTAGTGACACTTTTAAAACCATTAGTAAATATAAAATTTGTAAACAATTAATAACTATTTTTGAATAATCTAGAAACCTTCATTGGTAAAAAACGTAAGCAAAAAGTTATTCAAAACTTTTATAATCTACATATTTATTTTGTAAATACCATTTTAGTTTCTGTTTAAGATTTTTCTGAAAACGAAAGTAACCATTTATAACTAATTGGTTACTGTGAACTATATCAATCTTTATCTATTTGTGTGTTGTGTCGTTTCGTGTTTTGTCGTAAAGTTATTGATATGTATCATTGTGTGCTTTTGGTGGTTGTTCTATGCGCTTATATAGTACCTATTTTTTAATGTTTGTAATATTTCGTTTATAAGTGTCGTAAGGCACAAAAAAACGAATTTCAATTTGATCTGACAGTTTTAAAGAAGCAGAATAATATGCTACGCATTCAAATATTTTTTATTTCGTAATAAAAAAAATGTACTTAAATTTTAGAAGAGTTTATTTTTGAAAGAATGCAAACCTGTGTAAAGCCCACCAACATTCGTTGTACGAGCCTATGTCTCCCCTAGAACGCCTGTGCTGCTTGACCTGTGCCAACAAACTACACTACACAAAAATATTTCCCTCGAATCTCAGCATCTTAAATATACATTTTGTAGACTTTAATTTAATATGGACATTAAAAACCTTACTAATAATGAAAACATTACATAAAAAAAAACCTTGAATGCATGCATATCGGAAGACCACCACCTTTTCGAAAAAGGCGGAAATATGCCATAAGTCCAAAGAAGGAGACGGAATTCTGCCATATTTTCTTATACCCTGCATGAAATGAGTACAGCGGCATTGCCTTCGAAGTAGTGTATAGAATACTCGGCAGGTAGCGCTGTCAACCCTCTAGTTGTTTCTCAGGTTAACTTTAAAGCGGTGATAGTTGCAATAACCAATCATATCCAGATCACAGACGATGATAAAAAAAAGAAATGTTTCCAAAAATTGTATATAGGTAAAACTGTATTCTTATTACGATGATTAAAAAAAATACATTTGGTACCTAGTATTCCATTCTGCCAAAATTTCTTATACACGATTGCATACTTTTATGAATAAAATTGAATCATTTTTATTGAATTATCACTATTTTGTGTGGATACAAAGAAGGAGTGAAATGAAATCTACAATTTAATTGATAAATTTACTTTTATTTTAACTATAACGTTTATACATGTATGCTATTTAACTTCTTCCAATCTGTGTTATTCTGTTAAGGATAGGACGATGATAGGAAAAGTAAGAAACGAATGGGAGTGTTTCAAGTTTAATGTGCCTCGAAAAAGTCAAATCGATGGTGTTCATCGATTTATTAGAAGTTGTCACGTCAAAAACTCAGATGTTAAGGTTTTTAATGTCTATAATAAATTATTCAAAGTCTACAAAGTGTGTTTTTAAAATGCTGAAATGCGAGGGAACCATTCTTGTGTAGTTTTTTGGCACAGGGCAAGCAGCACAGGCGCTCACATTTCGAATGTTGATGGGCTTTGCACAGGCTTGCAGTCTTTAAAAAAAAAAACTCTGCTGAATTTTAAGTATTTTTTATATTAGAAAATAAAAATATATTATTATGGGTAGTATATTATCCTGCTTCATTAAAACAGTCAGATCTAATAGAAATTCAGTTTTTGTGCCTTACAGCACCTATAAACGAATTATGACATAAAACACAAGATATACACTGATACACATCAATGCCACGAAACAACACAACACACAGATAGATAACGATTGATAAAGTACAGTTAACCAATTGGTACCCGAAAATAAAATGGTGTATACAAAATAAATATGTAGATTACAAAAGTTTTACCAATGAATATTTGTAGATTATTCAAAAGGGGTTATAATTTTTTACACATTTTATAGTTACTAATGGTTTTAAAAGTGTCACTAATTCTGTACTTGCAAGCTGTAATTCTTAATCCAAACCGAGTCATTATGTCTGAACCAACAAAAATAGTAATAAAACGTTTATAATAATAAGTGCATCACTGATCGAACGCCTAATAAATAGAAAATGCAAATAGGTTATATAGGAATGTAGCATATTAAAAATAATTTAAATGCCTGAAATTTTTAAATATTAATTTAAGAACTTTTTCTACATACTTTCAATTCTTTTCTAAATAAAATCTTTTGATGCAGAGAAAGTTTTAAATTTAATAAGACCTAAAGATCTTCATTTGTTGCTAAACATGTTGGTGAAAAAAGCTAGGCATACAATATAATTCGAAGGTCTTAAAAGAGAACACAAAGTTTAATGTCATTGCATTCAATTAGTTTTTTTTACTAAAGGTTATACAATAAATACTATCGTAAATCAGAAACGTTTGCTAACGGACAGCTGAAATATCTTGCTGAATAGATTCACAAACATATTTCCAAATTATATATTTTTTCATCAGCACCTTTTCTTGATCAATTTTGATTACAGTTGGAATATCATTTATTAAATATTAAAGAGTAGTTGAGATAAACTACTACTTTGCGGAAAACCTAATACCATGAAATTGCATTTGCAAATTTGACTGCAAAGCATCTATTTGTAAGATAATTAAAACATATATACCAGGCAGTGCTTGACAATTTTTTAATCACAAGATTATGTTGGAAAGTATTAAAGGCTTTGCTCATGTGGAAATAAATAGAATATTTTATTTACATCTGGATTTATACTGGTACACACACACATATATATATATATATAAATATAAAAGCGTGTGTTAAAGACGATATTCCTGATTGAAAACTATGTGGTTTTACAGAAATAATATTTCTAAGAATAAAATTCATGTGCCTATAAATATTTTTTCGTCAAAATCTGCTAAAATACTACAAAAAAAGGTTTCTGACTAGAATTTAATCTTCACCGATAAATGGTTGAACACACAACCACTCACTGACTGATGCACACTTAATTAAAATATGTTTGTACAAAAGCATTTTTTTTAAATATTTAAATTTTTGTTTGAGCTGTATATATAACATGTTGGAATGATAATTCTATAGTTACTAAAACGCTACAAAAATAATTTTTTTTTTTTTTTTTGCAAAACTCCGTTCCCCCGGAGAAACCCCCGGAATGGCCACCGCATGGGGAGCCCAAGAAAAGAAGCGGGCTCCCCATTTGGAAGCCACCTGGAAGGTTTTTTTCTGTTCCACCCACCGTTTCTTTGGTAGCCTGACTTGTTACAAGGGATTGTATTCCTACCAGAGAAAATGCCACCATTTTGTCTGGGCAATCCGCCTTGGAGGAACCGGGGCGCGAACCCGGGTCCTTCAAGTCACAAGGCAGGCGCTCTACCCCAGAACCAGAGTGGTAGAGCGGATACTTGCAGTCTTCTTAACACTGACATGATGTTATTACACGAGTTTACTGTAATTTCGTGTGTCATTAACACGTGCAGTAACATCTAACTCGGTAACGATCAAATTTATGTGTTCTTATGTTCGTACAGCATGAATTATGTAAATTCATAATAGTGAAATATAATTTGTATAACTAGTCTGGCTATTTATAAGTTGATTTTCTGCAAAAAAAAAAAACAACTTACAATCCCGCTGTACAATAATTATATAGAAATATAGTCTAGTAAAAACATATGTAAGAGCTTGCGTTGTCGATGGTAAAGTTATTTTGCAATAAATGTTAGATATTAAAAGAGTGTGTTTAGTTAAAAAATGCGTGTGCTTACGAGCATGATGTTACGGTAAATATGTAGTGTACGGATTATCGTCATTTTTTTTTAAATCTGAAATAACTTTTATTATATGCTCTTTTACCTATTCTCTTTTCATTACAGCCTGCGGAGATAAGAAATTACAATTACTTTTGGAGATATCGCCGTTCTTATTTTGCAATACAAGACCTATGTAATCATTCGAGCGTTGCAAAAATAAAAATTCATGTTAAATAAAATAACCAAATATAAACCAACTAATTAAAAAAAATTGACAAATATTTTATAAATAATTGAATTTAGAGCAATTAATAATAAATGGAGACAATACATTCAGACCTCTATAAATTAATTAAATACAATTTATTAAATTAATTCTAATTAATTGATAAAATTTATTCTTTTTCTTCTGATTTTAATCTCTCTTACTCGAGATTTGCAAAGTCAGATGTTAAATAATAGTCAAAGAACGTAATAAATCGAGAATTGAAAAGGAGAGAAAATAAATGTCATCGTCATCTACGTGCGAAAACTGAACTCCAATTCAATTATTAAGAATTCGGATACTATCCATCCCTTAGAAATGAGGGTGTGCTATGGACGCATTCCTGTGTGTTCGGTTACGGCCAGAGTACATGCATATTTGAAAATAGAAGGTTCTGTGTTAAATTTCCCGTGCTGGCGCTGCTAGCGGCGTGCCCCTTCAGGGAGCCGGGAGGCCGGGCTGAAAGGCCACTCGTATCACGTGGCAGTGGGCACCAAACAATTACCAACTGCCCTTCTTCAACTGTCAGGGGCGCTCCCCGCTGATTCACCGCAGTTCCCCGCCAGAGCCCCCGGGAAATTACTTCCCGTCACGAGCTCCCACGCCAGTGATTTACAAAAGGCTCTTGTCCGAAACTTGAGGGGGTGCTATCCGAAATTATTTTGCTTCCATAATTCAGTTTTTTTCTCATTAACTCATATATACATATATACATGCTCGTGTGTTCGTCTTCTATTTGTTTGCGCATCGTTCATCCGATCTCGATGAAATTTTGCACACTTGTCCTTTGAAACACGAAGAAGGACACTGTTTAGGTGAGATTCCTATGAAAAAAACCTTAAAGCATAATTTAAGGTGGTGCGAGAGTAGTGTCGAATAATTACCGGTACCTACGTATTTTATGGCAGTTCCTCTTTTCTATGGTGCGAATAATAATGGTGGCGCGCGAGTCGAGAGAGAGATAGAGAGAACTAAAGACAGAGAGACGCATAGCGATATTGTGATAGAGATAGGTATAGAGAAATATAGAGAGAGATAAACAGATAGAGAAATATATAGATAATGAAATGTATATATAAATATATATTGAGATAGATAAAGAGATATAGGTGTATATATAGATATAAATATAGATAAAGTGATAGAGATATAACGTGAGATATGGATATGTATAAAACGAGATATAAAGGTATAGGGAGAGAAATAGAATGATAGAGATAGAGAGATAGAGTGAATGAGAGAGATGTTTTGTTTATGTGTACCTACTTTAAACAAATTATAAAAAAAAAAAAAATTGAAAGAGGCATTGCAACGCATGCCGGGCGCTAGCTAGCTGTAAATAGATTGTTAATTGTTTATGAAGTGTTTTTTGATTACCAATTTTAACAGTTTTTTGTACCTTGAGGCCAATTTTTATTTCAACCTTAGCATGAACTAAGAGCACGTAATCTTGTTGTCTATAGTTTTCAATTATTCGTTTATGTTTAGCCTATTACATATATTACTTAATTTGTTGTACATCATTCATGAATCAATAAAATTTGTGATTCCCTAAAACCCTGAAAACTGAATTTTATAGTATTGTTGAAAAAAACTATTTTTATTTATTTATGAATGATATACAAAAAATTAAGTAATATATGTTTTAAAGCGACACACACGCGATTAATTTAAAACTAAATTTGTCATAAAATTTGGCATTATGAGTTTAAAAAACTATTAATAAGATACTTTTTTATTTAAAAATCTTGATAAACAATTAATGATAGTTGTATTATGAACCTATTTAAAATAATGAGAAAAAAAATGGTTGTCTGTAAAGTCGGTTTACGGACGATAGTTTAACGTGACAAAGTCATGACAAAACATTGATGAAATATTTGCATACATTTATGAATAAAATGGAATCATTTTAATTTTAATAATAAAATAATATATACTTGAAATTATACTAGTAATCAGATTTTTAAAATTCAAGAATAATTAACCTTTATTGCCGAAATCGTTGTTGTAATAAGCAATGAAAACCACATTAACTTTTCACAGTTCACGTGTAGATGACTTGTAATTAATTTTAAAAACTGGCGTTTAGCTATAAAGTTTAAATATAATTATGAACAAGTTTTCATATAAATAAACTGTCATCAAATATCTATCATCAATTATATGAATCACCATAATTTCTTAGTCAAATGTAACATAACCTATTATTACTGCACTCGCCGACAGCGTAACGGAACAATGAGCGTAACGGGACACAGCGTAATTGAACAATGTGCGTAACGGGACACTTTTTCCGTGCGTGCATCCGGCGTTCATCGATTTATTAGACGTTGTCACGTAAAAACACGAAATGTTTTGTGATGCAACCCTCTTAAAGGTCGAACTCCCACACGGAATGATTCTACATCCCAAGACGTAACAAAAAACAAAACAGTAAAAACAGTTAGTGGTGTCACCCAGCCAGGCGTGTGCTGGCGTGAGCGAAGTGAGACTCGCTGGTGGTTCTAATGCAATAATAACAACTACAACCAGGTCCGTCGAGACGAACTGAGGGCTAGAGGGTCAAATTATTTGGTCGAGTCCCCACCCCATTACTTACTGTGAATTTTTCAAACCATAGAATTAAAAGATATATATATATATATATATATATATATATATATATATATATATATCTTGTGTGCGTGTGTATGTCACTGAACTCCTCCTAGACGGCTGGACCGATTTTGATGAAATTTTGTGTGTGAGTTCACGGGGATTCGAGGATGGTTTAGATTCACAATTGGATATTTTATCTCGATTCTGAGTTAAGAAAAACTAAAAAAAACACGCTTTAAAAGCAAAAATTGCAACGCATTATTAGAAGCCATTAAGTTTTGCTATTGTAAGGAACTAAGTAAAGAGTAAGAAAAAAATAAAGATCTAGACAGTTTATAGCGTCGCCATATTTGTTTCAATTTTCAATACCCTTTTTGTATATTACAATTTAAATCGCAGAAAAAAAATCATGTTTCATAGCCACACAAATAGTGAGGATGGTTTAGATTCACAATTGGATATTTTATCTCGATTCTGAGTTAAGAAAAACTAAAAAAACACGCTTTAAAAGCAAAAATTGCAACGCATTATTAGAAGCCATTAAGTTTTGCTATTGTAAGGAACTAAGTAGAGAGTAAGAAAAAAATAAAGATCTAGACAGTTTATAGCGTCGCCATATTTGTTTCAATTTTCAATACCCTTTTTGTATATTACAATTTAAATCGCAGAAAAAAAATCATGTTTCATAGCCACACAAATAGTGAGGATGGTTTAGATTCACAATTGGATATTTTATCTCGATTCTGAGTTAAGAAAAACTAAAAAAACACGCTTTAAAAGCAAAAATTGCAACGCATTATTAGAAGCCATTAAGTTTTGCTATTGTAAGGAACTAAGTAAAGAGTAAGAAAAAAATAAAGATCTAGACAGTTTATAGCGTCGCCATATTTGTTTCAATTTTCAATACCCTTTTTGTATATTACAATTTAAATCGCAGAAAAAAAATCATGTTTCATAGCCACACAAATAGTGAGGATGGTTTAGATTCACAATTGGATATTTTATCTCGATTCTGAGTTAAGAAAAACTAAAAAAACACGCTTTAAAAGCAAAAATTGCAACGCATTATTAGAAGCCATTAAGTTTTGCTATTGTAAGGAACTAAGTAGAGAGTAAGAAAAAAATAAAGATCCTGACAGTTTATAGTGTCGCCATATTTGTTTCAATTTTCAATACTCTTTTTGTATATTACAATTTAAATTGCAGAAAAAAATCATGTTTCATAGCCACACAAATAGTGAGTGTGTGTCATTTCTCTATGTCCACGAGGTCTCGCCGCGTCAATTTTCTCTTTGGAGCGAACCCGTCCGCTTAATTAAATAAACACCTTTTATCGTTGAATGATTTCATGATTTATTTAATGAAAATATGCTCTCATAAAAAAATTAGTTAGATAGACATTCAATAGGTGTCTTTCTCTCACTCTCTCTCTCTCTGAAATGTATGTAGCTTGCTCGCGGGTCAGTAATGCAGACAATCTTTACATTCTAGCTCGAGACGGAAAAAACAGTAAATGTGGTTTACAAAGACATTTTATGAAGTGTCTTCCCGTCATTACATTTGAAAGTAGAAACATATTTACTCAAAATTTAGGTAGTAACATATTTTTATTGCAAAGACTGAAATAGAGGTGAGAAAAATTATAATTTGTGAACATAAGAAAAATACTACAACTGTATCAACTGTTATGTTATAATGTTTAAATTTCTAAATGGTGCAAGATAATACAAAATTACATGCGGAAAAAGTCGTGGGCAGCAGATACGTATAGTTATAGGTGTGGGGCTATGCATGCTGATTTTTCATATACTGCATGGATTCGAACATGTAAGAATAATCTATCTATCTTACTATAATAAAACAGTACTTTTTCTGTCTGTCTGTTTGTACGCGATTTTGATGAAATTTTATGTGTGAGTTCACGGGGATTCGAGGATGATTTAGATTCACAATTGGATATTTTATCTCGATTCTGAGTTAAGAAAAACTAAAAATACACGCTTTAAAAGCAAAAAAAAAACTAAGCATTGTTGATAATTAGCCTCCATGGCAACGGGCTTTTGCATTGTTGCTGCCTTCTGGTAACCATGGGAAAGGTTTTTGGTAACGGCAGTGGCGTGCCCAAGAGGAGGGGTATGTATAATGAGAAGATACAAAATGTCCAGCGTAGAAATACTTACCGCTATATCCATATCTCACAAAAAGTACATTTGGGCATATAAAGACTGTAAGTGCTACACTGGCCATAATTGTAAATGTGACCTTTGCGCATCACATAACTTGTAAGGTTTCCAATGAATTATAAAAGGAATATTCGTAAAGAAAACTCCGTGGTCATTAAAAAAAAAAAAAAACAAACTCGTGAGTAAAAATTTTATTGGAAGTTTTAGTTTACTACAGACCTACTTTACAATTTCACACAATCGCTATTCAGTTCCAATCACTTTTCACAACGCTGCACCAGTTTCTTTAACACCTCTGCATAGAAGTTCGAAGCCTGGAAATTAAACTAGTTTACAATTATAATATTTATAATTTATCATGTAATTTTTATCCAAGTTTCCACAAAAAAAAAAAAAATTCGTCCCAAACAAAACGGTAGTCGAGTAGGGAGAATACTTAAAAGTTTTCCGATGTTTACTAAGCTCTTGTACGTAGGTTACACGCTTTGCTTATTCGAAGTCCATGATGCCTATGGTCGAGGCGTCCGTTCCATTTCCAGGCGCGAACTTTTACTCAGAAGAATTGACGAAACTGGTAGAGCTTTGCGAAAAGTGCTTGGAACTGGATGGCAATTATGTGAAAATGTGAAGTAGATGTGTAATAAACTAAAACTGCCAATAAAAAAGTTTTATCACGAGTTTATTATTTTTGACGTGACAACGTCTAATAAATCGATGAACGCCGGCTGCACGCACGAAAAAGTGTCCCGTTACGCACATTATTCCGTTACGCTGTGTCCCGTTACGCTCATTGTACGCTTGCGCCGCATCTCTCTCTCTTCCACTCGACTGTTTATAAAGTGAAGTGAAAAGTTAATGTGGTTTTCATTGCTTATTACAACAACAATTTCGACAATAAAGGTCAATTATTCTTGCATTTTAAAAATCTGATTACTAGTATAATTTCAAGTATATATTTTTTTATTATTAAAATAAAAATGATTCAATTTTATTCATAAAATTATGCAATCATTTCATCAATGTTTTGTTATGACGTTGTCACGTTAAACTATCGTCCGTAAACCCACTTTACAGACAACCAATTTTTTTTTTCAAATCAACAAACGGAGCTTACTCTACGAATATCCCTCGTATTTACAAAATACTTGAAATATAGTCCTAATCTCAGGGTAAACTCGCGCATTAAAAAAATTTCGAAACTCAAAAGGGCTTACCTGCCTTATCTCATCTCTCCGCTTGCCCACAGCCTCTGTGTGGTATCACGTACAGCTCCTGAAATTTCTGCTAGTCTCTCGCTGGTGCACAGTGCAACTATGCATCTTTCAGTGCGGTGATCTTAACTTTTAATATGATATAATTTTAAAGATAATTGTGTCACTTAAGTTCTTGTAGTGCGTTTTAAATCCGCCATAAAAATTTACGTTTAAAAATTGGGTTCAAAAAACCAGTTTTAGACAATTTTTTACTTTTAAAAAATAATTAACATTTTGACACTAAACACGAAAACTGAACTCTCATTATGCTTGGTAGGAAGTCCGTGTTCTCTTCTGCGCGACTAAAATTTTTGCCTTTATTTTACCCTCCGCCAACACACCTCTCCTGTCAATCCAAGGACAAGAGCGTATGCAGAATTTCATTAACAGTAAGAGGGGTTAGGGGAATAGATTCACTTTGCCCGCTGTTTTCTTTCAAATTCTTTCCAGTTGTTAGCGGGAATGATAGATTTTTATAGGACTTCTAGGAGAGGGGGTGATTGTGATCTCTCTTTCTACCCCCCCCCCCCCCCGGCTACTCTACGCCACGTACGCCACTGTCCAGAACTGGCTGAGTGGTCAGATCACTCGCCTCACACCGACGAGATCCAGTTTAACACGGATTTTTCGCAAGTGGTAAACGTAGCGGATGTTGCCGTGGCCAGTGTTTTTTTTTCTCGGGGTACTACCCCTCTCCTAATTAATATCGTAAGTGCTGTATTATCGTGTCATAACCTTTCATTGCCTTTAATGACACATGCCCTATATGTCGTCCAGACCTTGAGCACGATCCATTACATTCCGTTCCATCCCAACAATCCAACCTGCTGAAACATTTCTGCGCGTACGGGCCCTTGGTGTGCAAGCAGTGTTGGACAAAAAATTCGATGTTTCGAATGAGCAATGGGTTTTGGGACGCGGCAACTTTGTACACGAAGGAGTGACTTCAATAGTCACGAACAACAGTCAACCCCCCCCCCCCCCCTTTTTTTTTCCTATCCGCGCATGACATGCGGTGACGGCACTAGACTCTGCTGGGAAAACCGGGTTTGTTGAAATTGGGAAGGGGTGGGGAGTATGGCAGGGGTGGCCATGCCTGCATGATTGCATGGTAACTATTTCAAGCAGTTGCTTCCCCATAGCTAATTGTTGCGCCATATTGGTTAGACTCCCAAAACATTGGCTGAAGTGTAGTGTTTTGCATTGTGAAAACATTTTTAAATGAATTTTTTTTTATAAAAGTGACTGTTTTTAACGACAGAGATTCTAATCCATCATCGGGCACAATCGAGCAATGCTTTGGGCCGAACCATATGGTGACGCGAGGTTAGAAATGACTCCAACTACACAGCATGCCGTCTCCTGGCAGTTCCTAGCTCCATGGAGTATGGAATAGCCCTAAGGCCCTCCGCCGGAATTTTTTTTAAAAAATAACTTCTTTCAAACAACGTTTCTAAGTAAATCTGGAACTTCAATTTGCTAATTCCTTTTAAAATTTTGGCTGTTTTTCAAATACCTACATTATTTCCTGGTTAGTTTTATAAATAAATTATTTCTATCAAATTCTGTATATATCGCGTCATTTATGGGACGATAACATTTTTGAAAGTTTTTATAATTTTATATTATTAACTTAAATACGTGTTGATCAGCGCTTTAAATGATGTATGATAAAGATATATAATCTTTTACTTTTTAACATAACAATACAAGAACAGGGGACATGAAAATGAAATCGGCCCGATTTCCCCGGAGCTGGAGCCACCCCTGGGCCGGCCAACGAGAAGGGACGCGTGTCGGAGACGCGCTGACAATCGATGCGCGCGACGCGAGCGCCCTACCGTCGCTGCGGGCGGGAACTAGACAGTCGACCGCGTGCCAGCGTGGCGGGTGGTCGTGCAGAGACAGAGCGACACAGCTAGTACCGCGGCTCGCCGCTACGAGGGAGCATGGCGCTGCACGTCATCGCAGTCCTCGGCGTCGCCTGGCTGGCCGCCGCGCGCGCCGGTGAGTCACGTGCCTGTTTTCCGTTACCAGTTTTGAACCACGGTGGTGGGCGCGCGCAATCTTTTTCAAAACGAGAACTCCTCTTTTCTGCGTGGATAGCAAAATAATTTTTGGTTATATCGAAGTTTAACGTTAGTTCTTTCCAATTGTATTGTTGTCATGTTTGTTTAACAATACTCACTACGACTTATTTATTTATTTATTTATTTATTGTGGCCTTCTATACAACCCAAGCAGATGGGAAGAAGTTGTCAATTTACAGAACCACATTTCACATACATATATAATTAGAGAACCGCAATAAACTACTACATAAGTATTACATATGAAAAACAAATACATATTCAAACAAATTCAAACAGGTAGAAGTTGTTGATGTAAGCTTTTGGACATACGCCATTGCTAAAGCACATGTATGTCTGTAGAAGAAAACTACAAAAAAACACAAAAGGCAAAAACACAAATTAAGCAAAACAATTGCTGTTGTCAACAGTTTTCTTCTACAGACATACACATGCTTTAGCAATGACGTATGTCCAAAAGCTGACATCAAGTCATGCACTCCCATTGCACAAATCTTTCAAAGATAATAATACTCACTACATGATAGCAATTTTACTATTCTTCCTAGTGAGTTCCTTTCAAACAATCTTATAGCGTATTAGCTACGATTTGTTTTTGTTAATTAATTTCTAACCAGTTAACTTTCATTTCAGAACAGACACCAACTTCGTGGTTTGAACCATAGAAGTACATATTAGCAAATATTGTAATAGGGACAATATGGGAAACTAGTAAGAAACGAGGCAAGTTGATGATTTGAGCATGATATGATGATACTTGTAATGTTGTGATGATCATGAAGTTGAACCTACAGTGTCGGGGTTTACACCTTTTCTAAACTGAGAAAAATATACGTTTGTTGACAGAGCACAAATTTATTCACTAAAATATTATTCCCTGATTGGGTTGCAAATATCACTCTGGCACACGTATAAAAAATAGCGCTCAGTAAACTTGCGAAGAGTAACCCAGGGCGCTAGATACTCGGGCTGGGTCGCTGAAAGCCCCTTTCACACGAGCGCCTGGACCGTGATAATACACAACTAAAATCACATGGTCGTGTATCCCAAAATCATACTTTAACATTAAAAACACGCTTTGCTTAAGAAAATGCATGGCCAACTCTAAAGGTAGCCTCTCTCACAAACTGCACTTTATAAAAACATATGTTGATAAATATTAGATAGCATGAGCTCATATTGTCCAAAAAATACTTGAGTTTTACACATCCATCATTAAATGAAATATTTACGTGTGGCGCACCCTTTTCTGAACATTCTGAATTACAAATCATACTTAAAAATTCAAATTACGAAAATAATTAAATTCTGCGAAAAACAAAATAAAAGGGCCCAAAGTTTGCGATTGTTTAGATCACACTATGGCTGACTTAGCCACTTTAAAAAATACGTTAATTTATCTACAAAATATAACAACACAAAATTCAAAGATTATTTATAATATTTACTTTCTTACTAGAGGACTGATTTTTAATCAAATTATGTTTGTCTGCAATTTTAAAGCAAAAAAATTGGTTGTCTGTAAAGTCGGTTTACGGACGATAGTTTAACGTGACAACGTCATAACAAAACATTGATGAAATGATTGCATAATTTTATGAATAAAATTGATTCATTATTATTGAATTATCACTATTTTGTATGGATACAAAGGAGTGAAATGAAATCTACAATTTAATTGATAAATTTACTTTTATTCGCACTCATTAATTCTAATATGTTTATTACTTTAACGAAGAGATTATTTTAACTATAACTTTTATACATGTTTGCTATTTAACTTCTTCCAATCTGTGTTATTCTGTTAAGGATAGGACGATGATAGGAAAAGTAGGAAACGAATGGGAGTGTTTCAAGTTTAATGTGCCTCGAAAAAGTGAAATCGATGGTTGTTCCAATCGAGTGGAAGAGAGATAGATGCGGCACAAGCGTTCAATGAACGTAACGAGACACAGCGTAACAGGACAATGTGCGTAACGGGACACTTTTTCGTGCGTGCAGCCGGCGTTCATCGATTTATTAGACGTTGTCACGTCAAAAAGTACTTCGCCACGCGAAACCCCGCCGATTGTTGCGACTGTGAGCTCGCCGGCACTTGCCTTGTGATCCAGTTGGCAGTCCTGGGTGGCGCCCGCCTCCACTGATGACGGCATTGTTGCGGTCTGGAACTAGGCCCTCGTCCTCAGCTAGTTGGCACCACACCCCGCACTTGGTCGTTGTCCGGGGGCGCCTAGTTGTCCCTAGCAGCTGGGTGACAGCTGTCCACTCGCTCACCGACTCCCCTGTCCGGAGCGAGCCGGGGCAGCTGCTGGTAGACGCGTGCTGCTCTCTGGCGAGGGAGTCCGCTCGCTCGTGACAGCACAAGCCGTTATGTCTCCCGCTGCTTGCGTCTTGTTACGTTTCCGCCACAGCACGCCGTCCCAGTCAAGGTTACGTTGGTTGCAAAGCGTCTCGCGTCGGACGTAACCGTTAGCTGTCCTTACATCACTGCGTCTCCTGTACCTACCGTAGTTTACCTTCATGCGGCGTTACTTTTGCTGTTTGCTAACGGTCACCGTACCTTGTCTCTTCGAGTATACACGTCGTTTTGCCTAAAGTCATTTAGCCTAAAATGTTCTTTAGGCAAAATTACTTTAGGCAAAACGACTTTAGGTAAAATGACTTTAGGAAAAATTATTTTAGGCAAAACGACTTTAGGCAAAACGACTTTAGGCAAAATGACTTTAGGCCAAACAACTTTAGGCAAATAGACTTTAGGCAAAACGACTTTAGGCAAAACGTATTTTAGGCAAAATGAAGGTGGGAAACACGATTAGGCAAAACGATTTTAGGCAAAACGACGCGCCCCCGTCTCTTCTGCTTGCGTCGGCACGTAATTTTCGTTACGTCTCCCGTAACTCGATGTCGTACTTGTGCGTGGTTTCGCCGATGCGACGGGTGGTATCTTGTGAACGCTACTTCACCACTGTTGGCTTGGATTTCGAAATACCTAGGCAGTGGACGGTTGTGCCGCAATGTGTCAAGACCGATCAGAAGGGAGTATCCGAAAATACCCGCATTGGAGATATTTGTCCTGCTGGTCCCGTAACTCCTGGGCGTCTGGTCCGCGGGCTGCCTACCCTGTCACTCGCCGACAAGAGGGTCTAAAACTGGTATCTGTCGTGGTGCTGGTGGACACACCACAGCATCGTGATGCCAGCGATCCTGGCGGGATGGAGTGTAACTACGTTTTTGACGTGACAACGTCTAATAAATCGATTAACGCCGGCTATACGCACGAAAAAGTGTCCCGTTACGCACATTGTCCCGTTTCGCTGTGTACCGTTACGCTCATTGTATATTGCCCTTTGCTAACCTGAACCTCCTAGCATTGCGAAAGAGTCCGTGGCGTAATTCTGTTTTCATGCATTTCAATGTAACATTTTCATTGCTCTTTGCTAACCCGTTCCTCCTAGCATTGCTGCAGAGTCCGTGGCGCAAATATCTCTCTTCCACTCGATGGAACAACCATCGATTTGACTTTTTCGAGGCACATTAAACTTGAAACACTCCCATTCGTTTCCTACTTTTCCTATCATCGTCCTATCCTTAACAGAATAACATAGATTGGAAGAAGTTAAATAGCAAACATGTATAAAAGTTATAGTTAAAATAATCTCTTCGTTAAAGTAATAAACATATTTGAATTAATGAGTGCAAATAAAAGTAAATGTATCAATTAAATTGTAGATTTTATTTCACTCCTTCTTTGTATCCATACAAAATAGTGATAATTCAATAATGATTCAATTATATTCATAAAAGTATGCAATCATTTCATCAATATTTTGTTATGACGTCACGTTAAACTATCGTCCGTAAAACGACTTTACAGACAACCAATTTTTTTTTGTACAATAGGTGTTTAAAGTGCGTGAGACTAGTAACAGTAGTGGCATCTAGTGGCGTGGAGCGGAAAATAGCTAGAAAACAATGCAGTAAAGTGTCTCGCGCTTTATCCAATGATAATTGGCCATAGTTTCCCATATTGTCCTATTACAGTACTAAGATATTTGAAATTAGTCCATGTAGTTGATGATTGTTCTAAAGTTAGCAATAAAAAAATCGTAGCGGTGGAAAGTCTAATGTTAGGAGTATGTCTGATTGCTTGAAAGGAACTCATTACAAAGAATCGTAAAAATGCCGTCATGACGTGAGTATTGTTAAACAAAATTGTTAACAACACTTCAAAACGTAGTTAGCGTTAAAGTTCATTACCTACAACCAAAACATGTTTTGCGATTACCACGACAATGTTTGTGCACGCACTCCGTAAATCCTTACCTCCTTGATTTGAAGAGGCGTAACATATGCTATGTTTAAGACGGATTTTAAGACTTGCAGGTTTCTACGCGTACCTATAATAATGATAATAATACAGGAATCACCAATGTTGAAACCGTGTTGAAAGAAGACAGACATATTTAGTCCATTGTAGTATTTTAATTGTATCTAGTAATTCACTGTCATAAAAAAAATATTTATACTAAAGTTATTCTGCCCACTAAGAGGTACATTTTAATTTGTTATTTACACAGGGAAGATTTTTAAACTGATGTTTTTGCAAAATGCGGGTTAAGAAGTGCAACCTTTTTCATTGCATAGTATTTACTTAGTCTATTGTGTTTGTTTCGTCTTTTCGTTTTGTCGTGTTTTTGTCTCGTTTCAACTGTTGAGCTGAATTTTTTTTGGGTTCAATATTTTTGTGCTGTCAGCATTTGTGTTTTTTTTCGTTCTCTTAGTCCATTTTTCTTTGTTTTTTTTTGTTTGTTGACCATATTCCAGTTATGGAATATTATGTCGTGTTTATAGCCTGTTGACAACAGCAAATTTTGCTTAATTTGTGGTTTTGTCTTTTGGGTATTTTTTTTAGTTTTCTTCTATAGACATACAAGTGCTTAGCAATGGCGTATGTCCAAAAGCTTACATCAAGTCATGCACTCCCATTGCACAAATCTTTCAAAGATAATTTACTTAGTCAGTTTGACGTTGAATTTTTGTGAATTTCTGTTGTAATTAAAGTTTTTTTATTTTATTGCCATACTGCATTTGGTGGGAATAATTTCGTGAAAGCGACCAAATTTATGAAACGTAAATGTGTAACAACCATGTTGCCGCCGTCTGTGACGGGTGGCGCGTACCAAAGTTCACAAAGGCAAAGGGAAACTTTATAGTTTTAACTGTTTAATTAATGAATTTTTAACAATATGGGTAGTAGTTTTATAAACTTCCTTGTGAAAAATCAGTTCTAAACCCTGGGTTTGGTATTTTTCAAGTCTTTTTCTCTTTTGTCGTAGCCGTTTCATTATAAAGTTTTAAAATTTCTGTCTGCAAATTGAATGATCCTGTTGTCAACGTGACTGCTCCAGCAACAAGTTATAGCGGTGAGTGCGGTAACTACTTGTAATTCGCGTCAGTAAATGTAGTTGAAAACACAATTTACGTATATATTTATCACGCTCGGCATTATTTTAAAGAATTCTACGTTAAAGTTCGTGTCCAAGATTCGTATTATAAGTGTATTTGCAACAAATGAACTCATTAATTTGCCCGTTACCGAGGTTAGATATTACACATCACTGACAAGTACTAAAAGACTAGCTCACAATTTTTTTTTTCCCCATTTTCGCGTAGGCAAATACTAAAGGAAATGTCATTAAACGCGCTGGGACATTCCGATTCCAGTATTCTGAATATTTACATACCGAATTGAATATATATATATATATTTATATATATTCAAGACCATAGAATGTAAATCGTAACTAAAACAAAACGAGCACAGTAACTATTAAGAGGAAAATGTACTACTTGTTCATTTACTTTTCCACTGATACCAAGATAACATTAATATAAACTTAGTGAATAAAATTTAATGGCTTGTTTGTGGCTATTTCTTTATTTTTTAAACGCATACAAGACGTTGGTAAAAAAAAATTGCAACTACCACTTCGAGTTTTGTTGAGTTGTGGTCGTGGTTCGATGGCATGAAAAAATTCCTTTCAGTACAAGGCGGTCGATTTCCGACTTGTGTTCGACAGGCGCCTGCAGCTAGGCAATATGGTGGGGCATATATCCAAGCTGACAGGTCTTTCACTCGACACCATTGTGACCGCAGAGTAATTAAAGAGAGACAGAGACGCCACTCCCCATGTTGGCGCATTGGATGGTCTCTGCATGTGTACCAACCTCAGTCAGCAAATACGGGAAACAAAACTCATCAAATGTTAAGTAAAAAAAAGGATCATTCTTTTTTTTTAAAAAAAAAATATGTATTAGTGCCTATATCCTGCATAAAAAGGCCAATAATAATATATCCATGTTACATTTTTAATGTCTTCGTTGCACACGGGAAAACCTTTCGTCTCATGACAATGTCCACCTCGCTAAAAGTAAAAAAAAAAAAAAAAAACAGTAATTTTCATTTTCGGGAATCGAACTTGCGACGCTCGCTGGTACTTCTAGTGCGTTGTATCGCATCTAAGCGCAAGGCTGTGGACTTAGTCTTCTCGTCGTGCACAGGACAACTGTGGGGTTTGAGTGGTGACCGTAATTCAATATGGCGGGGAAATTATGATAAGGTTGTAATGCAAGTCCCTTGAGTGCCGGTTGTTTCAAACCTAATAATTATCCTGAAAACACGCTTTAGCCATTTTCACTCTTCTAAAAATACCGTTTAGAAACGAAATACCAAAACATAACTTATGCCTTTCCGTAAATTCTCTTTTTCCTCTTTACTTTACCAAATGCCCCAAATAGCAGGCACCTGTTCAAAAATTAAAAACCAATCTGACTGGGCAGTGTCTAGGACGCCCGGGCCGAACAACAATGTACCCACCGACTACCAAATGTAAATAATGTTTGTATCAAGTCAACCCTTTGTGTTTTTCTTTTTCTACGAATGTGTAAATATAATTGTGTAAATTGTTATTTAGGTACCGAAGACATTGAGTCCAAAAAAGACTCCAAAAAAACAAAGCAAAAGGTTTTAAATTTTTTTCTTTTATTTAAATCATGTTTTTTTCCCAACTATTCAAATAGAAACTTTAAATAAATTAAAATTTATATTAAGGCAAAAGAGCACTAAGTGCTGGAGTGTCCTGTTGTATGTACCAAAACTGTATAAGTGAAAAATTGTATAATAAAAACCTATTCAATTTAAATTGATTTAATCCTCCTTCCACGTTTTATTTAACGAGAAGTTCTGATTATTTTCGAAGAAACCCTAACAACGTACGAATATTTATGAGTGATTGTGGTACTCGTTAGATTAGGTGAGAAGTTTCCCCCGTGCGCGTGTGCTGAGGGTAGAACGTAAGTCGAAACAAGCGCCCCCCCCCCCCCCTCTAACAACTCCGTGCCGGAAACGCGCCCCGCAACGTGACCGGAAGTGCGACGGCCCGGCATGCACCGCGATACTCGGCGCAGCTCAGCCCGGGCAATTGGGACGAAGTTCCACCCCTGCAGCGTAACTTTTTACATGAATACGTCTTTAAAATTGCGTCCATAGCGGGAGGCAATTCAAAAAAACGAATGATAACAAAATCGGGGGATACAGTTTGGTGTTGCAGCTACATATCTATCATCTCCATCAAAAAAATTTAATTACACCACTGGATAGCTAAAGGATAAAATAATTATTTACGCTAAGTGAGGACTGGTGACGCATCGCGCGCGGTGGAGGGGGAAGCGCCGCCATTTTGAGGTCATTTTCCTGCGTTTCGAGATTTACATTTGGTATAACTTTTGACTCGGAGAAGCTACGACGTTCGTTTGAGTTTCAATCGTCAGCTCTCGTCAAAATCTATCGATTGCATACATAAAACATTTGTGTTTGTATGGTTTTAAATAAAAAAATATATAATCAAAAATATATAATGTTGGTCTATACGCGACTTCTTAGCGTTAAAACACGATTATAACATACATAAAATAGCGTATTTTATATTTTGTATAGAAACTACTACCTGTTACGTACACGTATTCACGTAAAACATACGGCCGTGTCCATGACACACCCACACCCCATGTTTTTAAATTTATTTTATAATTGGAACAGAATTATTAATGTAAAATCACAGATATCATTACATTTCTGCAGTTATGTTAAACAACTGTATCAGTACAAAATAGTGCTCGCAGTAATGGGTTCGGATTTTCACCTGGGTATTTATGCTTTGTGTTGTCCCAGTACCTCCAATAGTTGACGTTATTTGTTAACCGTTCCCTGAATAGCTTTCCAGTATTAACCTCACACATTAATAAGCATTTTAAAAGAAAACAAAGTACAATTATCGGATAATCTATTATATTTCCTTGGTTTAAAAAAAAAGCTTGACTGAAACGTTAATGAAAATATAAAATTATGCGCCAATTTTCGTGAGATATACTCAGGATTATTTCGAAATACGTATTTCATGTAGGTATGCAAAAATCACCATAACCATGTGTTGTACAAAGTTCCAATATCTTTTAGTATTAACTACAGTGCCAAACAAAAAATTAAGACAACCAGTTTATTCTATATAAAATCACCCTAGACATTAATTTTTTTAGTTATTATTTAATGGATATTTTGTGAACAGTGAAGACCATGACATATATCTGCCCAAAAATCATTGGATACGACATGTAGTTTTCAAGATACAATGTTTTTAAAAATATTTTTTAAATATCAACCCATTTGGTCAAATTTCAGTATTAATGTTTTTTTTTTCAGTATTGTGAGACGTGTAAGATAGTTTTAAAGAAATAAAAAAATAAAAAAAATAAGTTTCCATAAGAAATTACTTTTTTGTACGTTTTGAAATAATATAGGGGAAAAAAAAACAATGATGTGTATTTCCATGTTTAAATATAAATATAAATAAATATTGTCGAGTTAGATAGCGAGACCTTACGGCACTATTCAATAGCTTTGAATAATACAATACAATTTTATATTAAATGAGCATGTGGTCTTAAACTTAGAAAATATATTTCTTGGCAAATGGTTTTTGAAGAACTCTTCTGTAAACGTAGAGAATATATATATTGTTGACGGACAACGTCTAATTAATCGATGAACGCCGGCTGCACGAACGAAAAAGTGTCCCGTAACGCACATTGTCCCGTTACTCTGTGTCCCGTTACGCTCATTGTACGCTTGCGCCGCATCTATCTCTCTTCCACTCGATTGGAACAACCATCGATTTGACTTTTTCGAGGCACATTAAACTTGAAACACTCCCATTCGTTTCCTACTTTTCCTATCATCGTCCTATCCTTAACAGAATAACACAGATTGGAAGAAGTTAAATAGCAAACACGTATAAAAGTTATAGTTAAAATAATCTCTTCGTTAAAGTAATAAACATATTTGAATTAATGAGTGCAAATAAAAGTAATTTTATCAATTAAATTGTAGATTTCATTTCACTCCTTCTTTGTATCCATACATAATAGTGATAATTCAATAAAAATGATTCAATTTTATTCATAAAAGTATGCAATAATTTCATCAATGTTTTGTTATGACGTTGTCACGTTCAACTATCGTCCGTAAACCGACTTTACAGACAACCAATTTTTTTCTGTTGCGTCTGTGGTCCCGTGTGAGCGCGGGACACCTCCGAGGGACGCTCCTTCCTTCCCCCTCTTCGCCCCTCCTCGCTGTCCCACACCGGGCGCCGAGGACGAGGATCGATACATCGACGCTCCTGTAAAGGGACGCTGTCGCCGCCGCCGCCGGCAGCACCGGGATATCGTCCGTGTTTTGTTCCCGCTGCGGGTCGCGTGTCTCGGGGAAGCCTGAGATGTACATCAAGTTCTGTCCCTGCCCGAACACGCCCGAATATTCACCTTCGGCCAACCTCGGGATTTGTTTTATTTTTTTTTTGCGCAGGAAAAATGAATTCAAATTTTAAAAGTGATCGGTTAGGTTAGCTACATTAAAACACTTTTAAAACACTATGGACGGTTAGTTAGGTTAGTATAGCTACATTAAAATAAACAGAGAAATATAAATGTATATAAATAAACCCGAGGTTGGCCGAAGGTGAATTGTTCGGGCGTGTTCGGGCAGGGACAGAACTTGATGTACATCTTAGGCTTCCCGTCGCGTGCCTCGACTCGTGGAGGTGGGCGCCTTCATAGAACAAGGAGGGAGATATAGAGGTGCGACTTCTACAGTGGAAACTGAAACCATGTTTGGCGCGACATCTGTGGAGGGTTCAAATCCAAAGTTTTTTTTTTAAATTGTGGGTCTTCCTCAGGGGGGTCCCCCTGCCAAAAAGATGCCCTTTTTATGGGGTAAAAAAATACAACATGGAAGGCAACACTTCACATAGATTGATAAATACATGGTAATTGCAATATTTACATTCTTAATTGATTGGTTACAAACTCCTTCCAACACATAGAGTACTTGGAAGTCAGGTATGCTGTGAGGGCCTCGGTTGTTGCGATGATGTGGATGTTTGGTTGATAATGTTAATTCAACTACTTGACTACTAACAGCACTGTAATAGAAATTTTAACAGTGCGGAAACACTCAATACTGTTTTGTAATAAAAAAATATCATCTTCTATTTAAATTAGTATAAGATGCAAAATTTCTGGTATGCCTCACCACAAAATATGTAGCTACCAAAAAAAAAAAAGTGAATTATTTTTCAACGGTATGTTTGTCTGATTATAGCTTATGCGTTACTTCTCACAATCAATGTAGCTACGTTAGTAACATATTATGAAAGCTACTATCTAGCGGGCGGGCCGAGAACTACTTAAAAAAATCAGGTCTAAGTCTCGGCTGTTAGAGTTTCTCCCCCGTGAGGCGCCTTCAAGCCACCACCAATCAGCGGTGCGAGAGTTTCTGAGTTCTAGTCGCGGGTAAGGCATGGGTATATAATTTACTACATATAAAACAATATTAATGAATGAATGTTAAAAAATATACACCCATGGTCGTTGGCGAAATGTTGTAGACCAATAAAGAGCAAAAAAAAAAAAAAAAACACGTAAACGAGTATTCAGTACTAGCCAAAGATGTGTAACATACAACATCGGTAACGAGCAAATACATGCGTTCTCATATATAATACGAAAATTGGACACGAAAATTTAACGTAGAGTTATTTAAAATAATGCAGAGCGTGATACATATTTGAAAATTGTGTTTTCAACTACATTTATTGACGCGAATCACACACAGTTTCCGCACCCGCCGCTAGAATTCGCTGCCGGGCAGCTACAAACTTGACATGTTTCTTTCATTTATGTAATAACATTAAAATATATGTAATAGCATTAATATATATATATATATATATATATATATATATATATATAAGCGAATCATTAGAAATGCAGACCAAAAATTTTAAACCATATAATAAAACGGCTCCGATAAAAGCGAAAAAGACTTGGAAAAATAATAAACCCCATATTTATACCTGATTTTCGACAAAGAATTTCATTTTAATATTGCCATATAGTTGAAAATTAATTAAACAGTTAGTACTATAATGTTTCTCTTTGGCTTTGTGAATTTTGGTTCGCGCCATCTGCTACAGATGACAGCACATATTTCCGTTCCGTGTGACTTCCATTCCATTCACGGAATTATTCATATCCAGTGTCTGTTCCAAGAGCTAAGATGTTACAGATGAAAAGCTCTATCTATTGCCTTCTTGCTTGTTGGTGAAACATGTGAACCAGTTGAAACAAAGCTGGAGTGGTGTTTTGAATTCTGTGCCATATACAAGGAAGAATATATGAAATATTTACCATGGGCTGGTTTTGACAAACATTTTAGTTTAGTTTCCGAAAACGGAAACAACATTACAGTATCTTGGAATCAGTGCAAACCTGTAATGAAAGCAATGAGTGGTGCAAGAAGTTCTTCAAATTTGAGGTGGCACTTGTAATTCAGAAATGTAACTTACTATAACTATACAACTTAAATTTTAAGTAGGTATTTGGACTTATAACAAAATATGCAGGTACTGATAAAATCAATATTAGTAGGTACTTACACTGAAAAAACCATAACTTGCTAACTTGATGCTACAAGTTAAACAATGAACCGAGCTTAATAGGATCTTATGATCTTGTATTACATTGCGTTATCATACATGTCTAAATTTTCAAACGTACATAGTTTTCAACATACTACGAATTTTCGTTAATATGTTTGTTGACGTATTAATAAGTATATTTAAACATCTTGCAGAATGTAAATTTTTTTTTAAATCCAATGTTGTACATTCCTAATAAAATTTTTGATTTTATTGCAGACCAATTTCTTTGACTTCACTAAGGAGTCGAAACTCTATAAACATTTTCGAGAAAGTTGCTACTTTCTCCCTTTACCGCAAGCATAGTGAGTGAGAGCGTTTTAAATCAGCAATAGTTAGATACGGGCAAAATTCACATTACATCCAGGCAGCAGAATGAAGTTCACGCACCTGTACACTCTTAGGTCGGTGTCGTTCATCCATTGACCGCTGCCATATTTTTACCTTCAGCCCGGTTCGCGGCGTGCAAGAACCCAGAGAACGCGAACGCAGTTAAAATGTCTTAACAACACGCAGGGTCGTCGAAACAAACTAAGTGCCCGGTGGCAAGTTATGCCATGGGACCTCCTCACGCTATGCGGTTGTTCCGGATCTGTTGCCAGTTTATACTTACTACCTGGTGAGTTCTTCTAGGTCAATTGTTCGCATGTTAGATTTTGATCGATTCTCTTGAGAGACCTGTATCGTGCACTGTAAGTTCGAGCGCGCACGGAGCAACTGTTTTGTGGCCTCGGCAGCGCACAGAAGAGTGGATCCACACACGAGACGTTCCGAATCCGTTTCTAAATCGGTTGTAACGCGACTGTTTTCCGCGGTCGCAGTCGCATCGAACCACTAGTAGTTTTTTTTTCCCCTTCCAAAATGAATGATCAAGACCCAAGCTTGAAATTCGTTGGAGAGGTGGAGAAACACGAAACTTTATGTCTGTCTGAGACGGCTCTTTTGTTGCTATAATCAGCCTAGAGATCACAATGTTTCCTCGTGTACAGATAAACGCAATGCATCCTCTGTGCCCTGCTTAGCATTCGGTATTGATAGTAATAAATGATGTATTCTTCCTCATCTGAATCTGAATTTGGCATGGCAAACACCAAAAAAAAACCAACGGCACTGCTCGAATGACACCAGCTGATCCCAGAATCAGTTTGGTCCGTGTGCGGACAGAAGTTTCGTTCTGGTTGGAAACTGCTTTGCAACCTTCTCTCAAAACAGTTGCTCCGTGTGCGCTGGGGCTTAAGAAAACCGGTCGAAAGAATACCCAATATATAAAAAAAAGTTACTGAAGTTTTGTCCGCAGCGTCAAAAACGCACGGTGTGACACTTTTAGAACTCCACAATTTAAAAACAATACCTAAGGACTAAACGCTACCGGCCATAACTTGTAACGTTTCTAGTTAATTCTATTACCAATAGGTAGGGACCGGAAAAATTCGCGGATTCAATGTCCTCTAGGATAGCCTCCATTATCCTCTGCATTTCTCAAGTAAACACGCGTGTTCATTGGGTACTAAATTGTGAGGCGTCTCCACTGGGTAGCTTGTGATTCGACGCTTATTTGGTCGATAGTCTCTCATTGGCCCAGAGAGTTCCAGTTAAACTGCGAGCCAATAGCAGAACCAGCAGAATTGTACACATGTTTGAATTTCAGCCTATCACGAAATGAATCCGCGAAATTTTCCGGTCTCTAGCAATAGGCTAATATTTTTGGGTCTAGGTACTAAGTATCAGAGAAAACATCCGCATAAAAAATATTTCTAAACTCAACCGGACCCACGTGGTGTCCGGGTCCCGAGGATTTTTCCCCCTCCATCTTCCATTTTCATCTGCCCTGATAACATGCATTATATCCACCCTCCAAATAATGACCCGAATTTCGCAGTTCCTTAGCAATAGCATTCAAAACGTGTTGACGCCACAGCCTCCGAGCCGCGGAAGCCGAAAACGGACGCTAAATTACTCGAAACGGCTGTACTCGTGACGGCGAACACATTCGAACCAAGCTGCCCGCGTAGCGATTCCATAAATCACGGCGTTAAAGCGTGTCGCGTGGGTTCGGCCGAGTGACGCATCGCCGAGCGAGCACTGCGCTCTGTCGGCGAACAGTCGAACTCGTTGTCGTATCCGCTGTCGGGAGCCGCTGAACTGCTGTTGCCACGCGTCAGTGCATCTGTGTTTCGTATATTCCTCAGCGGTTCGGAAGGCCTGTAGTCACAAACTAAATCACACACACACAGAGAGAAGACTGTTATCAATAGGGGCATGCATATTTCGCGAAAAGATTCCGAGACTAGCAGAAAGTTAAAACACTGTAGCATCGTCTGTGTCTCGTGATTGGGTGAGTTTCTTTCAGGTCAATATCGATTGTTACAATACCAATCACAGTGAGTCAGTGCGGAAGCAAACACGTCCTGAGTGGCTCGGTCAAATAAGGCAACGACTTCCCTGGTAGACGTCCGCCAATCACAAGGAAGAAACCGCTGGTGTAAGTATAACTTGTTGCAGTCTAATAGGTGTTCAGATTTATTCGCGAAAATGCCTGGCCCTTGTTATCAACTACGTTAAATGTACGGGATTTTTTTGAACGAAGAATGCACCCTAAATGACTGGCTGAATAATTATCAGGAGACGGCATGTTGTGATGTATTCGAAGTCACTTTTTTATTTCGCACATCGCCATTTTGTAACGCCCAAAACATTACGGAAACGGTGCTTGACCACGTTTGATGATAGTAAGTGTGAAATAGAATGTCCGTCGTTAAAAAACAGTCACTTCCAAATACTATAAATAGTATAACGTTTTCAATAGTGTAAATGTTTCTACAACTCAAACACGACATTTCAGCCAATGTTTTTGGCGTCTAACCAGCATAACGCAAGCCATGAGATTTTTTTTTTTAAATAATTTCACCTTGTTACCAATTTAATCACTAAATAAATGAAGAAGTCGGTAATCGCAGATATATAAATATTTGCTTGGACTACGCCGGTCTCGGAAATTCAAGTTCAGTATCCTGTTGTAAACAACGTTGGATAAAGAAGAATGCGTCTGTTGTATACTTAACAAGTTTGAAAAGGTTTTGCTAAATCTCAAAGATGATTCTTGTAAGTTAATTTTCAGAGCAAGTTAACTCAGAACCCGAAAATTTACGATGATATCCGTAAATTTACTAATTTCCTTGGATTATTTATAACCAGTATATTTCGTAAACCTGAACGGGGGAAAAAAAATGTCAACAGCGTGGAGGATCCACACACGTCCCTGATCTTCCCAGTTCAGACAGGAAGGAGGGACTTTCTGTTGACATTTAGACGTTTTACCTTCTGCATACTTTCCACGTGTTTAAGGCCCGCCACCTGAACGATATTTGCAGCTCTTTGGATGGTTATTTAATTGAGAAGATTGATTTGAAACAATTTAATGGACATCGCTGGTTTACACTGTATATGTCTTGAGATTTTTTTTCTATGACATTCAGTAGAAACAGCAGTGTTGTATGTCCATTAAATTGTTTCAAATCAAAATTTGCAGCTGCAAATCTAATATCATTTACACGGTTCAAAGAATTTCCGCATGAATGAAACGTCAAGTGAAATATAAAATTATTATAGCAAAAAATACTCAGTATTATCTCGAAGATGGTATTTCGTATATGCAAAAATAACCGTAGCAATGTGTTGTACAAAGTTACAATATATTTCTTGTGATGTTGCAAAACATTTCTTGGCAAATGGTTTCCAAGGAACCTTTTTGTAAAAGTACACAGAAATAAATTTTCCTTGCCAAGAAATAGTAGGTATGTAATACTACAAGTTATATATTTTAACTTTTTACAACAACGAGACATTATCTAGAAGGAAGTGACTCTTGAGGAGTAAAGCAGATGGCCATCTGTGAACTCTGCTGTGGTTCATTGCTACACACTGTTACGAGCGGGGCAGTGGGGCGGACCAGTGGGCTGGCTAGCCGGCCAGCCGACCCGTTAGCGCGCGGGAAGGAGGGGGGGGGGGGGGTGACCCATCAGCGCAACACATCCTAATCCGATTAGCAACGGCGCCTCACTGCTACCCTTCCCCCCTGCGTCGCCCCCTTGTTCGGTGCTTTATCATTGAACTATCTGCGGCTCTGGAGGGGCTTGGCACGCTCCCAGAGCCCCGCCTGCGCGGAGTGGCGTGACTGGAACGCCGCTGTTCTGGGAGCTTCGAGTGTCGTTTCCACCGCGGTGACGTAACACTTCCGAGGGGCGCGAGACCGTTCCAGAAGGGGCCTGAGGGGTATAAAGACGGCGACGACAGCCTCCGAGGCAGTAGTGCGAGGCAGTGTGTCGGGACAGAGGCGCGAGGTGAGAGACGAGCCACTGTCGAGCCGAGCTCCAGCGGGGAGAGTGAACTGTGTATCTTATGAAAGGGCGATAAATTTGTGGATCGACGATTTAATCGTGTATGTATTAAGTAATAAAATACGTATTTAATAAACTGTCGTAATAGTATGTAAACTTAATGTTTCAAAATGTAAAAAAAAAATATTTTAGATACATCAATAACTCTAAGGTAAACAGATTATATATATGCGTAAAGCACAATTTGTATAATCCAGTAATAGTTTATTAAAAAATAAAATTAAAAGATTTTCCCAGTTGCGAGGTTTGACCCACGTTAATCATTACGCCTTGAGATTATCATTCACGCATTCTACTACTGCGCTATCGAAACATTCAGAGATACGGAAGGAGACTACAAATATTATCAATAGTGTAATGCCGGTAGTCTTACTTTTTTTTTTTACTTTTGAAAATTTTTACTTTGACTATTTTATTTTACCAAGTATATTCCAAAGTAGATTTACTATCATAAAGTTTCATTTGGCACGCCAATACGTTTGGTATGTAACCTAATGTTTACGAAAGTGACTATACACGGGTTTACGTTGCTACACGTGCGGGTCTGCCAATTTTGCGTCACATTTCCGTTCTTCGACTTCCATTCCATTTTCACGGAAATTACACCTACCAAATTCCATACACCGAGAGCCAATATGTTTACACATAAAAAAGAATTATAATATCTTATTTTTAATATTGTTTTTCGTGCGTCCTGCTGCGCCGAACGTGATAAAAAAAAATCGCCCGCGCGGTTCCGACGCGAACGGGTGGTTTACGACCAGCGGCGGCAACTGCAAGACGGGTCTCGAACCCGCATCCGTCTAAGCTTTACGATTACGGTTTTTTTTTTCCGGTGATGGAGAAGGAAGTGGGTTTTTTTTTGTGAGGGGGTAAGGGAGGTTGTTGCAGTTATATATATATATATATATATAGGTATATATATATATATATATATATATATATATATATATAATTTATTACGGGACAGCTGCGGCGTGTGGCATCGGTCGTTTCGTGAGCCCGAAAGGAGGGGGGGAAGAGTCGGTCGCACATACGGCGCCTGCGCGGGTTCTGCACGTGTGCGGCTGTCACGTTACTGAATGTCGCACCCGGTGGAGCGGAACGGCGAAGGAAAAAAAAAATCGTATGGGAGGCAAAAAAAAAGTTACCCCGTGTCTCTTCTTCGCATCTCTGCTGCTCCCCCTCCCACCCGTTTTCCAAGACACAACATATTTGAACTAAAAATTGTCTACTAAAAAACTCCTCCTTCAAACCCCTCCATATGCCGACTGTTTTCTACTCTGTCCAACTCTTCTTCCTGAACCATCCTTTTATTTCATGTAGCCAACCTTCTTGCATTATTCATGAATTTTGCATCCCGCATGTGTCTATGCAGGTTTTATCTGGGACCAACTTGACTATTTTCAGTCTAGAATAGTCAGTGAGGGGAGTTAGTCATGGCGCCAATCGCAGCCATGGCTGGCCAATCCCCCTCCTAGCACATGATGCATGTTACCTCTCTTGCATGGCTAAAACCCTGCATGATTAGAGGCATTTAGGCCCCTCCCTAACCTGAACCCCTCCCAAATACACTTAAGTTTTTAGTTAGGTTAGGAAAAAAAGCATACAAAACTCCTCCAGTTTATAGCCATATTTTTCTTCTGCAGCTTCTGAAGAGCAATGTGGCGCATTGGTGAATCCAAACATCGTAATAGGACAATATAGGAAACCCTGGCCAATTAGCATTGGGCGAAGCGCGAAACTTTTAACTGAACTGTTTTCTAGCTATTTGCCACTCCTCACCGCTAGATGCCACTACTGTAACTAGTCTCACGCACTTAATACACACCTATTGTACGAAATAGATAGTTACACTCAACGCCGCCAGGTTCGCTGACATCACTTGTCCAAGCGTATTTCTTACCAGTTTCCCGTGTTGTTGGTTAATACGGGGGACCCGGGCTAGAATCCAGATACAGTCAACCTGAACTCTGTTTTACCACGGTGTCCCGAGGTCGCTCCACAGGGGCGAATGCTGAGGTGCGTCTAGGGAAGCCTACAACTCACGTAGTTTCGGTTCCCTACCACGTTCGTGCAACTTCGGATTTCTCTCAAAAATTGAAATTAAAAAAAATCGAATGTTTAGGTTAGGTTAGGTCGGTCACAACATGCTTAGTTGCATTGGAAACTTCTGATTTAGCGGCTGAAGTGGCGTTAATACCAAAACGCAAAAGTTCGGAAATCTTCGGAAATTCTTGCAGGGAACCGAAACTACGTGAGTTGTAGGCTTCCCGTGCGTCTAGCGTTGGGCCATGGCTTGGGGTTCTCTGACCTCCATGGTGGACTCCGCGATTCTCTAAGCACTCGGGCAAACCGTCAACTGTTCGTTGTGAAGCGTCTCGTTTGGATGCTTCTTTCACAGAGATTCCGTAACTGCCCCCAGAGTCCTCCAGGGCAACAATGAACCAGTAGCTGATCCAGCACTTAAGTTTAACTTAATGTAGGCTTTTGGACATACGCCATTGCTAAGCACATGTATGTCTGTAGAAGAAAACTACTAAAAACACAAATGACAAAAACACAAATTAAGCAAAAAATTGCTGTTGTCAGAATATAAACACCACACAATACTCCACAACAGGAATATGGTCAACAAACAAAGAAAAATGGACTAAGAGAACGAAAAAACCCCCACAAATGATGACAGCACAAAAATACCGAACCCAAAAAATTCAGCACAACAGTTGAAACGAGACAAAAACACAGCAAAACGAAAAGACGAAAACAAACACAATAGTTTTCCAAAAAACAAGAGAACGAAAAAACCCCCACAAATGATGACAGCACAAAAATATTTAACCCAAAAAAATTTAGCACAACAGTCAAAACGAGACAAAGCACGACAAAACGAAAAGACGAAACAAACACAACAGTGATGACTGGATTATTTGAATTTTTTTTGCATACCACCAATTGAATCCGCGAATTATTTTCTGGTCTATAGCCATATCCTATTACTTCCTTGACCTAATTTTCGGAATTAAATTCAACAATCGTCAATTCTAACCGCATGAAATCCAATATTGCGATTACGTAAAAAAAAAAAAAGGTTGCTTGTACTTATGCACGCGCGTTAGAAGTTATACTTAATTGGCGCGATAAAAAAACTTCAATTTTTTATGCAAATAATTATTAGAAATAAAATAATAAAAGGACTGGATAAATATTATAAATACGGTTGGTAACTATAAATTCAATCAAATTAAAAAAAACCTCATTATTCAATATTAATATTAACATTTGTGTAAAATTAATAATTTAATTAAGTATAATAATCGAAATAAGTTTTAATTAATTATAAAAATAAATATGCTGAATGTTTATTCTAATATATTAATATTTATAATATATATTAAATAATAATTCAAACATTTAGAATGCATATAAATTATACACACGGGAACATAATCTCACATACATGTATAAATACACTTGAAAAAAATTAATAAACACATAAATCCTATCACTAATATTCACAATAAATAACTATTTCTAATGTTATCAACCAGTATTCAATATGAATCACTAAAAGTATAAAACTTAAAAGCACATATAAAAATTTGATTTGTATGTATACTTTTTTTTAATCCTGTGAAAATTTCGTTGCATGTTAAGCGCGCATCGTAAAAATTCACTCTCATCGTATTTCATAAATATATATATAAAGAAGTAAATACGTATATAATTTTATGTGATGGTTTAGGAGTTTTCTCAGACCACTTTGCTTCGAAGGATATTCCACGAGAGAGTATTACGTATTAGTAGAGACCCGGAAAATTCGCGGGTTCATTTCGTGATATGTTAAAATTCAAATAATTATACCTTAGTGATGCTTCTGTCATTGGTTCACTGTTAATCTGGAGGACTGAGAGCCAATTAGAGACCCTCACTGATAGAAGTGACGAATCACAGGCCACCCAGTTGAGACGACTCACAAGTCAGCAGCCAATGAACAGTTGGCATTTGCCCGAGTGTGTAGAGGATATTGGAGTCTATCCTGGAGGTCATTGAACCCGCGAATTTTCCGGGTCTCTACACGCATCCCACACTTGGTAACAACGAGAAGAAAAATAAGACGGCCATGCCTCCTTCAACGAAGACCGGCTGGAATTTCAGAGTTGGTTGGTGTGGTATCAGTTTAAGATTTGCGTAGCGTCTCTCTCTCTCTCTTTTTAATTTCAATATATTGCAACCCAGCACAAACATCCGCAATCACAAACCCCCTGAGTAGCTAGTCCCCCCCCCCCCCCACCGGACGAGGGGAGGGGGAAGGCCAATCCTCTTATCCGCGCGGCATCTCCCGGCTGCGTGGCAATGCGTAGGGTGTGGTTGGAGGGGGGGGGGAATCCCCGTGCTTCAGCGCAAACACTCGTCCGCTTCGTTATTATTTATTCCCGCGTCGCATGGCGTCGCCGTGTCTCGTCCGGGCAAGCACTCGCCAGGCCAGCTCATGCCCCCGCGAGTCCCACGTGACGGGCAGAGGGGAGTCGGGATTACTTTTCAAAAACCCGCCAACAATCCCACCCCGAGGGACGTATGTTTTCAACATTGTATTTATTTATATTAAAATGGCGGGTGGTTCACGCGAGGAATTTGACGGAGGTACACACAGAAAAAGAATTTTTTTTTTCTCTCTCTCTCTCTCTCTCTCTCTGTACTTTTACAAAAGATTCCTAATGAAACCAGTCGCAAAAAAAAAAAATTGGTTGTCTGTAAAGTCGGTTTACGGACGATAGTTTAACGTGACAACGTCATAACAAAACATTGATGAAATGATTGCATACTTTTATGAATAAAATTGAATCATTTAAATTTTAATAATAACAGAATATATACTTGAAATTATACTAGTAATCAGATTTTTAAATTGCAAGAATAATTAACCTTTATTGCCGAAATTGTTGTTGTAATAAGCAATGAAAACAACTTTGTACAACGCATGTGATATGAAATTCGGCGTCATAATTTTATATTTTAATTGATGTTCCATTCAAGCATAAGATCAAGCAGTTGTTTGCAGTAGTTACTTACAGACTTATGTCAGTAGTTTAAGAAAAAAACAAATATACGGTTATGCATATATGTACTTGGTGATGTAAAAAAAACGCGTGTAACTCAGTGTTTTGTCTTGGAGCGAAAATAATATTGTTTCTTGACCAGGAAAAAAAATCATTATTTTTACCTCTTTAAATATTTAATAGTTATAAAACTTTAAATGAATCAAAATTATCACATTTTGTTTTGGGCATATGTAAAACATTTCGAAATAGTAGTCTCTTTTACACGTAATTTTGTTTTCGTGGCAGATGTTTGTAGTCTTGCGCTCGTATATGCTCCCACGGTGTTTGTCACTATGTAACTTGAAATTTATAGCTGGATTCGTTTAGAAAAGATGTTGGGTGCAAGTTATATAAAAAAAATCCCACAAAAGAGGGACTATTGGTAAGATAAAAAAACTTATGTAAAAAGATTCAAAATGGCCGTAAGAATAAATTGTTTGAGCAGGTAAAAATATAATGTATTATGGCAAGAGGAAGATTCTCAGCGTTCAATACGAATGCATTAGTAATTTGCATTAGTATGAAGAATAAAGTCACCAGTTACATATTTAAAAAAAAAATTATATTATTTTTTTTGCATCTGACTTGTAGAGTGCTGACCAGTATTGTTGGCTGAAGTTTATACGTATACGAAGACTTTCCACCAACCCACCATCTCCAAAAGAGTATCGAGCAAGGAACTTTCCGTCAACATGGGAGTGACGTCACTGTCTCTTGTTTACTTACTTTGTGGCTCTACTCTTTAACATGCAAGAAAAGTTGGAAGAATTGGGGATAGCTTGATCAAGAAACACTACCAGCTACATGTATTCCTTGGTTCGGTGAGCTTGTGGTCTCTTAATATCCATGCAGTCGTCGGCTTTTGAAGGAAAGGAAACTGTTTTTTTTTGTTTTTTTTTCAGCGGGTAGAGTGATAGAATTACAGAGTAAAGGAAGTGAGTAGGCGACGGAGTTACCGTTTGTGAAGTATGTTACGAATATTGCTCAATTGCACGTTTTTTTTAAAGGTTTACAATTGAAACATCTTTACAGCCGCTTACAGATGGCAGCAAAGCATATGGTTCCGTATACTTTCCTATACTTTTGTAAACTTTCCTATACTTTTGTAAACTTTCCCAACTTTCGTAACTCTAAAAACTCAACTCTGAGGATCGGATCGGATCCGGTGTTATCATTATAAATGAGACAGTTTGTATACACATTTCCAGTGGGGTTTATGTATCTTATGTTAGCTATCAGCCTATCACAATACCCATTAATTAATTCTTAGATTCCATTGAAGACATGCAGAGATACTAGTAAATAAAGGTCTATTTTAAACGCATTAGTATGCGTTTTTGAAATATTAGAGTACAATAAAGATTTCCTATCGCTCTTATCCGTTAAGTTTCAATTCTAACACGCGTGGCACCCATTTTTGTTTATGCGTAACATATTAGCTATCAATATACGGCATTTGGTAGTAGTAATGGAATTGAAGCAGTATGGAAGGGAAATGTGCTGCCATCTGTAGCCATCTGGCGCGAACAAAAGTTCACAAAGCCAAAGGAAAACTCGTCGAAAATCAGGTCCAAAACCAGGCTTTAGTATTATTTAAAGTATTTTTCGCTTTTATCGGAGCCATTTCATTATATAGTTTAAAAATTCTCTGTACAAATGTAATTATTCAATAGTAGATGTAGCTGCCCCGGCAGCGAATTCTAGTGGCGGGTGCGGAAAACTACGTGCGATTCGCGTCAGTAAAATAATGTAGTTGCTTTATTTTAAAGAATCCTTTCGTGTCCGAGTTTCATATCATAAGTGTTTTTTGCAACATGAGAACACATTTTTTTTTACACCCTGGAAGGGTGATCAAGGAAACGTTGAGATGTTTTCGGGACGGTCGGTGGGTGGGAGATGTTTTCAATATGTCCGTGTTTCCGGTCGCGTGACTTCCCCCAAGCCGCTTCGCGCGGATCGCCGCTGAGTCCTGTCTCACGTCACGTGTCCGGGTTGGGAAATGATGGGGGGGGGGGGGGGGGGGGGGGCAGTGTCTGAGGGCGTAGAGTGTGAAAGGGACGAGGAAAAAACATGGCGTGTCTGAGTCCGCGTCATGGCATCGCGCCGAAATGAAAGTCTCATCGCCAGGAGGCAGTCCGCCGCATATCAGGACGGATCAGTTCGGATCCCTTCGATGGAACCGATGAAATCCGTGAGATTAGCGCTTCGTGGTCGCCGCGAAATGATTTCTCCCCCTCCCTCCCCCCGCCATACCCACCAACACACACACACACACACACACACACACACACACACAAACCCCTGCTTTACTTCGCTTGCCGAGTATCAAACAGCGCGTAATGAAAAAAAAAGTCTCTTTTTTTTTTTAATAATAAGAAGAGTGGGTTGCCTACCAGAGATTAGGAAATCGTCCGACGTGAAGCCATTTTTTTTCTTTCGAATTTTCTCATACCAATATGGCGGACGTTTGTTTGAAACTGTATCAGCTGTTCTAGCCTGTTTTAACTAAAGACTGTATTTAAGATTTATTTAATCAAATGCCTTTAACTTCTTTATGTTTTTCTATTGCGAGACTTTGTTTATATGAAAGTTAGATAAAAATACTAGCGGTTAACATGTTATTAATAGAAAAAGTCTGAAATGGACCTTCATAATATTGATATGAGTAGAACTGATCAATTTCGCGTTTTTAACTTAGATAACAAGTACAGCTGATGCATTTGTAAACAAACGGCTGTCATATTGGAACGTGTACATTAATTTCTCCTCCCCTTTAGGCTTCACCCCTTCGTAATATCTGGTTGCTTACACAACAGTATGTGTGTTCTCAACTTATACAGATATGCAGGTGTGGTAACCATATAATTAAGATTAGGTGGGCTTAATTTAGTTTTCGGCGCACATCACCGACATTAGCTAAAGAATGGCCAAGAGACCTATCAAATTAATTTAAATTTTGCAATGGAACATGCGCTTGTTTACATTTATCCAACAAACATATATATTCACTTGTTAAAAATGTAATAACATAAATTTGTAATTTTATGTAACGCATGCTGTAAGCTTATTGTTTGAAATTTTTTCATAGAGTTAAAAACTAAATAAAACAATATAAATTTATTTAATTACTCAAATTTATTATTTCGTAAAGATTTCTATTAGTATCAGTCGGGGTTTAGTTTATTTTTTCAAGTCTTTTGCTTTCATCGGAGCCGTTTCATTATATAACTTAGTTTAATATTTCTCTCTGCAAATGGAATCTAGCGGCGAGAGGAAAGCTGAACACGGACTCAGTGATCTTCAGGATGGAATCCGCTGTCCTCTGCATACCCGAGAAAACGCCACGTGTTGATTGGCTGCTACTTTGCGAGGCGTCTATGATTATGCAAAATAGAGAGTCAAGTATTATCATTACATCTTTTTTTCGCGAGTAGGTAATTTTTAATTGTATTTGAATTCTTAAAACAAAATTGATTGTCACACTAGAATCTCAACGTTTACACACAGAATTTTAAGTACTGATTTTTACTTGGGAAGAGTAAACTGGACCTTTTTATGTTTCGGTTTGAATATAATCTTTTGATAATTTTTTCTTAACAAAATTTATGTATATTTCGATTAAAAAAACAAATCTTAATAAACACGTATAAATAAATATGCACACGTGTAATATGCACGGCTGGACAACGCATATGAAATAGTGTTCGCAGGCTTTCACGGCCATTGTCCGAAGCAGCTCTTGGCTTCCGGGTTGTAGCCGCGTCCTTGGCGAATAATTCACCGACGTTTCGGTCGACATTGCAGTCGCCATCATCAGGGAGCAGTTACCTTCTGAGTAGGTGCGTCTACAACCCGGAAACCAAGCTGCTTCGCATATGAAATAGCTAGAGACCGGAAAAATTTCGCGAATTCATTTCGCGATAGGCTAAAATACAAATAGTTATACATCAGTGCTGCCTCTGCTATTGGCTCGCAACTCACCTGGGTGACTCTGGGCCAATGAGAAACGCCCGACCAAAGCTGAACAGGCTGCTACGTTGGGACGTCTCACAAGACAGCAGCCAATGAGTGGGTGACATTTGACCGAGTGTACGCAGAACTATGGAGTTCATCCTGCAGGTCATTGAACCCGCGAATTTTTCCGGTCCCTAGAAATAGCTCCTCTGGCCTCATATTAATTTTATCATATTTTTTTTCCGTGGGGGAAAAAAAATTGTAAGACTATCAAAGAAAGAAAAAAAATTGAAAATGGCGGTTGGTGACGTGAAGCAGGAAAAAAAGAGGGGGGGGGGGAGGGGCACGGGAGACGTCACGCTGTAAGCCCAGAGGTAATTACAAAGCCGTCCCGCAGATACTTTGAAGTCCACGGGGACTAACGAGTCCATGTGCGTGTGTGCTCGCTGTGTGGAGGGGTGGAGGAGGGGGGGATCTTCTGGTTGAGTGTCCCTCTCTGCTGGCACGCCACTACTCGCGGTCACAGCACGGATCCCGGTGCCACCACTGAGAAGATTATGACTGCTCGCAGACTCGGGTCAGTAGAAATACTAACCAAACACACATGCATTATATATATACCTAATGAACATACGCTAATATTTCTATCTAACTTTCTTCCGGAACAGCTTAAATACAAGTCGTTAGTCAAAACAGGCTAGGACAGCTTGATAACAAATCAAAACAAACGTCCGCCATATTGGTATGAGAATATTCGGGGGGGAAAAAATTGGAGAAAAAAAATGGCTTCACGTCTGGCGGTTAATGCTTCATCTGGATGCTTTCCTAATCTCTGGTAGGCAACCCACTCTTCTTATATTAAAAAAAAGAGACTTTTATTTTTCATTACGACCTTTTTGATACTCGGCAAGCGACATACACACACACACGCACCTACACACACACACACACTTTCACACACACATACACACACATATATATATATACATATATATACATACACATATATATATATATATATATATATATATATATATATATAAGTGAGTCTTCCAGCACTCGCCAGTGATGTGTGTAACGTCTCTTACCTCGGGAACACGGGCACATCCGCGTGTATCCCGTTTAAAATTATACACTTGTACGCGTACGAAACTCGGGACACGAAATTTAAACGTTGAATTCTTTTTAAAAAATAATGCCGATCATAATAAAATTTGCTAACTGTGTCATAATCTACATTTCTGGACGCGAATCACGCGTAGTTTCCGCACCCGCCGCTAGATTCGATTTGCAGAGAGAAATGTTAAACTATGTAATGAAACGGCTCCTCCGATGAAAGCGGAAAAAGACTTGGGGAAAAAAAATAATCACTAAACCTAGGATTTGGACCTGATTTTCGACGAGGAATACTGCCCAACACGTTAAAATTCATCAAACAGTTAATATTATAAAATTTCTCTTTGGTTTTGTGAACTTTGGTTCGCTTCGTCCGCCACAGATGGCAGCACCGTGGTTATTACACATTCACACGAAAGTACTCCTGCCAAATGCCGTATACCGAGAGCTAATATGTAGGGGCAGGCAATTTTCGCGAATAAATCTGAACTCCTACTAGACTGCAACAAGGTATACGCGCACCAGCAGTTTCTTCATTGTGATTGGCGGCCGTCTGTGGGAGAAGTAGTTGCCTTAAATGGCTGAGCCATTCAAGACGCATTTGGTTCCGCAATGAATTACTGTGATTGGTGTTTTAACAATCGTCATGTACCTGAAAGAATCTCACCCAATCACGAAACACAGATGATGCTACAGTGTTTTAACTTTCAGCTAGTCTCGGAATCTTTTCGCGAAATATGCATGCCCCTACTAATATGTTACACATCAAAAGCTTAGCGATGGTTTAGCTAAGAGTCAAAACACTGTATCGTGGTCTGGTGTTTCGTCTTTCAGTGAGTCTCTTTCAGGTACATATCGATTGTTACAACACCAATCACAGTGATTCAGTGCGGAAGCAAACGCGCCCTGAATGTCCAGGTAAAATAAGACAACCTCGTCTCCCGCAGACGGCCGCCAATCACAATGAAGGTGCCGCCGATGCAATGTATACATTGTTGCAGTCTAGTAGGCGTTCAGTTTTTTTTTTTTTTTTTTTTTTTTCGTGAAAACATTCCTGCCCCTAGTGATAGGCTAAAACTCAAATACTGACACTTCCGTGATACTTCTACTATTGGCACACAATTTACCTGGAGAACTCTGATTCGTAGAAACTCTCCGAGCCAAAGAAATGTCGAATCAAGGGCAACCCGGTCCAGATAACTCTTGAGTCAGCAGCCATTGAGTAGGCGGTGTTTTGCTCGGAAAATGTAGAGGACTACGGAGTTCATCCTGGAGTTCAATGAAAACGCGAATTTCCCGAGTCCCTAGCCATTGGCGTGCACAGGACTCCAGTAGTGAGGGCGCCAGATTACTCAACAACCCTATTCTTCTTCTATTCCACCCTCACCACCCTTATTCCTTCTGAGCAAATATAACGCGCATCATACGCAACCAACTACCCAAACAACACTTTCAAACATATGTTTGTAAATCATGATGTTTAGAGAGCGAATATATATATATATATATATATATATATATATATATATATATAGATATATATTCGCGGATTTATTTCTGTTAAGCTAAATTTCAAATAAAATTATACCTATGTGCTACTCCTGACATTGGTTCGCTGCTAATCTGGAGATCTCTGGTGGCCAATTAGTAGGGGCAGGCATTTTTCGCGAAAAGATCTGCACACATATTAGACTGCAACAAGGTATACCCGCACCAGCGGTTTCTTCCTTGTGATTGGCGTCCGTCTGCGAGAGAAGCAGTTGCCTTATTTGGCCGAGCCATTCAAGACGCGTTTGCTTCCGCACTGAGTTACTGTGATTGGTGTTGTTACAATCGACATGTACCGCGAAGAAACTCACCCAATCACGAAACACAGACAATGCTACAGAATTTTAACTTTCAGCTGGTCTCAAAATCTTTTCGCGAAATCTGCATGGCCCTACCAATCAGAGACCCTCGACCGGAGAAGTATCGAATCACGAGTTACCACCTAGTTGAGACGCCTCACAAGTCAGCAGCCAATGAAAAGGTGACGCTTGGTTCGAATGTTCAGAGGATCGTGGAGTCCATTTCTGGTGCCCACCAATGTTCGTTATGGGAGTACGCGGGTGGGTGTTGGTGGGGAGTGGGCACAGACTATACACAAGGAAGGAAAGGAAAGAAGTGCTTGTCGCGAAGAGTGTGGGGAAGGGGTGGAAAGGGGTGCTTGTGCAGCTGGCCGCTGATGAAGTGGGTGAAAGTGTTCTGGAGTTGGGAGTTGTCCGCGGGACCCAGACTCGCCTCGCAAATTAGAAATTCCAGGTACCACCCCCTCCCCTCCCTGCTCCCACCCCTCCCACACCCTCTGGACACAGCTCTCAGCGCGCCGGTCGGCTGAAACTCCCCTCGGGAATGAGGAACACGAAGGCTTAAAAGGCAGGAAATTACCTTTCCGACCAAAAAAAAAAAAATAGTTCTTCCGCTGCTCCCGCCGGACGGCCTCCGAAGTGTGGCTGTGCGATATTCCGTGTTCGATATCGACAATATCGTTGCGATGCGCGGAAGCCACGTCGATACCGCTGACGTGTGTTATTTTTAAATACATCGAAAGTCCATAGCAATAAACCTGCTTGCATCGGTATCGCAAACATCGTCATTGTAAAAACGGCATCGAATATCGACATCGATAAATTTACATCGCAAATATCGAAATTGAAATTTATGATTATGCATATATATACATAGACATATATATATATATATAAAGTACGCAAATTTCGAGAATAGACTCAACGTCCATGTAAGACACTGTTGAAAAAATTGCAACAACCACCACAAAAACAATGATGTCAAAGTTAGGATAGTATCGTGTTATGATATAACACATATTACCATCATAAATACCGCAACATGCGATACATCGCTCCGAAAATGTAACAATATATCGAATATGCGATGTGTGAAAAATAAAGATCATCTTGTGAAAGTTCAGCCACTAAAAAAGTCGGTAAATTTAACTGTGTGCAATGTTAATATAAAATAATGAGTTGGAACGGGACATGCGCCCATAAGTATATCTGTAAGAATACTGTGTTTTTTTTACACTGTCTGCTGAAATTTTATACATCATGATATAAAGAACATCAATACCGAGTTTCAAGTCTGTAGGACAAACATTTGAAAAACGGGAAATTATTATTTTAGTCTCATTGATTGCTAGAGACCTGCCAAATTCGCGGATTCATTCGGTGATAGGCTAGAATTCAAACACATATACCTCTTAGATAATTTTGCTATTGGCTTACTGTTCATCTGAACGAATCTGAACCAGTTATAAACCCTAAACCAAAGAAGGATCGAATCACAGACAAACCAGCTGAGACGACTTACAAGTCGGCAGCCAAAATCTTGCGTTATTTGCCCGAGTGTACATGGGTATGTGCAGTCTATCCTGAAGGCCATCGAAACCGCGAATTTTGCATGTGTCTATTGATTGCACAATCTTGGTGCATCAAGGCTACGCATCAACAAAACCAGAACGCTAATCTTCAACTTCAATTTGTGACGTACGCACCAATTTATAGCGCGTTACAAATTCAAGGCAACGCCATCTATTGACGAAATTCCTAACTAAACTGTTATTAACGCCTTTAGTTCGCTAGCAGCAGAGAGCTTCACTAAGCGGATGGGTCTCGCCAAGTAGAAGGATAGGAATTTGCCAGACCTTTACTATATGGCCATGTGGCGGACACAGAGAAATGACAATGACCCTCGGGGGTGGAATTTCATAATTATCTGTAGTCTATGTCACTCTCCTGCCCATAAAATATCTATATGCAAAAAATCATGTATATCTGTTGCTCCGTTGCTGCGTGAAAGAAGGCCAAACAGACAAACTTACTTTCGCATTTATAATATTAGTAAGGATTATATGCAAACAAAGACTGCTAACACACAACGTATACCTGATACTATTTCTTTGTTGAAAGATTCTTTAAACGGGCCGCTAGTTGGCCAACGCTGGTATGGAAATATGACGTCATCTTAAATCCTAGCGTTGAGGCAGACTTTGAGTTTATTATTATATAATGTTTCCTTTGGACGTTTCATCTGTTTAGGACTAAAAACGTTGTTAATTAACATATGAGAAAATGTTCGTCAACATAAAGATTTCTTCCCCGTGGTTTCGATGATCAAAGAAATCTTTTGAGAATTTCGGAAATACTATTAAGTTACAGACGAAATTCCCGTTACAAGACTATTATATACAAAGTATGTATGTAACTGTCAACGCAATATGTCGAAGGACGAACCCAAAGACTTACGATAAACCAACGAATTATAATCTAATCATTCTTGTCGTATCTCGAGTTGTAACGATAATCGAGGGATGTCCAACTTTAAAAAAAATGCATTTTTTTTTTGTCTTTTGTGATAACTCACAACTTCCCGTCTGTGGCGTTATAAACATTTCTCAGATCATATATTCCGCTCCACTCGTGTAAGGGAACTGCGTCGAAGGGGAAATATTGTCGATTGAATATATTCCCGTAGTCGTAACGTTGTTAATCGAATACCAATACCTCGATACCACGGCCCATTCCTTCCTTTCCCGGCTCTTCCGATTCCAGGGATGAATTATTATTCGTTTATATCCGAAGTACATAACTTGGTCGGATGGAAAATAACCAGGTTAATGTACGCAGCGTGTAGTTGTTCGGATGCTGTATTATACGCGGATACGGGTTTAATATTTATATACGGTTATAAATGAGGTTTTCTGAAAAATCCAGTTAGGCTCTATATTCACCTGTCACCCACCGAGTACAGGCAGTTTGCGTTAAGTTATATTTAAATAATCAAATCCTTCATCTATAGCTGTGCGTGTACAAAATGCTGGCTCCTGCGATAAAAATGTGTTTCATTATTTATTTTACAATTGGTGTCATTCTTGTGGGTTTGGTTGCAAAAATAAAATACACCAAGGTTATGGATGTGGAGTATTGGCTGATTACAATCAAATTTACTTGTTTTGATAATTAACTGGAGTTAAAATTAGCAAAGTTGCTCCTTCATTAAAGAAACGATAAAAAAAATTTAACCTGGCATTTTAACTGATTCGGTTAGTTTGAGTCAATGTCACCGGCGTTTTATTCGTATTCGGCACTAAGCCAAAAAATATATTTTGCATCAACAAGTAAATCGGTTGTTTGGAAAAATTGCTCTTGCAGTTATGAAACACAACACCAAACCTGAGTACACATTTGACTAGTCTTTTTTTTTGGGACATTCGGAAAGACGAACTCAATTTGACGTGCAGGTTGAAGGCTGCGAAACAATGATTGACGATTGGTGATGGCGGTTGGTGTTGTTGCATTCCAAATCCACGGAAGAATGCACGTATAGTGGTGGCCTTGAATCAGACGGGCGGGATGATAAGTGCGACACTCGCTGCTGCTTCTAGCGCGACATCGCCTCTAAGGGCAACTATGAGATATGACAGGTAACAATAACATTGTATGGCGGAGAAATTAAGACAAATGTGCAATGCAAAGGCCCTTTGGGTGCTTTCAATAATCTGTATACCGGCCTTTTAATGTCTAAAAACTATTCTGAAAACACGCGTTTTCACTCTTCTAAATATACAGTTTAAAAATTCAATACGGAAACATACTTCATCTATACATACGTCCTCGGCGTATGCTTGAATCCTTTTCGTAAACAAACCCTGCAGGGATATCTTGAGCAGTTTTCGAATAGGATGGTTTCTCTGAAGCTTTGCACACCTTCAAACATAGAGGTGAGAAGCGTGACTGACAAGTGGGACAGAGGGCAAGATGGGAAAAAGGAATACTTATCAGTGGGACACCGCCAAAGAGGTTGTAAAATCTCCTTGGGCGCGTCGTTTTTTTCCCTAGTGCTTTAACAAAAAATACAAGAGAATAATAACGGTCAGCTCTATACTAACATCGCAGGCGAGAGTATGAAATGTAAACTAGTGCACTGAGTGATAATGCAGTAATCTTTAATAAGTGTTTGGTTCATAATATATTTTAATTATCTGGCGACAAAATAGTTTCATTTCTGGATGAAAATTTTGAGAAATGAGAGTTTATTTCTACCGTAAATTTGTATAGCGATAAAAATAATTTTGTTAAAAAATAGGTTTTACTTTTACCATCATAATGAAGATATCGTTCATTTTAACCCTACAATGCATGGTGATTCAGACAGGAATAAGATTATTTTTAATGCTTCGCTACTCAATCTATTTTACTGTGTGGCCTGTCTCCGCAGTGATGCATTTATGAACCGTACTTCTAACTTTATTTGAGCCTTTGGTGTAGCTGGTATAAAGAAGCAGTTCATTGTTTGCCATTGTTGGATTCGGCTTCAATGAGTGTGGATTCATGTGGTTTGCTATGTTTTCAAGTGAATGTATTTTATTTTATGTATTCAAGGGATGATTATAAAAAATATTTAATCGTAAGCCATTTGGTGTTAATAACTGAAGAGATAAGAAGATACGTTACAACGGAAAAAGAACGAGGGTTTCTGGTTGAGTACTGTACGACATACGAGAACACTTTACATCAGCAATGTATTACGGAAGTACAAGAAATGTGTTACCTTACTTTCTACTTTGTTTGGCACACATCCTGAAGGAACGATCAAAAGGATGTGACAGAAAGGGAAAGGCGAAGAAAGGTGAGAATTATTGTCCTGCCGTTTCGTGAACACAAACGTCATATGGGTGGATTCAACGTGCTGGATAGCCCATTGGGACGTCACCACATAACCACGTGGACCGGAAAGTGGCACAGAAGATTTTTTTTATCATTTTTGGACATTTCCATAGCCAACTAATGGCTGTTGCATTGTAAACTTGGTAAATACTAAATGGCACTATCACAGTTAGAAATTAACTTGCAACCACACTTAGTGCAGCTGAAATAACTTCAACAGTAAAACGAGGAACGTTATCTTCTGAAGTGCAGAGACTGTATGAAGCTAAGAAGTCAAGGGTCCAACAGCACCCATACCAACTCCAGATGTCAGATATGACAAAATTAACCATTTATCTCTTTGGAACAAGACTAGGATAAATTTTATTGGTAAACAGGTTAAAGATATCATAAACACCAACTCATTTATTCTTGTTCTATTTCATCACTAACCACAACTTCATTTTAAAATTTGTTTACTAACTCGCTTTTTTGTCTGTCTCTTTCTATGTTCGGTACAAATGTTGCCATCGATTTTAAACTAACTTCCCGATGAGCTAGAGACTTGAAACTTTGAACATAGCTCAGAACTGGAGGACAATGCAATATTAACTTGCTTTCTTTTCAGTTTGTTTGTCTGTTCATTAAAAAAAATTGTTTGCTTTTGTGTATCAAAGCCCCCGGATCCGTGGCATTAGGCTGCGAGCAGAACAGTACAGTGTGGCGGGATGCATAACGTAGTATTCGCAGGCGGTTTCTATATCGTGCACACAGGGCTTGGAGAAATGTCCGCCACACGGTCATATAGTAAGATCAGAAAACTTCTATCCTTCTCCTTGGCGAGACCCGTACTGTTAGCAAAGCTCACGGTGACTATCAAACTAACGGCGCTGATAACAGTTTAGTCACGGCTTTTCTCGTTACTATATTTATTGCAAGCGCCCTCATTTTTAGTTTTTAACCTTACTAGTATATTCATAGATATTAATATTCACAATTGCACATTTTCATTACAATCTGTATTGGGCTATGAATAAAATCAGATAGGTACTTAATCTGTACTAAAATTAAAGTAATTTTTTTTGTAAAATTTCAAACACATAAGACTAAAATGCATAAAATAATAATTAAATTAAAAATAATATACAAAACAACGTTTTTAAAACGAACTGAAAAGTATAAAATATTTTTTTCTAGTCTCATACAATTCTTTAACCCCACACAGATTTTAAACTCATACAGATTGTCCTAAAAATTTGTGATTGTTGAACTTTTAACACCTATGAATTAACTTGAAAGTTTTAAAAACTAAAAACGTGGGGCGCATGCAATAGTTCACTACCAATTTTATTGCACTACAAAATATATGCGTGGAAAGTTCACTAACAATTTCATTGCACTGCAAATTATGTGAATTATTGTGTGACCTTTTTTTCAACTACAGCTACTCCCTACAATCCTTACTATTATAGATCACATGCGCCCCACTTTTTTCTTAGAAAAATTATTTTTTATTTGATTAGTGTCTTTTATTAAAATGAAAAGACAAGAAAATTCATTTTTTTACAAATTACACTTTCAAAAAACGTAGTTTTTTCTTACGTGTGGACTGATGTTGAGACTGGAGTAGATAAAATTTAGCTACACCTCCGTTTTTATTCAGCTCCGTCACCGGCTCGCCAGAGCAGCCGCTGTTTAGTATTCATCCGCGCCGCGTGCGTGGATCCCAGCGGCGAGACGCCTGCCGAGCGCCGGGTAGGCTTCACGGCACGACGCGTCGATGTTCCGAGTCGAGCAGTCGAGGAGTCGAGGGAATACTTTCGACTCGCTCGAAAAATGTCGCTTTTCAGTCGGCTGCGCTGTTCAGGCACGTAAATATTATTAAAATGCTGGGGAAAAAAAATTGGTTGTCTGTAAAGTCGGTTTACGGACGATAGTTAAACGTGACAACGTCATAACAAAACATTGATGAAATGATTGCATACTTCTATGAATAAAACTGAATCATTATTTATTTTAATAATAAAAGAATAAATACTTGAAATTATACTAGTAATCAGATTTTTAAAATGCAAGAATAATTAACCTTTATTGCCGAAATTGTTGTTGTAATAAGCAATGAAAACCACATTAACTTTTCACTTCACTTTATAAACAGTTGAAGAAACAGTTCACTTGTAGATGACTTGTAAATGATTTTAAAAAGGGGCGTTTAGCTATAAAGTTTAAATATACCTAATTATGAACAAGTTTTCATATAAATAAACTGTAATCAAATATCTATCATCAATTATATGAATCACCATATTTTTTTAGTGAATTGTAACATAACCTATTATTACTGCACTCGCCGACAGCGTAACGGAACACAGCGTAACGGGACATAGCGTAACGGAACAATGTGCTTAACGGGACACTTTTTCGTGCGTGCAGCCGGCGTTCATCGATTTATTAGACGTTGTCACGTCAAAAAATGTTTGTAACTGGACCATAGTTGTTGACGTACTTGGTTATTTACTAAGATCACGTTTGCATGGTGGCCTGCAGCTTAACTACTTTAAGTTTATTAACCATATTTGAAAACATTTACTTGATTAAGAAGAAAGTGATTGCTAGGTTATACGTGAAACTACGTTTTCTTTTTCCGTTTTTCAGAACTGTGGGTATTGAATTACTTGTTTGATGTCATTATACCACGCAATCATTCTTTGCTGCCATTCACTTACACAATACAAATCCGTTTGTATGGGTTATTTACTTGTCACAAGGAAGTGCAGAAGTGTCGATCTGAAGAACTTGGGAAAGTTTTTAAACTTTAAATAAGAAATAGTCCCAATCGGTTCATGTTAAGAAAAAATGAACGCCGGCTGCACGCACGAAAAAGTGTCCCGTAACGCACGTTGTCCCGTTACGCTCATTGTACGCTTGCGCCGCATCTATCTCTCTTCCACTCGACTGGAACAACCATCGATTTGACTTTTTCGAGGCACATTAAACTTGAAACACTCCCATTCGTTTCCTACTTTTCCTATCATCGTCCTATCCTGAACAGAATAACACAGATTGTAAGAAGTTAAATAGCAAACATGTATAAAAGTTATTGTTAAAATAATCTGTTCGTTAAAGAAATAAACATACTTGAATTAATGAGTGCAAATAAAAGTAAATTTATCAATTAAATTGTAGATTTCATTTCACTCCTTTGTATCCATACAAAATAGTGATAATTCAATAGAAATGATTCAATTTTATTCATAAAAGTATGCAATCATTTCATAAATGTTTTGTTATGACGTTGTCGTGTTAAACTATCGTCTGTAAACCGACTTTACAGACAACCAATTTTTTTTTCCATTTCCAAAAGAGATTTGTCTCATGTTAGAGATGTTGTTATTCTAAACTAAGAGTACTCGTAAACCCTTTTTATGGTGTAGTCTGTACATGCGTTTAAGTAGACTATATATCGTCAATTACGAACTTTTTATACCGCTTGTAAAACTTTACGTTCCCATTTTATTACTGTACGGATAAAAAAAAACTTTGACGTTAGAAAGTAGATATTTATTACTGTGGAGTACGTACATTTTAACTTTTTGTATCATCCAAATGCTCGTTTCTTGTTTTCGTTATTTGGCTGTTAAAGTAAAACGGTTGATTAAGTATATTTGTTTTTTTTTTTTTTCCTGTCCTGGAGAACATTTTCCTGTAAATTGCCGGGAAATTTTTCCAACCATACTTTTCCCGGAAAACTAACATCTCGACATAAAAGTAGCAACTGTGGTATTTTTTTTTTTTTTTCCCTACTGTCAGGAACAAAGACAATGACAGGAAGTTGTTTACGAAGACTGTCAACGTACGACAGCGGCGGAAGTATACTGGTCGAGAAGCGAAACTTGGGAGACACGCGCTACATCACGACGCAGACTGTACGCAGGAAACGGAACGCAGCCGCTGAGGGGAGTTGTTCCTCGGACAGCCTAAGTTTCACCCCCATAGATCGACATGCCCGAACAGTTCCGAAGTACGTCGCTCGATCGGGTAACTTCGGTAGTAGAAAAGCGCGGGCTATAGCTACAGCTTTAAAACGTGAACGATATCGTTTTTTGATCTAGCAAGATATAAATTGCAAAATTGTACCAAAAGTGATAAAGATAACACTATTCCGGGATATGTAGACAGTGAAATCAGTTATAACAATTTCTTTGATGCCTTAAAAAGTGCAGGTTACTCGTTCTCAGTTAGAAGTAGTGCAGCACAGGAGCAATTCAAAATATTAGATTTAATTTTCTATAGAAGACGAAGCAAGCAACATTAAAATGTTTATCTTGCTTGCTTCAAATCCTCAACCCTTATATCTGTCAATGAAGGAAATTAATTGAGCTTTCAGCTTGGTGACCTCTAGATCATTACAAAAAAATGAAGGGCTATAAAATGCTAATGATATGACAGAATGTATGGGTGAAGTAACGTAAGAACTCTGAGAAAACCAACTAACCACTGCAATGTTTGCTATGTCCCCCACTATCAAAAGATCCATTAATGACCCTGCTGAGAATCAAACTCAGATCACTTTGGTGACAGAAAAGTGAGCACTTAAACACAGAGACCTAATGTTTGCCTCTAATGACCACATTTATAAGACCACAAACCAAATGCTTATTACCTTTTCCACCATTAATTTAATTACCTTACCTTTACAGATCGTGAGCAGCAGGTAATGACCAGTATATTGAATGAAGTCTTTGAGATTAAGGGCTTCTTATGTGTAGGAATGTTTGCAATTTTTGAAACAGCCCTTTTCAGAATTTTATTATTCTACTACTGTTAAAAGTCTCTTCTCTAGAAATTTGCTTTGTTCTCTGTTACTAATTATTATTAATGTAGGGCATCCTCCATCCATTGCATACCTTTAGTGAACATATTAACATATTATATTTTATTATATTTTTATTCTCCTCACTGGTTCTGTATGTTCAACTACAGCTGATACAGTTGTGTCTTTATATTTTTAATTATTTATTTGTTTATTTATTTCCATAGTTTTCCAGGGCAAACAATGCAAAACTTCAATAGCATTTATCCAAAAATTGGAAGTAAATCATATTTTGAAGGTTTGCTATGTAACAAATCATTAGGTATTTAAAAATTTATTGTAATGTTTAAATTCAAGAAAAGTTTTCTGATGAAAAAGTTTTCTGAGAAAAATAAACATTTATGGAAGCTTACTGTAACACCAAAAATGAAGTATTATGTTACTGATATCATTTGTGTTTGATATAATTAATTATTAGTGTTAAAAGTGCATTTGCAGTGCTAATTTCTGATCCCGTTCACATACAAGCATAAGTGTGATAACTAAAATGAAGTATGACGATTTAAGAGTTAAATGTTATGTTTACTCTCTTTCCCTAACTGTTTGATGAATATTTTAAGTGCAAATGTGCAGTTTGTAGTTCTTATGTTAGATCTAATTCATATTATACAGGCTAATGTGCATTGTTTTATGAAGAATAGTGTTGTAACAAACTGTCATATTAAATTGTTTTGTTCCAAAATAGAGCAATGCTCTTTGGAACATTGCAGAAAATAAAATTTTAATAATTACAAAGTCTAGCACAAATATTAATGTAAATCAGGCCTATGTGATTACAATCTTATGGCATTAAAGGTCTAGTAAGCCTACCTACATTTGTATTTTAAATAATCCAAGTTCATAAACATTTAAAGAAATTGCTGCAAATATTTCAGTTCAATGAACTGATTCAAATAATAAATTACAGGTTGAAAGATAATCTAGTAATGAAGCCAATAGTATTATTAATTAAAATCTTGTGTGTAATCTCAGAAGTCAGAGAAGTTGAACCTTCATGCAAAACCCAGAGCTGGTAGGCAATAATTTTTTTAATTTATAAATCATTTTCGGGATTTTTTTTTTATCAAAGATTGATTAATTTACATTGATTGGTACCAAACATATACAAGAACTTCAGAATACAGATTTTCCTTCATATCGAAATATTGTTCTTTAAAAAAATTATTTTCTTTTATTGATAATACACTTATTGGAATTGGCTCTAGAATATAATAGTGAATAATCTGTACTTGTCTATGATTTTTTTTTATGTAAGTGTATATAGTAGTGTTTTTTTTAATGGTTGTTGGCTAGTGTTATGTATGTACGTGCACTATATGCAAATGGTAGTTCTGATAGTATATGTTCATAATAACTAATATACTGATATCAGACTAGCTCAAAATTGGTCTATATTGTACATATATGAATACTTTATAAGATATGTATTGAAATATTATTTGAGTTAAGGAAAATTGTTACTGTAGAATGTAGATGATTGATCATTGAAAAAAAAATTCCTTCTGACAACCATTAATAATTTTTACTGCTTTTTATTAATCTTCATAAAAATTCACAAGTCACCATGGTTACCATCTTCCAGCCACAAAACAAATATTATCAGTAATTTTAAAATACATCAATAAATATTATCAGTGATTTTAAAATACATCAATAAATATTATCAGTGATTTTAAAATACATCAAATAAACTCTCTCGCTGCATTCATGAAATCATTGCTTATTTACATTGGCCAGCCACAGAGTAGATAAAAAAAAAGCTGTTCTCCACAAGCCTGAAACAAAAAAGAAATCAAAGTTAAATGATTTATATTGTACTAAAGAGAAATGAAACTGATAAATAAATGTATCAAAGAAAAAAGTTATGCATACCAGAATGATAAATTAATTTCAAAACCATTTTAGTTAGAAATTTTATACATTCAATATTTTGGTAAATTCTCATTTATGTACTACAATTAACATTTTTCTTTGTCCTTTCAAACAGTAATTTTTTTCCAAATACTTTTTGACAAAAACTCATTTATGTGAAAAAAAATTATATGAAAAACATAATTCTATTGCTCTTGTGCCCATTATTGCAGAAAAACTAGGTATTTAACAATCCAAGTAACTACACAATTTTAGAAGTATGTTTCTCAGGGCCTCAAGTGATGTAATTGCTTGTTATTAGCTTAAGCAAATCTAGGCTTTGACTCAAGCAAAATGTTTACAAAAAGAATTAATTTCACGTAATGCATGTTACATGAGCAGTTCATTTTTTTTTTTTTTTTTTTTTTTTTTTTTAAGTATCAAACCAAAGTCTTTGGGGAGAGTATTAGTAGGTACCAAAATTTGTAAGATTCTATATATATCCTATATGCTCATATTTTAGTTGTATCAACAAAATGCCTACACGAGAAAAGATGTCAGCATGTTATTTTGCAGCAGTCGATGGCATTACTTCATAGTACAGTTGTGAAATCACTACAAAATGTGTTGGATGTATATTGCAATGATTTACAATTATTATCGTAATCGCATAACTGCAGAGTTCAGAGGGTGTTAGAAAATTAAAATATACCACACATTGTTTTTTTTTTGTTTCTAATAATATTAGTTTATATTCCTACAAAGATGGATTCAGAAATTTCCTAGAGTAACAACTTTTCCACACAAACCAAATTTGATAAATAGTAATTCTTAGTACTATGTACTTCGCCAAATAAATTATTTTTAAAGTCTAGGTAAACTTACCTAAAGAATAATAGCTTACACCATTTTACAGTAGTTATAAAGAAGTTACCTTTCCCTAACCATTTTCATGATTTAACAGCACTTATGTAACTAACCTAACCAAGTATTGCAACTGTGAACTACAGTATAACCCTGTAATTGTTTTCAAGTGAGCATGCGGAAAAAAACATAAGCAGTCGATGAAAATTTAGCCATTCCAGTGTTTTTACATTTTACCAATGGACTCATTAAGAAAATATAATGTTAAAAACCATTGATCAGTACCCTTGATGCTTGAATTTGCTTAACCAATCTAACAATTATACAACTTTGTTGTGCATCAATAAAGTAAATCAATCATCAATACAGTAAACGTCTTCGATTATACTGCGCTAATTCCCAAAGATATTTTTAAAAAATTGAAATAAATTGTTTAACAGTAGTTTAATGTTAAAGCAGGTAAGTATAAACAATACAAAATTTGTAAAATCATGTGAATGGTTGGTTAGCTAAATTTAAAAAAAGGTAATTTTCTTTTGTTGCTGCTTATCCATAAAAAAAATTATAAAATTTTGAAAATACCTTTTCAGACACTAAAAACCTTCCTCTATTAAAACTGTAAACAGCTTTTCTTAATTTATACTGGTTTTCAAGAAATCACATTTTGCACACTAGATAGCTTATGCAGTGAAGCAGCTGTAGCCATTTTTCCCTCTAATTGCATTGCAGATCCTGTGGTTTTCCATATATATAAGAATTTATATATTTTATATTTGAATATTATAACCTGATGAAACGTAAATAATAGTTTTAAAAAAGTTACGAGTCTCTAATGTATATCCAAACCAAAACGCCAACCCTTGACAGGGATTTTTTATAGCAGTATGGAGGCGCAAAGTGCAGATTAGTTACCTGCAATAGCATGTAACCTGACGTTATAAAAGGAATCATTTATTACAAAATGAAAATTTATTTTATATGTCAGGTTATGTGTTGTCTCACGTAAAAAATCAGAATTTTGCACCTATCAACTGCTAAAAAATATCGCTCTCAAGGACTGATGCTTTGGGTTTGGAATGCACAATAAGGAGTCACATTACTTTTTTAAAGTGTTAATTTACGTTACTGCATTGCAATATCCAAATAAAAAATATACAATTTGTGTATGAAAAACAACAGGATCTGCAACTCAATTAAAGAACAACATGGTTACAGGCATAGGCGCCGACTTCTAGTTTTCAGAGGGGGGGCAAGGGGCAAGTCTCATATTGTGGGGCACTTTTAGTGATATGCTATTGCTGTATCTATCTTTCACTGTCGTGTGTGATTGTTGCATGCATAAATTAAATAGGCTTACTTTCCAACCATTTTCGTCATAAGTTGTAATTTTAAGTTACAAATTCGATATAATGACACGTTTTTGAAGTATAAAAACCATATCCATAATAAAATTTGAACATTCTCATTTAGACTTGATAATAATTTACCATAATTTTGAGTCAGTGGGTGTAGAATGGAAAATGCATTAAGAACAAGCTACAATTTATTTACAACATAGCAGGTAACACACAATTACCAACATTCATTCATTAAAGTTCGGATCTCAACAAGTGTTGGCTTGTTAATTTGAAATTATTCCATTACACCAAAAACACATGTAAATAACATAAAAAGTTTGATTTGTAAATACAGTAAGAACAGTCATCACTTACACGAAAATGTGTTTTGCCGAATCGGATTCTTCAAAATGAAAGATGTCGCGATTTCATTCAAATCCAAACAATTGGCAGTACTTGAATGGGCATTCAGAAGGGCTATATGGTTCAATCTCGCCTCTGTCATAGTAGATCTTAAGTAGTTTTTTAATCTACGTAGCATCGAAAATGATCGTTCACTTTCACATGTAGTAATTGGAATAACCATGATGATTCGTACAAGCTTGTGAAGTTCATCAAAATAGTCTTTCATATGCTGCATACCATCAGATTTTAAGATGTCAACCACATCTTTGAAGTTTGCAGGGGATTTTAAATTTTGCCCCTTCAGGACATCATGGAACATATCGCGATGCATTTCTAGCCGTTTGCTGTTGAAGTCGTTTCCATAAAATGCTACAACTTCGTCAGCTGGAAAAGAAGGGGTCAAAAGAAAATGTTCCACAGAGGTCAGCAATTTCCTTGCTTCAACATCAAATCTGGTTTTGAGACCTGATAGTATATTATCCATGACTTCAATGTATATCTGCCTATAATTTTCTTTAGGAGTGAATTCATGAGGTGGAGTAGGACCATCATATCTTGCTGGCAATTTTCTTTTTCTATTTTCTCGTGGAGGCTCTAAATTCAAAGCCTTTGAGTTGTGATCAACTTTTGACCAAAATGCATCAAACTGCTCTCGCAGCTGTTTTACTGTGTCCTCCAAAACACACAGAATGTGGCACGAATCTTTCATATGCAGCATTTTGCCTTGTAATGATTTGTTTGCGGCAGAAAGATGCTGGAAAATTAAACACAACAGTTCAAGCATTACCAGTGTATCTGATTTTTCCAGATATCTGAGAAATCCGGAAGCTTTGGTGGCAGCCTCGCTGGAATCTTGACTAGAAAATTCGTCTAGAAAGGCTATAACATTACTGTAGTTAGACAAAAGAGTCTGAAGAGAACAGTAACGCATAACCCATCTTGTAGGACATAGTGGCCTTAAATTCTTGCTGTGTTCTTCTTGAAACCTTTTAAACCACTCAAGGCGTTTTGGGGAATGCTTAATAAACCCAATAATCTCACGCAGTAAGTTCATTGCATCTCTAGCAGTTGGAACATTCTTGATGCTATCTTGAGTAACTAGATTAAGAGAGTGAGCTTGACAATGGACAAATAAGGCTCGATTTTCTAATTCTCTAATTTTCTTCTGCAGACCTGAATGAACACCTGCTACATTACTGGCTCCATCAAAACACTGACCTCTGAGGTCCGACACTGGTAACTGAAGACGAACTAGAACATCGTTTGTTATGTTGAATAAGGTTTGAGCTGTAGTGTCGGGGGTTTCGTAGAATCCTAAAAAAAGTTCTTGAATTTCAAGATTTGTATCTACTGTTCGTACACAAAATGACACTTGTTCCTTAGTTGTACAGTCAGTTGTTTCATCGACTATCAATGAAAAATGTTGGTTCTCTTTAATCTCGAAAACAAGCTTATTCACCACTGCATGTGACAAAATAGACAATATTTCGTTAACGATGTCGTGAGAAATCCATTTATAACCATCTCTTTGTAACCAAGCATCTAGTTCCATGCTGTCCTCAGCTCTTAATTTCAGTAGTTTCAGGATATTTGATGACTCGTCATTGTGACCCCGAATTGCCAATCCTTGAGTTGCTAGAAACCGCACACTGCCTATAATTTTACCCAAAGCAATTCGGGCCTCATCCATTTCTTTAGCTTTTTTTGTGGACAATTGTTTGAGCACATTAGTACCAGCTTGAGAATGAAAATCTGCCTCCGTGCATTCCCTGTGAAACCGAGACTTCTCATGTTCATTGAATTTCTCAATCGCTTTTTTCCAATTGCAGAATCCTAGTTCCACAAAAGCTGCACTAAAAGTTTTATTCACACACTTATTCTGAGAGTAAATAGTTTTACATATTTTACAAAATACCTTATCCTTATTATTGTCATATTCAAGCCAAGCAAATTTATTTTCCCAGTCTCTAATAAAATGTCGATTACCTTCTTTTTTTGTTCCGAAAGTCTTTTTTCGTTCTTCACCACCTTCACCAGTAACAGGAACTTGTGCTTCTTCCTTCTCCTTTGTTGATGAGGCAGAAGTTGTCTGCTGATTGCTGTCGGTAACAGTCAGATCTGTGTGTTGTACAGTTTTATCACTGGGCAGTTTTTTTATGTACTTCCACATAATGCACCACAGTTAAAGTGAATAAGTCAATTATATTACACACCTTAAAACTTTATAAATTCTAACGTGCACATTGGCATGTTTTCACTCACAATAAAAACATTGAAATACTCGGCATCGGTAAATACAAACCGCAGGGAAGGCAACATTTAAAAACAAAATAAATTGATGTTCCAACTGATAGCAGTCGTGAACGTAAAGGGTTGTAACATTTGAAAGCAAAAGATACCGAAAGCGAAAGTGACACCTGATAGCATGTGAAAGGCGGTAAAACGTCCGAGCACAAATTATGCCGATAAGTGACACCCGATAGCAGCACATCCTGCCAACGCAGTGATCCTGTGGTCGTAATCGGAGCCCATGTGATATGCACCATGTCTATAGCGTGACCACCATGAGTCGTAAAACGTAAACATTGATTGACAATCACCTTACCTTAAAATTATTCTGAAAGTTCTAGTTATGTTACACTTCAAGAATGTAACTAATAATTTTTGTGACCAACGAGGAGGGGCGACGCCCCTCTTATCTGTTCAGTGGGGGGGCAACCGCCCCTCCTGCCCCCCCATAGTCGGCGCCTATGGTTACAGGCCCTTTACTGCACAGGTAATGTAATGTAACCTATAAACAGTGATTTCTCAAAAACCAGTCTGAATTTAGAAAAACTTTTTTCAGAGTAAATACAGGTACATATTTAAAGTTAAAAAAAAAGTAGTTTATTTTGCATACAAAAAGCAGCAACGTGAGATAATAACCTAAAAAAACACTGTAAAATGTATATTGGTTGGTTAGATAATGTTAGTAACATCCAACCGTTCAATTGATTTTACAGAATTTTTAATTGGCGCTATCCTAAGCTAACCAAATGTAAATTCCACTGTACTTAGAATCAGTGTACGTATAATGTTACTAACCTAACAAATTTCACTGTATTTTTAATCCAGCTAACCCAAGGGCAGTATCTCAATATTACAGATTTGTAATAAATAATCCTAACATATCCGCATGTTAAACATGATAAACTACTTGCAGTATCAAACAACCCTCATAGAGAATAATAATTTTAAACATGTCAGGAAGTAAAAAACACTTTAGGAATTTATAATTTTTCCTGCAATACCCCAAATTATATTAAGTGCACTCACCTGAATGTAATTCAGCTCTGGTAACAATTATTTAAAATATTTTTACTTAAATGCGGTTAACTGCTACACACCACCAGAAAACATTTCTTATGATTTTAAACGTTGTGCGCTCATGAACATAAGATGAAATCTCCACACGCTACCTAAAATTTAAAAAAGATAAGCCTAAAGTGTACAAAAATTTATATAAGAAATGATTACTTGCCAAGAATAACACAAGCAATGTTAACTTGTAAACGGACAAAACATATCTCCTAACAAATCAAACAGAAATAGCTCAATTACTTACCTGAAAATCTCATAATTAGTAACAAGGAAATATTTGTGTACATGTGTTTTACTCTTAAAAAAATATAAAATAACATTAGTCAACAATTTTTTGATCAATAATGCAATGTTTGTTTTGAACGTACAAATAAAAAAAACCCGAACATGTACGAACCAGCCCGAAGGGCATGTCGATCTATGGGGGTGAAACTTAGGCTGTCCGTTGTTCCTCCCTCGCCGTGGGACCACGTGATCTCGGCATCGCCGGCTCCCCGCATGGGTGGGTTGGGGAGGGGGGGGGGGGTGGTTTTGGCCGGGGTGGAGGGGGCGAGTGGATCGATCCAGGAAGGAGTCGTCGGGTCCGGAAACCAGACAGTTGAGGACCGTGTTCCGTTACCTGGTTCGCGCGGGGAACCACTCGCAACTTATAACAGTCATAACTTAGAAACCTGGAAAAAAAATCCACGTAACTTAGAACTGACTTAAGTTAGAACGATCATAACTTAGAAACACGTAACTTAGAAACACGCAACGCAAAATCACACAACTTAGAAAAGTCGAAACGTAGAAAGTCATAACTTAGAATTATCACAACTTAGAAACACACAACTTAGAACCGTCATAACTTATAAACACGTAACTTAGAAACGAACAAGCCGAACCACGTAACTTTGAACTATCGTAACTTAGAAACACACAACTTATAACAGGTATAACTCAGAAAATTCTAATTTATGTGTTTCTAAGTTGTGTGTTTCTAAGTTGTGACAGCACCCCGTGACTAGCGGTCCCACCACGTCCCTCGGTGGTCGAGGGTCGGTGTGCTGACTTTTGAGATGATTCGCGGAGGGCATGTGGGCTTCTCGTTGTTTCATAGAGTGGCTGATTTGATCTTCTGTAAAAATTAAAAAGAAAAATCTGAAAAAAAAAAGTTTGAGCTCCTCTAATTATATTTGACGTTTCTGCAAAAATTTCTGCAATTATTTCAAGAATTTTACCGTTAGTTTACCGTTTGAACTGTCAGTTAGGTATGTTAGCTACATTAAAAATACTGTAAATAGGCGTGATCGTTAGGGTAGGTTAGGTTGGCGACATTAAAAATATTTAATGGCGATTTTCGGGACAAAAAATACTAAAAATACTATTTTAGGATTTTTTTTTAATAGCAACTACTCTATAAATTATCGTCTTTTTTTCATGCTTTGTAAGCCGTTCCCCACCAAGTATTGGACTTCAGCTGCTGGTTCATTACGAAAAACATTGAGAAAAAATAAGTTCAAAACATATTTACGACTTATGGTATTGTCGCTGTCGTAAAATGATTTCATTGTATTAATTGTAGTTTCCATTTTTTTCGATGTGACGTTACCTTTAATTGTTTAAAATAAATTACTTAACGACAGTGATAAATTGAGTTTGGGTTATAGAATTGTTTTTTTAATTTTTAATATTTTCTCTGTTAATTCATGATAAATTGTTTTTTTTTTCCAGCTCCAACTTCAAAAATTATATCGGACTCGGGAATACTCAAAGCTATGAAGTAGAATATTTGTTATTTTAACAGTTTTTGAAGTGAAACTTTTTTTTACAGCCGGTCGAGTAATATCGGAATCACAAGGTAACGGAAGTGAGTATGTAACAGAGTTAACGTGTCTAACGTATATAACGAATGTAACCAATATTGCTCGATGACGTGAATTTAAAAAAAAAATTGGTTGTCTGTAAAGTTGGTTTACGGACGATAGTTTAACGTGACAACGTCATAACAAAACATTGATGAAATGACTGCATACTTTTATGAATAAAATAGAATCATTTTTATTGAATTATCACTATTTTGTATGGATACAAAGAAGCAGTGAAATGAAATCTACATTTTAATTGATAAATTTACTTTTATTTGCACACATTAATTCTAATATGTTTATTACTTTAACGAAGAGATTATTTTAACTATAACTTTTATAATTGTTTGCTATTTAACTTCTTCCAATCTGTGTTATTCTGTTAATGATATGATGATGATAGGAAAAGTGGGAAACGAATGGGAGTGTTTCAAGGATGATGTGAAGGAAAATGGCTTACCCAACACCAAGATGCAGTAAAAAAAAAAATTGGTTGTCTGTAAAGTCGGTTTACGGACGATAGTTTAACGTGACAACGTCATAACAAAACATTGATGAAATGATTGATCCAGAAGAAAAGGAAATATCATATTCGGCCTGATACTGAGCCGTAATAGGTTTTTGCAACCAAACCATTTAGGCATTAAAAATATTATATTCTTTGAGGAAGAATTTTTTTTTAATTTTTCAATCTTTTGCATGATAAAATCTACCTCTTCAAACTTTTATGAATAAAATTGAATCATTTTTATTGAATTATCACTATGTTGTATGGATACAAAGGAGTGAAATGAAATGTGCAATTGAATTAATACATTTACTTTTATTTGCATTCATTAATTCAAATATATTTATTACTTTTGAAATGTTGCGTGCGCCATATTTGTTTTTATTTGTACAAAAAACAATTCCGCAACTGCCGAGTTTCGAACCGACAACCTTGAGTTTAAAAGTTAGGTACGCTACCCACACGCCCACGAGGCCATACTAAGGTAATGTAGTTTCAAATGGTATATGTATATATATATATATATATATATATATATATATATATATATATATATATATAAACTTTGTTCACGGTAGGGGTATAATATTAACACGATTTTTTTAACAAATACGCATACCAAATACACCAAACTTATTTATAATGTGTTACAATATTTTTTAAAACATTGTGCAATAGATCCCGGGTGTAATTTGAATTATTATGTGTAGGTAACTGTAAAACACCATTGTTGGTTCAAAACGTATTTGAATTTTCAACATTACTTTTAAATAACCGTACCGATTGTGCTGAAAATCGGTGGACGATCGTTAAATTACATAATATTAAAAATTCAAACGACGAAAATATGATTGAAAAGTCAAATCGATGGTTGTTCCAATCGAGTGGAAGAGAGATGCCACGCATGCGTACAATGAGCAAACAGAACACATCCGTAGTGGGACATCAGTAGTGGGACAATTTTTCGTGCGTGCAGCCGGCGTTCATCGATTTATTAGACGTTGTCACGTCAATAATATATTGGCGCCACGGACTCTGCAGCAATGCTAGGAGGAACGGGTTAGCAAAGAGCAATGAAAATGTTACATTGAAATGCATGAAAACAGAATTACGCCACGGACTCGGTCGCAATGCTAGGAGGTTCAGGTTAGCTAAGAGCAATATAAAATGAGCGTAACGGGACACGGCGAAACGGGACAATGTGCGTAACGTGACACTTTTTCGTGCGAACAGCCGGCGATTGGAACAACCATCGATTTGACTTTTTCGAGGCACATTAAACTTGAAACACTCCCATTCGTTTCCTTATTTTCCTATCATCGTCCTATCAACAGAATAACACAGATTGGATGAAGTTAAATAGCAAACATGTATAAACGTTATAGTTAAAATAATCTCTTCGTTAAAGTAATAAACATATTTGAATTAATGAGTGCAAATAAAAGTAAATTTATCAATTAAATTGTAAATTTCATTTCACTCCTTCTTTGTATCCATACAAACTAGTGATAATTCAATAAAAATGATTAAATTTTATTCATAAAAGTATGCAATAATTTCATCAATGTTTTGTTATGACGTTGTCATGTTAAACTATCGTCCGTAAACCGAATTTACAGACAACCAATTTTTTTAAGTTCCAGTGGGTTTTATGGGGGAAGGGTTGGTTCAGTGTTACATCAAGGACACATTCAAATATATACTTAATTTTAATATTTTACGTTAAAAATACAATTGGATACGTTACACGGAACAATTTCTCCCGCGGACAATGTTCTGTATCGATACCAAAAAATATCTTCAAAATTATTATTATTTTTTTTGTAATTAGCCTATAGATACTCTTTTTAAAATCACAAACAAATTCACCTGCAGACTCTGTTAACTTTTTTTTACGTTAAAATACAATTTGTTTATGTCACACAGGACAATATTCCTCAATGTTTGAAACATATTTTCAAAATTATATATATATATATATATATATATATATATATATATATATATACATACATACATATAGGGTATTCTACAGCTTGGCGTCACAAACAAGCCAAGTCCTTTGTTTACTTTAATATTTTATGTTAATGATACAACTGGATACGCAATGAGCAACTGTTCCCAATCAAAACTTGCTCGCTCGGGTGTTACCGACGCGAGACTCGCGCGACCCGCAAAACTTCCCGCAACTCCATTTGCGTGGTAACCGACGGCGTGACGCGGGGGGCGAATAAGAAAAAAATTTGAATGTTGCCTCGCGCCTTATCTCGGAGGAGCTCGGCCGGGCCGCGCGAGACAATCACTATTATCACGACTTGGCCGTCGATGGCAGCGGCGCGGAGAGACGGTGGAGGGGGTTGAGGGGTAGGGGGGAAGGGTGTTGGTTGTATCAAGTTGCCGTGGCGTGCTTCGGCACGGCCCACAAAACTTGGCAAACTCCCCGCCACCATGATGCAAGTTTGATAACCCGCGCGCCGAAACCCTCCCGTTCTTGTCTGGCTGCGCGCGAGATAGGGTGTTCCGAGACGCCATATTGGTTTCAACCGCCATGTTGTTTAATATTCAAATTTTTTTCCTTCGCTAAAACGTGCTGTATAAATTTAAATGGGATGCCTGAAGTCAGTAGTGACTATGTTCCTACAAATAATTTACATTGAGAAGTCAATCGGGGTTTAGTATTTAATTAATTTATTATAAATTTCAGGAAGGAAAATCTGTTTTTTTGGCTTTGTAAATCTCTAATAGACGCAGTGGTGTATACAGGCATTTTTTTTTCTGGGAGGGGTAGAGGGGATTAAAAGCAAAAAAGGCGTCGCGGCTTTTCACACAGTGGAAATTTCAGGAATCGTAACAGCTCACCTTGAAATGTCCAAAATAACATATTGTCTTCACTGATATTTTGAAAAATTATTTTTCAACTTCTCCACCTTCATGCGCTACTGGATAAACAATTAAAAATTGTGTGAGCCTTCAAACTGTTGAAACCAACATGGCGTCTTCCTGTTCTGTTTCTCCACGTTAAACCTCTCTCGGTGCGCACTGCGCGACGGGAGAGCGTAGTTCAGACACACCTCGGCCGAGGGCGCCAGAGCACAGCCACACGCCCTCTGCGGGCCCGTCGCCAAGATTGTCGGGTAGATTTCAAATGGAAAACTACCTATGGCTAGGGGCAGGGAAAAATTCGCGCATTCAATGACCTACAGGATAGACTCCAGGATCCTCTATGCACTCGGACAAATTACATCTGCTCATTGGCCACTGACTCGTGACAACTATTAACTAGAATACTTTTGATTCGATACCTCTTTCGTTGAGGATTATTCATTGGCTCTGATCCCTCCAGACAGCCTGTGGTCCAGTCACTAAAGCGGCAAAAAGTTAAGCACATTTGGATTCTAGCCTATCGCGAAATGAAACCGCGAATTTTTCCGGTCCCTACCTATGGCAATCGTTAACATGGCGTGACTTTCCCAATTTTTACACCTATTTTATTTTATTTTTTTCCCGTTTCCTTGTCCTTGTACCCCAAAATCATTAACTCGAAAGTTTATGCATATATACATATACTATATTATATACATCACATCATGGTATAAATTTCTGTCATGGCTGGCCAATCGCCGACCAAAGCAGACGATGAAAACTACTGTATCACTCACTATAAAGTAGTGTTCGCAGTTGTACTGTGTTCGGATTCTCACCCGGGAATTTATGCTTGGTGTTGTCCCAGTACCTCCAATTGTTAAAGTTATTTGTAAACCGTTTCCTGATAAGCTTTTCCAGTATTAACTGGTCACATAATAGGCATAATAAAACAAAATAAAGTCAAATTGTTAAATATTCTGTTACTTTTTCAATTGTTAAAAAAAATAATGCTTGAATGAAACATGAGTTAAGATATAAAATTATGCGCCAAGTTATAGTCGGGTAATAATTACGGATTTTCAAGATGGCAACCGTAAAGCACACCAACACACACAAACACACTGTGAAACGGTCAGGGATTAGTTGTACCATTTTAAAATCTTACTTAAATGAGTCATATTAAAAAAATAACTTGCCAAGTTAGCATGGTAAATTTTTTACAGTCTAAATAGTCAAAGCGACCCGATAAAAATATTTTTTTTTTTTCGACGTAAGTTGGCAAATAATTTTTTATTTCTCCACAGAATTATAGCATTTTAATTTTATTTGAATTGTAATCAATAGTAGAATTTCTTCAGGATTGCGCAGCAAAACAAAAAAAATATAATAATGTAATGATACGGAAATTTGTTATGCATGGTTAGTATTTTAAAACTTTTGAAAAAGGAAGCTAAAAACTGTTTTTTTTTTTCATCTAAAAAAAATTAGAACACTAATTAACATTTTCATATCGACTGTTCTCGGCTTGACGTTGAAAAGTGGGATGCAAAACTGTATTTAATATTTTTTTTTTATTTTTATTTTTGTTTATCAATTCGGCTGATGGATTGGAGTAAGTGGTAAAAAGAATAATATAACAATGGCGGTGGTAAACGACACCGGCGCTTCGCTCGCGGCCGCCGGGGAACTATTTGTTTCGCAGATTGCTTCCCGGACGAAGTACCCGCAGCTGGCGAGAGAGAGCGCTGGTGGCGGTGGGTCGCTTGTTCCGGGACGGTGCGGCTAGCCTGGAACAAGAGGCAGTTGTGTTCATTACGTGAGTGGTGCGTGTCGACCCGGTGCAGCGCCGCGAACATGACCGCTTTTGGCTCGCCCTCTCGCCCCTCGCTTACAAAGCTCTTTTATTTAAAAAAAAAAAAAAATGTTTGCGAGTCTTTTAACGCTCGCCAGTGATGAGTAACACACCTAACCTCGGTAACGAGCCGAATTCACGTGTCCTCGTGTTGCAAATACACTCGGGCGTGAAATTTAACGTAGAATTCTTTAACAAATAATGCCGAGAGTGATAAATATATATCAGCGCTTGTTGCATAAAAAGGGGGGGGGGGGTTTAAGTCACAAATGGTTAATTAATAATGAGTTATTATCACAGGCAAGTTTGCGAAATTCAGAGCTTCTGCTGGGTATAGGAGGATAAGTCCAATTCAACTCCAAAACCAAGTTATTCACTAGGGAAATATTGGGACATGTGAAAAAAAAAAAAAAAAAAAAAAACATATTAGCGTAAAGAGGGATATGTCTCAAAAAAGGACTTACCACCCTTTACCCAACAACAAACCTTAAGTTTAGTCTGTGTATATATTATATGTATGCAAATTGTGTTTTCAACTACGCTTCTTGACGCGAGTCAGATGTAGTTTCCCCAACCAACGCTAGAATTCGCTGCTGGAGCAGCTACGTCGACTATCGAATCATTCGATTTGCAGAGCGCGATTAAAAAAAAAAACTTTAAGTCAGTCATGGGGACTGTCGACAGAAGTGAAAACTTAAAATTTAGTTTTTAAATGTGTAATATGAAATCATTTCTACGTCAAATGTACGCAAGAAAATGATTTTGGTATTATATCACTAGCATGTCGGTGACGCGAACCCATAAGTTTTGCCCCTACCAATAATCTTTAAAACTAGAAGAAATGAAGTTTTTTCATTGAAAGAATAAAAATTATTAAATTTAATCTACAAATAATCAACATTATCTCTAATAAATCAATAACCTGACATTTGAAGAAATTCACATCGTAAATAAATAAACAAAAGAAAAAAAACATAACCTCAACTTAACTACCGGTACCTACTAAAAAATATCCAATACTCGCAATATGTACCAAACAATAACGTTAAAATTTCCTTGGAAATAAAGATAAAATTAAAAACTTGTATCTTTAAAGATAGAATAAATTAAGTTCTATCCTTGAAATATAAAAAAATTAACACGTCGCGTGACCATGTCGATGACGACTTACATGAATTTACTCCCCATCCAAACCTTCCTATAGAAGTTTTCACAAAAAAAAAAAAAAGAAACAGGTGAGGTTAGAAACTAAACCGTTACAATTTACACCCGCCAATTTTGTCGAAGGATCCATGTGAGGTTAGAATTTCAACCGTTAAATTTGTGACCATGGTTTTTAAAGAAGGATCCAGACGAGGTTAGAAATTCGTGCGTCCGCTCGAAAGATTATTCGTGAGCGGGAGGGAGATCACATTCGTAAAATGTTCTCCCGCGTGGAGAGACCGAAATCGATACGGACGAGAATGGCGGTGGCAAATTACAGGAGACAGCTGTCAAGCTGCCAGAGTAAATTACGTTATCGTGACGTAGACAAATTGAAAGTAATGAACCGCCACGTAGTGGCAGAAGTGACAAAACCTCCGAAATTTGGCGAGAGACTGAAATGCCTTGTAAACACCAACTTTTCAAATACACACATCCGTATTTATTTATTTATTTATTTATTTAAAAACGAATCTAATTCAGTACAACGCTGGTTCACAGTTTGTTGAGTTTTTACACAGTAAAAAATTAATTTAACATTGAAAATATTTAAGCATACCTTTTTTAAAGATTGGGTACTTAAAAATTAACATTAATAATTAGCTCTGTCATTAAAATATGATTGCGTGTGTGAGTGAAGTGGTTACCTACAATCGCAAACAATTTCTAGGAAACGGAAAATTCGCGAAATCATTTAGTAGCACGATAAAATTCATTTAAAAAGAAAAGTACTTTTCCACTGCTCATTTAATTGTCTCTTAATTCATCTTAAGGACTCGGGGCCAATAAGAAACCCTCAACAAAAGAAGTATCAAATCACAGGCTACCTAGTTGGAATTTCTCTCTAGCCGGCAGCCAATGAACAGCTGACTATTGGCCGAGCGTGCAAGGGTCTGTGGAGTCTAATTTGGAGGTCAATGATCCCGCGAATTTTTCCGGTCACTCACGTTACTCTTTTTCACAAGGGGTCATGTTTTAGGGACAGAACTATAACTAGGGACCAGAAAAATTCGCGGACTCTTTTCGTGGTATAATAAAATAAAAAATAGATATACATATACCTTTGTGCTGCTTCTGCTATTGGTTCACTGTTAATATGGAGGAATCCGAGCCAATTAGAGACCCTCGATCAAAGAAACTTCCCATGAGTCAGCAGCCAATGAGCAGGCCACGTTCGCTCGAGTGTGGGTGCGAGATTTCTCAGGGGGTCGGCGAACGCGCGAATTTTCCCGGTCCCTACCGCGTTTAATAATTAAACTAAAAGGCCGTATAGATAAAGTTCGTGGTTACAAAAAGGTCGGGTGACAGTAATTACTTTACAGGCGTGACTGCAAAACGTAGGCCTACTGATTACACTGATCCACAAAAGTTCATGTAACAGAATGTACAAAACCTTCAACCAGGGACTTTTCAAGAAGCAAAACGTAAACTCAAACTCTTTACTACACTGTGTGCCTGAATTTTGGAAATTTTTTTTTTAAATAAACAAGACTTTTAAAAAAAAAACCTTTTCCTTGATTAGTTTCAAAACTCCAGCTTTTATAAATTTAACGGGACTTCGCTCTGATAAAAAGAAACGACCCAATTATAAATGTTCGTTCTCAAAGAATGAATAACACAGTAGCCTAATGATAAATCAAGCGAATTAAATTGTTCGAAATCTTCTCTCTGACCAGAAAAACCAAACGAGTAATTTTAATGCCTCTAGTTACTCAAGAAAATCCCATAAAACAAGTAAATTTTACCTATTCGCCATTCACAATATTTTAATAAGTATAAAATTTAACTTACAGAAACGTTTATTTTAAATTAATTAATCGATATTATATTCACTTAAGACTGCGTAAACATATGTCTTTTTTTTACCTTAGAATTGTTTTTCATAGATACATTTTTTATATCATAGAGACGTACACGCGCACACATACATTAATAAATGCGTATCATTCATGACGAGTATAAATGCATGTAAGGTGTGATCAAAAAATACGGTGAATGAATTTTCATAGCAGCAACTGCTGACGCTACATATATTTGAAGTAATAAGCTCCATAGCCTGATCCGTTGAAATAGCCAGTGTCAAGTTTGAACAAGTTGCGACCTGTCATTCGACTTCCAGAGCCGGAAGAGTGAGGTCGTGTGTACCGTGTCTGTCATGGATGGAGAGACCTGGATATTCCGCGTATTCGTCTGGCCTCACGGAAGAATTCAAACTCATAGGTAGGGGCATGCATATTTCGCGTAAAGATTCCAAGACTAGTTGAAAGTTAAAACATTGTATGATCGTCAGTGTTTCTTGATTGGTCAGGTTTCTCTCAGGTACATGCCGAGTGTTACAAACGCCAATCACAGTGATTCAGCGCGGAAGCAAACGCGTACTGTATGGCCCAGCGACCAAGTAAGACGACCACTTCTCTCGCAGACGGCCGCCAATCACAAGGGAGAAACCGCTGGCGCATGTACACCTTACTGCAGTCCAATAGGCGTTCAGATATTTTCGCGAAAAATACCTGCCCCTACTCATTGGTAGAGACCCGGAAAATTCGCGGGTTCAATGACCTCCAGAATAGACTCCAATATCCTCTACACACTCGGGCAAATGCCAACTGTTCATTGGCTGCTGACTTGTGAGTCGTCTCGACTGGGTGGCCTGTGATTCGACACTTCTATGAGTGAGGGTCTCTAATTGGCCCATCGGTCCTCCAGATTAACAGTGAACCAATGACAGAAGCAACACTAAGGTATAATTATTTGAATTTTAGCATAACACGAAATAAACCCGCGAATTTTTCTGGTCTCTACTCATTGGTGTGCTCAACCCATATGTACTTTCTCAGTGGTAGACTTTCTAGCGAAAACATTTTTATACCTTCTTAATTGGCACTGCCCGGTTCACTTTATTCTCTCCTGGCGCACGGGCGTAGAGGGGCGTGTCCAAATAACTGCCGTCCAATCATGAACACAGTGCGAGAATCTGAAGGTTTGCATGACTTGCGAATAAATTAATGCGCGAAATTTTCCGTATCTTTAATCGTGGATTTCGAAGAACGCGTTAACATCAAGTTTTGTTTGAGAAACGGAGACCGCTATTGAAGGAAAACAATTCGACGCCGTTTCCCGACATTGAGAGATCACGACGAAACAGCTGAAGGTTCTTCCGAAAAAATCTTCCAGAAATGCTTCCATTATGGAATCAACATCCGATAAATGCACATCGCTAGCAAAGAAGAGTATTTTGGAGATTAGTTAAAAATTTGCTGTAGCTTATTATTTTGTTCGTGATGAAATTATTCACAGTATTTTTTTTATTAAACCTCGAATATGCATTGAATATATATAAAATGTATATATATATATATATTCAATGGTATATGCATGTATTAAGTCGTCAACGGATTATATGAAGTTAGTTTATGATAAAAGAAAAACAATTCAGGGAACTGTGTAGGGAGGGAGTTTATTCTATGCTAAAGCAGTAGAATATCAGCCGTTTTTTTTTTTTTTTTTTTTTAGAATTAAAATGAGTTAATTTGCTTTTTGAAGGCCTCTGCCTTTATATCTAACGGCAACTGCTTAAAAAAAATTGTTTTTAATGGCTTTACTGAAATTGGTGCTTGCAAGAATGTGTTATCACACATACATAGTTAAGTTATTCTTGCCTGCGGCATTTCAAGTGTTAAAAGCGTAATAATTCCTAGTTGTGACGTTATTTCTAGCAAAATAGTTTTTCTCGTAAAAATGTTTGAACGTTGCCTTGATCCTGAAATGAAAATACGAGTTCGCTCTTTCAGTGTGAAAATCACTTAAACAAACGTTGTTTCAAATTTATCAAGCTTAAAAAAACTGTATACTTGTTACGAGTCTGCAATGATGTATTGGCAGAGACCCGAAAAATTCGCGTGTTCAAAGACCTTCAGGATTGACTCCAATATCCTCTGCACACTCGAGCAAATGCAAACTGTTCATTGGCTGCTGAGTGAGTCGTCTCGACTGGGTGGGCCTTGTGATTCGACACTTCTATGAGTGAGGGTCTCTAATTGGCCCTCAGTCCTCCAGATTAACAGTGAACCAATGGCAGTAGCAGCACTTGGGTAAAATTATTTGAATTTTAGCATAACACGAAATGAATCCGCGAATTTTTCAGGTCTCTATGTATTGGTATGTTATTAGGCATAGTTGACTCTTTAACGCTGTGCAAAAAAATTCAGCTTTGGGAAAAAATTTTCAACAGGGTTGTTGTGCCCCTTTTGATGTTTTGTTTCCTGGACAATGTGGGCCGTGAAGAGGGAAGGGATGAAGTCGTTGGTGGTGGAAAAGGGGGGGGGGGGGGGGCTCGCATGTTGGGAAACAAAGCGAGTGGCGCTCCTAGCGAGTGTGTCATCGACAAGGAAGCATCGCCCTTTCCAGCCGGTGGTTGTTGGGGAGGGAGGGGTGAGTGGGGGGCAACACCGCACGACATTCAACCCACCCCCTCCCTCCTTGACGCGCCCGGCGAACCACGGGGCATTGTTCCCAGAAGGCGCCCTCGAGTCGGCAAACACCGCGGGGCAACTTCCGTCGCGACCAGAGGGTGGACACCCACTCCACAAGACCCGCGGCATGCTCGACCTCAGAACAATCACACCCCCTGCGCGCAGCTTCTTCCACAGGCTCCCCGCCGTTGGGAAGCCTAAAGGTGGGTCTACACTGTATAACAAAACAAGTTATAAAATGTTATATTACAAAGTTATACAACATGTTACAAAATGAAAAGAATGAAAATTATATTACAAGTTATACAACAAAGTTATATAACTTGTTATGAAAACGTGAAGAAAAATGTTATATAACACCATGTTTTATAACAAAATAAGTGTTATAAAACAAGTTATATGTTTCCCATGCAGTGTCGGTAAAGATCAAAGGAAGTTAAATAACTTGTTGTATAACATGTTGGCCGTTTGTCCATACTGGTATACATATTTAAAAACATGTAACATGTTATGAAACAAGTTGTATTACTTGTTATATAACTTATTATTTAACTTGTATGTAACATGTTATGAAACAAGTTGTATAACTTGTTGTATAACATGTTACAAATATAACATGTTTTTGTTATATAGTGTAGACCCACCTTAAGATGTACATCAAGTTCTGTCCCTGCCCGAAACACGCCCGAATATTCACCTTCGGCAGCCTCGGGTTTATTCCCATTAATTTATATTTCTCTGTTTATTTTAACGTAGCTATACTAACCTAACTAACCGTCCATAGTGTTTTAAAAGTGTTTTAATGTAGCTAACCTAACCGACCACTTTTAATATTTGAATTCATTTTTTCCTGGCGCAAAAAATAAAACAAATCCCGAGGTTGGCCGAAGGTAAATATTCGGGCGTGTTCGGGCAGGGACATAACTTGATGTACATCTCAGGCTTCTCCCCGCCGTTAGCCTGGACGACTCCTGGTGGCCGGTCGGAGAACCTCAGTCGAAGAAGCGTCGAACCTTTGAATATATATACTGTATAGAAGTCGCGAGTGGATAGGATTTACTCTACGTTTTTCAGAAGCGTATGAAGAGCAGCTTGGGAACTTCACCGCTGCAGGGCGCTGCCGTAACGCCCTGTATCGTCTTAGTTGTTATTTACACGTTAGAGCGCAGCACTGTCGCCCGCTGTCATTCCCCGCAACCCCCCCCCCCCAACCAATCATTCACTGCAGCTCAAGGTCGTTCAACGGGAGGGGGAAGGGGTGTTTAAAGAGTTGGACACTTGTCCGCTAGGGACCACCACAAGTCGATGCCCTACAGATGGTGGCGATTGCGGCGGTGAATTAACCAACTACCTCAAAACCGTATTAGAAATTTTAACTGGGGCTGGCGACTTCTATACAGTGTATATATTCAAAGGTCGAACCACAAGTCACAACCCCCCCCCCCCCCCCCCCTTTTGCAGGCCAGCGGCCAGTGAGCAGGGCAAGTTCGCCAGCTGGGGACCGTCTCGTCTGGGGCTGCACTGTCGCCCCGAGGAGTATCATCCCGCACAACACCTCACTCATGTCTACCATTCGTTGCGAACAAGTCCCACAAAAAAAAAAATCGGTTGTCTGTAAAGTCGATTTACGAACGATAGTTTAACGTGACAACGTCATAACAAAACATTGATGAAGTTATTGCATAATTTTATGAATAAAATTCAATCATTTTTTATTGAATTATCACTATTTTGTAATGATACAAAGAAGGAGTGAAATGAAATCTACAATTGAATTGATAAATTTACTTTTATTTGCACTCATTAATTCTAATATGTTTATTAATTTAACGAAGAGATTAGTTTAACTATAACTTTTATACGTGTTTGCTATTTAAATTTCTTCCAATCTGTGTTATTCTGTTAAGGATAGGACGATGATAGGAAAAGTAGGAAACGAATGGGAGTGTTTCAAGTTTAATGTGCCTCGAAAAAGTCAAATCGATGGTTGTTCCAATCGAGTGGAAGATATATATATATATATATATGAGGCGCAAACGTACAATGAGCGTAACGGGACACAGCGTAACGGGGCAATGTGCGTTACGGGACACTTTTTCGTGCGTGCAGCCGGCGTTCATCGATTTATTAGACGTTGTCACGTCAAAATCACAGTCACCATCAACCTACACCATCTCAGAACTTATCCAACTGTTCATTCACCCTGTAACGACCAGAAACAACAGCCAGGTAACAACCTACACACCCGGAATAGAGAGCGCAGAGCAGGCAGCTCACTGAATTTTTTTTTTTTTCCACCGGGATTCGAACCCACGAACCAGAATCACACCACTTACACGTATTCTCCCACCGTGCTCCTGAAATCGCACCTTCAGCACAGCACCGGTTCGAGTCCTGACTGCAACCCCGCAAAAACCACCCCAACTCACAACACATAAGGGTCACCAAACATCCGTTATCTACATCACCATTAAAACCTGATATCTATTTTCGCAACTAGAGGTAAGTGGGCGGCAATCCGTGGCCTGGAACTCTACGCGGGCCCGCGGTTCGATGCCCGGATCCGGCACTCGGACCTCGAGGGCCTTAACGACAGTTCAGATTATCTTATAGCTTATAGAAAAATGTATTATGGGTTATACATATTACTTAAAACTACTCTGGATATAATCCTTTTTCAAGGTTTGCAAGAATAGTATGTTTTAATTGTAGTACACAAATTATAATAGACAAACACAAGATTATATATATTATATAATATAATACAGTTTATATTATATAATAAATCAGTTCCTTTAATATGACTTATACAAGTTTCCAGGGTATAAGCTTTTCAGTCATCATTTTATTCCTTTTTTTTTTTTAGAGAGATCTGGTTTGTATTGCTTGTTTAATACTCCTTATCCATTTCCTTTCAAATACAAGAATTAAATTCAATTTGACGACAGTACAGTTGCAGCTCGCCCTGCGGCGGTGTTGCCTGATCGAGCAACAAGTCTGAGCCCCCGAGTGGGCAGAGGATCTAGGAGTTCCGCCCCGAAGGGGTCGTTGAACCCGCGAAATGTCCCAGCAGCTATACCGACCATCGATCGCTCAGGAAACAGGTCTGCCGGAGAGGAAGTGGTCATAACGCAGCCTATACCCAAACAACCTGGTCGGGTGCAACAATTGTTGCTGTATTTTCTGGGAGTTTAGAACGTATTTTAGCTGTCATAGTCAACTGTCACTATGACAGACACTGATAATTCTGCGGATATAGACAATGATAAACTAACTACCATAACTGTTGAAAATTTTTTTTGCAAATCAAATGACGAATATTTGTAAAAAGTAATATTTATTATTATTATTTTTTTTCATTTGAGATCTTACCCGCATCCTTACTATTTTATCTCTTGTTCAGTGATTGATCATCTGCAGCTAACAAGCAAGAAGTATCACTTCTGCGCAGGGTCGTAGCCAGGGTGGGGGGGGGGGGGGGGGTTGTAGGGGGGTTAAAGCCCCCCTTAGCACCAAATCTTTAATTAAATTTCTTATTCATCACTCAAACAAATTTCATATTAAAAATTAATAAAAATTTTTATCATTACAATATTTAAATTTAAGTACCGAAAACTGCCAAAATAGCACTATTTTACACCTTAAAATCCAATTTTTCCCGAGGGGAGGACCCCCGGACCCCCCGCTTTAATACGGGGGGGGGGGATGCTTATTAACACCCCCCCATACACAAATCCTGGCTACGCCACTGCTTCTGCGGCGCGCGGGCTGCTGTGAGCCAGAAGTGGAGAGAGAGAGAGAGACCCGAGGAAGTAGTCCGCTCGCAACTCGTAACTGCGGCGGTTGTGACGTCTCTGCTGTAGCTCGTGGAGGGTGGGGGAAGTGTCGGGGGAACCAGTGGAGGGGGTGGGTGCTAAGGGAGGGCGGGTGGTGGGGAGAGGCCACGTGACTCGAGCGCCTCGCAGCAATTTGCCGTCCCCAGACGGAGTCCTCGGAGACGCGGCTCGGATTGCGCGCGGCTGTGACGTAACCCGGAGCACGCCCTGTCTCAAGGGTCCCCTCCTACACCCGGGCACACGTAACGGTGGGCAGAGCTTCAGGGAACAAACAACGCGATTTTCAAAACCACTCAAAGATTTCCGAGTGGGGTCTGTTTCGCTGAGGGCCGAAAAAGTAACTTCTGATTTCGGATTAAGTTTTTAAACTTTAATTTTAGAAGAGTTTATTAAAATCGCTGAAACGCATGTTATCAGAGTAATTTTTAGGCGTGAAACAACCGGTATACAGATTCTTGAAAGCACTTAAGGGACATGCATTACACCTTTATCTTCATTTCTCCGCCATATATCTAATGTTATGGTCACCCCTCAAATTTCGCAGTTATCCTGTGATGACGAGAAGACTGCGCGCCAGTCCAGAGGAGACACTGCGCTAGAAGCACCAGCGAGCGTCGCGCTTATCATCCCGCCTCACTGACACTCATACACCCCTGACGAGGCGGGCCCCTTAAGGAAGTAGTATCCTTTATTCATTTTCTTCCGATATTTCCGGTTTTTGCTCACTATCTTAAGTTGATTCATAATATAAACAACTTTTAATCGTTTATAAAAAAGCTTTTTTTTACTAAACAAATCCTTATTTAATGCTTTTTTATGAACTTAAAGGAACTTTTTTTATGGCACTCCTAGCATGAAAACATTTGATATACAGTATTGTAGCAAGCTTTCATATGTAGCTTTCGACTTAAAAGTATTTTTTTGTTGGTAAATCTTTCATAAAACAATAACAATCCCGAAAAAAAACTATGTTTCTGTGGTTTTGGGAAAACCTCATTTTAATTTATTTATGAATGACATACAAAAAAATTTAGTTTTAAGATAAAGGCTGCATAGAAACGGTTAATCCAAAACAAAAAGATTCTTTAAAGTTTATAAAAAAATTAAATAAAGACTTGTTTAGTAGAGAGAAAAAAAAATTAAACAATTAACATTCTCGAACATTCAGAAATCGAAAAAGAGAAAAAAAATAGGGGCTTAAAAAATTGGTTGTCTGTAAAGTCGGTTTACGAACGATAGATAGTTTAACGTGACAATGTCATAACAAAACATTGATGAAATGATTGCATACTTTTATGAATAAAATTGAATCATTTTTATTTTAATAATAAAAGAATAAATACTTGAAATTATATTTGTAATCAGATTTTTTAAATGCAAGAATAATTAACCTTTATTGCCGAAATTGTTGTTGTAATAATCTATGAAAACCACATTAACTTTTCACTTCACTTTATAAACAGTCGACGAAACAGTTTACGTGTAGATGTAAGTTGTGTGCTGCCGCTGTCTTTCTTCTCCTCGGACGCATAGGCCAATCGAGTGGAAGAGAGATAGATGCGGCGCAAGCGTACAATGAGCGTAACGGGACACAGCGTAACGGAACAATGTGCGTAACGGGACACTTTTTCGTGCGTGCAGCCGGCGTTCATCGATTTATTAGACGTTGTCACGTCAAAAGATCTCTTAGTTGAAAACATTGCGAGGCAGAATGGGGTACTTCCCCGTTCCGCTCTACCCTTTCCTCCCCAGGGACACGATTCTGGTTAGTGAGGTTACGTAACTCGAGAAAAACGCGTAGACAAATTTACACGAAACTAAATACAATTAGACGTACTTCAAGCTTGCTTTAACTACGGCTGTAATGTAAAAAAAAACTTATACCTTGGTTGCCAACTCATCAGAAGTTACAGTACAGGAACAAAAAAAATCACACAACGAAAATTTCACGTACCGACACTCGAGGAAAGTAGACTGTCATGGCTGACATATTTGAGCAGCGGCAGGTCGGAGTAGTTCTACTTACTGCCGTTCCCTGGCGCCACCGCCTTCACACGGAAAAAAAACGTCGAACTTCATTCCACCCCGATACCCCTTTGTGCTCCGTATTCCCTTATATGAAATACGTTTTCTCGAGACAATGTAAGTATTCTTACAATAATTATACTCGAATGAAGCATCAATTAAAATAAATTTAAATGTTAAATTATGTCTCCTGGCCGTTTTTATAATTGTTTGTGGGGTTAATTGGATTTTATTTTAATTTGTTGTGCTTATTTATGTGCGCAGTTAACACTGGAAAGATATTCAGGGAATGGCTTACATATAACTTTAACGATTTGAGATACTGGTACAACACACTCAGCATTGCTGTGAACGCTATTTTGTAGGGATACAGCTTTTTTTTTCATTTGAATGTACATTTTTAAAAATATCTGCAATTTTACATGAATATTACTTTAAAAATTATAGTGTATATGATGTCAGTTGTAATTTTTTTATGATGTCGACTTTGATGACTGGTGGAAGTCGGTTGGCTGACATGGCCTGTAGGTATTGACGGTGTATTACAGCGTTAAGTGAAACTAAAAAAAAACGTTCGGCGGTAGATATCTCTCCCTTTGCAGCGCTGGTCGCATTATCGCTCTGTACGGAACTCCCTTATACATCATTTATCAGCGCACGCTTCTTCCGCTCACGGCTTCATCGCTCCTCATCGACCCATCGACCCATCGACTGGAGGCTCCGGAACGTGATTTACGGCGGGGAGGCCGTTTAATCCGAGTCGACTTCAGAATCGATCGCCGTAAATCTCGCGTGCGCTCGCGTCTGCGCTTGTTCGCCGCATATCGATCCCTCGCGATGCGGCTCGACGGTTGGGTTCTTTGACCTCCTCCGCGCGCGCACGGCTTAACGCAGGTGCGCGCTGTTTGCTTTTGGGATTCCGCTCCTGAGATAAGCCCCTTTCCGCGGAACGCCGTATAAACAGGGCGAAAAGAAACAGTCCCCTCAAAGAATCTTCAAATAGAATATTCTGTGATTCGGCATTGGTGGATAAATTATAAAATATAGATGTTAAAATGTTTAAAATCTGTGTGTTTACTTATGTACGCGAGTTATAAATAATACTTACTTGGCGTTATAAAAAACTAACTTTAATTTCGAATGGAAATACTTAATAGACATAAAATAACAAAAGAACTGGAGTGATATTATAAATACGGTTGGTAAAAGTATAAATTTGATCAAATTAAATTTTTCAAAATGAATACTCACTTTTCAATAATATTATAAACAAGTTTGATAAAATGAATAGTTTAATTTTGTGAAATAATCGAGATGAATTAAAATTAATAGTGAAAATCATGATTATTCTAATTTATTAATTTTAATTATTTATTTAATGATAATGTAATTTATTTATAGTGCATATTGTCGTATGAAGATATTCGATATTATTTTAACAGGCTGGTTCTGTTCACGCCGGTTCATGGCATTCGAAAGCTGGGTGTCGTTGTCACGGTGAACGCTGTCACTTTCTGCTCGGTGATCTCGCCGAGTAGTTTCGAACTTCCTCTTCTCTCTCACGCGACTTGCGAACTGCGCGAATGCCACGGAACGGAGTTAAACCCGAACGACCGCGCGCCGTTTCCTGGCGAACAGGCCGTCGCGATCTCTTATGCTGATGCAGTCGGATGTTTGGTTCGTGTCCCTGGCAAAGACCTCGGTACCGTCCGACCTGGTCGCACACGTGTCCGAGTCAACAGAAACCTGCAAAACGTGGCAAATGGCTAGAGACCGGAAAAATTCGCGGTTTCATTCGGCGATAGACTAGAAGTCAAATACATATACCTTTTTAGATGATTTTGCTATTAGCTTACTGTTCATCTGTACGAATCTCAACCAATTATAAACCCTCAACCAAAGAAGGATCGAATCACAGACAAACCAGCTGAGACGACTCACAAGTCAGCAGCCAATGAACTGGCGTTAATTTGCCCAAGTGTACAGGGGAATGTGCAGTCTATCCTGAAGGCTATTGAAACCGCGAATTTTTCCGGTCCCTACAAATGACAGTTGGTCATGAAACTAGACTCACTCGAGACTAACACCGGGTAACTGTACACCAACAACATAAGGGCGAGAGTGAAAAATAACATAGCGTCAAGAGTTGTGGCTACAAAAAAAAATTATGGATAAATTATTATTGAATCATATATTATCAAACATCGTTAACTTCTTTTGAAGAAATGTGAGGTTTGTTTTTCCAACTGAAAATGTGTATAAGGATTAAAAAAATAATTCTAAGAGAAAAGAAAGTTATTTTCGTTGCCATAATGTCAGTACCATGTATGTAATAAACAGATACGTTGTTCATAGCATTAAGCTATTAGTATATGAAGTGGGTTTCTGTTTTGTGCTTGAAGTCAACTGTTAAGCTATTGGATAATAAAACATGTTGTTGTTTAGAAGCAAATATACTAGAAATCTTGTGTAATATCTCGAAAATAAATCGCTAGGATGACCGAAGAAAATGCAATAATGTTTTAAATATTGGTAAACGAACATGATACCAAAACATCTACAAGGTATTAGCGTTTAACTTCATTATAACTAAAAGTTGTGCAGATAGGAAAAAAGAGGGTATGGGTGGGCATGTTCTCATGTTGGCTTCATGTATTAACAAGGCTAAGATAGCACACACCAACTCCCTTACTTCTTACTTCCGTGGTACATACTGGGTATGCCACCATATATCGGATTGACAAAGCCCGTTTTTTCACACAACAATTTTGGAGCTGTCCGGTATTAGTATCTACACAGTGTACTTGATAAAACATTTTCAACAAGCCAAACATTTTGTAGTGAAAAAAAAAAGAACCAGTGAATATTCCTCCCACGGAGACGATCCTGCTTCGATTCCCGACAGGGGCATAAGCAAAGTTTATGCAAGCTTAAAACGTGGCGGACGTTTCTGTAAACCAGTATATTTTTTTTCGGGATATGCCCGTTTACTCCTCCCTTTCTTTCCGCCAATGCTTCATCATCTCACCTCTCGTCGCCTCTATCATCACCACCATTAACATCATCATCATCTAAATTAACGGTACTTAGTTTACGTGTTGCGTTATTTTTGATACTTTACTGGGACTTTTCGCGTGATAATCTCGTGCAGTGTTCCACAAAGCATTCATTTTTTTCTTCATTTGAAACATTTTCAAGTATCACTGCAGTGTAAATAATTTTTAAAAAGTGAAGGGTTGGTAAACTTTCTTGATTCTAAGAGCATGATAAATAATAAATAATACGCATGTAAATAAATGATTCAAGAAAAATTCTTGCCATAGTATGACGGAGGAGAGCCATTAATTTAGGATTTTTTAACTGTTTGTGTTATAGTTTTAACTGTAAAAGTTGATACTGAGGCATATGAAATTAACGTCCATTGTAAAACATGTTATGAATTCAAACATGAATAAATTACTGCGAATGCTTTTAACTCAAATATTTTTCAAGCAAACAGGAAACTTGTATGCACACCGCGGGAATTTTATTAGGCGCACTCCTAGTTTATGCCTGTGTTATTTTTATCCCCCTGTTAAACGCTATGTTTTTATCTAAATAGCTATTCATTTCCTGACTGCCTAAAGCAAATTTCGTGGTATTTCAACGTATAGTACAATTACTTTATTTTTCATTCGTGTGCTTGAAGAATTAAACGTTAACTTCCAATTACATCCTATATAATGAAAATCCAGATTTCCTGTTCACCTCATTTTCAATTAGAGTCAAAAGCAAGTGTAAAAAGCGTGGTAATGAATTGAATTAGGATTTTTTTTTTTGCGTGCCTGGATGCCCGCTGTGAATTGAAACGTCGATGATCCCAATTTGCTGTCGTTGGTTAAAATCGTCTACCCTTGTAATTCCCGCGCTCTGGTTTGCAGAAACGCGCTGGAGGTTTTATTCGATCACCTGATTATCAATCAAATGCCCCTAGCATGCCACGTGCGGTTACCCCTCCCCTAACCCCCTGCAGGTCTGGGATACACGCAACGCGCCGTGCAGACCGCTGCGCCGGGTTGCATATCCCGTGACTGCAGGGGCATGAAGCAGGCTGTCAACACTAGGACACTACAGATAACGTGTTAAAAGTGGCCTTTTTTTTTTTTTGACGCGCGCGAGAGTGTACACCGAGAGTAATTTTAAGCTTCTGTTCTTTAATGTGCATAGCCTCCAATCAAGGCCGTAGCTAGGCTTATGTAAAAGAGGGTGTACACCATAACCATTATATCTTTTTTGTGAGTAAGTTTTATTATGTATTTGAATTTTTAATTGATAATTGATTGTCACTAAGATCTAAAGGAACAGTTGAATTTTAGAACGCCAGCTTTTACACATAGAATTTAAAGTACCGGTAATGATTTTGCTTGAGAAAAGAAAACTGAAATATTTTATATTTTGTTTTTGTTTTAATTTTTAATGCTTTTTTCTTAAGAAAATTGTTTAACTATTTTGTTAAAACAAATCCAAATACTTATATTTTAATGTTATAAAAAATGAAACATGTCAAGTTTGCATGAAAGACATGCCTACAGTAGGTTAACACGTGTGCAAACCAGCATTAAATATAGATTGCTTGGAAACACAATTCCCACAGCTTCTGTGCGTGAGGTATGTTGGCCTGTAATGAGGAGATACATTATTGTAGCCTACTAAGTCTTGCAAATAAAAATTTCAGTAATAATCTTACAATCGAATGTTTGATTGGGAAATTTTAAAAAATAATAATAATTTATTTACAAAGTGATGAAACTAATAAATAAACCTACAAATGAAGAATAAAGCAATACGATAGTTTTCAAGTCCAGAGAAAACCAGGATTATGTTTTCGCACTATACTTGGCTGAGACGAATAAACAATATTGCATCAAAAATTTCAGCAATGATCTTAAAAGTTAAATGTTTGATTGAGAAAGTTTGAAAACAAATTGTTTAAAAAGTTATTGAAACTAATAAATAAACCTACAGATGAAGGATGAAGCGACACTGTTGATGAAGTCCAGAGAAAACAGGTATTATGTTCTCGCACGGTACTCGGCTGAGACGAATAAACGATATCGCGGCGTGCCGGTTGTTTCACCCGCGGGAGGTTAGGTTAGTTCCAAGAGTGTATGTACCAGGTAAGCGGTGGTCCGGAGGCAGAGCGAGCAGATGTAATAAATTGGAGGTGTTCAATAGGAAAGCTTTTAGCCGTCCCGGAGGAGCCCGCGCGATGCGGTGTCTCGGACCGGGGCTCTCCGGGTAATTGGACCATCAATCCCCCCCCGCACAGGCCTCCCAGGGGGGCCCGCGGGGGCGCGCCGTCTAGGTGCGTGGCCCGGCGCACCTGCGGGACCGGCGAGAGACGCTACATTTCTGTGGTACAACACATGCTAAAATAATTTCCTGGGACGAGCGACGCGCGATAATTGGTACATTTCTTTGGTACAACATATACAAAAATAATTTCTTGGGACGAGCGATAGTTGGTAAATTTCTGTGGTACACCACATCCAAAAATAATTTCCTGGGACGAGCGATAATTGGTACATTTCTGTGATGCACTACACACAAAAATAATTTCCTGGGACAAGCGATAATTGGTACATTTCTGTGGTACAACATATACAAAAAATAATTTCCTGGGACGAGCGACGCGCGATAGTTGGTACATTTCTGGGGTGCACCACACACAAAAATAATTTCCTGGGACTAGCGACGGGCAATAGTTGGTTCATTTCTGGGGTACACCATTCACAAAAATAATTTCCTGGGACGAGCGACGCGCGATAATTGGTGCAGATCTGTGGTGCAACACACAAAAATAATTTCCTGGGACTAGCGACGGGCAATAGTTGGTTCATTTCTGGGGTACACCATACACAAAAATAATTTCCTGGGACGAGCGACGAGCGATAATTGGTACATTTCTGTGGTACACCACAAAAAAAAATAATTTCCTGGGACTAGCGACGCGCGATAGTTGGTAAATTTCTGGGGTACACCACACATAAAAATAATTTTTGGGACGAGCGACGCGTGATAGTTGGTACATTTCTGTGGTACACCACACATAAAAATAATTTCCTGGGACGAGAGATAATTGGTACTTTTCTGTGGTACACCATACACAAAAATAATTTCCTGTGACGAGCGACGCGCGATAATTGGTACATTTCTGGAGTACACCTTATGCAAAAATAATTTCCTGGGACTAGCGATGCTTACGACACGCATCAATTGTTGTATTTGTATGGTACGCTTTTACAAAAAAAAATGTGAGCAAGTCTTTCAGTCTTCGCCAGTGATGTGTAAACCCTAACCTCGTTAACAAACAAATTCACGTGTTCTCATTTTGCAAATACACTTATAATACGAAACTCGCCCTCGAAATTTAACGTACAAATTTGTAAAAAAATATAATGCCTATATTGATAAACGTATACGTAAATCAAGTTATCAACGACATTTATAGACGCGAATCACATGTAAAATTCGCTGGCGGAGCAGCTTCGTTGGCTATTGGATCATTCAGTTTGCGCAGCGAATTCTTAAACTCATACAACATAACATTGCGGAACGTTCTTGAAATAAAATGGCAAAAATACTTTGAGATATTAATTTTTTGAATTTTTAAATCTTTGGAGAAAAATGTTTCTTCAAAAATTAAATTTTTTGAAATTTTTTTCTTTTTGAACTTTTTTTTTTATCCTAAGATCGGAAATGTTTGAGTCAATTTTTGTCAATTTGAGTGAATGTTATTTTTAACAAACTTTGAAGGTCAAGGACAATGGTCAAGTTCATCCAATATGGCCTCTGTGACGTCACTATACAAGATGGCGGCCATCGGATCTGGCTGCACACTCCTACTCCTGCAGCAGTACCGGCTATTATATACAACAGTGGCAAAATTGATTGTCTGTAAAGTCGGTTTACGGACGATAGTTTAACGTGACATCGATGAAATGATTGCATACTTTATGAATAAAATTGAATCATTTTTATTTTAATAATAAAAGAATAAATACATTAAATTATACTAGTAATCAGATTTTTAAAATGCAAGAATAATTAACCTTTATTGCCGAAATTGTTGTTGTAATAAGCAATGAAAACCACATTAATTTTTTACTTCACTTTATAAACAGTCGAGTGGAAGAGAGATAGATGCGTCGCAAGCGTACAATGAGCGCAACGGGACACAGCGCAACGGAACAATGTGCGTAACGGGACACTTTTTTCCTGCGTGCAGCCGGCGTTCAACGATTTATTAGACGTCGCGTCAAAAAGGATATACGTAACACTTTCGAGCTCTTTAGATTTGATGCAAGTTCACACGAAGCAGACTGTACAGGTGCATCGGATGTGTTTTCATTTTGGCGGCGGGCGCTCAAGGTGTTTATGGCAGGTCCTTTCGGCGCCGTAATTAAGCCCCTAAATCCCCCCCCCCTCCTCTTCAGGGCAAACACCCCCCCCCCTCCCCCTCGTCAAGAGCCCGCGCATTAACGTCGCCGGGTTGACGCGAGCGACGGCTAACTGCCCGCCCGTGACGTCACGTCCGTTCGAAGGGAACGCGATCACGTCCTCGCCCTGGCGCATGCGCGCATTTAAAACTTTCCTACATCGCCGTACGTATTTTTATTCTTCTACATAAATTGCTATGGGTTCCGTCCGAGTCAAACAAATCATTATTTTATTTGTTATTTACGTGTCGCTTCATAAATGTCTCGCACGACAAGTTGAATTTTTTTTTTAGTTTTTTTTTATTTTCTTTACCGTCGTTACTTTTAGTGTAGTTAATTTTTTTTTAACTCGATGCCTCCATTCAATTTTTTTTTCTGCCACAAAATTTTTTTCAACGGATATCGAATTATTGTAATACAATGGGTTTGAAAATGTCCGGCAAGTGATGATAATTGCCAAGACGTGCGCGCCTTTATACACCCGTGGTCTTACACTAAGGGCCGATATTATGACCTCCTGCTAAATCTTCAGGTTAGCTAGCCTTCAGGTTAGGCTAGCCTCCGGTTAACGAACGAGGGGTGTATTATGACCCATACTTAGCCTGCGGTTGGCTAACCGGAATCTGACGAAGCGTGTGGTGTAATAATGGGTGTGTTGGTAATGAAATAAACCAGAATTTGGTAACTTTTGTTGCGAGACAGTTTTTTTTTCTGGTAGAATGTTAGTCAGCCGTTTGTTTGTATTGTGAATCGTAATGTTAACAGCTGCAGTAAAGAAATATGCCGCGAACTTATCTTGCAACAGATATAATTAAATTAACCAAAAACTACTTCGACGTCAACCTTGCTTTGTATTAAACCATAAAATTACAATTTAAGATTCATAACTGTGTGTTTTTAACTTTACTCTTGTATTGAAACTCATGATTTTGTTAGGTTATATATTAAGCCAAAACTAACGAAGTAATTCTATACAAACAAATAAATACGGATGACATTTTTGCTAGAGAACACTTATTTCTTTCATAATCAAATAATATAGACCCTGTTTCGGGAAAATACTTGTCGATTTTCATTTCACTGGTGTAGGTTTCATTTTTGTACTGATATTTCGTATCACGTATCCAAATTAATCCGATCCTGATGGAATTAGTTTGTGGTATAGGATGCTTGCTGTTTTAATTTAGTAGGTCAAGAGATCCTAGACATTTTCACTGGGGAAATAATTATGATTGTAAAATGTATACGAAAGAAATACATTTTTACAAGACCTGACATAATTTGTTTGTATTGTGATATGTTAGGTATTTTGAGTTATGTACAGGATTTTTCAACATGCTAAATTAAAACAGCAAGTCTAATGTAAAACAAGACCAACATTTATAAAGGGTCATGCCGATAGGATCAAGGGATAAACTTGGTACGGGAAACAGAATAATTCCAGTGCTGTTTTCGTTTTGCACTTGCGTGGCAGGTACCTACCTAAAGGTTTGTAAGATAGGGAAGGGATAATTGGGTAACATTTATTTTCACATTCAATTGTATTCATTGAATTATAATCACGTCTGAAGTCGTATGAAGTTCATTTCATTCCCGGCATATGTCCACTGTATTACGAATAAAAATTCACAGATACAACTTCCACGAAAACACGCATTTTATAGGTAATAATAACCCTCGTTTTGCAATTTTAAAATTCACTTATTTACACATATTCTTAAGCAGGAACATTTAAGTTTATATACATTGCATACGTTTATGTACTTCGTGATCAATCAAAGTCAAATAATAATACACGACTCGACGAGAATAGAAAAGCGTGACTACACTTTCATGTCATGTAATTTTTAATAAAACTTTGACGAATACGGCGAAGCATTTTATATTTAGTAATAAATTATTCTATCGCATCCTGCAAATATTCAATAGAATTCCTCAAATAGTCATCATCACTATCAGCAACTAACCTCGCCTGATACATCGCCATTTTATTTTCTGTTGCTTAGCCTCAGGTTAAAGCAGCTAGCGGCCGGTTCATCCACCCGCTAGGTTAGCCGGGACTTTAACAGGAAGGTAGACGTTAACAGGGAGTCATAAAACCGAAATAAGAGCTAGCCTGCGGTTAAATTTTAGCCGGAAGTTTAGCCGGGGGTCATAAAACCGGCCCTTAGTGAATATCTGTTGGAAATATTTGTGGCGGGAAAAAATAACAAATGAAAGGGAAGCGACGGCCGAGCCTTACCGCCTGCCAGACGGCTGGCAATCTGCAGATTTTTTTGGAGATAATACCGATTATTTATTACGGAAATTGGCTCATAATTTTATATCTTAATTGATGTTTCGTTGAAGCATAATATTTTTAAACCACAGAAAAAAATATAATTGAATATTCAATTATTTGACTTTTTTTTTGTTTACTGATTTACGTATTTAATACTGAAAGTTATTCAGAGAACGGTTTACAAATAACTTTTAACTATTGGAGGTACTGGGACAACACAAAGCCTTAATTCCCGGATAAGAATCCGGACCTAGTATTGCTGCGAACACTATTTTGTAGTGATACAGATGTTTTCATGTAACTGTACAAAATTTTCAAATATCTGTAATTTTACGCGATATTTTGCTGTGTCATCTCGCTGACACGCTATTGTAATTCAAGCAAGGAACCGGTGGAGGTGCAATCCGTTTGAAGAAGGTACAGCATTTTAATAGCATGCAAGTGTTTGATTTGACACAATTTCTTGGACATACGCCATTGCGATTTTGCACAGTTTGTCACGGGGAAAAAAAAATCACGAATGCAAAATAAGAATTTTTAACATTACAACATAAACACACAGAGAACAAGCCCAAATCAGCTGATGTCAAACTTATAAACCCAACGGTGTACCTAATACCATAATACCAATTTAGGTTCATCGTTGGGTTTATCTGTTTGACATCAGCTGACTTAGGCTTTTTCTCTGTGTTTATGTTTTCATTTTATAATTCTTATTTTTCATTCATGACTTTTTTTTCCCATTCCAACAGTGCCAAACTGCAATATCGTATGTCCAATAAATAGTTTCAAATAAAAATTCCACATTGCATGAATATTTCAAAGAACGTATACAAGTGTTCACCGTAGAGATCACCATTAAAAAAAAACTCGTTCGAAACCATTTATTTTAGCGTTACAACGGATTCACAGAACAATTTTTTTTTTTAACGATTAGACCTTTAAAATTCTTTGATTCTTTGTGTCTTTCTTGTGTCCTACGAGGTGCAATTATCGCTCCAAAACGAAAAAAAAAAAGATAATGGAGGTCGCCTTTTTGTGATTTCGAACTAAAATGAGAATGGTTGGAAACAGCTCGGCCGTCTCTAGATCTTTGTAACTTACTCTGAGGGAAGGGGGGGGGGCGGTGGGAGGAATAACTCTTGTCCCCCTCGGCGCGGTTATCAGAATTCTTGCTCAGCCTCGGGACCCCGAGGGTTGGTGTTCTTGTTTGGGGGGGGGGGGGGGGGGGGGAGAGAGAGAGAGAGAGAGGGAGAGAAAAAAAAAATCAGGTCTTCCGCTCGGCTAATTCAGCTCCTTCCAAGGCGTTCGCGCCTCACCTACACGGGCGAACTTTCCTCGTCCTGGAACCCCTTAACTTCCCTCAACCCCTTACCAACCTACCCCTTCCCCACCTCGCCCTCATGAAGAGGCGCGCGGAACCAAGCACAACCCCCACACCCCTTACCACCTTCTCAGCCTTTGCCAGGGTGCACCATTATTCCCCGCCAGTTCCACGCGCCCTCCATTTGCGGACACCCATTTCTACCCCCCTCCCCCTCCCCCCCGACAAGTCACGCACTTCGCTCCGCCCCGCTTTCTGCGCTCAAATTACGCTCCGCGAATTATATTTACATCTCGACCCCCTTCCCCTTCCCCCTCTGCCTACCCCCCCCCCCCCCCACCACCCACCACTTCCCGTATTCGCAGCGCGTCTAATGGCCCCGCCAGCCGTCTCTCGGGAGACAGCCGGAAGTGGAAGGCAAAAAAAAACCTTCCATCGCCTTTTTCACGCCGTTATTCCAATTGTCCTTGTTCATTAATTAAAAAATAATAAAAAAAATCTTTCACACACGCCTCAACTGCCATTTTTTTAAAGTCATTCTTCTTTGGGTGCGTTGTGAAATAATAAAAAATTAAATGAAGAGAGTGAATTTTTTACGATGCGCGCGTTCCATGCAACAAAATTTGACAGGATGGAGAAAGGCTACATGCAAATAAAAAATTGCATATGAGGCGTATCCGGAATGTGAGCACCGTTTGGTCATATAAAAAAATTAAACTCTTGAAAAAAAAGTTTTTATTTGAAAGGTTTAGTTTGGTTCGTTTTTACATCACATTTTTATATAGTCACCATGCAGTTCGAGCACTTTTCACAACGGTCTACTAGTTTATTTAACCCCTGTGCATAGAACTTCGCCGCCTGGGAATTAAACCAGTTGACAATAGTAATATTGTAAATTTTGCTGTAATAATTTACTCACGTTTCATCAAATCAACCAAAATGAAACCCTTTTCTTTAAAAAAAAAAAAAAAAAAAGCCATTTTTCGACTCGAGTACGGAGATTGCTTACAGTTTTTTTCCGGAGATTTTACTGAGCGCCTGTACTTATGCTACACGCATTGCATTCAAAGTCCATGATGCCTATGGCCAAGGAGTTCCTTCCATTCCCAGGAGGCGAGCTTCTATGCAGAGGGGTTACGAAAAGTGCTCGGAAGTGATTGGCGACTATGTAAAACTGTGATGCAGATATGTAGTACACTAAAACTTTAAATAAAAACTTTTTTTTCATGAGTTTATTTTTTTGACCAAAAGGTAGTTACTTTCCGGAGACACGCCTCGTATATGAAAAGCTATCGAAAGAATATTCGGTAATTTTCTTCCGTCGCGGGTTTTCAGTAAATAAAATAATAAAATTCCAGGAAAAATTTTTTTTCGAACTCTTAACGAAGTTCCTCTAATTACCCGGAAATGCAGCGCTTCAAAATTCCTTTCCGGTTTCTGAGAATTTTCCGTTTGTAGGTCAAATAAGGCAGCCTTTGCAGCGATGCGTCTGCTGCCATTGTGCTTTAGCGTTGTATACTAAGTACGTGTTTATTTCGTATTTGGATTTTCTGACGCAGTGGAAGATAAAAGAACATTGGAAGAAAAAAGTACATGAGTCCCTACTGTGTGTCCAAACCCAAGCGTCAATTATTGACAAGATTTTTTTTGCAGTATGGAGTCGCGAAGTGCCGACATCGTACGTGCGATAGCAAGTAAACCTGGTGTAAAAAAGACGTAAGAAAATCACAGAATGTTCGGCCTAATAACGCTGCGGAAGTTTTATCCTCAGAGGCAGGCAGTAACACATGGTGTGACGTCAGCCTTAGCAGTAGTGAAATATTCCACGCTTCTAGGGACTCTACAGTTCAGTTTGTATTTGTGTGTCCGTCTACCGAACTGCAGAAATGCAGAATGTTTTGTTGAACGTAAATAATTTAAAATTAATCTTGAAATAATCATCAGTATTATTGTTCATTTTTGAAATGCTGAAATTATTGTTGCCATTTTAGAAAATATAAGTAAACAAAACTATATTCCAGGGTGTATCTCGATTCCCTGAAAATCTAGTGACTCCCTAAGAAAGACGGTCCATCAAAGGCGTTTCAGCCTTTGTGAATAATTAGACAGTAAAATTCTAATACAGTTTATGAGACATACCTCCACCCTCTGTGGGCTTTGAATTATAGGATGAGTAGTGAATATTAATATTTAATCACGAAAATCTGTACAATAATTCAGAAAATAAGAATAAAAAATATTGTAGATTTTACTTAACTAAATTATAAGATGTATGAAGTCTCTAAATAGCCGCATTAGTTATATTATTATTGTGTCTTAGCAAACACAACTTAGATGTCTCACCACCAAACCACTGCGGCATCGGATCGCAATTGGTGTCTGTTTACAACCCCCCCCCCCAATCCTCCCCCGCTGGGTCGATTCCAAACCTCAGACAGCTTTACTGCAAGAAAGTCGTTACTCGTCACGAACCCTGAAAATCACTCCTCTCTCACTAACACTGTCTGAGATCCTCAAGAGCCGCTTACCGATACAAATAAATGAGTTCAGATTATTTAAACATAAACCAAAAAGCACAATGAAAATATTAATAGCGAAAATCTTAAAAGCTTAAAACTATTAAACACCATTGTGCAGGTGATAATTAAAAAAGGGTTACAGCTAAACACATGTCTGTACTGACACTAACACTTAACTTACGATGAACTGATAATAATTGTCCGTGCCATCAATCATTATGCTCGAAAAGAAACCAACTGTATTTAACACACCATAGGATAAAAACTATTAGAGATTACATTACATCGAATGGTAACAACTAATAACGTCATATGAGAATAATAATCGAAATAGGTTAAGTCTTGGCTGGGAGCGGTCAAAATGATTGAGCTCCAAATGAAAAACAAAAATTCCAAAATAATGTTTCACAACTTTTACGACACACCTTTCTAACTCGTGTATTCTTTTTGGAAATGCAACTCGGACAAAGTTCTCTTTTGCGCGTCGCGCTTTTTTAACACGCGCTATTGACGTCTCCGTGAAGAAAATCAACGTAGCGAAAAAAAAAAGCTCGCTTCGTAGAGCACCAAACCTATTGAAGTCCGTTGCAAAATACTAAGCTTGCTTCACATCGAAATCTACCAGCATCTTCTTCCAGTGTGTGAATAAACAGTGTCTCTCAAAGAAGCGAATTTGCTAGCACATTTTGTTTGTGTCTCGCAACGTTCGCCGACGGAAACTGTCGCGCGCCTCTTTAATGCCAACGTTACAAAAGTTCCAAAGCCGATTATTCCATCAAAATTTCCCTAAAGCTCTACGAGATCGTTATAAACTTATAAAACGAAAATTTAAAATATTGCCGAGCGTGATAAATAAACTGATAAATAAAATATTCACTTCTCAAACACTAAAATTTTTGTACGCTAATCAACACACGCTTTCTGCGCCCGCCGCTAGAATTCGCTGCCTGAATCGTAAACGTTGATTGTCATAATCAAACGCAGATAGCAAATAGCAGCACGAAACAACAGGAAATTTTTAACTATTAGGAACGGCTTCGATAAAAACCCCGACTTTGGACCTGATTTTCGAATATAAATTTTTATGAAAATACTGTCCATCTTGCTAAAATTCAATAAACAGTTAATACATTAAAAAGCGTAATAAAACAAAATAATGTTCAATTATTGAATATTAGAGTATCTTTTCCATGGTTTGAAAAAAATATGCTTGAATGAGACAGCAGTTAAAATATAAAATTATGTGCCAATTTCCGTAATAAAATACTAATATTATCTCGAAAAAAAGTTTTAATTTATGCAAAAATAACCATAGCCATTTGTTGTACAAATTTGCATTATATTTCTTGAAGTATTGCAAACCATTTCTTGGTAACTGTTTTCCAAAGGAAAAGGAAATATTTTTTCTGTGTATGTGCAAAACATAAAAACCTTTCATTATAAGGGTCTTGGTTTGTTGGTTCGCTCCTATTTACCCATGCAAGGTGGCACATAACACGTTACTCCGAAGTCTCAAATGTTTCTTCAAACTGACTTTTACTATTACAAATAATCTACTAGAAAAAAAATCTCGAATGGTTTTACATGAACCCAAGTCTTGTAGATATGCTGTGCGTTGCTGTTAACATCTTAGCCTCTTAACCGTTATATAATTAGGGGGGGGGGGGGGAGGGGACTGGCTGGATTCCGAAGGAAATATTTAAGTCGAATCTTCGGCTCGGAAGGAAAAGAAAATAAAGGGGGAGGAAAGAAGGCGCCATTAAGAAACGCACGCTCCAAAACACTCAAAATCTTAGCTCTCTTTTAAAGGAGGCGAATGTGGAAGAAACAGGGGAAGAAATGAGGCTGTTGGAACGAGCTCGCCGACTAGAAGAAGACAAACAGACTCGTCAGATCCCGAGTGTTTGAGGTGGGGGGGGGGGGGGGGGGGGGGAAAGCGGAGCAGACAGCGAGAACAACAGTAGGGAAACAAAAGCACAAAGAGAGTGTGGTAGTGAAAGATGTGTAATGGGAAATAATGGGGAGAAGGTCCTTAGCGGAGGGGGAATGATTAAGTCAGAGCTGTGGAAGACATTCGAGGTCTGTGATGGCGGGAAATGTGCGCTGGCTAGGGAGACAGGCAGTTGGGCAATACGGCAGATATTTATTTCGAAATTTCATTTCAGTAGTTTAGAAATCACACATAATTATGCTCCTGTAAATTCGCTTTAGCTCTTGCTTTTAATCATATTCGTAATTCAACTAAATGGTCCCTTTAAATTAGCCAAAGTCGCTTTCGTTCGTACTTTTAATGAATTCGCCTTTGATAGTAGGCACAATACACACATAAAACCCTAATACATAAAGAGAAAGACAAAACAAAACAAAAACAAGCAATAAATGTGTGTGTGTTTATTTAAGCGCGTTAGAAGTTGTACTTCTTTTTGATTTAAGAAATTGAACTGTTTTAAAATTTATTCTAACAAAAAATTAATAAATAAAATACTCAGTATTCAATACTAACATAAATATATTTATAATATTAATTATTTAATTTCATAAAATAATCAAGATAAATCTCAATTAATAATGAAAATCGATTTATATTTTGAGAATTTATTCTAATTAATTAATTTATTTTAAATATAATTTAATGTAATAATTTGTAAATAAAAAAATTATACATACGTGAACATAACCTCACTTAAATAAAGCCACTTGCAAAAGTTTATAAACAAAACTTCTATTACTAATATCACTATAGAGCCTATAAATGTTTCTTTTTTTTAATTTTACAGACCAGTATTCAATATCAATCACTAAATTTCTGAACGCGATCCACACGTAGTTCCACACCCGCCGCTAGAATTCGCTACCGGAGTAGCTACGTCGACTATCGAATCATTCGATTTGCAGAGCGAACAGTTAAACTGTATAGTGAAACGTCTCCGATAAAAACGAAAAAGACTTGAAAAAATACTAAAACCCCGGTGTGGACTTGATTTTTAACAAGGAATTCTATTAAAATGCTGCCCACCTTGTTAACCAAGGTTTAAGATAATTATTTAGAAGGTTTGCGTTAAGTTTGACCGAATTTTATAGTGTACATAGTAAGGAAGTTTAAATTTCTAACTCTGTTTTTCAACCTCTTACAGTAATAGTTAGTCTAATAAAAAATTGTTTGGGCCAACATTTTAAAAAAATGTTCAGGATATTTACAATAAATTATAAAGGATTTTATAATATACCTACTAAAAGATTTAAGACAGTTTCTTACGCCATTGCAGTTTTGCACTGTTTGTCATGAAAAAACAAAACAAGAACACATAATGAGGAATTATATATATATATATATATAGACACACACACACACACTGAAAACAAGCTTAAATCAGTTGATGTCCAACAGAAAAACCCAACGATGAACCTAGCCAGATATTATAGACAACACAATGACGACAGCACAGACAAAGACTTTCAAACTTAAATATCAGACAGCACAAAAAATTCCTCACAGAAATAGGTATGCGACCAATCAGGGGAGCCCTCACCTGCCATTGGCTAGGTGCACGGCCAAACAGGGGAGCCATTGGCTGTGCTATGGGAGGAGATAGAACATATATAAACTCCTTGTAGGGACCGGAAAAATTCGCGGGTTCAATGACCTGCAAGATGAACTCCATAGTTCTACGTACACTCGGTCAAATGCCACCCACTCATTGGCTGCTGTCTTGTGAGACGTTCCAGCGAAGCAACCTGTGATTCGATAAAGCTTTGGTCGGGTGTTTCTCATTGGTCCAGAGTCATCCAGGTGAGTTGTGAGCCAATAGCAGAGACAGCACTAAGGTATAACGATTTGTATTTTAGCCTATCGCGAAATGAACTCGCGAATTTTTCCGGTCTCTAACTCCTTGTTTTCAGTCTGTTTGTGCCTGATGACGGGAACAGATGCCAGTTCTAGAAACGTCGCAAATGTTTTGTCATAGGAAACCTAACGCGTTCGTTGGTGTTGTCGTGTTGCCCATAATATCTGTTTATCTTCATCGTTATGTTCGTATAGTTGCTGTGTTGGCCAAGATTCGTTGTCTGTCTGCATTTATTGCTATTGTTTAAACTACCTCGTCGTTTTTAGCCTAATTTAATTTAGCCCATTATTATTTTTTCATGAATGAATTACTTCTACGACATTCTTGTGCGGTCTGATATTTAAGTTTGGATTCTTTTTCTGTGCTTTCGTCATTGTGTTGTCCATAAAACCTCTTTAGGTTCATTGTTGGGTTTATGTGTTTGACATCAGCTGATGTAGGCTTGTTTCCTGTGGGTTTATGTTTACATTCTTTATTTCTTATATCACATTGGTCAATAACTGCAATGGCGTATGTTCAAGAAAATTAATTAAACCAAAATTTCCCACAGCATTTATCATTTAAAGAACCAAATAAAATATTGTTTTTTTGTCTTTCGAACCTTGTTATTTCCATGCGTGGAGTGAGGTGGAATGGGATGTGGAGCAGCGACGGAATGAATGTTTGGAGGAAACGGGAGCACCCCGAGGAAACCCATAAGCAACGGCAACGTCCGCCACATTTCCCACTCGCGAAAATTCCCGGTTCGATCGCACCGGGAACCAGCCAGGATCACCTCGGTGGAAGGTTGAGCGGTCTACCTCTCAACCACTCCTCCAGACCGTATGAAAAAAACTAACGACTTGAAAATGCATTTTCTGACGGAATACAATTTTCGCTTTAAAAAAATATATATATATTTCCTGACCAATAGTGGAGCGAAACACTGTAGCAATGTCTGTGTTCCGTCATTTATGAAGACCGGAAACAGTTCGTGGGTTCGATTTGTGATATGTAGGGACAGGAAAAATTCGCAGGTTCAATGACCTCTAGGATGAACTCCATAGTTCTACGTACACTCGGTCAAATGCCACCCACTCATTGGCTGCTGTCTTGTGAGACGTCCCAACGTAGCAGCCTGTGATTCGATAAAGCTTTGGTCGGGCGTTTCTCATTGGCCCAGAGTCATCCAGGTGAGTTGTGAGCCAATAGCAGAGGCAGCACTGAGGTATAACGATTTGTATTTTAGCCTATCGCGAAATGAATTCGCGAATTTTTCTGGTCTCTAGTGATATGCTATGTTTAAAATAATTACTCCTTTGTGCTGCTTCTGCTATTGGTTCACTGTTAATCTGGAGGACTCCTGGCCAGTTGGAGACCATCGGTAAAAGAAGTATCGAATCACGAGTTACCCCAGCTGAGACGTCTCACGAGACAGCAGCCGATGAACACTGACCCGAGAATGCAGAGGATCGCGCGGTCCATCCTGGGGGTCACTGAACCCGCGAATACATCCAGTCCCTAGTTTTAACTTTTAAATTAATTGTCAACAAGTTGGGCACTTTTTTAATAAATTATCCCTTGTCGAAAATCAGGTCCAAAGTCTGCCTGAGGACAGGAGCAGATAGCAGTTCCCGAAACGTCGCTAGTTTCTGTTTTGGAAAACTATTGTGTTTATTTCGTCTTTTCGTTTTGTAGTGTTTTTGTCTCGTTTCAACTGTTGTGCTGAATTTTTTAGGTTCAATATTTTTGTGCTGTCATCATTTGTGGGGGTTTTTTCGTTCTGTTAGTCCATTTTCCTTGGTTTTTCTTTGTTTGTTGACCATATTCCTGTTATGGAATATTATGTGGTGTTTATATCCTGTTGACAGCAGCAATTTGTTGCTTAATTTGTGTTTTTGTCTTTTGGTTTTTTTTTTTTTTTTTTTTTTGGTTTTCTTCTACAGACGTACATGTGCTTAGCAATGGCGTATGTCCAAAAGCTTACATCAAGCCAATGTCGGGAGTTTAATATTTATTAAAGTCTCTTTTTTTTCGCCTTTATCGGGGCCGTTTCATTATATAGTTTAAAATTTCTGTCTGCAAATGGAATGGTTAGATGTTGACACATCTCTGGTGAATACTGAAAAGACTTGCACACATTATTTTTTTTTCTTTCTCTCGAAGATACTAAAAATTAGAATCAGGAAGAAATTTTTTCTGAAACAGGTTTTAATTTTCATTTGTGATCCACCTTAACGATGCCTCAAAACTCCCACATTTCGAGACGCCGCCTTCTGGCTGCTGCCGCCCGCGAATGGCCAACGACTTGGCGGCAATTCAAAACTCCGCCGCGCCCACTCGCTGGATGCAGAGGGGGTGGACAGAGAAGGAAGAGGAGGAGGAGGAGGAGGAAAAAAGAAGAGAGAAGAAGGGCAGTTATTACTTACTTCGCTCCGCCGAGCCAGACGACGGTCCTCTTCGGAGGATAACCGCTCACCATCTCTTGTTTTTTTTTTTTTCTTCCCCCGACCGTCTGCAGATAACGACGGCCGAGCGAGCCCGGGCATTTTCTTTTTCTTTGTTTTTCTTCCCCGTCCCCCCTTTTTTTTTTCATTGTTTTTACACCATCGCCCTTTCCTAACCCCTTTTCCGTCCACCGGCGGTCCGTCACTCTGTCGTCCGGGCCGTTTAGCCCGCGATACCAGAACCAGGAAGTTTCTACTACTCGCTCTGGTGTTCCAGATGCGTCCGCGCTCTTCAGTGTCGGCTCCGGGAAGACTGTCGCACGAAATAGACTAAAAATAGCAAGACGCGATATTTTATGTGTGTGTGTATATATATATATATATATGAGCGAGTCCTTTCGGTATTCACTAGTGACGTGTAACTTCTAACCTCGTTAATATTGTTCGCAGGCTTTCACGGCCATTGTCTGAAGTAGCTTGGCTTATGGGTTGTAGCCGTGTCCTTGGCAAATAATTCACCGACGTGTTTCGGTCGAAGTTGCAGTCGCCATCATCAGGGAGCAGTTACCTACTGTTTCGGTCGAAGTTGCAGTCGCCATCATCAGGAAGCAGTTACCTACTACTAGTAGGTAACTGCTCCCTGATGATGGCGACAGCAAAGTCGACCGAAAACGTCGGTGAATTATTTGCCAAGGACACGGCTACAACCCGGAAGCCAAGCTACTTCTAACCTCGTTGACGAGCGGATGTGTGTGTACTTCTTGTTTTGCAAATACACTTATGACACGAAACTCGAGACACGAAATTTAACCCAAAGTTCATTAAAATAACGTCTAGCGTAAAAAAATATATACGCACATTGTGTTTGCAACTATATTTCTGGACGCGAATCACACGTATTTTTCACTTCCGCCACTAGAATTCGCTGCCGGTGCAGCTGCGTTGAGTATTGAATCATTTGACTATATAATGAAACAGCTCCGATAAAAGCGAAAAAAGACTTGAAAAAAAAAACTTAACTCTGGCTTTCGACCTGAATTTCTGCAATGAATTTTATTAGAATACTCACCCATCTTGTTAAAATTAATTAAACCGTTAATACCATAATGTTTCCCTTTGTCTTTATGAACTTTTGGTTTGCGTCATCCGCCACAGATGGCAGCACCGTGGTTGTTACACATATCCGTTCCAATCACGAAATTACTCCTACCAAATGCCGTATACCGATGGCTAGAGACCGGAAAAATTCGCAGATTCATTTCGTGATACGCTAAAATTCAAATACATATATATCTTAAAGCTGCTTTTGTTATTGGTTCAGTGTTCATCAGGACGACTCTGGGCCAATGGGAAATGCTCAACCAAAGAAGTATCGTATCACAAGCAAACTAGTTGAGACGACTCACAAGTTAGCAGCCAATGAACAGGCGTTATTTTCCAGAGTATACTGAGGAATGTGTAGTCTATCCTGAAGGTCATCGAAACCGCGAATTGTTCCAGTCCCTACCGATGGCAGAATGCGGCACTTTATAGTGTGCTTTCGTACAGCTTCTGATGAAAGAAAAGTTCAACACACGAATTTAAGTATTTAACACTTAACATAATGACATACACTATAATTTTTTTTAATTGAACTGAAATAATCATGTAAAATTACATATATTTGGAAATTTGTACTTTTACACGGCAGCAACTGCAGAAATACCTACTAGTTATGGATTCTTGTCCGGTCATTTGTGTGTGTGCTATCTCAGCACCTACATCAGTTAAAGTTCTTTGTTACCTTTCCTTGACTAGCTTTCTACTATTAACTGCACGCATTAATAAGCATAACAAACCAAATTTTAAATCCAATTGTTTAATATTTTATTATAATTTCTATGGTTAAAAACCAAAATTTTTTAAAAAAATATGCGCTAACTATCGTAAGCTCAAAATAAATGTTCAGTATCATTCCCAAAATTGTATTTCATACTTGCACAAATAACCATAGCAAATGTGGTGTACGAATACACAACATATTTCTTTAAGATTTGCAAACTATTTCTCGGCAACTAGTTTCCAATGGAATATTTTTTTAAAAGTACAAACCAATTGTCTGTGAACCTTATAATTGTGGCCGAGAAATAGTTTGCAATACTTTAAGAAATATGTTGTAAATTTGTACACCACATTGGTATGGTTATTTGTGCAAGTATGAAATACAAGATGGAATATATATATATATGCGTATATATGTATGAAATACAAGATGGAAAATATATGTGTATATATGTGTATATATATATAACTTGGAGTTCTTGAGCGGCTTCCCCCCCCCCTTCAAACCGTCCTTTCGGAGCCGCGCTTTAATCGCCTGGATTGGAGGGTGGGGTTAGTTTCTTGTGGGTTGATTAGGCCAAGGGTCCATGTGTGTGGTTTATTACTAGCTGAAGCACCCGGCGTTGCCCGCGCTAATTACACCCTTGGGAACTGATTTACTGGGGGAAAAAAAATATTTCGTCCTCAGTTGGTGGCTGTGTAATGTATGAGGAACTTCACTGCCGAGTTTCAAGTCTGCAGGTCTTATAGTTCTTGAGAATTCGTGATGAGCGAGTCACTGAGTGTACATTACAAACTTTACCATCTCTTTACTCCTTCTTCAGGGATGGAATTTATATATATGTACACACATACATAAGTACAGGCTGTACGTGAAAGACCGCACGTTTTTTTTTGATCAGATAGAGAATAAATTTCTGAGACAGGAAGTTTTTGCCGATTTTGATCTGACCCATAGGTAATTAATAATTAATTAAAATAGTTAACCAATGATGAGCGCGCTCTAAGAGAAAGAAGAAGAGTGGGGGGGACTGTGCTTACCGGGAGAGAGAGAGAGAGAGAGAGAGAGAGAGAGAGAGAGAGAGAGAGAGAGAAAGCGCGAGGTACTACTCCTTACTGTCTCTCAAGGCGCGCCAAGAGTATAAGCAGCAGTAAGCGAGCATGTGCGCGCTAATCATTGGTTAACTATTTCAATTAATTACTAATTACCTATGGGTAGAGACCTTCAAAATTCGCGGATTCAATGACCTCCAGGATAGACTCTACTACACTCTACACACTCGGTCAAATTCCACCTGTTCATTGGCTGCTGAGTGAGTCGTCTCGACTGGGTGGCCTGTGATTCGACACTTCTATGAGTGAGGGTCTCTAATTGGCCCTCATTACTCCAGATTAACAGTGAACCAATTGCAGAAGCAGCGCTTAGGTATAATTATTTGAATTGTAGCATATCACGAAATGAATCCGCGAATTTTGCAGGTCTCTACCTATGGGTCACATCAAAAATTGGCAAAGACTTCCTGTCTCAGAAATTTATTCTCTATCTGATCAAAAAAAAAACGTGTGGTCTTTCACGGACAACATATATATATATATATATATATATATATATATATATATATATATATATATATATAAATCCCTCCTCAGTTCACCCCTAGGGTACTCACGGAATACTTTCTCCAAATGTCAAGTCTCTAGAGCCAATGGTTTAATGTTGTGTGTTGTTTGTCAGTCAGTGATAGAGTTTTATAGTTTAATTACGTTTCCAGGGAAAACAATTATGCGTTATCGTGTAGGCACGTAGTAGGAGGAGCTTCCCCCGTCCTTTATATCCTCTCTAACTGCTGTGAATGTCCGCGTCATCACAGAGAAAACGTTTTTTTTTTAATCAAACAAATATTTGTTCATATATGGCGAAACAAATATTTACTTGCTGTAACAAAATATTTTGTTAGCTTAACCGAACATGGTAAGTAACAAAATTGATTTGTTACACCTAACCATATATACAGTTGAGTTGACAAAATCATTTTATTGAGTCAACAGAATCTTTCCTACTACAAAATATTTGTTTGAATTAACAAAATATATTTATTTCGCCATATACAAAAAAAAATATTTTGTTGGGGCAAACAAACCTTTCTCTCAGTGTGCACGTTGTCTGTATAAAATTTTAAATATTTTTTTCAATATTTCGGTTTAGTTTGGCGGGGTAGCGCTCGGAGCTATGTGCGTGGCAAAGTCATTGCTGCGAATGAGGTCCATTCCTGCTGCTAGAGCGGGTCTCTTCCTTAGTGTGTAGCGTGCTTTCTATTTGCATTTTCTCTCAATGGTTTCTGCCGTTAGCGCTGTCCTTGCCTCGGTGCGTTCTGTTTTAGACCCAACTTTATAATGTAACGGAATTAATTTTATAAAGAAAACTTTGAAATGAGAATTTCGGAAATATATTTCCTTCAGAGATTAGGAAGGATACAGATGGAGCATTAGCCATCAGACATGAAGCCGTTTTTTTTTCTCGATTTTTTTCTTCTGATTTTCACCTACAAATATGGCGGATGTTTGTTTATATTCGCATCTGTTGTTTTGTACTGTTTTTATTAACGACTGTAGTTAAGCTGTTTGGAAAAAAACTTGGATCAAAATATTACTGGTTATTATGCTTATATGTATTAAAAGTCCAAAACGTATCTTCGTAACACAAAGGTAATGATTTGAGTTAACATTTTTCTGCAAGTTAAATTTCAAAGTGTTATTTTTTAAATTTCTCTCTTTTTTAAAAATTTTAATCATAACTTATGACTGTTCTGAGTTGTATGTTTCTAACTTGTGATTGTTCTTATTTGTTGGTTTTTCTTACGATTACAGTTCTATTATGTGTAATTTTAAGTTATAATATTGCTAAGTTTTTTATAATTTTTTTCAAGCATAATAATCACAACTTCCGTACCATGTGCAGCATCAAATCCGTTCTTATTTATTTTAAACATTCCGAATATTACCTAAAAACTTTGTCCATTTTTTTTATACGACCAACCATTTCTGTTTGGGTGGAAATAACCAGGGTTAAAGGACAAAAATATCATAACTCCTTTAATAGATATACCATAAAATCCATTAAAATTTACTGTAAAAATCCTAAACATTATCCAATATATGACTCAAATTATTTGTGATGAGACGAACTACTGCAAGGTGTTGAAAAAAAAAACAGAGATTTAAAAAAAATCTTCTTTACTACGTACGCTATCAAATTCGTTCAAACTATTATAAACTTTATAAACGTTGGTCTAAAACAAATTTTTAAACGACCACGTATTAGTGCAAAGGCTGAAATGCATTGTTTGAAGGTAAAGAAATCCTAACATAGTAGGCATAGTATGTTTTAAGTCATGCAATGCATTGAATTAAAAACATTCAAAACATTTTCGCTGCATAGAATATGAGAAAATGTTTGATAGATAATTTTGGAATACTGGAGAACTTATATAATAACTTCTAAAAAGTTCCAGCAGTTTCTAAAAGTTTCCAGAACGTTCCAAAAGAAATAGGCACTTCTAAATATACCTGCACATTAAGGCTGTGCTGAAAGTAATATTTTTGAGTTATGTACTTTTCTAGATGGCTCTAAATTTGCTTATTTCTTCTTAATGAACGTCATACCTTAATTGCATTTCAAAGTTATTTCAAGGATTATATAATACGACTGTTACAAGTTGTATCCTGGTCGCGAGATCTAAGTACGGATGATTTAGAATCCTTTCAGCACAGGTTGTTGGTTTTTTTTGTTTCAGCACGCGACGATATTTCACACAACATGAGTGTAAGACGGCTGGGGCTTAATACCCTGGTTTCTCCGGCAAGGAATTAGCTTCGCTGCTCGAAGTGCAAGTTGTGGTGGGGGAAAAGAAGTGGTGAAAGGAAGAGGGGGGGGGGGGGTGTAGGGATTTGCTGCTGCGGTAATGGAGCGGGCTGTGGTTGTATAGCGGGTCCTTTACTCTGGGCTGCGGTGCTGCCACCTGGCGGCGCCCGAGGGAAATTATTACCACGTCGCACGTTTGCCGGGTGAGGGGTGGTAGTAGGGGGTGAAGGGGGAGGGAATTGTGGGAGGAGGGGGAGGGAATGGGGAAGGAGGGGGAGGGAGACTCGTAGGGGACGCAGGTGTCGCGATGCGCCCAGGTACTTCCCCCCCTCCTCCCCCTTTTTCCCTGGGGGTTCTAGGGATTCGCCCGCGGATAAATCAGGCGCGTGACGCGATAAAAAGGGGGCCCTTCCAGACAAACGGGCGAAGCCACGAAAACGAGATTTTGGCTGTGGTCATGGGAGGGAATTGTGTTGGGTTGTGTTCCGTCCGTCTTCTAGCCTTTTTTCTCCCTCACCCTCCCTTCCCCTAATCCCTCTCCTTCGCGCTATCTCTTGCACGCACCGGACGAGATTGCGTGTAAGCAACAATCTGAGCGGAAGAAGAACAAGATGCTTGCAAAGCAGTTTTCGCCCCCGACGTTCGTGAAACGTAGCTTTGGTCTCAAAATTAATGCGTATATGACATGCGACACAGAATAGGTGGTAGTAATACATGACATATTAAATTTATGTCTATTAAAAAAAAGAGAGAGCGAGAAATTATTTCACCGCCTGGAAAGTAAACAAGTTGACAATCGTAATTTTTGAAAAAAATTCTGTAATTGTTGACCCACGTTTCATTAAACCATACGAAATTACGTCTTCTTCGTTTCAAAAAACGGTAGGCATCATTTTTCGTCTCGGGTACGAAGATCAACGTTGTCGGGAGGTGTTTACTGAGCGCCTGTGCTTATACTACACGCACTGCGTATTAGAAGTCCATGTTGCCTACGGCGATAGCGTTCGTTTCATTCCCAGTCGGCGAACTTCTGTGCTGAGGGTTGGTGCTTGGAACTTAGTGGTGACTGTGTGAAAATGTGATTTGTAGATTTAATTTCACTCCTTCTTTGTATAAAAGTTATAATTAAAATAATCTGTTTGTTAAAGAAATAAACATATTTGAATTAATGAGTGCAAATAAGTGTAAATTTATCAATTAAATTGTAGATTTCATTTCACTCCTTCTTTGTATCCATACAAATAGTGATAATTCAATAAAAATGATTCAATTTTATTCATAAAAGTATGCACTCATTTTATCAAAGTTTTGTTATGACGTTGTCACGTTAAACTATCGTCCGTAAACCGACTTTACAGACAACCAATTTTTTTCTGTGCTCTTACTAACCATCCCCAGACGTGGCCAAGCACGTTGTGGCGTTGGCGAGGTGAAGCAGTGGCTTCAACTACGTCACAGCACGCCGTCTCCTGACGATCCCTGACTCCCTGATTGCAGTGGTCCCGATGGACTGAAATAGCGCGCCTCCGTCTTGCCGGCCCGACGCTGCCAAATGGCTCGCCGTTTAAAGAGAGTGCCTTTCGTCCGACGCGGCATTACCGTTCAGGGAGGTATAGCGGTCGTCTTTCCCTTTGACACCCCCATCCCCCTCCACCCAGACCAACCCGCTCGGGTGAAGCCAAGCGTACATAATGTCACGTGAGAGCGCAACTTGCTCCTTCACGTAGCACAGGTAAAGTTTGTGCCACGTAGCTTGTCTCAATTTTCACATCTCTCGAAAGTAGTTTCAAGTGGAGAATATTTACCTTCAGTGCACGAAGAACGCCGGTTACAAATTATCCGCGGATCTTCGATAATTTTACTGCTGTCTACGCTGTTTTACAGGAAATGAGTTCACTTACTTTGAACATGAATCTGAAAGAATATTCTAAAAAATGGTTAAGTATAGAGCAAGTACATTCCTATTTTGTCTACCTCAGCGTTTGGTTATAACGAAGTTTACAATGGGTCTACGAAGATTCAATTATTTGAAATTATTAAGAACTATTCGTTTATTCGAGTTCAATTCTTCGTCGAAAAGTCCGTATATTTACTGTAATTTATAACAGTGTACCCATTTCCCAAATGATCTCTTGCAAAGCAATGCAAGATGCTAGTACTCGTAGAAATCACCAAGCCATAGCAAAGTTTTATTGCACTTTTTAGAGCGTTTAGTAGGGCTGCCCGACACGAGATGGCATCGTAATCGCCTCGTCAAGCCGTGTGGCTTTTGTTTTCGTGTTGCGGGCTTACGTACTTGCGCTTCTCGCGAAGTTTATAAACCCAGCCCAAGGCCGGGTTTATAAACTACGCAAGGAACGCAGCGACGCAACCACGCAACTAACTTAAAAAAAAACAACCGGGCGTTCATAATTCATGAAAGTCGCAAGACGTCACCAAACCTACACATTGAAATTTAAATACAGTAAAAAAAAAAAAATAACGTTCTTCTTCGGGCTTATTTTGGTAATTTATGTTTATCATGAAAATATATGAAAGTGCCAATAATTCGAATTAAAGGCCTTACTTTCTTTGACTGTTTAACAGGTGAAATCGCTTTGTATATGATAAAAAAAATCATCGTGGTTATCTATGCATACAACTAATGCTTCTTAAAAATATTTCGGAACACTTCTCTTCAAATACAGACGGCGGCAGCGCAAGCCGAAACACAAGAAGTTGAAAGCTGGCCGATGCTTGCGTAGTTAATAAACGGGTGTTTGAAAAAATGTCATTGTTGAAATTTTTTTTTTTTTGCATCTTGCGTTTCTCGCGAAAGGTTTCGAGCCACTGCGTGCGTTGAGCGCGCAGGTCTGGCTCATCATTGAGTTTATGCTTGGATGTCAGCCGCAATGACCGCTACTTTATCGGCACTCCGCCGTCTGTAGTGCTCGGAGCTGCGGCTGGCACATCCGCTGTTCCGCCCCTGACTGATGTGATGGGTGGAGGAGGGGGGGAGGAGAGAGCCGTTACTCCGGAGGCCCGAAGCCCTCATCCACTCCCGCCCACATCTGCTCCTGTCCCGCGCGTCGCAGATGTCGCGCGCGGGAATCGATACCAGCGCCGCACTATCGATACACCGCGGCGACACCACCCGCCGCCGCCGCGGAGGAAATAAAAAAGTGACGGCGCTGGAGTCGGCTGCCGCGCGCGCCCGGGCGCAGATGCGGAGTTGCAATGCGGTCTCTCTTCCAAGCGGCGATCACGTAGATTGTACACGTACGGGAAGCCTTCTTTTCAGAGAAGCCTATGATGTACATTCTGTATTGCACAGACCCGACCAAGCCCGAATATCTACCTTCGGCCAACTACGGGATAATTTTTTTATTACTTTACAAAATTGTGGATGGTTGGTTATGTTAGGTTAGTATAGCTACATTAAAAATACTTTCAAATCATTTTAATGGATGTTTAGGAATTGGCCGAAGGTAGATATTCGGGCTTGTTCGGGTCTGTGCAATACAGAATGTAGGCCTATACATCATAGGCTTCCCTTCTTTTCACAGACGAGAGAGCCAAAACCCGAAGTTCCCCGAAGTACGTGCTTTTTTTTTCCGTATCTTTAATGTAGCTATCCTAACCAAATCAACCGTCCACAATGTTTTAAAGTATTTATAATGTAGCTAACCTAACCGAATTGACCATTAGTCTCCTTTTATCAACATCGCCATATTTATTTACAATGAACCAAAAAAAAAAACCGAAGATGCACGATCGGGCGTTTGGCTCTCTAGTCTGTGAAAAGAAGGCTTCCCGTACACGTACGTATACCTACGCTTCTGCGAAACGTCCCAACCAACCACGTCTGCATGATCACATGGTAAACTAGTGAAACCATTTGTTTTTTTTTTTCAGCTCATGTTGATTATACGGCAGGAACATTGACTGAAGTGTAGGATCTGCGGTGTGGAAGTAGTTCTATAAAGGAATACATTTTGAGGAAGTGACTGTGTTTAGCAACGGAGATTCTAACACTTGCCTACTTACCATCATTGGACGCGGTCATGCACAATTTCCGCAGTACTTTGGGCGAGACAATATGATGATGACGAGGTATATATAAAAAAGTGTCTTCAACTACGTCACAGCATTCCGTCTCCTGACGTTTTCTTATGACGTGACAACGGTTAATAAATCGATGAACGCCGGCTGCACGCACGAAAAAGGATGACTCATTGTCCCGTTACGCACATTGTCCCGTTACTCTGTGTCCCGTTGCGCTCATTGTACGCTTGCGCCGCAACTATCTCTCTTCCACTCGATTGGAACAACCATCGATTTGACTTTTTCGAGGCACATTAAACTTTAAACACTCCCATTCGTTTCCAACTTTTCCTATCATCGTCTATCCTTAACAGAATAACACAGATAGGAAAAAGTTAAATAGCAAACATGTATAAAAGTTATAGTTAAAATAATCTCTTCGTTAAAATAATAAACATATTTGAATTAATAAGTGCAAATAAAAGTAAATTTATCAATTAAATTGTAGATTTCATTTCACTCTTTCTTTGTATCCATACAAAATAGTGATAATTCAATAAAAATGATTCAGTTTTATTCATAAAAGTATGCAATAATTTCATCAATGTTTTGTTATGACGTTGTCACGTTAAACTATCGTCCGTAAACCGACATTACAGACAACCATTTTTTTTTTCATTTCATGGAGGCACCCGATTAGCTGAAGTATACTGGTTAGCAAAACAAGCCGTAGCTATGTAATGGCTAACGCTAGAAGATAGGTTTACAGCTTGAAAGGAACTAGCTCGGAAGAATCGTAAAATTTGCCACCATGAAGCGAGTGTTGTTAAACGAAGATGTGAACCGCACACCAGCGTGGAAACAACGTTAAATGTTTGGGGGGTCGTTCTTATTTTGATTTCAATTATCAACATGCCAGAGATTGTGCAAACCTACTTACTCCCTAACTTCTTGCTTCAAATTATTTCCTCCCTATAGGTACTGGTGATGGTGGATTTTGAACCAAAGTCTGAGAGAGTTTATTATTTATCAGGCTTATAACACTTATTTTAATGTTGGTTTGTTTGTAGAAATATTTTTTTTGATGATAGAATGCGAATTTAAGATAAACATATTGAGTTTTAAACGTTTTAATGTATAAACAAGTTGAGGTGTGTCACTATGGTTGTGTTTGCATTATATAGGGTAAAACGTCCGTTTCGCACAGTTTTATTATTTCGGTAAACATCTTTAATGATTATTGATTTAGTGACCATGCCATGTCATGAACTTAACTATTTAACTCGTGACTTAAATTTGACAAAGAATGCTGCTCAATTGGGCAGATCAAGATCGAAAACAAAAAATCTCCTACTATCTGGAGTTTCGTTCTCTTTGTATAGGATTCGAGAGCAGGAATTGATAAAATTATTTAAAGAATAAGACTCTCTGGTTCATTGTTGTGATATTTCAGCAATGTGTTCTCATGCAAACGTAACATTTTTAAATGGTTTCAATTTTAATAATTAATTTACATTATTATCTAAATTATGTACCAGAATCGTCATTATAAACAAAGTATTAAAGAAGTTATGCGCAATTTAGCATTCGAAAAAGCTTTTTCAGGCCAGTGGTGTCTTACTGCCCCTTAAAAAAAACTCAAAATTTCATTGTATAAAAACCTTACGTGATACAGGAAAAGTAAAATCATATTTGACATCAGCATAAAAAAATACTTCTAAAATAATCACCTTACAGTCTCAAAACATCGTTCCAAAATTTTTTTAATGTCACATAGTGTTATCCGTCAGAGGGATCTGGCAGCGACCAGCAGCTCTGGGAAAGATTTTCGCCTCAACGGAAGATCGATCGCGCGGTGTGAATTTAATCGAATTGATGCACGGATAATCGACTCTCGTTATTAACTTAGCCAGCGACGGGATTTTTTTTTTTTTTTTTTTTTTTTTTTTTTTTAGAACGGTGCGTTCCGACAGAAAATTGGGTTTTAAACGAGGAAAACGAATCTAGGATTTATTGTCAGCCCGAGGTTGGCGACCATTGACCCCTTTCTGCCCACCTCCTCCCCCCTCCCCCCTATTTTCCCCTTTTTTTTATCTTCACCGCTAATACTATTTCATTCAGCGTGAACCCCGCTGAACAAGAGCAAAGCGACCAGTTCATGGAACAAATGAGCGCGGAATAGAATAGAAATTGGAAAGTTGAGCGAGTTCTGTGATTCGTTGTTTTTGGTCAATTAACTGAGAAACCGTTGAGCGTATAAACAGTCAACAGAACAACTATGTGAATTTAAATTTACTTTTTTTTCACCTTTTTTTTTTTACGGAACTCAAATGAACAAAAATCACAAGAGACAAGACGGTACAGTCTACAGTCACAGGTAGATTTCGAAGTATATATTTTTTTATTCTGGAACGACCTGGAAACTTTTAAAAATTTCTGTAACATTATGTACATTAAATCCTACATGTTTACTAATATTCAAAAATTATCGATTAAACATTTTCTCATGTTCCATACAGCGAAAATGTTTCGAATGTTATAAATTCAACGCATCCAGCATTGAATAACTTATAAAAAATTTCATGCAATGCATACTAAGATATAAACTATTTTTTAACTTTAAAAAATATATTTAATCCCTTTCACTAATAAATGGTATTTTAAATAGGTACGTGGTCATTTTAGAGTTTTAGACCAAGGTAGAAGATAATGTTTAGAAGGTTTACAATACGTTTGAACGAATTTGATAGTGTACGGTGGAAGGAAGTTTGGAATTATTTTTTTTAACCTATTGCAGTATTAAATACTCATAAAAATATTGTTTCGGACAAAAGTTTTAGGATATTTACAATTATTATAACGGATTTGATAGTATAGGACCTACATAAAGAGTACCTACGTACTGATTTTTTCTTTTGTCATTCAACCCTGGTTATTTCTATCCCTTTCAGTTTTAGACAAAAGTTTTAGATAGGCCTAATATAAAGAATGTTTAAAATATAAACGAATGGATTCGGTAGTGGTCATAGTACACACGGTAAATTTTTTAGCTCTTGGTGTACATCATTTTGTAGAAGTAATTTCATTAAAATGGAACGGAAGACAATGAACGTAAATGTGTCACAAAGATGGTGGACCCACGTTTCTGCAACATAAACCCTTATATAGTCACATTCGTAGACACAAGGGGAAATACCGAAAGTATTAGTGTGGCAAGTGAATCTTCTTACCATGAAATGTATTTGGTAAACTAAAATAATCATAGTAAAATTAATTAATAGGGGCATGCAGATTTCGCGAAAAGATTTCGAGACTAGATGAAAGTTCAAACACTATAGCGTCGTCTGTGTTTCGTGATTGGGTGAATTTTCTCCCAGGTACATATTGATTGTAACAACACCAATCACAGTGATTCAGTGTGGAAGTAAGCGCGTCCTGAATGGCTCTGTCAAATAAGGCGACGACTTCTCTCGCCAGACGGCCGCCAATTACAAGGAAGAAACCACAGGTGCGTTTATACCTTGTTCCAGGCTAATAAGTGTTCAGATCTTTTCGCGAAAAATGCCTGCCCCTAGTAATTACACGTTTTAAAATACAAAAAAAACTGGCATTATAATACATATTATCCTTCTGAAATCCCAAGAGGCTTACTAGCACATTGCTTGGTAGCCTCAAGGGTTGAGGTTCAAATCTCATCACTGGAATTTTTTTTTTAAACTTTTTAATAGCAAAATATAATAACAATGTTGAATGAGCTCAAGAATGTTGAAGTTTGTTTGCAGGAAGTATTTTCATACTGATTTCAGTCGCTTAAGCAAAACAAATATACAAACTTGTACTAAGTGTTATAATAAGTGTTTTAAAATGTTTCAGGTTAATATTATAGTAATGCCATGGAAGTATAACATCTAACGTGTGCTGAAACTTTATAGTATTAACTGTTTAGTGAATTTTAACAAGCTGCGTAGTATTTTTATTAAATGCCTTGTCGAAAATCAGGTCTAAAGCCGGGGATTTATCGGAGCCGTTTCTAATGGTTTGAAATTCCCCGTTGTTTCGTACTGATGCGATTGCTGTCTGTGTTTGATGTTGGCAAGCAAAGTTTACGATTCGGACAGCGAATTATAGCGGCGGGCGCAGAATGTTATGTGTGTGATTCGTAGAGACCTGCAAAATTCACGGATTCATTTCGTGATATGCTACAATTAAAATAATTATACCTTAGCGCTGCTTCTGCAATTGGTTCACTGTTAATCTGGAGGACTGAGAGCCAATTAGAGACCCTCACTCATAGAAGTGTCGAATCACAGGCCACCCAGTCGAGACGACTCACTCAGCAGCCAATGAACAGGTGGCATTTGCCCGAGTGTGTAGAGTGTAGTAGAGTCTATCCTGGAGGTCATTGAATCCGCGAATTTTGCAGGTCTCTTCTGATTCGCAACCAGAATTTTGGTTTTTGAAACGCAACTATTTTATTTATCAGTAGGGGCATGCAGATTTCGCGAAAAGATTCTGAGACCAGATGAAAGTTAAAACACTTGTAGCATCGTCCGTGTTTCGCGTGATTGGGCGAGTTTGTTTTCAGGCACAAGTCGATTGCTAAACCACCAATCACAGCTATTGAGTGTGGAAGCAAACGCGTCCTGAGAGGCTCGGTCAAACAAGGCAACCACTTCTCTCGCAGACGGCCGCCAACCACAAGGAAGAAACCGCTGGCGCGGGTATACATTGTTGCAGTCTAGTAGGCGTTCAGATTTATTCGCGAAAAATGCCTGCCCCTATTTATCAGTTTATTTATCACAATCGGCATTAATTTAAAGAATTATACTTTAAATTTCATGTTGGTGTGCATGTAACAAATTGAAATAAATACTTTGTTATAATTTATAGTCATAAAGAATATGTTAGGATCTTGGCATTACAATTCTGACAACCCTTAATTAACATTGAAATGTAGAAGAAACAGCGCAGCGTTAATTATACTGTAGAGACACAGTATATTATATTCTACATATATTCGACGCCATGAAAAAAAATAAAAGAATTTCACAATGAAATTTTTACCGTTAAATTTTAAATGTTGTATCAGTTCAGTAAGGTTAAATTTCATTTGCAGGAAGTATTTACACACTGATTTCAGTCGTTCGAGTGTTATTATAATGTTGTTTTTTAAAATGTTTCAGGTTAATATTTTAGTATTTCAATATAAGTATAACTTCAAATACTCCATTTTTTAAAATAATAAAAATAGAATTCTACGTTAAAATTCGTGTTTGATTTTCGTATTATAAGTTTATTTCCAACGTGTCAGCAACACGTGAGGTAAGACGTTGTACATCTGAGGCGAATACCGGCGGGTCCAGAAATGTAGTTGTAAACTATATATATATATATATATATATATATATATATATATATATATATATATATATATATATATGTGTGTGTGTGTGTGTGTGTGTAACGTTCAAACTTTTTTTTTTTTGTTGGAGTGCGAGTGTTCTGTGGACTGCCGCAGCGAAGCACGAATCCATCAACTAGTAAGTCTTCAGAACCCACGAGGAGTGCATTGGGGATTGGTGAAGGGGGAGGTTGGTAGAGGGGGAAAGCGATTGCGCTTCGGGGCGAACCACGCGCGCTTGCGAGACATCTCCCCCCCCCCCCCCCCCCACACACACACACCCGGGACACACCACTATCCGCCACCAACGCAGGGAATCCAGGTCCGTATGATGGATCCCGGGCTTTCCCCCCCCCCCCCTACCAAGTGACGGTCGGACGGGGCCGCGCGGGTGTGATCCAATCAGCGCGCGGCGAGCGAGCGAGGGGCCCGCGGCGACCCACCAATCACCGGCGGCAAACACCTCGCCGGAGCGCTGCGAGGACAGGAGACATATGTGCCCAGGGTTTTCCCTCTGTCTATGGAGGTTTTACCTGGGCCCAACTTATCTAGTTTTAGTCTAGAATTAAGAGTGAGGGGAGTTAGTCATGGCGAAAACGTCTGCCATGGCTGGCCAATCCCCTCCTAGCACATGATGCACGTGACCTTTTCTGCATGGTTAAAAAACCCGCATGTTTAGAGCGTATAGGGCTTGCCCTGAGACGCACTTGGAGTCTTCCCTACCTAGACCCCTCCCTTACACACATAGTTTAAACTTATATTAGGGAAAAAAAAAACGACAGGAGACATGCGCTCGTCTCTCTCCGACCACAACTCTTCGCCCGCAACCCCCCCTCCCTCCCCCCCCCCCCTCCCCACGGAGCACTGAGAGGACTGTTGAGTCGATCCTTCCAGGAGGCCAGCGAATCCGCGATTTTTTTCTTTCATAGTCCCTACTAGTAGGGCCGTGCATATTTCGCGAAAAAAGATCCAGAGACTAGCTGAAAGTTAAAAAAAAAAAAAACTGTAGCATCGTCTGTGTTTCGTGATTGGGTGAGTTTCTTTCAGGTACATCACGATTGCTAAAGTGCCAATCACAGTAATTCATCGCGGAACCAAATGCGCCCTGAGTGGCTCGTTCAGATAAGGCAACGACTTCTCTCGCAGACGGCCGCCAATCACAAGGAAGAAGCCGCTGGTGCACGTATACCTCGTTGCAGTCTAGTAGGCGTTCGTATTTATTCGCGAAAAATGCCTGACCCTACCTACTAGGGACCGGAAAAATTCGCGGGTAACAATGACCTGTAGGATGAACTCCATAGTTCTACGTACACTCGGTCAAATGCCACCCACTCATTGGCCGCTGTCTTGTGAGACGTTCCAGCGTAGCAGCCTGTGATTTCGATAAAGCTTTGGTTGGTTGTTTCTCATTGGCCCAGAGTCATCCAGGTGAGTTGTGAACCAATAACAGAGGCAGCACTGAGGTATGACGATTTGTATTTTAGCCTATCGTGAAATGAATTCGCGAATTATTTTGGTCTCTAGTCCCTACTAACGAGTAGGGAACGCTTACTAGACTGCAACCAGGTACACGCGCACCAGCGGTTTCTTCCTTGTGATTGACGGCCCTTCTGCGAAAGAAGCAGTTGCCTCATTTGGCTAAACCACTCAGGATGCATTCGGTTCCGCAATGAACTACTGTGATTGGCGTTTAAACAGTCGTGATGTACCTGAAAGAAACTCACCCCATCACGAAACACAGACGATGCTACAGTGTTTTAACTTTCATATTGTCTCGGAATCTTAACGCTAAATATGCATGCCCATACTAATGACTTAATGAGCTATCAGTAGAGACCGGAAAAATTCGCGGATTCATTTCGTGATAGGCTGAAATTCAAACATGTGTACAATTCTGCTGGTTCTGCTATTGGTTCGCAGTTTAACTGGAGCTCTCTGGGCCAATGAGAGACTATCGACCAAAGAAGCGTCGAATCACAAGCTACCCAGTGGAGACGCCTCACAATTTAGTACCCAATTAACACGCGTGTTTACTTGAGAAATGCATAGGATAATGGAGGCTACCCTAAAGGTCATTGAATCCGCGAATTTTTCCGGTCCCTAGCTATCAGTAGGAACCGTGAAAAAAAAATTGTGTGGTGTCAATGACTTCTGGTATTGGACTCAACTGTCATCTGCACACATGAGCAAACATATCCTTGCCCATTGGCCGAGGACTTGCGAGGTGTCACTGCTGGGTTGTCCGAGATTCGTCACTCCTCCGGGGGGAGGGGGGGTCTCTCTCATTAGACGAACCGCGAGCCGATAGCAGGAGCTTCTCGAAAAGGTGCACAATTATTATTTGAACTTCAACCTACGTGCGGAATTGGATGCGCGAATATTTTTCCCGGGTTCGAGTGTGTTCCGAGCCGTCTCCGCGCGACGGCGCAGATGCGCAGCTGCAGCCGGAGAGCCCACGGAGAGGGGGCACGTCTACAAGCGGAGGGGCAGGGCCGCGGAGGGCACTCCAGAGACGTGATGGATGGTTTTCAGATAGCGCGCAGCTGCCGCGAGCCAGCGCAGCGGCGCCCGGCGCCTGAGTGGACGGGTCGGCGCCTGCCAACTGCTCTCGTTCCCCGTCCGCCCCCCCCCCCTCCCCTGCCGTGACCCCTACACCCCTCCTCTCCACCATCTTCACCAGCACCTAGGCGCAGCGTCCAACCCTCCTATTGTTTCAATGACAATCACTAGGGACTGGGAAAAATTCGCGGGTTCAATGACCTCCGGGCTAGACTCCACGATCCCGTGCACACTCGGGAAAACGTCGCCTGTTCATTGGCTGCTGAGGCTTGTGAGGCGTCTCAATTGGGAGACTCGTGATTCGATACTGCTTTGACTGAGGGGTCTACAATTGGCCCACAGTTCTCCAGGTTAACAGCGAACCAATGGCAGAAGTTGCATAAAATTACAATTATTTGCATTCTAGCGCATTGCGAAATTTAATTCGCGAATTTTTCCGGTCTCTAACAATCACACTGTCCTTCCTACCAAAACTTCTTTTTTCCTGTCACGAGAACGAAACGACATTTCGTCTGAAAGATAATCAACCCCTGAACCCAGATCTAATTTCAGAATCTCCGTATTCGTCCTCAGTTTTCCCGTCATAACCATTTTATTTTTCTTTCGTTATTTCTTAACATCAGCATGAACAGACCAGGGGGAATTCGCGGGTTCATTTTCGCGATGGACTATAGAATCGAAATACATTTGTTTGATGCCTTTGCGCTGCTTCTGCGATCGGGCCGCAGTTCATCTGAATAACTTTGAGCCGATTAAAAAAAACCTCAGCAATCTAAACGTTCCAGGTACCATATGTCGCCAGTCGGCGGCCAATGAGCAGGTGTGATTTGCCCGAGTGCCTAGAGAACCGCGGAGTTATAATCCCAGAGGTGATCAAACGTATTCCTACAACTGCCGCAAAAATAATTGTCGCTGTTGTAAAATAATAGGTGGTTAGAAGACCCTTATTTTGCATACATGCTTCTGACACTTTGTCGTAACTTTGTTAAATTAACATAATCTAGACGCTTGGTGTTTCAATTGAAAAGTCTTCTCTATTATTTGCAATTAAAAAAAATTCAGCTACAACTTGAACCAGCCTTGCGAAATCATTTTAATCGTTAGAGACCTGCAAAGTTCGCGGATTCAGTGACCTCCAGGATATACTCTACTACACTCTATACACACTCGGGCACTCACTGGCTGCTGACTTGTGAGTCGACTCGACCGAGTGTCTGTGATTCGACACTTCTTTGAGTGAGGGTCTCTAATTGGCCCTCATTACTCCAGATTAACAGTGAACCAGTGGCAGAAGCAGCGCTAAGGTATAATTGTTTGAATGGTAGCATATCACGAAATGAATCCGCGAATTTTTGTAGGTCTCTATTAATCGTATCTGATTTAATTATTTTTTCGTGATAAATCTGCAGCCAGAAGTTTGTTGGTAAATTACTGACTGGTGACGTGTACGCGGGTCTGGTTTCTAACACCTGCAACAAATCCCCGCATGGATTACCGCCAAAAATCTCTGCCTCCTTCCGATACGCCACCCTCATCACTTCACGCGCACGCCTACACAGGTTTATACCTCCGCCGTGTTGCCGACGTGGCTTTATGACCTTGGGAGGGGGGGGGGAGAGGGGGAGGGTTCAAGAGATGAAGTCAAGGCCCTGTCACACTGTCAAACATTTGTCTCCAATGTACATACTGACAATAGAGTTGGAGGGGCAGTATTACACGGGAAATGGCTTCCAATTTTTTTTTCATCAAATATATTTGGAAATATAACCTCAAAAAAATATTTATGTTTTAAATAACGTCACACTATCTACAATCTATGTTTATTTTTGGTCGGAGCTATATAAAACTTTTATTTTTTAATCTTAACCTTGAAATTAAATCACGCATCACAGTGCTGGATGGAATTTTTTGAACATGTTAATATATGTGTGCACTTAACAATTTTTAGAACATGAATAAATTTAAATCGTTATAACACTTTGTTGCGTGGTGAAATAAATGTTCAGTAAGTTTTTTAAAGTTACGAAAACAGAAAATGATTTCTCGTGCGACAATCATATTAACATTATTTTAGTTATTTTCACTTTTATAACCTCTTTAATAGCTCATGTGCTCTTCGCCATCTTAGAGATCGCTGTGACGTAAACAGATGCCATTTCAGTTTCCGATAGGCACGATTTTGATTGGCCGATTGCACCCATAGTCCAACGTACTATAGAACCTGACTTAATATGACAAATAGGCTATTTATTGGTAGAGACCGGAAAAATTCGCGAATTCATTTCGCGATAGGCTAAAATACAAATCGTTATACCTCAGTGCTGCCTCTGTTATTGGTTTCACAACTCACCTGGATGACTCTGGGCCTATGAGAAACACCCAACCAAAGCTTTATCGAATCGCAGTCTGCTACGCTGGAACGTCTCAGCAGCCAATGAGTGGGTGGCATTTGACCGAGTGTACGTAGAACTATGGAGTTCATCCTACAGGTCATTTAACCCGCGAATTTTTCCGGTCACTATTTATTGGAAACTCAAGTCATCCAACTTAAAAAAAAAAAACGTATTAAGTCATCCAACTTTTCCAACAAACATGGCCGTGCTGGTGACATCACAACCTTCCAAGTTTATTTGACACGACATACTGGAAGACGCTGGAAGCGAAAATTTGACAGAGTGACAGGGCCTTCAGGGATCGTCAGGAGACGGCATGCTCTGATGTGACGTAGTTGAAGTCACTTTGGTCACCTCCGTATTCTCACGCCGTAAGCGTCGCTGAAATGGCGCCTTAACCACGCCTGGTGATGCTCAGCAAAACATGGGCGCTAAAAAAATTTCTCACTTCCTTAAAACTCAGCCATTAAAAAAAAAAAAATCTGTCTTCACAGCGCGAACTCTACGCTTCAGCCAATGTTTTTGGGCGTCTAACCAAGATGTCGCAGACCATGAAGACGTGGCCAAACCGGAAGCCTTCATTTCACAGACGAGAGAGCCACACCCGAAATTCCCCGAAGTTCATGCTGGCTTTTTTTCTCCCGTTCTATCTCATTGTATAAACCGGTGTGGCATTAAATTTTGCGGTCGATTAGGATAGGTTCGCTACATTATAAATACTTTAAAACATTGTAAATGGTTGGTTATATTAGGTAAGTATAGCTACATTAAAAATACTGTAAAATCATATTATGGTTGTTTAGCAAATAACTTTTTAATATGTAGCTATCCAGGGCTAGGAAACCGTTTACATGATTTCACAGTTCTTTAATGTGGCTATCCTAACCAAATCAACCGTCCACAATGTTTTAAAGTATTTATAATGTAGCTAACCTAACCTTTTATAATGAACCAAAAAAAAACCGAAGATGCACGATCGGGAGTTTGGCTCTCTCGTCTGTGAAAAGAAGGTTTCCCATGCAGACGTGGCCAAACCCTGGGGATACTTTTCTACAGGAGGGCGGGGGGAGGGGGAGAGAGAGATCTGCGCGTTGGTTTTAACCGACACGTGATCTTTGGATAGTGTGCTTGCGCGTATTTGTGTACTGCCCATATCTCGGGCTACGTGCACGCAATAAGCAGAAAAACTTTGAAAATGTGCGGAAAGTTTTTTCCATGAAACGTAGTTACCCTGTCGCAGCCACGTTTTCGCCGAGTGCAGTGCGTCCTGACGGTGTGTTCCAGCGCCGGTGCTGCGCCCTGCGGCGGCCGCCAACACTAGCAGCAGCCCGGAGCCGTGCGAGGTGGCGGGGACTCTGTACCCTCACGGACAGCAGGTGAGCCAACCTCTCCGCGACACACTCGCAGTCGCGGACTTATAAAATACTCGCACCTGCGTTTTCGTACCATGTGCGTCTCTGCCTGAGGACGGGAGCAGATAGCAGTTCCCGAAATGTCGCTTGTTTCTGTTTTAGAAAACTGTTGTGTTGGTTTCGTCTTTTCGTTTTGTCGTGTTTTTGTCTCGTTTTGACTGTTGTTCTGAATTTTTTTTTTTTGGTTCAATATTTTTGTGCTGTTATCATTTGTGTTTTTTTTTTCGTTCTCTTCTGTTTTTGGAAAACTATTGTGTTTGTTTCGTCTTTTCATTTTGCTGTGTTTTTGTCTCGTTTCAACTGTTGTGCTGAATTTTTTGGGTTCGGTATTTTTGTGCTGTCATCATTTGTGGGTTTTTTTTTCGTTTTGTTAGTCCATTTTTCTTTGTTTTCTTTGTTTGTTGACCATATTCCTGTTGTGGAGTATTGTGTGGTGTTTATATCCTGACAACAGCAATTTTTTGCTTAATTTGTGTTTTTGTAATTTGTGTTTTTTCTAGTTTTCTTCTACAGAAATACATGAGCATAGCAATGGCGTATGTCCAAAAGCCTACATCAAGTTATAAAATACTCATTCACAAAGTGGGAACAACAGCATTTTTTTTTACTTGACTTGATAAGGTTTTATAAAAAAAAAATTTTTTTAATATGCCTATAATATATTATACCTACTTCAAGTAGCTCATGTGTATCTTATATGCTAATTTTTTGTTGTTATTTTCATATTTGTGCCGATACGTTAATTCATTTTTTATTTAAATGTATTTGTGACAATTTTTAGGTATGTGTAGACTATAACATTTATCAGGTTTACTTTGCATGTAGCTAGTTAGCGAAGATGTATGTGGTTAAGGGTAAGACAAGGCGGTATGCCTTAACTTCGACACTTAAAATAAGGCAATAAATAAATAAATAAATAATATCTGTACCTCGGAGGCATTAAGACATAAAACTAACTCGAGTACAATTTAGTAACGAAAGAATAACAGAGTATCTTAAGACGAATTACGTACAAAAACATTCGCCGAAATTTAAGTCCAAGATTGGATTAAAAACGTTTGTTATAAATAGTTTATTCTTTAAAATGTTCTGGGGGATCGCAGTTCCAATATTCCCAGGCCGCCCCCCCCCCCCCCCCCCCCCCCCGATAAGGACCCTCTGAAAAACATTTGCCGCGCCCAAGTACCGGATGTCCCTAAAATAATGTTCCGGTTTCAATGATATATTACAACAACTTAATTTAGACTGTTTACAACAAATCATATAACAAGTTAAAAGTAAACTAATCTAGTTTTTTTTTTCTTACAAATGTCCAATATGTTCACCTTTAGCTATACGGCACACATCCAACGTATAATCCGATTCTCCCCACACTTTGGTTAACACGTCCGGAGTGATGGAAGCAACAGCCTCTTCATTTCTGGGTCTCAACTCTGGCACATCATTAGATAGCGGCGGAACGTAGACACGATCTACTATAAAGCCCCAAAGCAAAGAAAAAAACAATCGCATGGCGTTATGTCAGGTGAACGTGGAGGCCAGCGAAAAAAAAAAAAAAAAAAAAGAGCTCTGTCGTCCTGACCATTACGACCGATCCGACGGTCAGGGACTTTGACGATCAACCACTCTCGTGCAAAGAGAGGGGAGGACTCACATTACAGATTCACTCCTAGCGAATTGCAGAACACAACGCTTTACGCTCAGGAGTCGCCATTTTGCGCGGGTGGCGCAGCGAGCGGAAAAAAAAAAAAACTAGAAAGCAATACTTGCGCATGCGCTTATCTAAAATTGTTCGAGTTTGTGACCTTGAACCAAATCTCTACAACGCTTACGGTTGATACTGTTGAAATTTATAACTGGGACATTCTGTCATGGACATTCAGCTTTTGTGAATTCAAACATTCGAAACTGAAAACATCCTGAGAAGGAAACGAGGGGGGGGGGGGGGGGCGGTATATGTTGGAATCATTCAAACTACTGTGCGTTGTCGCAACTGTGCTGTTATATATGTTGCTTGTGTGCTATCGCAGATGCAGCCCAGGGCTTTAGCGGGGTTGGTTTTTCCATCCGCATTACGGGGGGAAACGTAACGTTTGCAGCAGCGTTTTTAACACACGCAGTTCCTCCGGTGCCGTGATCCCAATCAGTCAGCGCGGCGCCGAAGCCGTCGGGCGGCGGCGGCAAAAGCGAAAACAAAACAAAAGACGAGCGAAAAACAAAACAAACCACGCACGCCTCGCGCCGCGCCGCGCCGGCCAATAAGTTCCGGACACAGTTGGCAGGCGTGACGGACGGCACCGTAATCCCTTCCTGTCCACTTCCGCGCTGACGCATTGCAGAAAACAAGTGACTGCCCAATAAAAATGTCCGCAGACTTCCGTAAATTTCCCGGACCCGCCGCTACTCGGCGGAGAGCTTCCAGTTAGTCGCCGCTGGAATCGTGTTCTCCGAAAAAAAAAAAAAAAAAAAAAAAAAAACTTTATTTTACTTTAACAAGAGTTAGCCGTCCCTAGAAGCCACGGCTTGATTCGTTCCTGGAAAAACAAAGTGCCAACCAAAATAGATTTTTCCATAAGAGTGTATTATAACCAATCAAAATAATTAGTTCTCCGAACAAAGAAGTGTTTTTAATAAAGACACTGCTCATTTAAAATGAATTTACAGCTTTAATTATGTCTATAATAGTTATTTCATCAAAAATTATTTCATTCATAGGTTTTAGATGTAGTTTAGGGATTGTAACAACAAATTATAACTTATTTTACATATCCATTAAAATTGTAATGAATTTTTTTGTCTTTCAGCCCTTGTTATTTCGACACCTTGCAGTAATAGTTTGTTACATAAAAATTTACTTTAGACAATATTGAAATAGTTAAACAAAAATAAAAATACATTTGGTAGTGTACATGATAGGGTAAGTTTTATTCATTTATTTATTTCAATCCCATGTTTTCAACCCCTTGCAGCAATGTTTCGTCTTGTCAAAAATGTGACAAAAGTTTTAGATAAAAATTGTACGATTTATGAACAATTTGAACAGATTCGATAGTACGCCTACAAAGGGGGTTAAAGATTTTTTTTTTTGTCCTTTTACCCCTGATTTTTTCATCCCCTTGCTGCAATGGTTAGTTTGACCAAAAATTGTTTCAGACAAAAGTTTTAGATAAAACTTGCACGATTTTCAAACAGTCTGAACGGATTCGATTGTGTCCCTACTAAGGGAATTATGATTTTTTTTTGTCCACCAACCCTTGTTTTTCTACCCCTTGCAGTTATGGTTGGGCGTATCAAAACTTTATTTAGACAATATTAATCCTTCGAGTTATAATACGCTCAAACATAGGGTATATGATATTGGTCATATTGTGGGAGTTATAGCGATTTTTCTGTTTTTCAAAAAATCCTTCCCCATTTCTACTCTTTTGGTCGGGTTTTCCCCTTAACGAACTAGTAATATATTGTAGCCTATGCATCAGTTTGGAAGTGGTTTGTGAAAAATTACTGCAGCTATCGTGTACATAAACATGTGATACGTTTGAGTTAATGGTGGATTTTGTGTCTATGGACCATGAAACGAAAAATTATATAAAATTTTTCCAAAAGTCGCAACATAGTAACGGCTACAATATGTAGTTTTTTTTTTTTTTTTGAAATCTACCTTAAATATCACGGACTGCATTGTTTACGTAACAGAACATCGGCATAACATTTCGTTACTATGTATGTACGCGCTAAAAACATTGCTGAATACAAAAAAAACTGTATTACTACAGATAACTTTTTTCCCAATTCTATTTAGCTTAAATATATATATATTTAACTCGTAAACGTAATTCCCGACTCCGTAGAATACAAAATGCATGTATCCGTGAATTGTTAACCACACGCATGCATTAGCGCATTCTGGGCGACGCGAGATAAATAGGGCAGGCATTTTTCGCGAATAAATCTGAACGCCTATAAGACTGCAAAAAGGTATAGCGCACAAGCTGTTTCTTCCTTGTGATTGGCGGCCGTCTGGCAAGATATGTCCATGCCTTTTTTGACCGAGCCACTCAGACGCGTTTGCTACCGCACTGAATCACTGTGATTGGAGTTGTAAAAAAATCGTCGTGTACCTGAAAGAAAGACACCCAATCACGAAACACTGACGATGTTACAGTGCTTTAACTTTCAGCTAATAGAGGAATCTTTCGCGAAATATGCATGCCCATAGAGATAAATAAGCCCTCAAACATACTGGCCTTATTTCACCAGAGCTTCTGCTGGCGTGTGTGACAGCCTAGCATAAACATATGCTGAACACTCAGGCGTCGCACATTTTTCCATACAACAGCACAAAGGTGTAAGTAGGAGCATGTATTTTCCGCGGGGAAAAAAACAATTCTGATTGCTCATTAGACTCCAATAAGGTATGTCCGCGTTAGCGATTGTTTCCTTGTAATTGGTCATTCATACCACGTTCACACCCGCAATGTATTACTGTGATTCGGTGTGCTGATAGTAGACATGTACCTGGAAGAGACTCGACCAATCACGAAGCACAGACGATGTTAAAGTTTTTTTTAACTCCTAGCTAGTCTCGAAATATTTTCGCTAAAATTACATGACCCTTATGAGGGTTCGTGAGACGACTCGATATCAACAAAGACATTTTTACTATCATTTGCAGTTAGTTACCAAAAAAGAAAGTACATTGACAGTAATTTTCCTGAACTCCGTTTTCCACTTGCAAGGCACCAAAATGCACACTAAAAAAAACTCGATAAGACATCTCACGTGTGGCAGAAATTACTTATGTTGGCTTTCAAATCTGGAGCTTAAGTCTACGACTATTACTTTTTAGTAGGGCCTCTCAAACAGCGACAAAATAATAAAACGTGGAATACTTAAAGACCATGTCTTCGTACTGACGAGACTTAAACACGACATATGACTATAAGAATATTCTTCACGCACAAGCTATAAGTATATCATTTATCAATACACAAAAAAAAAGATATGAAGTTTTAATTTCATTTTGACGCTTTGGCTGCTACTAAGAGTGTAATTTATCACATTTTTTGCAAAGGTTTTCAACGGGAAATATTCCTTGCTCCAATCTATAGCTCTTCTTTGTACACGTTCAGTAGTAGGTAACATACAAAGAAGAAACTGTGTATTGCTACCCGATTTTTTACAGTAAAATAATTTATTCACTTACCACTTCATACTTTTTTTGTTCTCGTGTTGGACGATGTTGGGTATATTCTTGATTTTCCGAGTGGCTTTTTGAGTGAAATTTTGAACAAAAGAAGGCTTTCTTGAAAGGAATGCCTTTCAGGTGAACGAAGTTAATTATCTTGAGCGGAATAACACGGGATGAAAACTAATTAACGTGCAGTTGTATACTAGACGAGTAGGTAACTGAGATTGTGCTCCAACACTGGGTGGGCGAAAAAAAGAAAAATTAAAGCAAGTTCGTTTTTGTTAGGTTCTTTTGAGAATGTTTGGAGATTGCTTTCGTGGTTCTCAGAACCACTCCTGAGGTTATTGGGTAAGAAACTTGCGAACTGTTATGAAATCTCACGATAGCAGGACGGTAAGAATCGCAAACTTCTTGCAGGTGTACTTCTGAGAGAATATATCGATTCGACACATCGAACCGCGAATTCGAGACTTTGACCATGGATCCACGTGCCGTGGAACCACAGTAGCCTAGAGCGATGAGAGCTAGGCGATAGAATTAATTTATTTCTAGCAAATCACGTTCGAAACAGTTGTAACGAACACGATAAACTACCCGACTATAAAGTTTTTTTAGTACATATTTACATGGCGGTGCGGGCGTGAAGTTGCTGAAATGAGTCAGAAATGGGTTTTCGAAATTTGGAACATTGGTGCATTGCTATTACTTCAAAAAAATTTTACACTTAATTTATCTGTAAAATATTATTTTGTATTTTTTTTTTTCCTTCGCCTGCGTGTAAATTTTGATACAAACATATTTTTCGAAAAAAAAAAAAAAGAAAAAAAAATTTGTCATTGGTCTACGCGCGGTAAACGCGGGGGAGAGCATAGAGCAAGATTATCGTAGACTGCTATTGCCTCAGATGCGGGCCCCGTCCTTGCAGTAGGCACTCCCGAAGACTACTTGTGTCTTGTCCTTGGCTCCTTCCGTAAGGGAGAAACTGAGACCTATTTTTTTGAAGTAGTTTTGGGCCCGTCCGCTAGATAGTAGCTATCATAATATATTGCTGACACAGCTACATTGACTGTGAGAAGTAATGCATAAGCTACTGTCAGGCAAACAAACAAGTGAAAAAATAATTCACTATATTTCGGTAGCCACGTATTTTGTGGTGTGGCATACCATAAATTTTTGCATCTCCTACTCATTTACATATAAAATGACTTTTGTTTAATTATAAAGTAGCATTAAGTGTTTTTCGCACAGTAAAAAAAAATCACTTTTAGTTGTCAAGTAGATAAATTAGGTAATTATTAATCTAAAACTTTGTATTAGAATATTTTTCATCTAGGTTTTTTTGGTATTGCTAGTAGTCATGGGCCTACCCATCAGATAGCGTCACACGTCGCGCGAAACAAGTATTCAGTTTCCATTGTAAGAGTCGCACTTCTATATCTCCCTTCTTGTTCTGCGGCTCCTTCCTCTTTAAGCTATCGCGGAGGTCGTTTTGAAAATTTCCTCCTCCCAACAACGTAATCTCTCCCCCTCCTCCTCCCCCCATCAACAATTCCATCCTCCCTTTAACACCAAGCCACAGTTTTGTGCCCACATACCGCGCTCGCACCTCCATCCACTAGCATATTCTACGACTCCTGGGGCGCGAACTGACGCCCAACGTTTTTTTTTTTTTTTTTTTTGCTGCCTCGTTCCAGCTCTCCACACCTCATCCCCTCCTCCACCCTCCACCCTCCCTCCATCACCCCCTCCACCTCCCCCTCCACACCCTCCACCTCCCCCTCCACCCTCCCTCCATCTCCCCCTCCACCTCCCACCCAGGGAACCCGCGGCTTCATGGCGGTTATGACGCGAGCTGGAATTTGTCGCCTGCGGTCTGCCCGGACCACGCCTGGGCATTACAAGGCGTCCCTTGGCGCGCCTTCAACGTGAAAATAAATGGAGGAAAAAAAAAGAAACTGCATTTTTACACGTATCAAGCGCGAGGGACAGAGAAACTTTCTCTTTCAATCATCCTCCGAATCATACAAGTTTTTAAACGACTTACGTAAAAGTTTTAGCGCGGTATAATATTTTCGTTAAAAAAAAAAAAAAAAAACCATTTTTCGTTTAGTTTTAATCTTCTCCCTCGGCGGTTGAAACTAATTTGAAGCAAAGCGCACGTGTTTTCGCTTCTTTCTCTCTCTCTCTCTCTCTCTCTCTCTCTCTCCGCTTTTCGCCAAAACAAAACAAGACTAAAAAAAACTTTTAGACAGTTTCCATCCTCTAATTTAATGTATTTCATGGCGGGCGGTATTTAAAGGAGCAAGTTTCTGCCCCCCCCCCCCCCCCCTTCCACCCCTTTTTCTCTCCTCGTCTGATTCCGAAGAGGAGGGGTAGAGATATATGCTGATGTCAAATGTTACATGCCTATTACAGTTCAGGGAATCCCGTCAGTCAAAATTAGAAAAAAAAAAAATTGACGAACACGGGATGCTGACAACGACGAGACAGTTGCAACCAAAAACAGTAAACGCACAGGTAAAACCAACGATGAAAATTAAAACAGATAATCTGGACAGAACAACGACTGCAGCGCGGAAGACACATTGCAGCGTGCGTCAAACGTCTTGCGAGCTGAACTTCAAAATTTTTTTTTTGGAAACGCGTTGCTCTGAACGGACTGACGGGGTGCGTCAATCTTCAATGAAGACGCTTCTGAGCGCGTCTACGCGGTCAACGTATATTTTGAACTGGCGCGGCACTGGAAGAAAAATGCGTCGCGCACGAGGGGATTTTACAACCACCTTACCCGCGCCACGCCCCTGCTTCCCCTTCCGGCCGACTTACCAATCACAGCTCACACGAGACTTCGAAATAATTTTGTACAGCCCCCTCCCTATTACATAATGCAGATCTGCTCAAACACATTACTGTTTTTTTTAAAAAATATATAATAATAATAACAATCTGAAGACTGAACATATTACCATGTCCATATGGGGCCGTTCATTAATTACGTGTAAGAACGATTTTGGCCATATTTGAACCACCCTCCCCCAACCCATGAAAGGCCACATAAGATTTCTCGGACTCCCCTCCCCCCTTCTTTCGGAAGATTTTACATAGAGTTTTCCTAAAAGCATTTAGTAGTTAAATGCCGTTAAAATAAGGGGGTTCAGTTACACAAAAAAAATATTTGGCACAAATAAAATATTTTTATTTAAAAAATAATAATTTTTTAGTAGTTGGAAAATGTGTATTATAGTTAAGTGTCAACACGTGCTTTAAAGAGGTACGTCCCATTCCAGTTCATTATTTAACATTTACATTCCACATGGTTAAACTTACTGACTTTTTGAGTGGCTGAACTTTCAAAAAAAAATTAAGAAAAAAAATCATTTGTGAATACTTTTTTTTTGCATAATTATCTGGCAGAGTTACATTTTTAACGTTTTTGTGCAGTGGGGATGATAAGAAGAATGAAATAAAACTGGAACGGTTTGGTTTTAAAGTCAGTTTTACTGGCTACTATGTAATATGGTTTAATTTCTTTCAGAAAAAATATATTTAATATTATCTAGCCTTTTGAAATCCTCAGAATTTTTTATTATTTTCAAAGGCTCAATAAAAATTTTTTTTTCTGAATGAATTAAAACCATATCCCACAGTACCCAACAGAACTGCCTTTAAATCCAAAAATTGTCGGTTATCCAACTCTGCCAGCTAATTATGCAAAACGTTTACACTATATATTTATATATAATCATTCTATTGAAATCCGGCAATTCTTAAGTGTTTAACGTAAATATAAAATAATTACCTGGAACGGGACATACAAAGTGTTTGTACTTATGTACCCACTTTAGAAGTTATACTTTAGAAATAAAATAATAAAAGGACTGGAGTGATATCATAAACACGGTTGATAAATTATAAATTCAATAAAATTTTAAAAAAAAAGCAAATAAACACTCGGTATTCAGTACTTACATACACATGTGTATAAAATTAATTATTTAATTTAGTAGAATATTCGCGATGAATTTTAATTAATAATGGAAATCAATTAATATGCTAAATGTTTATTCTAATTTATTAATTTTAATTATTTATTAAATTATGCATCCAGGAACATAACCTCGTTTATATAAAATACACTTGAAAAATTTCATTAACACAATTTTCATCACTAATATTTCAATCAATAAATGATCTGTATTCAATAGCAATCACTAAAGTGTAGGATTATAAGCATATATTATTTGTAGCCTTTTTTTTTATCATGTGAAATTCTCGTTGCATGTACGCGCCTAAGGATGTAGTTTTCCGCCTGGGACAGGGCCTACATGGATGGAATGGGGCTGACACTCACAGGAGCTGTCATACCAGCCAGCCTGCGTCGGAAGGAAATGGGAGGGGGGGGGGGGGGGAAAGGAGCACCCCAAGAAAGCCCCACAGACCTTGGCAACGTTTGTCACGTTTTCCACCTGCGAGTCGGGAATCCGGGCTCGACACTGCCGGGATTCGAACCCCGGTCGCCTTGGTGAGAAGCAAGTGTTCTAAAAACATTTTTTTTTAAAAAAACAGATGGGTGTCACACTGGCAAGTTTTGACAGTCACCAGTGTGCCAATGATATCACCTGCTTAATGTTGTTGTTTTTTACAGTCACCAGTGTGCCAATCATCTGCCCCCCCCCCTTCCTTAAAGTTGTATTTCCATGTCAACCCGAGTCATTGTGAAATTGTAGTTGTTGTTGTTGTTGTTGTTGGTGTATTAAGACGATGTCTTACCCGGGAATCGAACCTAGAATCCCCGCGCCGTAGCTACGGACGGCAACTATGCCCAGGGGCGCAACCACAGGGAGGGGGGGCAAGGGTATTGTGCTCCCCCCCCCCCCTCTGAAATCTTGAAGTGGGGGCAAACGGGGGCAAAGAAAGTGCTGTGTAATCAATTTTTAGATAATAAAACTGCTCAAATAGCACCATTTTCCACCTTGAAATACAAATTTTCCCGGGGTAGGATCCCCGGACCGCCCGCTTCAATAGGGGGGATCGATGATTCTTTATAAAAAGGTATATTGCCCATACCCTTTGGAAATGTAGTTGTTGCGCCCCTCTGTGCCACTCAGTGCGCGGTGTCGCAGGCAGGGCCGTAACTAGGAAGAGGGGGGGGGGGGGGGCAAGCGGGGCATACGCCCCGGGCGCAAAGCTGTGGGGGCGCCGAAATCGCTTGCATTGTAATTCCTACTACAACTGGTAACTGGTAAAAAGTTTTTGCATGGAAGTTACAGTAGAACAGAAACTGTTACATGTAGGTATGGAAAATGCTTAAATAGCACCATTTTTCCGTGGGAAAGCCCCCGGACATCCGCTTTATTGGTGTGGTATGTGCAAAAAAAAAGAGGGAAGGGGGGCGCATGAATCCATTCATGCCCCGGGTGCCAGAGACTCTAGTTGTGGCCCTGGTCGCAGGTGCCGCGGGGAGACCCCTGCGAGTTCTGCCTGTGCCTGGACGGGGAGCTGTTCTGCTGGTGGCAGGCCTGCCCGCCCGGCTCCGCCCCCTGCGCGGAGGCCCGGCCGCGCCCCGGCTGCGGTGAGTCCCAGCCCCCTCGGCCCCTCCACGCACTGCTGTCACGAGCTAGTGCGATCATATCTTAGAAACCTCGTAACTTGGAAAGTCATAACTTAGAACTATCACAACTTAGGAACTCACAACTTAGAACTTTCATAACGTAGAAACACGTAACTTAAAAACACGCAACGCAGAAGCACACAACTTAGAAACGTCGTAACGTAGAAAGCCATAACTTAGAACTATCACAACTTAGAAACTCACAACTTAGAACTGTCATAACTTAGAAACACGTAACGTAGAAACACGCAACGCAGAACCACACAGCTTAGAAACGTCGTAACGTAGAAAGCCATAACATAGAACTATCACAACTTAGAGACTCACAACTTAGAAACATGTAACTTAGAAACACACAACGCCGAACCCCACAACGTAGAACTATCATAACTTAGAAACACACAACTTAGAACAGGCATAACTTAGAAGATTCTATCTTGTGTGTTTCTAAGTTGTGACAGCACCCCAGTCCCCGTCCCTTGGTGAGAAGGGGTGAGGGGGTCAGCTGCTCCCCCTCCCTCCCCCTCCTCCTGGAAGACACGCCGACACAGTTCAACCTTTGAATATAGGTATATACTGTATAGAAGTCACGAGTGGATAGGATTTACTCTACGTTTTTCAGAAGCGTGTGATGAGCAGCTTGGTAACTTCACCGCTGCAGTGCGCTGCCGTAACGCCCTGTATCGTCTTAGTTGTTATTTACGCGTTAGAGAGCAGCACTGTCGCCTGCTGTCATTCCGCCGCACCCCTCACCCAACATTCACTGCAGCTCAAGTTCGTTCAGCGGGAGGGGGAAGGGGTGTTTGAAGAGTTCGACACTTGTCCGCTAGGGACCACCACAAGTCGATGCCCTTGAGATGGTGGCGATTGCGGCGGTGGATTAACCAACTACCTCAAAACCGTATTAGAAATTTTAACCTGGGCTGGCGACTTCTATACAGTATATATATTCAAAGGTTCAACACTCGCAGCCTCTTCCGTGACGTAGCAGCGACGACGAGGGTGAACCAGTCCCCTTCGAGCAGAACGTTCCCTTGGAAGGAAAACGGTTTACTTTCGTTCTTAAAACGATTCATGCAGTGGGGAATTTTTATTTAATACAACTTCTTGGCCATTCGCCATTTTAGTTTTGCACTGTTTTCCACGGGGGGAAAAAATTCATTAAAGCAAAATACGAAATAAAAATGAGAACATAATTGGTTTTCTGTCGACATCAACTGTGGTTGGTGCAGGAATTTTTTTTTTTCAAGTTAAGTTGATTAAATAAAATATAATTTTTAAAATTTCAACACGTATTTTAAAAAAAACTTACATTTCTATTGACACTAACACACTAAATATGGGCTACGCGGCTTATCACACGGTTGGATTTGCAGCTGTTGTAACAGCTCACAGTGCATCACCCAAAATAACATACTGCCTTCAATGACATTTTGCTATTTCCCCCCTCCCCCCCCCCCCCCAACGGGGATAAATCCCCGTTATCCACCCCCACCCCCTCTATTCTGTGTCCACTATTGGAAATTGAGGTCATTAGAGATGGACAAACACTACAAGGACAAGTCAGATAAAATAGAGAAGAAATTAGCTGTGGCTTGTCGTAAAGAATCATCCCATCATTTGTCTGAAGTGGTATAAATCATCTGAAAAAAAAGCAGTTGGAATGGATGTACCAGAATTTGATCCTGGGTCATCTTGATTTGCAAATCCAACTTGCTTTGACCCCACTTTTTTTCCGGCACGATCGATAATTATGTTACGCTATACCGGAAACATGGCATTCCGAGGTGGTAGTTATGGTACACGGACAGGGATTTCTGGAGAAATTGTTGTACGCAGTATATGTCACAGATATAAATAATTATCGTTTGACATCACAACTGCTATTTTAATTTAATTACTTGCCAGACGGGCTAGTGACTACTGCAGATTTTCGCCATCTTGGCTGATGTCACAGATAGTTCTAGGTTCTGTCGTGCGGAAGCGCTAGTGTAGCTTTGTGTTAAAAATATTTTCAGTTAAGTAAAATCCAGAGAGAGGTGGCTGGGAACTGACGTGCATCTGACTGCTCTACGGTTATTTGCGCATTCAGCTACAGATATGACTGAATGATAATGTTATTGCTTGGCGCATTGTCGCTTGTCTTGTCAGTAGAGAAGACGAGAGGTGATTATGAAAATGGAGCAGCGGCAGTGAACAGGTGTATCTACATTATACTCTTAGAAAGCCCACCAGTTCACGGTAATGTTATCATCTTTATTCACTCCTCATTGATTTACAGGTGGAATCAGGCTGTGTCGAATAAAACCTATAGTTGCTCTTGTGAGTACGACCGATAACTAGAGTCCCGGAAATTTCGCGGATTCCTCTGGCCTCAGGATAGAATTCAAAGTTATAGGTGTGCTCGACCCATGTTTACTTTCCCATTTGTTGATTTCTTAGCGAGAACATTTTTATCCTTGTTAATTGGCACTACCTGATTCGCTTACTTCTCTCCTAGCTGGGCATCGTTGGCTCACGGTCGTAGAGGGGCGTGTCCAAACAACTGCTGTCCAATCATGAACACAGTGCGAGAGGGTGAAGGTTTGCATTCTAACTTGCGACTAAATGAATGCGCGAAATTTCCGTATCTCTACCGATAACCAATACTGCACCAAAACTTCTACTGATATACTTCAAAACCCTGAACGTGCTTTCAAGCATTTCGTTAAATAACTCATATTTAATACATGCATAATCAATATTGAGAGGTAGACTGGAGCCTTCACTTCTGAACTACCCGACTTTCACCGCATCTGCAATTTAAATGGAAATTCTCGCAACTTCAAAGCAAAGCCAAGCACGACATCATAGCGTAAATCCTTAACTAGGCGTAATTTCCTGGAATTTCTGACCACAACGAAGTAGAATTTAAACAAGAAATCACTATTGTTTTTTTTCCCCTTCAAATGATTGGTCCTTACAGTGCAATCACGTTTTCCCAGATTTATTTGAAGAAAAAAAAGAGTTCTAAGATTATTTTTTTAATGACCTTTACAACGTGTCATGTTGGTTATTTCATTTTCTTGTCATTACTATTATTTGAGCGATTTTTATTTTCATTTGGATTTTGTTTCCTCTCCAATTATTCCTCAACGGATATTTACCGAATATTATTCAACAGCGGTAAAGGATCACGCAAATGTTCATGATGTTAACTTGCTACTTCTTTTAGGCCCGTTCTACAATAGCACGGGGCGGAGACGGTTCACGTAAACGGAGACGGATCTCACCGAACGTTTCACTATCGCATCTGCTGCTTCCACAATGCACGGAAACGTAACAAATGGCAACCAATAAGATTGTTTTTCAAGGTTACTAAATATTAATTTAATTAAAACATATATATTATGCTTCGGGATCATAGTTCAGGTATAATTAGAATGTATAATGAAAATAAACCACAAAGTAATAATAGGACACTAGATATTCTTATACTTAGGCCCGTTCTACTATGACACGAAAGCGAATCACACGGAAACGGATTCTTAAACGGATATATATTCCGTTCAGATCGTATTTCTACACTTTCTACAATAAACGGACCTGCAGTAAAAAAGTAACCAATGAGATTGGCCGCGCGTGACGTCACAACGCACCATTAGTATCTATTGTTACGAACGCAGACAGGACCGCGACGCGCGCAAGGTTCGGAGCTGGCTGGCGGCCCCGCACGGCCACTGACGTCAAGCGCCGTCCATTTAAGTAAGGCATGTCACGCGTGCCTGGGTGGATTACAAGGGTCCTCGCCGCCCCCCCCCCTCCGCCCCACCCCGGAACCACGTGCATCGTCCCGTCTCGGGCTATTATCATCTTTAGCGGCCTGGGAATTCCGGGCTTACAGAGGCCGCCGCGTGGAGTGGCGTGAATAAGCGTCGCCATTCTTGATGTTTCGGGGCGTCACGTCGGCCCGGGATGATGCGACTCGTCACAGCCGCTCAGCCGCTCTCGTCGGTTCGAGAAGGCCGCCACAGGTACATAAGCAGCGACGCCGACCTCCGAGAGAGTTCGGAGAGTTCTGCGAGTGAAGGGAAGTGCGACATCGGCGAAAAGGGTGAGAGACCGCCTCGAGAGTGGCGCGACGCGGAAATATGGGATCGAGAGAGTGCGACCGAGTGGCGCGAGACTGTGTGTGTGGACAGGTGGAGGCAAACCACTGTTGAGTCTAGCTCCAGTGAGGAGTGCGAACTGTGGAACGTGACACACATTGAGTGACTTGCGAATAAACATTTTTAAGTGCCAGTGGTTGGTGGTCGAACATTTTTTTAGTATATACAGTTATTTATTATTAATGTAAATATTAGTAATTAATAAAACGGTAATAATACTTAATTGGGCTCTCCCTTACAAACCTAGTTCTCCCCACATTACACTCGTAACAGTATCGAGGCAACTACTTTTTTTTAATTGAGTCGAATCGTGGCGTATCAATGACTCAATCTTGAAATATTCCTACTTACTTTTCTTATCATACAGTACCGGTGCATCTTTCACCATTAAAAAATTAAAATTTCGTCGAAGTTGGTCATTTAGATCTTCTAAATAACCACATGCGGATTATAAACAACAATATCGTTTCCTTCCTGTTTCAGGAAACGAAAATTAGTTAAAACCAATCACATCTGTAGCTTGATCACAGCAGTGGAAAAAAAAAACGTGCTCCTATTGGTTGAACGGAGTCACGTAAACGGAAGACCTCAGCACCGCCGAGCTAATCCATATACGGTGTTGTATTGTTACTGCTCGTGCTATGACCTAGAAGAATTATATAGATAAATATAATTAAATTAATATTTCGTAATCTTTAATTGCAATCTCATTTACGTTTCTGTGCCTTGTGGAAGCACAGAGATGCGATGGTGAAATGTCTTCCTTTTCCGTGCCATTGCAGAACGGTGCCTTGAGTGTTTAGTTAGGTTAGGTCAGGAGGGGCAGAAGGCTGTTCTGCTGCACGGGGCGTGGTTCGTCTGTCCCCGCAGGCAACTGGAGCGCGGCGGCCAACTGGACCGGCGCCCCGGACGAGCCCCCCTCGGCGGCCACGACGCCTGAGGCGGAGGCGGGCACGGGCAACGCCAGCCTCGAGGTGGACTCCCCCGCCGCCGGCTGCCACGTCATGGGTGCGTCTGCCCTCCCTCCCTACCTCCCTCCCGCCCCTTCCTTTCACCCTACCTCCCTACCTCCCGCCCCTTCTTATCACCCTACCTCCCGCCCCTTCCTATCTCCCTACCTCCCTACCTCCCTACCCCCCTACCTCCCTACCCCCCTACCTCCCTATCGCCCTGGGAAGCCAACGATTCACGCCGAGTATTCGACATGCCCGAACATTACCGAATATCTGCCTTCGGGTGACTTCGGAATTCTTTTGTTTAAGTGAAAAAAACGCATTTTTTATTTTGCCGTGTGTTCGTGAATGCCTAATTAATTAAAATGGTCTATTAGGTCAGGTCAGTTACATTATAATTACTTTCAAACTAAGCGGACATCAAAAATAATATGAATTATTTTTAATGGTTGTTTTAAACAACTTGTTTACTTTTAAAGTATTTATAATGTAACTGACCTGACCTAACAAACCGGGACAATGGATGAACAGTAGGGAATCACGTATTTTTTAATCTTAAGTTAGTTACATCGCATTTTAAATTGATGACATTGCAAGACGAATGTAAAAGATAAGAATGTTCGTATATTTACTCAAATATTAGTCTTGGTTTTAATGGCTTAATTTGTATTATTGTTATGAAATTTCCTACCTTTATTAGTTTGTGTTCGGCATTTAAAACATTTCACCTAAACAAAAGAATTAATTCCGAAGACACCCGAAGGAAAGTATTCGGTAATGTTCGGGCATGTCGAATACTCGGCGTGAATCGTAGGCTTCCCCTATCGCCCTACCGCCCTACCTCCCTACCTCCCTACCTCCCTCTCACTCACAGTCACGCGAGCCGCGCGGGCGACCAACGGTCGTTTGCAACAAAGCACGCGGGTCGCAACACGTCACCAACCCTACACACTTCAAGGGGGTTCCCGTTCCAGGTCATCATTCCATGTTTTCGTTTAACACGGTTGACTTTTCAAGTGGCCCGACTTCAACAATATGGAAAAAATAATAATCATAATTCTAGTGCATACGTTTTGCATAGTTAGCTGGAAAAATTTAAATTTTAACATTTATGTGCAGTGAAACAAATGAATAATTTTAGGGGATTAAAAGCAATTCCGCCGGCTACTGCAGAACAATTTATTAAGTTTTAAATAGCCTTTTAAAATCATAAAAAAAAATTCTGAGGATTTTAAAAGTTTAAATCAAAATTATTAATTTTTTTCTGAAATTAAACAATAGCACATAGTAGCCGTTAATATTGACTTTTATATTATATTATATATATATATATATATATATATATATATATATATATATATATATATATATATATGTGAAAAGAACCGCATGCAGCTCGCAAGCCGCGGTCTGCCGACCCCTGCCCTAGGCCATTTACTTTTATGGGGACATAATATTTTGAAGAGGAGACTAACTGTTGGAGAAGGAGGGGGGGAGCTGGGAGGGAGTATGGAATAGCCCCCAAGACCTCCGTTGGAAAATTTGAAAAACAACTTCTTTCAAACAACATTTTGAAACAAATCTGGAACTTCAATTACAATTATGGTTTTCTTAATTTATCTTTCAAAATTCTGCCATTATTTTTTTCTAATATATTATCCCCTGGTTAGTTTTATGAATTCTTACAATCACAGTCTGTTAAGACGCATAATTATAGGAGGCAATTGAATATTTGAAAGGTTTTCTAATACAATATTATTAGAGACCTGAAAAACTTGCGGGGTTCACTACGTGCTATGCTAAAATTCAAATAATTATACCTTAGTGCTGCTTCTGCCATTGGTCCACTGTTAAATCTGGAGGCCAGAGGGCTAATTAGAGACCCTCGCTCAAAGAAGTGTCGAATCACAGGGCCACCCAGTTGTGACGACTCACAGGTCAGCAGCCAGTGAACATTTGCCCGAGTGTGTAGAGGACATTGGAGTCTATCCTGGAGGTCATTGAACCCGCAAATTTTTCCTGGTCTCTAAATATTATGAATTTAAATAGGTACTGGTCAGCAATTTAAATTATGGATGCTGAAAAGGATTTTCTTTTTTTCCATTTATGTCCAGATTTTTTGAACAGGATAGAATATAAAAACAGGGAGGACGGAAATGAAACGGGCTTACGCGGAGCCGCTGACAGGACGGTGTGTCCGCAGGCACGGAGTACAAGGTGGGCGAGACGCTGCCCCGCGAGACGGGCACCTGCCTGGAGTGCGTGTGCGACGTGGAGGCGAGGGTCACCTGCAGCCCCAAGGACTGCGCCGGCCAGCGCGACGACTTCCGCGCGGGCAACACCCTCGACATGTTCGACGTGGACACCTTCTAGGCCCCCGGCCCCCCGGCTCCCCGGCCCCACCGGGGAGGACCGCGGTCTCGCCATCTCCCGCGTTTCAAACACTAGCACCAGTCCTCGGCACCCGTTCATCGTTACAACTTTTCTGTTGGTCGACAGACCACTCCGTCTTCCTCTTGACACTTGTTGCAGCCAACATTTGTGACCGTGTAACAAATACGTAATTAGTAGAGACAAGATTTTATGGTTTTTTTTTATTTTTAGGCAAATTTCGTTGGTCTTGTTTTTATCATTTATAAATTCTGTTTATTTATTTAGATAGCATATTATTAAATGTAGCTATATGTCAATTGAATGTTTCATCATTTTACAGTAAAATAATTTGTAATAAGCATGTCAGGGTCAGACAAGGGCGCAACAACAGGGGGGTGGGTGGGGGGGCAAGTGTATTTTACCCCCCCTCTGAAACCTTGAAGTGGGGGCAAATGGGGGCAAAGAAAGTACTGTGTAATCAATTTTTATATAATAAAACTGCTTAAATAGCACCATTTTCCACCTTGAAATACAAATTTTCCCGGGGGAGGACCCCCGGACCCCCTGCTTCAATAGGGGGGGATCGATGATTCTTAATAAAAAGGTATATTGCCCCCCCTTTTGGAAATTTAGTTGTTGCGCCCCTGGGGTCAGAACTACTCAAAACAATAAAAATAAATCTGCAATTATTTTTCTGTTTGAAAAATGAACCAAAATCGTTACGTAAAAATGTTCATAACAGTTGCTGGATAGAAACAAAAAAATTATTTCTTACAATATATTTAGTAAATACATTTTAGTTCAAACTTCAAGCTAAACAAATTACATTCACTGAATTTAACATACAAGCAGATTACTTCTGGTGACTTGAGTTAAGTTTTGATTTAAAATATTCATCAGTTTAATGTTTTAACTTGCAGTTTGGTGCTATTTCGATTTTATCACAATCTACCATATGATCTTGTCCCTAGTAATTAGCAGTCATCTGTTTGAAACATTGATTTATTTTTCTTCAAGTAGTTACATGTTGAAGTCTGTTCGTTATCATCAGGCATGAACAACTTAACTAAGATTAGAAAAAACTGTATTTATTCATTTTCATTCCAATAATTTGGAAGTATAAAATTAATTTACAATATTATTGAAAACACACTGAAAAAATCCATGAGGTTGGGTAAGATTCCCCTTTATAACTTTTGTAAGCCCTACTCTCAGCCAGCAGTGGACTTCTCCACTAAACGTCAGAATTACCACTGTACCGAAGGCCCATAGCAATGAAAGAAAACTAGTAAAGAAAGGATCGTAACATGATTAAGTACAAACTTCACTAATAAAACTAATCACACCCTTTTCTTTACTATTCTACCTTTCACTGTACAAGCTCGGTGAAAATTTATTGATTTGGTTTGAAGTTAATATCCAGTGGGCAACATAAGTGATAAATGAAATGTGTACTCAAACCACCATCACTTACCTGTCTGTTATCTGGTACTTGCATTTTTACATTGGCCCTACAATATATTGAGAATGAAATTTAAAAGTTAAATAATGTAAGTTTGCATGAACCTAGTTTTGTTAAGCTACATTTAATGTTTAGTTGTAAATCATTTCTTACTGTGCACAGTATAAAAAAAATGGAAATAACATAATGGAGCAAACATATATCAAAAAAACTATAAACTGTTAGACCTGTGATGTGTGTTCAAAACACAAACGACTGATCGAGAAAGCATATTGGCTTGTGAGTTTATATTTCAGTTTGTTGCTCACTGGACGTCAAGTACTGGCCAACACTAACATGTGACGTAACTATGTGTGTGAGCCTTCCACTGGTCTTCTGAACAGTGCACGTTTCAAAGCTGGGAATAAAACACTCTTCGTCGTTCACCACTTTCATAGCTGCCAATCTTTCTTGAAAGTAAGTTTCACCGATCACTGCCAGGCTTGGTGTAGGCAAAAAAATAATAATAATAAATAAGACACCTGCTTCCAGCTCTGTAAAGCATTCGGAAACATTTTTTTTTAAACTCTGCAAATCTGAAAAACCAACAAATTGCAGGTCAGAAACAAGCCCCCTTCATTACTCAGGCTGTATGGGCAGGTAGAAAGCATTTCAATTCTGGATAATTTTAACAGTATGAAGAAAAAGTGGGAGTAAAATAAACTAGAATTTGAAACCGCATAATTTTTTTTTCTGCGGAGCGATTCACGAAAAAGCATGTAATTGGCATCTTCCAACCTTCCCACCTTTCCTTGGAAGTACGGCATCAAAACTCTGTAAATACCTAACACGTAGTCGGAACGTTGAACCCAAAGTGTTGAAATCTAGCGTCAGATTTGTGGAAACACAATGTTATGAACGAGGTCTGAGGAAAAGCACTTGTGGGACCCGCCTACCTGGGCACACGCGTGGTATGCAGAGCTATCACGCAATTTGAAAACTGCTTGAGGTATTCAAGTGTGGTCTGTTTATACAAAAAGCATTCAAGAATGTGCTGAGGACATGTTAAATGCATATTTAGGAGAGTGAAAAGGGCTACAACTCATTTTTTTCAGAATAATTTTTAGACATGAAACACCCAATAAAGATTCTTGAAAGCACTCAAGGGACTTGCGTTACATCTTTATCTTCATTTTCCATCATTATGGTCACCGCTCAAATATCATAGTTGCCCTATACATGACGAGAAGACTGCGCGCCAGTTCAGAGGCGATACCGCACTAATGAAGCACCAGCGAGCATCGCACTTATCATCCCACTTCACTAGCACAGATACACCCCTCACTAGGCGGGCCCCTTAAAGTCTTTAGTGTTTAGCTTTTTATTGTGTTTCTAATGCTCAGAAAATTTGTTGTACCTACAATAATCTACAAGTTTTTACATTTTAAGAAATGAACATATAAAACTGTAAGCCTATTTGTTTGATTCGTTTAAGGTGAGATTTACAATAATCTATCAGCATCCAGGATTAGAGCTATTTTATACTTATTTGGTTAGCACTATGATAGTAAGGTCGTAAGTGTAGTAGCTGATATATTTTTATAAGAAGACTGTGCATTAAAACGTAGATCAATTTTCTTGTCAAAATTACTGGTAAAATTAGATTTAAATATTTCTTGTACCAAGTGTAATAAAATTTCTGTAGTTAAGGTGAAACATATTTTTTTTACGTACATGAGCAAAAGACTACATTAGTTACAAAGAATTTTTCTCAAAAAAAAAATCCCATTTGTCTGTGATGGATGTAGTTAGTTTATGAATAGTATATTAGTAGAATTTCAAGTATTTTATCATGTAAGCAAGGCATATTTAAAGTACGGTACCTAGTTACTGCCTTTTAGATTTTGTGTAATTCTAAAGGGTGAAAATGTATTTAGTATTACCAATTTATATTTATGAGTTTCTGTGTACAAATTACATTCTAATATTGTTATTAACAATCTAAATGGGAAAAATGTATGAAAAATCATCATCATTTATGAACTACTGAATGATTTATAAATATTAACTGGTTGTATGAAATGTTTACTACACTGTTTTCTTGAGACTTGTACTGTAACATAACTAATAATTATCATGTTAGCACACATTAGTGTATGTTAAGTGTGAATTATGCATCATAAAACCAAGAAATCTTAAATAAGGTTTTTTATATTTAATTTTAGAGAAACCTCATTGAACATGTGTTCTAATAAATAACTTTATGGTTATTTAGTACCTGTATGGTACATAGTTAACTGTATTTGAGAAATATGCATGCAAAAGAAAATATTTGTAAAAACTAAAAATAAATATTAATTGCAGTGTGTTATTAAGTTATTATTAAAATTACATGTTTTGAAAAACATTTACTACTTAATTTTTTGACGGTGATTTAATGATGGTAGCATAATACTGTAACTTAAAACTTCTTGCTGAATTGAAAAATGTAGCACAAATACTGATGGTACCTATGGATTTTATTTAATGTAAATCCTGTTTAGCACACTCCAAAATTAACACCTTTCTACATTAACTTAGGTTTCTTCAATTATTTGGCTGCATTGCACTATATTTGACTAACAGTGACAATAATTTCAATTAATTCTTCTGAGACTGTACTTCTCACACAATAGTCAATTTATTTTCACTGAATTATTGTGGTAGTACTTAAAAAAAAATGTTACCTTTCACTACGAGCGAAAAATATTCTTCACCAAGTATGTATCAGGGTAACAGGTGCATTACAGAAAAAGTTTGGTAGGTACCCAAACAGCAGAAAGTTAGCAAAATCCCTAGCCCAGAAAATAAATTTACTCATGGAAGGTCCAGTATTAATCATGCAGGTGAAATATCTATACACTTTTAACATTTCGCAAAGGATTTAACATGTTGGTTCTAGTAAATACAACCCCAATCTGTTGGTTGATATGGGACAAGAGCTAGAGCTAGGTACCTAGATGTAAGCACTTGTGTAAAAAGTAGAGTCTCATTTGAATTCTTGAGCAAAGAAAGAAATGATTGACCAAAACCACTCGAGAGAATCATTAGTTATAAAGTTGTATTTAGTAAGATACTAGGTTAGTACCCAATGTTTCTTTATGAAAGAAATGGCAGGTAGACAGATATCGGGCATGTTTAGCAGTGTTGCAATGCCAGTAGGTCACATTATCAAAATAAGGTTTCTTCGACAGTTTCTCTAATGACGGGTATGTCTTCCACAGGTCAGAATTGTAAATTTGTTTTTAGTGCTTGTTTTGTTGTGTTCTGATTCTTGTAACTATAGAATAAAAAAAAAATACAAAAAGAGATCCTATTTTGTTCATTATCATCCTTCCTCTATATCACCCTTTCAGTGCAAGATATGTTTTGCTGTCGGTTGTGTCAACCCTGGATTTTACACACAACCTTCTAAAGGGACCTTTCACATTTCTAGACCAACATACTTCAGTACTTGTCTAGTTAAAATTTTTTGTTAAAAAGTTATTTACTGGCTAGATTTCCAACTAGCTAATCACTTGAGTTTTCTTTTTTATGAATTTTACTTATTTTCAAGTTAAATTAAAAGTTGAACTTAGTTTTATGCTTTGCTTTCTAACAGTTTGAATTACAAATCATAATTTATTTCCAACCTTTCTTTTTATTCCTTTACAAATATATACTTTTATTTCCTGAATGGTTTACAGTTTACACCTCGTGGTTCAATGCTACAAGTAGAAATTTAAAAAAGTAGCCAAAAAATTGTTTAACTTATAAAAAAAAATACCCAAAAGCATTTGAATGGACAGAAAACAATTCAATAAGGTTCAGATTCCAAACCTAACAGAACAAAGTAACTTAAATTTAATCATTTACTTTTTATACCCAATATTTTTTACCCAGTTTGTTTGGTAACACACTAACTTAATACGTTACAATTTTGGCACATCAACTTAAACTTGACTGATTTTTTTTTTTTAAGACTAACTTATTATAGTCAGCAGACCAGCCTAAGGCACACGGCCTGGTTTGAAGCACTGTGAAGATACCACGAGGCCAAGAAGAATGCCTAAGCCCTGGGGCCTTAGACATGTCCAGCTCTCTGGTCTCCCACGACTGGTCGACCCAGCACCCCCGCCAACGCCTCCTGGCAGAGGTTACACACACTAAGGGCGCGATTATACGGAGCGCAGAACAACTTCAGTTGAACGAGTTTAAGTTAACATATTTACAAATGCTAAGTAAACGGTTACACGGCAATTAGTACAAAGATTGTTCAACTCCAAAACAGATTGTCTAATATCATTGAATTAAAGTTTTGAGGATCCTATTTATTCGAGCAAGTGTACCTCTGTTAGAAAATTACCGTCAGCATCACATGTGCGAGGTGCTAGCAGAACTACATTCCTTCTCGAAGAGTCAGCAATCCGGAAATAAAAAGCACAAAGAAAATGGCAAATAACTTCTGAATTGAGTTTGTCGAAGATACAAGCATGCACTGTTCTCAACACTAACAAAATTAAATAATTTTTTATGCCCAACTATTACTGCAAGGGGTGGAAAAAAAAGGGCTAAAGAACAAAAAAATTGCATATCTCCCTCCGTAGGCACACCATCAAATCCGTCCAATTTTTTTTTGTTAATCCTACTATTTATATCTAAAACTTTTGTCTTAAACAGTTTTTGATGAGCCATTGTTGCAAGGGGTTGAAAATAAAACATGGATAGAATTTAAAAAAAATTCATAATTTCTTTGTACACCTTATAAATATTAGCAAAACTTTTATCTGAAATTGTTTTTAATACCAACAATCATTGTTGCAAGGGATGGATAGAGGGGTTGAAATACAAAAAGAAATTAATAATTCCCTTAGTAAAAACACCATCAAATACATTCAAGTTTTTTTGTAAATCTTATAATTTTAATCTAAAACTTTCGTCTGGAACAATTTTTGATAATACAAACCATTATTGAATGTGTAGAATGTACACTATTGAATCTGTTGTTTTGTTTAACTTTCAAAATATTTTCTAAAACTTTTCGTAAATTGATTTTTTTTATGTAACCAACCATTACTGCAAAGGGTGGACACAACAAGGTATGAAACTGAAAGTAAAAAAAAATTGTTGTTGCTTTTTTTCATAGCTATACTATCAAATCCTTTATAATTTATTGTATAAATCCTAAACTTTATTTAAACTTTGGTTGAAAAATTTTTTGATGAAACAAATTATTACCATTAAACAGAGGTTGTAATTAAAAAAATTCAAAACTTCCTTAGTACTAAATTTGTTTGAATTTATTTTACATCTTAATATTAAATTAAACCTTGGTCCAAAGCAATTTTGATACCACGATATTAGTGCAAGGGATTAAAAATAGTGTTTGAAGGTAAAAAAAAAATTAATAACTACTTTAGAAAATGTTTAATCAAACCTTCTGTAATATTGAAGAACATAATAATGATACGTACATTAAGTTCTTAAAATGTTCCAGAAGTTTATAGAAGTTTCCAAAATATTCCCAGAAGAAAAAGGTATGTACTTAGGAATCTACCTACACTTATAGGCTGTGTCGAAATGGATTTTTTTTTAAACAGGCAGGTGATTTTTCTTGCATAAAATCTAAAAGAAACTCTTACAAACCACAAATTATTCATTTTTTATTAGCCTATGCTACAAAAACCAACTCACAATATATGCATATTTACATTTTAATCTCATAATATTTTGCTGTATACACACACAGAGCCATAAGCTAGATCAAACAACCATACACATTCGCAATTGAACCACACAGTTGTGAAATGCACATCTCCTCAACCGAGATATTTAGAAATGCCAGTAGCAACGTGCAACACCGTAGAATACGAACTAGGTTCATAACAAATTCAATGATGAGCTAAATTCTGGCAAACCACGTAGCTTTGCAACTACGTCTGCGTGCAACTAGACATAAGGCCCAAGTATTTAAGCAAGACAGTAAAATGTTTCAAGGTCACAAATCAGCAAAGCCTACTAAACCAAAAACAAAATTTGAAATGAAGTACGTAACAGGTTATTTTTGTCACCATCAGCACACCTGATTACACTGGGTCACATTTCAGATCATGACTTGCTAGCAATGTAGGCACCCACCAATGATTTCCTGAAGGATTTTCACAGACCAGTAAGCAAGGGCATGTTTAGATTCAAAATTCAAGTTGGTTCCACATCTGATACAAGAGAAAACTAGTTGTAAAGATTTTATCTAATATGGGTTTAAAATGTAAAATTAGTAACAAAATAAACTAACATGAGATTAACTTATCTGGTAAATTTTTAAGTAGCTTATAAAAGATACAATGTTGTTTAGAGGAGGTAGATAGTTTGATTAGAAGGACTTTAATACAGTAGCTCAATAAATGTTGAGAAGTAAAAAGCTACAATCACAACCATTGTGTGCCAATACCAATATAAAAAGAATGCTGCCTGACAACTCAAACTCAAACCATCTTACTTTTTGTACACCGCCCAAGGAGCAAACATAATGAATACATAGGTACATATATTCATACATTAACAGCAGAGGAATTCAAGAAAGTATAGAACACATCACAATAACATCACAAATGGATCAGTGGGTGTCAGATTGAGGGTCATATCTCTTAAATAAGTTAATCAAACTTAAACCTTTTACTCATCCCACTTTACTTCACTTCCACCCTTACAACTAGATTTGTAAAAATAATTTATTTTCACAGTCTTCTGACAGAAACACTTACCAGCTAGAATAAAGAACCATACATTTTATAATTTAGTCAACAGTAACATTAACAGTAATATCAACAGTAATAAAAATTTTAATGCTTAGATACGATTCCTTTGCTATGAACGTGAAAATGACTAGAGTTTAGCGAAAAGCGTGAACTCAACTTCCTGGCTATCCTAACTCAACGCACTACTGACATCTACGGGGGTACGCCTGCCTCTGATTCCGTGTCTGGACCCCAGCTCTCGTGCTGAACTACATCCACGCGCTACCATACGTTCACAGCTCCCACAGTTTCGGAATCGCAGCAGACCGAAGGCTACACAGAGAAACTCTCCCCACAGCCGCACGTTCCTTTGATGTTCGGGTTGTTGAACACAAACTCCGCGGACAAAGCGTCCTCCACGTAGTCCATTTCTGTCCCCAGCAGCGTCAGTTGCGCCTTCTTGTCTATGATAACCCGCACTCCTGCAAACAGACGACTAGAAAGTAGCATTCAGCTCTGCTTGCACCAATGAGGAGTCTCGCCAAGTGATGTCACCAAGATATATTCCTAACAGAGGTCTGCGAGTATTAAAAAAAAATATTTTATATTTGTGGCCAATTCGATGTTCAATTTGACATTTGAGATCAAATTAATTTTTTTAATTATTCATTACCAATATATACATCAACTGGGACTCATTCTCAAAAAATTTAAATGAAAAGAGTGTAACATAAATGAAACCATGAAAGTTTTTTTTGAGAAATTTGGAATTGTTTTCTACGACATACATGATTTTTTTATTTAACAAACAAAATATGACTATGATTACAAATTATTTAAATTACTCGATTTTATGTATATAATCAGTTTGTTCAACAGCAACAATTTTCAAACTTAAATATTCATGGTTTACGAAAATGCTTTGCCAGGATTTTTTTTTCTTGCATTTTACACTATTCTATTAAGGTTCCATATATATTTCTCTCGTTTTTACTGTAATTTTTTTATTTATCTGAACTTCAGTCAAGCGTAAAAAAATGTTTTTGTTTATTATTTGTCACATGCTCACTAACAGTCAGTGGGCACGTAATATACAAACATGCATAGGACAGACAACATAGACAATGCAAGTACATATGTGGGCACCGCCTTCCCGTAGCAGGCAGGCACCACCAGACGGGAAGCGCAGCAACGCCTAGGCATAGCCGCGACTGGCCAACATATGCCGGCAGCCTTTACCACATACTTGCAGAGACCACAACAGACACAAACAAACAATAAAATAACAAACATGGTAAAGCAAAGAGCACACCATCACAATCAATACTTGATGAAACAAAGACGACACCTAAGTACTGAACATAGGATTTACTTTATATATTATTTATAGTTAATACAAGATTATAAATAGTGAGTGGTTTACATATAGAATATAAAGATTAGTCTCTAACATACATATTTTTGGTAGTGACTTACTAAATATAACTGATTTAGCTAACAAATTACTTATCAAGTTCATAAAAATTTGAGATTAATCTCTAAATAATATCATTATTGTTATGAATTGTACACAAAGAGGAATTATAAACGACTTTTGAATTGGGGAACTTTAAGTCCAGTATATTCATGAATATATTTTCAATTTATTCTAGCGCTATACTGATTATAAACAAAAAGTGAATTTAAATATGCTCTGCAGTCAGAAAGGACAGCTAAAATAGGTTGAGGAGATTGCTTTAGATTAATAAACTTGATTATTTTGCTTTGTATGGTTTCAATTTTGTCCCTATCAGATGTGTTGATACTGTTCCAAATTACTGAACACTATTCTAATTTAGATTTAATTAATGCTAAACGAAGTGAAGGAATGGAATCTCATTTTATAGAATAAAAAGTGATGTATTTAATTAAGCCTTAGATTTTATGAGAACTAGAGATTAAATAATCTACATGCTGATGTTAATTTATAATCCTAAATGATGCCTTGATCTTTTATAATGAAAGTTTTGGAAATTAGAGTGTAAACCAATCAGATTTAATTTGGTGGTATTTCCCGGTAGTGTGTCTCGAATCCAGCTCGCAAATCCAAATCTGTATCTAAAGTATGAGGAAAATAGTAATAGTAATACATGAACAAAAAAATGTATATGTTTGTGTGTTTGTGTGCATGTATATGTTTTAAGCAAGTACAGAAGATAAATGAGTCCTTATTTCATCAGAATTTTTCTCTAAAGTACTTTATCTCATTACAAATCAAATTTCTTTGACAGTTTCTGCAGAATAAACTAATACAGGCCTAGTTAACTAGAAGTTCACCTCCTACAGATGTGTTAGAATTTTAATTTAGGAATATTTTTATTTTTCTTGAATATTTTTCTTCAAAACTCTTTCCTTGAACATTGCATATTTTGAATGATAAATATTATAGCATGTATTGTACAAAAAAAAAACTTGAATTCCAAAACTTATGTGTATTTTGAATACTGAGACATTCCATATCAATAAACCTACACTAGAATACCAACCATTCTAGTGTACTATGTGATATCAAAATATATAGTTTACATGTTGTAAAATGCACAATTATTCTAACCACACACAAGTAACAGCTTTGCAATAAAATTATATTGGTTTGCAGTTATTTTCATAATATTCCCTGCCAAAAATCTCCACTTTACCTGTACTTAACCCTGTACGAATGTTGGAATCGTAATGACTAAACACCAACATCTTTATATTATTATTTTTTATGTATTGTATAGTAGGGACACTAATACCATTCTCTGAAGATTTCGTGATACATTACCTAAGTGGTTTGGTAAAAACGATAACACGTTTTTCTTCTTCTAAATAGTGAATGCAATGACAATCGTGATTCCAGCCATGTTGTAAGCAGGAGAATACATTTGTGTAAATTGTATTCATAAACCAACTAAAAGGAACACACATGAACAAAGATGTGGAAGGGGAGAGCGTGTGTGTGTTCAAATTTTAAATATGCACATTGTTATCGGAATCAAAATGTCTTAGTCACAAAGCTATTAAGGATATGGTTGAACAGCAAGAATATTTTGCAACAAATTTGAATACAACTCTGAGCTACCATTTTAGGCAATGATTTCTTCAAAGTGTTGCTTACCATCTTGAATAACCTCTTCATCCAACTTGCCTTTTTCAAAAGCATAGTCTAAAGTGTAACTCAAACCATTACAACCTCTTTGACGAACACCAACTTTTAAACCGATCTGAAACAAAACATACATTTGCAAATCACAGTCTTCATTTTAATGTGCAAAAATGTTTATTACTGAATAACAATTTTTACTCAAGTTATCGAAACTAAATTCACACCATTTGGTGAAATGATTCCTACAAATACTTCCATTTCAACCACACTGGAAGAGGCAACTGTATTAAAAATTGATGAACATTTGACTTGGTGTGAACACACAACAGTATTATGAAGTAAACTACCCTCTGTTTTATTTATGAATATTGCATACTTTGCATACTTATATTTCTTAATTAAATATGTTATAGAGTTCTGGGAGAACTCATCGGGAAGTAAAAGTAAATTTCCCACATCAAATAAGAGCTATGACCTTTTTTCTGTGTGATTTTTCCACAAAGCTTATGGTTTTGCAGATATCAGTGAAAGGTTTAGTTGGGTTAGTTAGGGTCAGACACATTATATATATATATATAGGTATAAAAACAGTTTAAAATTGTTTTAATCTAGCAGAATTTTTTTTATACCCACTGGATTCTAGAATACTGGCTGAAATCAAGCAGTTTTATGAATTAAAAACAACTACACATAATTAATACAATTACAATTAATAAATTCTTATACAATTTAAGATATTTTGTTGTTACATTTGCTCAATTTTAATGATTTCTACCCCACAAATTCTCTGGAGTTCATTGCCTTCCACAATAGCAAGTTTTTGTTTTTAAAATCCAGTGGTACCTGAAAATCACCCTAATCAGACTGAATTACATGTAGGTTTACTTTACTGTATCATAATGTGAGTTGTATTTGCAATATGTATTAGTTGATTGTGTCTATGCTTTAATTATTGTCTACAGCTAACACTTTGCAATATGTGTATAATTTTGTACGCTCTGAATTATGTGTTGATTATTGTTTACATGTTGATAATTTCTGTATCTAGTAAACCAAGGTTCTATTACATGATCAGAATTTAAAAAAAAAAACTTACACAATCTTCCTTGTTGGCGAGGATTTGTTTGACCTTGTTCACAGCCGATGGTGTCTGCAAAAAAAAAAAATGTTGTTAGGAGTACAGTCTGTCATTATTTCTCAGCAGAAATACATACAAAACTGAAGGTTTTTATACAAAAAATAAAAGGAATTATTGAGAAAATAACTGGGGTACGGTGAAAAATCAAGAGGAAGGAATGAAGGGTAAAAGAGGAATATGAGAAATGTTTAGATGAGTTGCGTTGGTTCAGGAATGTGGGTGGGAGGCAGAACTGTGTAAAGATCAAGGGAGAGCATACGAAGGGACGTGGATTGGAACAGAGGAAAGGGAGAAGTAGAGGAGAAGGGAGAAGTTGAGAGAGTCAGCCGACTCATAGGATAATTTCTCGGCTAGACGGCATGTCAACATATATGTACCTGATGAATCAATCACAGGACTTTTTCAAGACATATAATAAAATTTTCTTCCGACCTTTTTTCATGTCACAGAGTGATTTTATAATTATATGATAAGCAAACTTAAACTTGATCAAATATATTACCAAAAACAACTACTATTTTCAGAAATGTACCCATTTCTACATTAGAAAGGTAACACTTTTTAAGAGATAATTTCCACGTTATTTAAATGAACAGTCTCATATTGTGAGACAATTTAAACTTAAGTAATGCACAAAAAAAAAAAAGCAATACAACAAAAAGAAGCTGGAAAATTAAGTTTTATGACTCCCAGTTCCGATACCGTTTATTTCGGTGCTTCTTCATAGCTTTCGTGACAAGTCCTCCATTTTTCATGACCTGTGGACATCCTGTAGGACAGGTGAGAAAACAAAGTGCAGAAAGCAGCACAGAAAGGAGAGGTAGGTGAGAGGAACTAATGTAGAGGAAACAGGCAGTACAACAGATAGGAAAATATAAGGCCGAGGCTTAGAGACTGGGTAGGGGGGACAAAGGGAGGGAAGAAACAAACAGAGAAAGAAGGGAATGCAGTACAAAGATAGAGAAATTGGGAAAGAGCTACGAGAATAGAGGGACAGAGGGACAGGTACAATGAAAGGGCAAGAAGAGCTGAACTAAAAGAAAGTTTAAGGCAGATGAAGGGTGGCTAGATCATGGGTGGGATTGGACAGACTCAGCATACAGCTTACAGGAGGGGAGGGTAAATACAACAGGAAGGGAGGCAGGAGAGATAATCAGGGAGGAAAGGGGAAATACCGAGTCAGTCCAGATATGTTCTGAAGAGGAGAAGGGTGAAGGGGAGAGAGGAAGATAGTGATGATTGGATACTCCATTATAAGAAACATGCGCACATACGTCCTCAGAAAGGAATATTGTGAACGCCAATCCTGTGATTCTCCATGTATAAGAATATTAAAAAAAAATGGCAATGGCTGTGTGTAATTTAAGCTATAAACGTTCTTTTCAGGATAAATACAGGAATGCCTCTAGTTTTTGAAAAAATAATTTTTGGAATTTTATTAATGTTTCCGGAATAGCCGCGACGTAAAAATATTACCAAAAAAAATCTGAATATGAAAGTGTTTTACTTTCTGACATTTTTTCTAACCAATATTCATTCTGTAAAAAAGCAAAGTTATAATTGTATTATTTCATTACCTGGGGCAGAATAAGTTTATATTAGATTTATCATAGGAGGATTTTATTTCTGCCAATATTTTAAACAATATTCACAATGTTTTGAGTGACTGTAAATTGTTTCAAAGGTGAATTTTTTTTCTTTTCAGTATTTCCTGTTATTACTGTTATTAGCATTGGTTTTATTTCATTAATATGTTTCCACGGTTAGATTTTTACACAGGTTGCTTTTTCTTGTAAAAAAGTGATGTTTGTTGGATAAGGTTGGTTACATTAATAAAACATAATGTGTAATATGCAATTAATGTAGGTGACCTAATCAACCATCACACTAATTACTGTTTTTAAACTTAGCTAACCTAACCAACCAGTGAAACTGTGTACTAATGGTAAACTATTTGAAATATCGCAATGCTGTTTCAAAGTACGATTAGAAAAAAATATGTAAAAGAGTAAATAAATATATTATCAGATTTATATCTAGTTTTTATCAGATGCGCTCTTCTCCTAAATTATCACCCAATCCTAGTATGATCAGTGGTGGCTTGGGACCCATTTATGCGGAAACAGATGAAAGAGTTGAAGTTCAGCATAAGACAGCCAGATGGTTGACATGGATGTGGAGGAAGTGTGTGGGGAGACTCACAGCCATCAGTGATGTTTAGTAAACTATGATTGGGCCACGCTCCAGGGGTAACTTAAGCTATACCAAGGCTGTTTAAAGTTATGAAGGGGAAAGGGGATGATGTAAACTGCAAAGTAGGCTACACAAAAAGTTCTTCAGGGGAAGGGGGACCATGAGGGGAAGTTCCATAAGGTGTGGAGGACAATAGATAAAAGGAAGCGTTCATCTCATATGACAGAGAGGGAGTGAAATTAGTTGTGTGGGAGAATATTATTAAATACAGAGACGATAGTATTTCGGAAGTGGTTGCGAGATTGTTCGAAGGTTTGAGAGGGCGGAGGGGGTTGTATCATTGCCAACGGGCGTAGCCCAACTGCAAGACGGAAAGTAAATATTAATAGTAAGAACATAGTAAAATAGGTACCAAAACAAGTGCTGCCCGCGAAGGAATCGGTCTTCTCATTTTCACAGCTTTTACAGTAGCTGCAGCGACTATGCGACTTGCCATAATAATCAGAAAATTAATGAGCTCTGAAGTGTAAAAATAACAATCGTTAAGTTACTTTTGTCATTGATTACTGTAAAATTTACATCCCATTCAAATAATACGAGATTTTATAAATTGCATATATTATCATTCGTATTTATTTACGTACTAAAAAGGCCAATGGCGACTGAATTTGTACCAACCACTCACAAAATTTCCCTCAGAAGGAAACAGATGAGCGTCTTTTCGAAATTAATAATGGTTAATAACTATTAGAAACAATAGATTTTAATACCTATTAAACACTTAGACCAATAAATAAAAATTTTAAAATACTTTTACATATCAAGTGCGTAAAACGAAACCCAATACAAGTATTACGATTCTCATTTGTTTCAAATGTGACGTCAGGCTCGCGCAAGAAACTCGTGTACGTCCGGACGGCGTCGAGAAGTTATATTATGCTCCCAGAATTCCTCAGCAGTACATGTCCGCCATAAGTGCTGGTGGCTGTACGTCGGTTACGGAGCTGATCAGTCCGAGACCCAGTACGGCCTCATGCAGCACACTCCTTCGGAGATCAAGGAGAAGTTACTTTTGGCACTCGACAAGGACAACAATGTAAGGATTTAAACCAGAGTTACATCAAATGTGACGCCGTAATTAGAAAAAATTTGTACGCTGCTGAGTGTTGAAAATGCACTGTGAAAGTGGCGTGTCTACCCCAACTTAACGTGCAAGTTATACATTAAATGGTAGTAGAAGTATACCCTAATCAGTTCACAGTTCCTGATCTTCATCACCCGAAAAGTGCACTTATTCCAACGAAAACTTCATTTCATCCGGTAAAAGTGAAAGAACTCGATATTTCGTGTGTGAAAATTGGTCTTGCGGAGCTCGAAGAAGACGTCTAACCCCTGGTATACCTCACTACGCGGCAGAGCGCATGCGCAGTGGCCTGTTAACGCAGGTTCCGGTTATCGTGCGATTTTCACAAAACAGTTTTGTACTAAAAAAATTTTTTTCAGAAAGTAAATTTACATTACGTTATTATTTATTTAATGTGAAAAATATTTGTGTAATGATTTTAAATCCCTCTGGTTTGGCTGTTCGACAAGTTAATGTCCCAATGAATAAACATTTTATATTTTGAACATGGCCTCAATATTTTATTCCCAAATTTCCATATGTCTGAAGTGCATAATTTGTGAATTGTATTAATTTACGAATATTTGTGGTAGTTTTGATAAATTTGCTTTTGGCGATGTGATTAGTAAGTTTCGTTCGGATGTTGAGGTTAAGTTGACATTCTTACGTTGATACTAAGCATGTATTATAATTTAATTTGAATTTGAAGATTGCTGCGATTGGGCACAAGCCCATGGGCACTTCTGGATATTGCTGATGAGCACTGGTTCGATTTGTTTTCTATTTGCAGTTTCCTCAATTTTGAGGATATTTTCATCATGTTTTCTCCCATATCTTTATAAAAAAAAATTCTGAATTCCCATTTCCTTCTTCATCACCTTACTATATCTTCAAGAAGCTCGTACCACCCCTACGAAGACCTTATTGGTAGCAAGTGTCTTTTTGTCTTTCTATCACTTTAATTTCTATTCACCTCTATGTAAACTATTCTGAAGCCTCTATCCCCAACTTGCCCTACACAAGATCTTGGACAATCTTGGGTAGTCTTGTCTCTACCCCTTCACATACTTTTGACCCATCTCAAAGTCCACCTGTTTCATTCGTCATGAGCCCCACGCTGCATCAGCACACACTGCCATCTGTTGAGTATTGCCATCTGTTGAGTATCAGCGTGTTTCTGTCCTTTACCCACCAACCAGTCTCCTTCTCTGTATCAGATTGCAGGCAGCACTGCGCATGAAGTAAGAATAGATGGTAATTCTGAAAGAGAGCCACTTGGGGGGGGGGGGGGGGGGGGGGGAATTGTTTCCTGATGTGTTTTACATTCATTCTCAAAAAGGGTGGTGTTATACTTCAAGTAGTTAAGTTTTTTAACAAATTCTGTAAAATCATGATAATGTTAGGCTAGGTAAGGTTAGCTACATTAAAAATACTCTACGGTAGTGTGGAAAATTATTTCGAAATAGTGTGTACGGTTGACTAGGTTAGCTTTATTAAAAATACTGTAATATACTTTTAATGATTGGTTAGGAATTATCAATATATTAAACATAGCTAACTTAACCTAACCAACCGGTTTTTGCTGTTTTATAGTATTTTAGATTATGTTAGCCAATGGTTCACACAATTTTAAAGAATTTAAATGTTGCTACCTAACCAACCGTTCACTCTATTCAAAAGTATTTTTAATGTAACTAACCTAACCAACCATTCTCATGATTCTATGCTATTTTTAATAACCTAGCAATATCACTATTTACTGCTAAACTACTTGCAGTACCACAACGACCTCTTGGATATTGATTGGAAAACATGTTGGGAAGTAAAAAAAAAAACTTTTGGAATTTTTATTATGATTATGGCTATCCTTCATAAATGCTGACTTGTTTACTGGTATTGGCAGTAATTATAAGGAACTGTTGCTAAGTTGAACTAGCATGTGAATCTTGGTGGAGGGGGGAGAGGCTACTGTTAACTTAACCTAGTCTTTGCATATGAATGACATGAAACCACTGGCAGGTCTGTAATAGTAAAATAATATAGCTTTATTACCAGAGCATTAAATTCTTTGTTCAATCTACTTAGTAGGTATTGTAGAGCATTTGAAGCATTAGCCTAATTTTCCTTATAAAACTCCAATGAAAAAGAATGAGTAAGGAGGCGTATAACTGGAAGTGTATGTTAAAATAATCCTTTATAAAAGTTTCTGGCCTATTTTAATGTTGTGCTTAGAAAATACTTTCAAAGGCAAGTAGGAAAAGTAAAAAAACTAAATCAATTTTAAAAAAATTTTTAGAGATCAGTTTATTGTAATGAATATGTTCGATAAACATTTTGAAACTTTAGGTGCAATTTGAACAGAAATATTTGCCTTCTTATAGTGCTGTTGTGTTGATGAAAACTGGCAATTCATCTGTGATTGTATTGTAGGTCATATGTAATATAATGTTTGTTGCATCAACATCTGAAGTAGGTACATAACCTAGTTACTGAAAAACATGTTCATTCTTCATAGTAAAATGTCCATAATGGAAACATTTTTAGTGGCCTAAATGAACTGTCTGGTAGGAGTAGACTGAAAATTCTCGTGTCAATAAGTAGCGAGACTCAAGGATTGGGCAGCGAGGATAATGATTAAGTAGAATGATACACTTGAAATTACGAACTCGTATAAGGTTTGCAATTAATTGTTCCTAAAGTCTTTGACATATTCTGGTAAGGGTTAAAAAAAAATTAGAAAAAGTGTGATAGAGGATAGTAACCCTGAATTGAACTAAAATTATCAAAAAGAAGTGCTGTTAGAATCAACTTCATTCTAATTATAAATGTGACTATGGAAACAAATTCCTGTTTAGATAACAGCGAAGCAGCGTAAATTGAATCAATGCAAGTCTGTGTTGTATAATAAGCCCTCAGGTAGTTTAACGTATGTCCCTTATCTTGCAGGCATAATAAAACTAACTTAAGATAGTTTCCACAGGGACACCACTATAATCTCATGTGAGTCACAGTTGACCTAGCCATTGCATGTGTCTCAGGGGACCACTGCTAACATAACATAGCCTTCACTTGTGAGCCCTAGGGGGATCACAATTAATCAAACTTCGCTTAGCTTGGAAGGTTAAATTTCTATAGTCATATGAGTAAATCACAGGGACTAATTATACTACAAGTTTTTGTGCCCACTTACCCATCCTTTGGGTTTTTATAAAAGTTATTTCCATAAAACCAGTTTGAAAAAAAATTTCAATTCTGGGTTTGGAATATAAGATAAGTTTTAATTTTTTTAACATGCCACAACTAATGCACATATATAAAGTACTACAATATTGTTATTGCATAGGCCCTAACTGAGCAGTAGGTAACCAATCCAAAGGTTTTACGGTCAAAAAAGTATCTAGACAACCTCTGTACACAAGTTGTTTCCAAGTTTCGTCCATAAGTGGCCAAAAGGTGAAACTGTTCTTTTAGGCAAAGGTAAGCAAGTTAGGAAGTATTTTTCACATATTGGAAGCAATTTTATGTTGTATTTTCTTTTCTGCACACATCTCTTGGGAAGAGAGAATGTTATCACCACAGATGTGTTAAAATAGAGGCTTGGATAGATTCTGGGTCCATGAAGTTGTGCTAAGATCTATGAAAGAAATTATTGGTCTAGCAAGTCTTTTGGTAAACAGTGAACTACTTATGCATAGCACAGCAAAAAGGACAAGAAAAAGAAAGAGATTGGGCTCCAATTGTGAGAAGGTTTCACAATTTTAAGAAGTCTGACCAGCCAAAAGCAGACATTTTGTAAGTGTTCAGTGAACCAGACTAGCCTCTCTTCCGACATGAAGATGTTGACATGTGGTCACAGATTTACCAAAAACAGGATATCTCGGTTGGTGTTTCGAAACAACTTTATATATATCATGATGCAGTTTGTGCTATCTCTTCTCCAAGTGGTTTCATGTAACTGTTGTTTGTTTCAGGCTTCAATTGGAACTGGTGGACAAATTTTTTTTTTTCATTAATGTTTTTTTTCTAACAAAAAAACCGGCCGCAAGTACACATCCATTACATAACATCGCAACTTGAAGAACGAAGACAGTAGAATTTGAATGAGTAGCAAGAGGAAGTTGGCTGAAGACTATGTTGGGGAATGCGGAAGAAAGAAGGTGGCCGTGAGGAAAGCGCAGGGGGAAAGTGTGTGGAGACAGCAGCAGATGGAGAAGCTATTGTTCCAGTTAGACTTGGCGGTTGACCAGAAACTGCCTTAGGTGGTGATGAGGCAACTAAGTAATTTGTAAAGTACGTACATGCGGTTGCAGTATCTTATTTTATAGACATCATCTGAGCGAAACAATTGTACATACTTTGATTTCCATGGTGATGTGACTGGTTTGAAGACTTGGTATTGTAGCTTTTTTTTCCCATGGCAGTGTTTCATTCGGCACGTACCGTGAACACTAGTGAACCTCTGCGATACACTAGCCAAGTTATTGCTAGTTTAGCTGTTACCTCGGTGCCAAGTGTTTTTTTTCCTGTGACTTTTCCAGTGTGTGTTGTGATAGTAGTGCTCGTCAAGAAAATGGCTGACGTTTGCGCGATAAAAAAATCTGGACATGGTGCAGTGATTTGTGTAATTTTGTTTAAAATTTGCATTGCGAATGCACTGGAAAAGTGTGTTTTTGCAATTTTTGCAAAATTAGTATCATGAATTATACTGCCAACAGAAAAGTTTATAGTTAAAGCTTTTTTTTTTTTTACTCGCAATGTTTGTGTTATCAAATTTGTTTTATGACTATTAACGATTACATGAGGAGGTTACTTGGCTGAAAATATTTTTTTTTTCCATTTTCAAGATTCTGAAGTGTAGGAGAGCGCAGGGCAATATTTCCATGTCATTTGTCTCACCACCTTAACCTTTTCATTGGTGGTTTGCTTATGGAACTGATCATAATATTTTATTCATATATACTTATAAGTATAGGGACAATGTTATTTGAACACATTAGTTGAAAATAAAATACGAAATAATAAGATAACTATAAAAATTTGCTAATTTTTTATTACAAATATTGTGCAAGGAATTTTTGGTTATTGTATATTTTCTGAGTCTACACTAACTAAAAATCTAATAAAAATTGGAATTCTTTGTTTGTGTGTTATTTACCAATATTAGCAGTAATATTAATTTCTTAAAAGTAATCTATGGAAAAGTTTCATTCCTATATTATTTACATGTTTCAAAGTACATATTAATGAAGTCTTGTACGTGAAATTTGCCTAACTTATCTTTATTCAAGTTTGTTTTGTGAACTAAATCATTTGGTTTTTCTTACATTACTTAGCGTTGGATAGACCTAGGTGTACACGGGTAAATGCCAAATTCAGATCTATTGTAGTGATTATATAGACTTTACCTAACAAACTTGAATAATGTTAAGTTAACCTGGGTAAACTTAGGTTAACTTCTTCTAGCATTACCCTTAACACACACATATATGTGCTAAAAATTAATTTATACACATTTTCAAGATAATTTGAGTAATTAATTTAAAAATTTACATCTAGCCAATGGAAATAAATTTATGTGTGTTCTATTTGGATAAAAATAAAGATGTGTTATAAAGTCCTCTGACCCTTTTGAAGTAAATTTAACATTTGCTATGACTGGGATGTTTGACAAACAAAATTTCTACAGGGGTGAAAATGTTCTTTGAGAGGTATTCATAGTTAGAAACTAATAATAAGCACCAAATGGAGTAATTGCTAAAGATGTGTACATTGTTGCTTGGCATAGTCGAGTGACTACTTTCATGATCAAGCAAGTAATGATGACAGATACCTTTGGTTCATCAGTTTCCACACACACAAGCTACTCTGCCGTGACAATACTTAGCATATTGTAATCAAAGAAGCAATGTCTTATTTACATGCAACTGCAAGAATACAGTAAAAAGTAGAAGGGTCTAAACATACACATTAAACATTACATACTGACAATCAAGTCATAATGCTGGGAAATGAGGCCTAATCTTTGTATTTGTAATTTATGACGAGCCTAAAGTCTTGTGGAATGTATAATTTTTTATTTGCCTTGAATGTCTATTTTATTATTGTCATACATATTTTTAATTTATAGATTTTATTTAGTCTATTTCATTATCATCCAAATCATTTTGGTCTACTTCAACCTAGTGGTGCATTTTTATGAAAAATCATTTAAGAATATGATGTGGACGAATGAGTAATTCTGTTTCTGGATTTGGTTTTTTAAACTATTTTTATTTGAGTGAAAATGGCTAAGATGCATATTTTTAGAATAAATTGTAGGCATGAAACTTTAGTACAGATTCTTGAAAGTACTTGAGGGACTTGCGTTACACTTAATTTTCATTTCTTTGCCATAACAGTCATAGTTGTCCTACGCATGACGAGAAGACTGCGTACCAGTTTAGAGCTTTGCGCTTAGAGGTGATACCGCGCTAGAAACACCAACGAGCGATTCCACCTCACTACCACAAATATACCCCTGACTAGGTGTGCCACGTAATGTTGGTTCGGACAAAACTGTAGTCCCATGCGTGTACGTCAGCAATTGACTGTTACGGCAGTGACGAGTGACCGAGCACAGTTGTTTAAGTATCTAAACTTTTGTTCTGGAATTATAATTTGACAGGTTGCTGTTGGTAAAATTAGTTAAAATAAAAGTAGTCTAAATCTGTACCTTGCGGGTGAACACCATGTCTCAAAAATTATTATACAGGAGAGCAAGTTATGAAGACATGTCCGCACCTCTGAATGAAACTGAACTTGCCTATTTTCACTATTTATTGTAACTGAACACAGTGCTGAATACCCCTTTGTGGAGCGAAAAATGTGCATCATGAGCATGGTTCCAAATCTTTTATTTCATTAAAAAATGGATAGGGTATCATTTACCTCTGAGGTACAGACACAAATGTTTTTTTGTTCATTTAATGTCAGCCCAATCTGCAGTTTAGTGTAATAGACTGTTGTTTAAATTCATGTGATGGAAACAACCATTGTACATAGTTAAAAAAAATTTCAAATTTTTAACACACATTGTCCCTATAATAGTGTATATATGTATATATATATGTGTGTGTGTGTGTGTATATATATATATGATCATGTTTTGATTGCCAAATGTTATTCTGACACTACATAAAATTTTGTTTGCGCTTGCCTGTCTCAGCTTTCGACTGTGAAGGCACCAAAACACCTACTTATCAAACATTCTGAATTTTGCAACTAATTATTATTGAAATTTTTTTTACATAAAAGTTTTCAAATAATTAAATGGCTTCGGTTTTCATTTACTTTTTAGTTTTTGTTAGCCACTCATCTTTGTATAGTGAACATAACTTTGCTGGTGGAATCTAAACCAGTTGAATTAATGTGGCCACCTGTAACCAAATGTTAGTATTCACATTTCACTCATATTTTCTATAAATAAGTTAATACTGAAAACGTTACCTGCGGTGTCACAGTATTTTCCAGTATGTAAAATTAGGATATTATGCAAGTTTCAATAGCTCAACGATGTGTGTATCCATCTTATTCAATAGGTGGTTTTAAGTCTTGAAAGATGCGGAAGGACTAAATTTAGAATGAACTGACTATCTTGAGACAGGATGTTTTACCCTTGTATCCACATTTACAACTGCTACACACACACTTTAATTTATGGGATCTTTTTCCTAACTTGCATAATTTAAAGTTAAGTTAGTTAAAACTGATATCCCATATTGTTTGTTAAACTCTTAGTCAACAGATCCCAGGCACTGACTGTTCCATGCCAATAATCAAGTGGCTTCATGTTTTGGGTTAAATCTAGAAACGATGTTAGTTAATTTTTTTGAAGTCGAGAAATGGTGTGGATGGTAGTGGCACTGTGTACATTGTATATGTAAGAGGTTTGGAACTGTCGTTTAATGCAAATAAACTTCCTTTTGTTGCAAGGTTGTGGACATGCCAGCAGTGGTTGAGATTATCACCATCTTGGAGAGGACACCCATCACAAAAGAGGCTCTGGAGGTGAGCGCCCGGCTGCCGCTGACAGTGGCATAGGGATGATACTGGAGGGTGGGGGGTAGCCTGCTCCAAGCCGATATGTCAGTTCTGTAATAATCTTTACAGCCGGTAGTGTCTGGTGAGGCAGTGACTCATAAGTAGAGACAAGATTTTGTGTTGTGGTTTTACTTTCGTGCAAATTTCGTTTTTGAAATGGGAGATTTCGGTCATTGTTTTTATTCTTTATGAAATCTGTTCATTAAAAAAGATAGCGTGTCTCTGAACAAATATGGTACTTAAATGTTCCACGATACCAATTTTTCCAAAACAGTGTCATTTTGACTGATACATGATGCACTTTTGTAATATGCATGTGTACTTTTCAGAACAAATAAAATAAATTTAAGTATATCTGTTTTTTGATAAATGTTCTAAGGTCATAATGTACAATTGAGTAACTAATAACAGTTGAAAGATTAAAAAAAGTAAACTTTTTCCAATCTTTTTTTTTTTTATTAAATTGTGTCGCAAGCATCTAGCTATATATATTACATCCATTAATTTAATATTTGAAATGATTAGTTATTTGTCGTTAGAGGTGAGGTTGGATTGCAAATTCTGTTTAGTTTCATGGTTTTTATTGCATTTCGGTGCTTTGTGGTTTGTCAACTTGTATTTTTGTGCTCTGCGGTGCATTGAGCTGCTTTTCTGTGTTATTTTGGTTGTATCGCAATCCACCACGTGATCTTGTCCCTGCTCATCAGGCAATGCTCAGGAGTGGGGCGCTGAATGTCGAGGAGCAGGAGGATGGAGTAGATGTTCGGACAACTGTGAGACTCTGCAGGTTTTTCGTTCCGTGTTTGTTACGATTGTGATGATCAATGATGATAACAATGTTAATTATGATTACATCGATGATGGTGATAATTTTTTTTGTTTTATCGTTCAAGTGAATTATTGGATATTTTGTTTTTATCATTCAAGGGGATTATTGAAGTGTGAAGTTTCACCCCGAATGTGCATGGTAGCCATGCATAATAAAGTAGGTTTGTATAACATATAATTTTGTGTTTATGAACCCTTATTTTGTTTTAATTTTTCACCTGTCAAAAAAATACCTGGATGCGTGTTGGCGACAGCCTGAACGATACTGTGAAATGGTGCTTTCCACTGGAGCATTGACGATATGCACAGGTAGAAAAACACGAGAACACCCTGAGGAAACCTAATGGTCAAGGACAACATCTGCCGCATTTGCTACGTGTCAAAACCAGGTTGGCCAAGCCAACATTTGAAAAAAAAAAGCTTTTTTTTAGTTTGCTTTTGTCTTGAGAACTGCAAAGTCATTAACAGTTTAACATCCTGCTATACAAACCAGGGATATTGGTCAGGAATCTCTAATGACATATGCATAGCAGTGCTGCCAAGTGTTATGGACTGTACATAGTTATTACTAATTTGGACACATGAAGCGTTATTTATTTATTACGGAAATAGAGAAGCTTAATGACACATCAGAAATATCATGTGTGTTAAATGTTTTGTAAGTTATATCTCCCGTGTATAGGTGGGTGTCTACATGGCATAAAAATGTTGTTAAAATCCTGTTTATTTTTAATTCATATCAGTTCAAATAATAGGTGCACCATGAAAACAAATTTAACCTCAGAGAGAGAGATTCACGTATCCAAACATAAACATAAGTATAAATCCTGATACTGACTGTTTTTTTTTATATATATTTTTTTTTACCTAGGTGTAGTTTTTAAACTATTTGCAGGATTGATTACTTATTTACTTGTTATATTTTTTTTGTATAGCCTAGTGTTTGATGTTAACTTTACCGTGATGGCTTCACGTGTGTTTTATTGTTTGTGTGAAAGTGGATTACTGAAGGGTGTGCCCGGAAGTTGGCGTCACAGACGTATGCAATGAACCGTCCCATTGATGGCCTAGTGATTAGGGACCATGGGAAACTGAAATCAGAGCCTGAACCTGGGTCTCTGGAGTGAGAGTCCAGTGCCTTAGCACTGCACCACGTGGCTGTGAAGGGAGGCAGGTAGTCCACATACTGCACCATAGTGGCGTTCACCTTGGTTGATGGTTGGTGAGAGGACACTGAAAGTGGCATCTTTCAAGCGGTGGACTTTTAAGGAGTGCCCGTAGGTGTTTGTCGAACGTGGCATGGAATGATAACCACGAAATGATAAGATTGAGTAGCTACGAATGCAGCTGTGGGTGCGGTAAGTTGAATTAATTGGAGGAAGCAAAGGGGTAACATCTGTCAAATTGATCAAGTCAAAAACTGTGATCTCTCGCATCTGCTGACTTCTGCTAACCGCGTGGTGTGAGGCCAGCATTATGATTGTCAGACCACCGAAACCTCTTAACCAGTTTTGCGTAACCAAAGTTTCTGGTTGTGGCATTTGTCTTAAATTTCAAGAAATGTGGCTGGATGAAGATAAAACCTCTAATTTTATTTATTAACAGTTCATGGTACATACCATTGATTGTATTACAGAATACAAAATACCAACTTGTACTTGATTTGATACATTTTATCTACGTGGTAGAATGTTCCAGTTGTATCATATTTTTTTTAAAATTAATTGCACATGTCTTATTGTTTTATTTCAGTTATATGAGTGTTGTGCTATGTTTCCACTGTGATGCGTGCAAGTTTTATTGTCATGCATGTTAGTTTAAAAAATAGGGATAGTTAGTGTGAAACTAAGATAATTGAATTACAGTGATTGAAGGTAGGTGGAAACTGGAGGGTTTTATTTAATTCAGTAATTGAAGAATAATGAGTTTTGATTTACTTACAGCATGCTCAGTTAAGTGAATAGCAATCTTAGTGTATTATTGTGTTGGATCCACTTGTGCGGAATAATTGAATATATGTAGACAAAAGTACTCTAGTTCCTTTCATATACCAAACTTATAATTTTTTGCATCTGAATTTCACCCTTATGAATGTTAAGAAAACATGCATTTAAAGCCTTAAGATTTTAGGCACAATATCATGTACAGTTATGGACATTAAATATGAGTATATTTGTAAGCATAATCAAAATAATTTATTTTCTGGTACTTTCAATATTTATTTCCTTCTACTTTAAAAAATATAATCCTAAAATAATTCCACTTACCCTATACTTTTACATTTTTCCTCAAAAGTAATTTTATTTCTACAGCAAGTAGCCACACCCACAGTGCACTTCGACACACTCACTGCGAACAGACCTGCAGCCAAACCCAAACATATTGTAACTTAGAAATATTTATACTAGTCCATATCTGCAAGCCTGAGTGCCATAAAGCACAACTTTTTTTTTTATCATTTTCAGAGTATTCTGTTATGCTTGACCTACATGGTAGTGTTATTTGTAGGAATAAAATTTATAAATATTTATATCAGCTTTTTTATTTGGAGTCATGTTTTATTTCATTATTTCAGACAACACGTCTTGGAAAGTATGTCAACGACCTGCGAAGAAAGACAACCAACGAGTTTCTGGCGAAACGAGCAAAAGATTTGGTGCGTCGTTGGCGTGACATGATCCAGAATCACGCTGGCTCGTCTGCGGCGGCAGCGATGAGCCCCCAAACCAACGGAGCGAGCTTGGCCGGCCGAGCGCTCAGCCCAGGGCTGGTTCCCCGAGGTAGTCCCATCTCCAGCAGCGGGCGGGGCACTCGCAGTGCCGCCGTCTCCCCCGCCACGTCCAGCGAGAAGAGCACCAGCCCCGGCCTGCAGTCGAGCCAGCTGTCTTCCGCCAGCGCCCGCTTGTCCAAGACTGTTCGCAGGGTGCCGCCCGAGTCCCACGCGCCAGCGCACGCCCGTGCCGGCCTCGCGCCGGTCTGCGACCCCGTGCCCAAGACGCACGCCGAGAACAAGCGGCTGCGGAAAGAGAGCCCCACGTCCGACGGGGCTCCGCCGAGGAAGATGCCCAGACCTAACGGTCAGTTGAACGTTCTGGACAAGAAAGGACTTGTAAATACTCAACTCGACTTTCTTGGTGAGTGCAGTAGGGACAGTTTTGGAGTGGACAGCGACCCGGGCTCCAACAGTTGCGAGATCATCGCAACCTTTGATAAAGTGCCTGAAGTCAGTGTGGAGCAAACACTTCCTAAGAAGAGAGGCCGCAAGAAGGGCTCCACGAAAGCTTCTGCGGCCTCTCGGAACACACCTTCCGTATCTGTGCCATCGGTGGGGGATGACGACGTCAAGGAAAAGATTGCGTCCGTAGCACGGACTCCGAAAGTGAAAACTACTCAGGAGCTCCTGGCTGGATTACGAGCTAAAACGTGCTCGGTTCCTGTCGCTGAAGGAGCAGTTCCTTTGTCGGACAGTAAAACTAGTCTAACGAACTGTATGTTTTCTGATCAAAGTATTAGTAGGTACGATGATGTGTCTCGTAACAAAACAGAACACATTGCCAAATTTTTACAGTCACAATCTGAGGTGGAAACTATAGACGATGAATCCTCTTCGGTTGAAATTTTGCCTTGTGAAACAGTTGACGTGGGTTGTAACAGTAAGGTTAGTGCAATTGTGGAGGATGATGATAAAGATGTTTCCTTAGGCAGTAAAAAAACTACCTCTTCCAGACCGTTTGCACAATCTAGTAGCAGCCTTCCCGATAAAGAGTCCAGTGCTGTGATTCGCGAGGAACAAGAAACCTTGGAAGAGATCATGGCAAGGCTTCCACCGCTCAATGTCGACGAGATAGACTGGGACGATTCGGAATTGGACGAGGGTAGGGTAGATGATGTGAACAGAATCGTCACGGACGACCAAGTAGATAGGTTACATTCGGAACATCTCGAGGGTGTAAATGGAACCATTCACAACGGTGTGTTGCGAGAAGACGATGACGATCGATTTCGCGAGTGGCATGAAATGGTGTCTAAAGTTTCCTATAGAGGAGATCTTTTACATATACTGCCTTATGTTGTCATCGATTGACGGATGTGCGACGAAAGAGCTGCAGAGGTGCCGCTGTTTGGTAATTCTTCCCCAAGTTTTTTATACTTTTTTGTGTAAGTAAAAGGGTTTACATTATAGCTAATCTAAGATCACTAAGGTGTTCTGTTCTGCCACAATTAAATGAGTTCCGTTGTTTTGTTTCGGTCATCCATGAACTGGTGCCTACGAGCGCTGTTGGTAAAGTCACTACGCAGTGTGCCTTTTGCTATTCCTATTACTTAACCCGAGAGTCAATGCCAGCCCAAACATGTATTTTATTGTCTGTTCCCAGTTCACTACCTGTTAGTGGATGTTACCAGCGGCCGTGAATGTCAGTACCCGACTTAACTTTACAAGTACCATTTTATACACGTGAAATGATCTTTTTGCAACGGAGTAATTGAACATGAAATGTAAAATAAAGTATGGCTTCTGAAAGTATTTATACCAAAGCTTTGTTAATTGTTTGTAATTATCGGAAAGTTGTGTTTGATATTTGTAAAGAAATGAGATTTCATTTATCATGATTTTGTAAAGTGTAATCGTCATTTAACATGGTTTGTAATTTGTTCTGTGTTAAATTTGGGCCATTATTATATATATATATATTTTTTTGGCAATCATTTCCAGTATGCGGTACTGTCGTGACTTGGGGTCAAGTATTACCACCACCAGAAACATAGCATCATGGCTGTACATTTGTGAGTTGACAGATTTGCAAGTGTTTCTTTATCATGCTAATAATTTATGATTGTGCTTTAAGTTTCTTTTGTTTTTTACTCAACAGATATGTCAAATAAATGGCACAAGAAGTATTTAATCTGTGGATTGTTAGATTATTTATTATACATATCTCATCTTTTTTAAGGTAAGCATCGTGGAGTTAACACAACACAGTTATTTTATCGTCGTCTTGATGCTTCTAAGTAGATTTATTTTCTATATCATTAAGTGCTCTTGGAGAAAACATACACCTACTCGAAAACTGAATTTATAATTTGTTGTTCTTTAAGAGAACATTTGTTTGGCATGGTAACTTGAGAACGCCTATGACTATTGGAAGCAACTTTTCTCCATTTTTTTTAATGTTACGTTTAAGACAGTGAAATTGTTTGTAGGCATTTAAAGAGAACAGCAGAAGGCAACATGCCCTCACTAGTAGGGATTACAATTAAAACATAGTTTTACTGCTGCACTGTCAACGGCAAGCCCATACATGTAACGGGCCCGTGAACAAGCAGAGAAAAATATGCAATGCATTTCCATCAGACTCCCGTGTTCTTTCCGATCAGCAGATTGGCCACATTTGGTTCGCAAGTGTGTCAACGTGGCAGTACGGAATTCTCATAAATCATCAGGATTATTTGAAAATTAAGAAAGAAAAAAGTTGGTTAAGATTAGGTCTGCCTTTGTTTGTTGTGTATGTGCATAGGGGACAGTTCAAAAAAATCATGGTATGCTTGCAAACGTAGTTTGGAAACTAAATGTCTAGCTTTTTTGCATAAGGTTGGGTCTCGTGGTTGACGAGTGGAAGGTCCCATGCTTGGCCGTGGCTGGGTCGTCGAGTGTTTCCATCCCAGGTTCAAGACTGTGTTGGTATAGCGTTTTGAACTTTGGGATGCTGCAGAGATCAGTTTTATGAAAATGAATGAGTTTCGTAAATGTTTTGGAGCCACTTGGTGCTCGGCACCAAACTGTTCAAACAACAGAGGTCAACCTGAAAAAAGAAGCTTCTTCAGATTTCCTATAGATTAAATACTGTAAGTAAAAATAACGTGTGTCAACCTAGTACCTATAAGTTCTGCAATGTTGATTCCACAACTTGCAAAATGTCTTAATTATCAGTAATATTGTGCTGTCCTCACCTCCATGTCTCAAGGCAGGACCACCCTTGCTGTTGAAACTTCAGGTGCTACACAGCTTTCGCTTCCACGACATTGCCTGGGACGAGGGTTGATCAGGAGATGGTTTGTGGCAAGGGGAGAGGCAATAGAACTACTTTTTCCTTCTTTTTAAACTTTCAAATTCTTTAATTTTTTTTTGTGTGGAAATAATACATTTTTTTAGAATTTCAGGAGGTGGGATACAGATATCCTTGTGTACACTTCTGCTGATTATACATGGATGGAGATACATGGCTGATTGGCTTGTAATCCATTCGAGGAGACACAGAACTCTTTTAATTTCTGAATACAAACATCTAAATAAAATAAGTGCACCAAACAAATATTAAAAAACAGTGTTGAAAATCAAGACAAATTGAGAATATTAATAAAATTCACTTGTCTAGGTGTGTGTAGATCTGTGTGTATCTGTATGTAAGAGAGAGAGAAAGAGTTAGGTATATTTTTTACCACACTTTTTCATCATTTTAACATATATCTGCATGTAAAGGTCTGGAACAAGTCCTATGCAATTAGTGTTCATGCTTGGTAGAAAGTACACAGAGTTCAATCATGTAACTTATTGGTTATGTTTTTAGAATAACATTTTAATAGTTGCATTCATATGTCAGAATAATTTTAAATATGTTAGATACTAAGAGTATGTTGTATTATGTTAAACAGTATTGGAACCTTGGCTTGGAACTTAAAAATAATGCTTGGAGGGCGGAGGGGGGGGGGGGGGGGGGGAAGCCAAAACCCAGCATATGATGAAACAATGAAATTAAATTTTATATCACAGTTGGTAGTAGGCAGTTGCAGTTGAGACTATAGCTGACAAAAAGGGAATTATAGCTTTTGGTGCAAGTTGGTAATGTGACTAAAAGACTATGTGATATACATCATTGGGGAAGATATTGAGTATATCATCCCTCTGTTTTGCAGAATAGGCCCTTCTTGTTTTTATTGTCACAATCCTAATACATGACTATTTGTTAGCCTTTAATTATATTATGTAAAGTAGCATTTATTTAAGGCGGATAACTGTTCTAAACAGCAATGGTTACTGCAATTATAAATATAAAGACAGTGCAAAAAAATCATCATGTAAATTAAATTGTTAAAATTTGTATGTTTATATAGTACTTGTTACTTATAAATGTAGGTTACGTAGAATTTCATTTCGAGACTACATAAAATTGTATTGGGCATAAGTAGAGACATGCATATTTCGCGATTGCGATAAAACGAATTTTTACGCGAATTTGAGTACATTTTTAAGAATAACGCGAATTTCTCACATTTTGGATAATAACGCGAAATCCTTGAATTTTCGGCGAACAGTCAGAACATTTTCCTCATTCGAACACGGCAATTCAATTTGTAAATACAGTAACAAACGTGAAACAACAAAAAACCAAAGATAACTACCCACACAGTGTATTTTATAACATGAAAAGTTGCTTTTATTTCTAAACATGTAACAATTTAAGCCTAGGCGTGTAAAAGTCCGAGTAATTACAGCAGGAGACAATCTAATGTACTAATGTACTAGGGAAAAACGTAAACTCACGAATATAGAAACGTAACGGAAATGTCGGAAATATTACGTGGCTGATCGTAACATTGTAAGTGCTGATACTGTATTTATGTCACAACTTAGCCGAAATACTGGTACGAGACATGAACTTCACAAGATAAAATGAGTGGAATCTTGGTAACTGTTTTATACGTATTATATAATTTCGGAAGTATTATACTGTTGACGCATATTTTTTAAACTAACCATTTATTTGTGGGGATCGTAAATTATTAATTATTGGTATCAAGACATCAAGATGAACGTAAACTTGAACATGTCACGGCAGCGAGTAAGCGGGTGCGTATACCAATAAACTGGTATTAGAACTGGACAAAACTGGTACACGGGAGGTGGAGCTTATATTTTTTTCCGCTAGGCTCGCTTCTATTGGCTGGCTGCTGATGGAAGGTCACGAGTCTGGGCGGAGCATTGAATGAGTTATACTGCGCATGCGCAGCTCAGAGAACAGACGCCGCACTGGGCCGCACTGTAACAACAGATGATCGAGTACAATGACCTTTCTCCGCGCAAGGCGCGCAATTGACGGTAAATTTTCATCAATTTGCGCCCCTTTTTTATTTATTTTTACTGTGTAATGTAGCCCGTTCTGAACGCGGCAGGATGCGACTGTATTTTAATTAACTTTAACGTATTTCTTACTTTTCCCTTTATTTACACTTTCCCGCTTTTTACACTTTTTTACTTTGTCCCCATGAAAAGTGCAAATAAGGGGTTTTGCTGTATTTTGATATTCGGCTCGCCTGGACAGTCGATTATCACGGTGTTTACAGCAGGTTGTTTCTCGAAGCGTTGTTCTCTTATATAGTCTTTAGCGTTGTTTGTCCATTGCGTCCATTTTTATTAACCAAATACCAAATTTAAAATGCAAACACGGTGACGATTCGTAACATTCTGTTGTGCGCAAGTTAAAGTTTAACGGGTCGAATTTTGTTACAGATAGTTTTCAACGTCTGTGAAATAAATTAAAGGTGTACAATTTAAAGGTCGGCTAAAACATTAGGCCTATTAAAATGCCTAAAGTGCCGGTAACTGCAAAACAGCGAGCCTCTGAATTTTCTCAACACGGACTTTATGCTAGTGATTCAACCACACTTTTTTGTCGTCACTGTAATGTCACCGTCTCTTGGGATAGGAAAGACTCATGTGAAAAACATGTAGGCAGTGAAAAACACAAGAAGCGTCTCTCTTCATTGCAAGGCTCATCTAGTGCGTCTGAACGCCAGTCGTCAATATCTTCAGCGTTTCAGACAGCAAAAAATAATGTCCAAAAAGACAAAAAGTTGGAATTTATAAAGGAAACAGCAGAGACCTTTATAAAGGCAAATATACCCCTTGAAAAGCTTGATGATCCTAATATCAGGGCATGGCTGAACAAATACATCGAAGGTGCTGGAGACATGCCACTTGCGAGAACAGTCCGTGAGAAATATGTAGGGGACATAGCCAAATGCAGAATTGAAGATGCCAAAACTGCATTAAAGGACAAAAAAATTGACATACTGTGCGACGAAACAACAGATAAAATGGGTAGGTGTGTATTTGTTGTTTTATTTAGAATTCTGAATCTTCAACAGGATAAACCAGAAATATTTGTTGCAGGAGTTCACTTTCTTGAAGCTGCTAATGCCACAAACTGTGTGAGGGCAATTTTAGATTCACTCAAAATGTACAATGTACAGTATGGTGATGTGCTCTCAGTAGTAACCGATGCTGCTCGTTATATGACCAAGGCTGTTAGTACTCTCGAAGTAATCCTTGGAGACCAGTTAACGCATGTCCAGTGCTGGGCACATAAGTTAAATCTAGTTGGCAATGTCTGGGTGAAAGAGTTGCCTGAGTTGAACAATGCTATGAGCAAAATAAAAAATGTGTTCAACAACACCAGGAAAAGAAGGCACCTGTATGCTAGCTTTCTTGAAGAAAAGCATGGAGAGAAACGTCCATTGTTCCCACTTCCTGTTGTTACTAGATGGAATTCCTGGTTCAACAGCGTTTTTTATGTAGCAGACTACATACATGACATTGTTGATTTCTGCAAAACAGATGAACTAAAGGCAACACAAAATTCAGGGGTTGAGTTTCTGTGTTCACTCACAGAAAATGACATTTCTCTCATTCTTTGTCAAGCTGTCTTTGTGAAAGAGCATGCCAAGAGCCTTGTAGAGCTAATACAGAAACTTGAAGGTTCTTTGTATCCAACTGCCCATTCACTATATGGGGACTTGCAAGGTATAAAAAAAAAATTTGAAAACATCACTCGTGGCATTTATTTTGAGGCAACCAGTAGAGCTTTGTCTAACATGCCCCCCGCTAAAGCTGCTGAAGCTAAAGTGTCCATCACAAGAACAGCAACACAAGCCCTTTCCAAACTGAACTCTCTCATGACAACTGACCCAAGTAGAAAGAGATTTGAAGCAATTCAAATTTTTAGTCAGGAAAGTTTGTTGCTTGCTAAATTAAACCCAGAAATGGTGCAGAAACTGAAAACTGTCCATAGTCTCTACTCCATAAGCACTGAAGAATTAACAGCTGGTTTTGGTCAGCTTCAGGACATTGTTACAAAACAAATGGAAACAGACAATTCAGTGGACGTAGTGAAGTCATTGAATGTAGTAAAGCTGTCACAGCCATTGTTTGCTTCCAGCTGCCTTGAAGCCATCTGGATGCCTTCTGCAAACGTTGACTGTGAACGATTTTTGTCCTCATATAACACAGTCTTAACAGACCGCAGGACAAATTTAAGTGAGGCTAATTTGTGTATCATGGCTACTTTTGCTTTCGAGAGCTAAAGTTTGAGGATTTTGTTCCATGTGTTTATGTCACTATTTTAGAGACTTCATATTTATTCTTGCTGGTTTAGGTACTAAAATATTTTCAATTACTGTATGTAAAAAGTGATGTGTAAATTCGATTGTAAATTACTGCTGCTAGTGCAACTGTACAATGCAAGAATGTGTCCAAAATTTCAAGGTATGCTTAGCTTAATTTTTTTAATTTATAGTGCTAAAACTATTTAAAAAATAACACCGCTTTTGATGTATGATAACACCACTTTTAAGGGTAAATAACAACGAATTTTGCTATAAAATAAACCCCAAAACTGCATGTCTCTAGGCATAAGATGTCCACTAAGTATTGAGGATTAATCCCTCGCCTTCTCTCTCTCTTCGCTGTTTCTTGATGCAGACGAGCTAAACTAAACAGTAGCATTTTTTTTTTTAAATACAGTGAGAAGTAACAGGCATGCTCAAGTGCTGACTTATTCAACGGGACCCACACTAACTTGACGTTCCTCCTCTCAGCCTTGTGTGAGGTCATCACGATGCTGTATTACACCCAGCATCCTCACTTCCACAAATGATTTAATCATTTGTTTTTTTAAGAGCAAATAAATACCAGAGCGCTTTTATGTGTTTTAAATGTGACTCCATGAACTGGTTATTCGACTTATGTAAATGTTCACAAAAATGTGTGGGGCAATGTAATCTAATCTCAAAGAATGACCAATCAAAAGCAGTTATCATATTTTTTATGCAAGGTACACGTTGTTGGAGGTGGAGGTAAGTAAAATGCAATGCTTGGCCTTAGTTGAGGTGGCTAAACTCTCACAGGTGCTAGTCTTATTTGCCAGTATGTAGGTAAACACGAGTGTGACGTATTAGCTATTGGCACAGCTAGGCAGGGGCCCCGGGACTGGGCAAATCGAGCAATTTCCCACGTCATTGTGCCAGCCCTTTTGTTATTAATGGTGACCTGTAGTATCAACAGATGTCTTAATATGAATTAGCAAAACCATCATCGAAATTTAGTTACAGTTTGAATTAAAAATTGTTTAAATATCTTTTCTCAGAGTGCTATTCTGTACCCCTCTCCACCTGGGCCCTAGGTAAGACCGGGAAGTCTAAGATGCACACAAAGTTCTGGCATTCCCGATTACACCCGAACAATTCACCTTCGGCCAACCTCTGGTTTATTTGTATATATTTATATTGCTCTGTTTATTTTAATGTAGCTATACTAACCTAACTAACCGTCCATAGTGTTTTAAAGTGTTTTAATGTAGCTAACCTAACCGACCACTTTTAATATTTGAATTCATTTTTCCTGCGCAAAAATAAAACAAATCCCGAAGTTGGCAGAAGGTGAATTGTTTGGGTGTAATCGGGAATGGCAGAACTTCATGTGCATCGTAGGTCTCCCAACACATTACCCCTCCAAATTATTAAGGCCCCGCAAAAGCAAATGGCCCAGAGTTCCATAAAGTTTTAAGATCGCCACTGCTGCCAGGAGAAAGTTGTGCTCCTGGACCGAAACTACATGAAGCAGGAGTTCTGCTTGGTACATGCAAGCAGTCTTTGCGCTCGGCCAGCCACCAGGGGACGAACTTGCCAGGACTCCACTAACTGCTCACGGGGCTGCCTGGAACTGAACTGGTGTGGAGCAATACAACGTACCTGTGGCATATCCTTTATCATGCTGGTGGTACTAGGTGAAGACAAAGTTTTCTATTTTGATGTAAAAATTGGATGTATATTATAGCTAATATTTAGCACCTAAATCTTCAACCCTACAAAATTATAGCATTAGTTTGTCTAATCCTACAAAGTTTGCAAATAAGGATTTTTTTTTAATTGATATATGAATCCTAAGCCAGGTTTATATTTTAAATATCAAAGAAACACATTCAATGGTTCCTTTAGTATTTACGTCATCCAAGAAGCAATGTTTGCGATGGGGGTCTGTTATTAAATAGTGCTGATGGAGTTGAGGAGTGGGTGTGTATAAATCTTCACAGAGTTTACATTTGAGGTCAAAATGAGAATGACCACACCGCCTCTTAAGAACAAAACATTAGGTTTGTTTTACTCAGTGTCTCTTTTTGACTTTAGGTCTGGAGGTGCCCTTGCTGGTTTTACTCCAAGGGGCAAGATCCCCTCAGGTCACTCATGTCATACCCTCGATGCTTCACTTCTCGAAGAGTTGCGAGGGCAAGTCGTCTGCTGGTTATTTCCGCGTTCGTAATGTTCAGTGTATTTTAAATTTTTGGGATGATTAATAACTTGTGTTATCATGTTACAAGTGACGATCGTATGTTTATATATCAAGATGTTTTAAATGAAGTGTTTTCGTTAACATATATTTATTGAAGTGAGACTTCTTTGCTGAGGGGGCTAAAATTTTCTAGCTTTACGTTCACTTGAGGGGAATAGTTGGGTAGGTGGTGGGGGAACCGGTAGAGGAGGAGAGTGCGTCAGCGCTGTCGCCACTCCAGCACATGCGCTAGCCGTCGAATGGGAAGATGGCAAAGGAAGGAGGGGATAGGTACAATGCGTAGCATACTATGTGCTAGTTGTAATGGCAGGAAGCAGAAACAGCAGCGTAGACATAGCATTGATGCTACTGAATTCTCGTAACGCTGCTCTCAGTTTTCGTAATGCCTGACAATTGACGCTACCATATTTATTTAATTTAAAGTAACTTATATTTTATTTATTTGTATGGAAAATAGATATTCATATGTGCAATTAACTTTAAGTAACATTTTTTTTTTCTATAATAGTGTGTTGAAAATGTAAAACAGACATTTAGACTTAAAAGGTTAGCTTTGTAAAGTTTTATTTAATTTTTGGTATTTTAACACTGTTTTTAAATGTCAAAAGGACATACAGACTTGTGAGATAAACTTTAAAAGTGAAATTTATGTTTGATTGTGGAGTGTTTTTTGTTCTTTCATTTTAATTCAGCTGGAGATTATGGTTTAACATCATGCCCAAAAATAATAAAAAGGCAGAAGCAGATACAAGGTATTATCAAAGGAAACAGAGGCGCCAAAAATTTCCAGTGAAGAGATGCGAGAGTACAGGGCGCGGAAAAGGGCATTTTTTCATACGAGATCATACCAACATCCTTACTATTCGTAATTGTTCTCTCTTTTTCAATAAAAATAAATACTAATAAATTTATCTCTATCTATACCGAATAAGCAAGAAGTTTCACTTCTTTCGCGCATTAACTCCACACACACTTTTTTTTTATATTACTTGAAGTTATGTGAAGTATATTCATATTTACGATAATTTGATTAAGCTCTCATCATTTGTAACACGTTATAAGATATTGCCTGAGCAATTTCACCTTCAGACAAATCTTAATTAGAAATTGTATTTCTCAAGACGTCTGTTTTTGTGACATGTAAAAAAATTGAGACTTTCAGTACTCGCCAGCCAGTGATTATAAACTAGGGATAGGGAATATTTACTGTCGTGACAGATCACGACTTGTAATTGCAAATCGCAGGGCCAACAAGAGTCTAGCGACAGGAATGCTACTTGCTGCAACTGGCTGAACACAGTGCTGGTGTCAAGTTCCAAGATCTCGATTGGTATACTTTCGAACATATGTGGAATGGAAGAAAAATGTTGAAAACGAAACATTTTCCAGCTATGTGAAAGAGAGTGGTTCAAAATGGTGTGCTAGCAATTCTATTCTGCATTATTTTGTATGTAATCGTTCAGGCAATTACATGTGTATTACATGTGAGGGGTACCTTTAAACTCGGGGTAGTAATAAAATCAATGGGACATGTCCTGCAAGCATAAGAGTAATCTAATGTGAAGGTGGAATGTGTAAAATTTGTTAAATTTCAACACATGTAGGCCATCAAAATTACATAGGCCATCTCAGTCTCTCTGATTCGGAAAGATGTAATTTAGCAACAGACCTTGCGAGTAACATACCATTCCAATCCATTCTAGACAAGATACATGATTGTTTCTGATTCAAGACTAGAAAGAATTCACCTCCTAACAAGAAAGACTTAGACAATATTGAGCTGTGTTACACTCTATGTGCTGTTTCTGTGAGAGATTGGGACAATGGGACTATCGGGGACGCGTGGGTTAACGAGGTAAGGGCAAGTGATATGTCATGTGTTTTGTTTTACAGCCACTGAATTGCACCCAGAGTTAAAAAAAAAAATTATGTTTTTGTCTTAATTATTATGGACAATGCTCAATTTGACTTACTGAAAAAATATGGCAGCGACTGTATTTGTATCGATGTTGCCCAGGTTTTTAACAATTATTGCGGATTCGAACTGATTATATTACTTGTTTTATATGATGTAAGGCAAGGTTTATCTTGCGCATTTCTATTATTGAATAGAACAGATCAACACGTACTATCAATTTTTTTTGAGTATATAAGAAAAGGCAACAGAATAATAGGCCTCAAAGTTTTTATGTCCGATACATTCTTCAATGCATGGGTTTTAACCATGAAGCTACAGACTATGAGACTTAACTGTTCATGGCACGTGGACAGAGCCTGGCGGAAATATGTCAAAAGTTAACGTTGGAGAAAAACGGTTCGAAGTCTACAAACTCTAGCGAACATTGTTACAAGAACGAGACAATGCTTTTTCTATGGCTGCATTTGAAATGATCCTCCCTACGGTAATAAACGGACTGCATAGAGATTGACTCAGCTGATTTTGGAGCATATTTGAGCAAGAGCTATGAGAAAAATATTCAGTCATGGAATATTGTTACAGGCTGAATAGTGGCATCAATACAAACATGCATGTAGAAAGTATGCATAGAACCTTAAAATATATGTATTTGTAAAGAAAGATTGGAAAATATTTGGATAAAGTGAGTTTTGCTATTATGAACTTTCTTAAGGATAAGCTATTTGAAAGGCTAATTGTTCTAACTAAAGGTAAAGTGACCACTTGTGAATATAAGTAGGCATAGAGCAAGTCTACTTCTTAACGTGAACTTGATTATCAATGAATACTGGCTGTAAAGTTTTCATCTACATATGATGTAAAAATTGTATTAAATCAAAGAAAACAGATTGTACTGTCCCTTCAAACTAGTGTGTAACCAAGATGCTACATTCAACCATAAACATACTTGCACATATGTGGATTCCACCATTAAATGGAACATGTGCAAAGATATCCATCTCGTATATCAACAGAAAACCACCCATGATACAATTGCATCAGAAAATGTTCAAGCCAGTGCTTCCACTAGCGATGGCAATTTATGTATTCATTTAAAAACAAATTCAAATATACTGAACGCAGATAATGTAGCTGAAATATGCAAAAAGTTTCAACTTTCTTTTAAAGTAATTTTCTAAAAATTATTCCATATTTTTAATACTACTTTAGAGAAAAAATGTTTTTATAATTTTTTTCAGTACACTGGTTGGTGGTTTACTAAGTCAAGTAAAATAAAACGAAATGACTACAGTATGGCGTCAGATCCTGCAGGCACACCATTGTACTCGCTCAAGGTCGAAGCGAGCTGCTGGTCCCGGAACAAGTGTTAGAAGCGCTGCATTTGCAGCCAGTTGCAGCAAGTAGCATTCCTGCCACTAGACACTAGTGCAGGGCCATGCTACCCACCTGCGACAGCGAAAATGTCACGCCACATTGCTCTTTCCTCGAGCAGTGCCAGACATGTCGCGTGTCACTAAAGGCCCTGTTCCACTCTCAAATATTTGTATCCAATATATTTGACAATAAAGTTGGAGGGGAAGTATTGGTCGGAAAAGAGATGTCATTTCAGTTTTCGCTAGGCAAGATTTTGTTTGGCTGTTCTCATCCAACATCGAACTTATTTTTAGAACCTGTTCTATGTACAAAATAATTGACTCAAGCCATTCAACTTGACAAACAAACATGGCTGCGCTAGTGATGTCATAAACCTCCAACTTACACAACATACTGGAAGGTGTTGGAAGCAAAATTTTGAAAGTTGGACATTTTAAGAGAAGTGCGCTATCAGCAGATAGCGACTTGTCGCGGGCAATTCTACATCTACTGAGCAGCGATACGGGATACACTTGGCACTGTCATTGCTCGTCCAGCAATACATGCACCACACGAGCATTGCCAGTCTATTTTATTGCACCCAAACAGAGCACTGGCCAATTTCAGTGTGTACGACATTATTTTATAAATGTGCAGAATATATTTATAAATTTCCAGGTACCAATTATTGTAATACCACAGAAGATGCTTTGCTTATTTAGAGAAATGCATAAATGTATGATGAATCATGGCAATAAAATATGACCTACTTTGGTTTCTTTGAACATACATCATTTCAACATTTTTCTTTTTTTTTAAATGTATAATGATCATTGATCAGGGTCATCTAGTAAATATTGGTAATATTTCAATAGCGAGATAAAACGTAATAAAGCAATTCACATAAAGATGATGATAATCTTAGTTCTGCTATTTTAAAGCACGAATACACACAAATCTCTCAAACCCACATGCATTACATGCAAGGTTCTCCTTGAGTTGTGGTAGGTGTGTCGTGGCTCAGATCCCGTGTCTCTGTGTGGGTCTTGTGTCGAAAAAGGCCTGCGCTGTCGATGTATCGGTAGCCCCGCGCGCGGCTATTAGCGACTGCCAAGTGTGTTCATCAGCCTATTATAATTTGTATGCATCCCTTTGCCGATTAATAATTGTTCAATCACAACAGATTCAATTAAAAGACAGTTTTTGGTAACCAACCTCTTTGTATAAAGAAATGAGAACCTATTTTCCCTGTGATACATTTTGAAACCTAGCCTGAGTCATCTCCCACTCTGCAAACTTTGCGCACAAAATGTGGTCCTGGAAAAGTGATGCCTCTCAGGGCCACAGCAGTCGTCGTTCACCAACCATCGAAAACACAATTTACATATATCTATAACACTCGGCATTATCTTTACAGAATTTTACGTTGGATTTTGTGCCCGAGTTTTGTATTATAATTATATTTGTAATATATGAACACATAAATTTTCTCATCACATCTTTAATGAATTCTGAAACACTCGCTCACATTTTTCTATTTGCTTCAATTGTTTTTATCGAAAAAACTTTTAACGATTGTAATTTTTTTTTCAGTACCGTAAACTGGGCCAACTTTGACCCACTTTTTTCAATTTTTCAAATTTGATGCTTCTGATCTTTTTTATTAGTAAAGTAAAATTTTCCAAAACATTTTTGGTGTAAAGGTGAAAGTATTGGGGATAAGTACTTATTCGGTTTGGAGTATTATCAAATTTTATTGTTATTTTACAAATTATTTTTTAAGTGGGTTAAAGTTGTCCCATCATGTGACAACTTTAGCCCACTATCATTTTTACTGCAGTAGTGAGTGTATTTTTATTAGAGAGTTAATGTTGTACAAATGGGGTTATGGGACAATGTTATTTAGAGTTATACCTAGAATATAAGACCAAATAAATTCAACATTTTATTAAGAAAAAACTGATTATCTAAAGAATACAAAAATCACACTATAATATTAATTATTTTAAGTATACCTGTACCTTCTATTGATAACTAATGCAAACATAGGTATGTCCAAGCACACTTGTGAGTCACCATGAAAAATTATTAGGCAACATATGATAAACATTTTTACATAGGTAGTCAGAGTCAATATGAGGACAAAACTCTTTATGAAGTGAAAGTGTTTAGTCGAGGGACAGAAAAATATCCCCTCATTGACACAGGCTCATGTAGTTTCATTATTATGTCATCAAAATCATAAATCATTATGTCCTCTTTACCATTGACTGGCCATTTCCAAAATTTCATAGTTTTTTCCATACACGTCACCTTAACTTTCTTGATTCTACTGTCATCTTCTATGGGAAAACCAACAATCCTGCCAGGATATAGTTCTCCATTGTATGTGACTGCAACATAGTCACACTCACTTAGTTCTTCCTTCCATGATTCATTTTTGTGTGGAGTTAGGCACTCAGAATCGGAATTAGGGTTTTCAGATTCCAGATCGTCACTTGTGGAATCGGAAATGTCAAAACTGGATCCCTCGTCAGATGAGGTAGAATTGTCTTTCCTTGGCCTTCCCCTCTTTCTCTTTTGTTTAGGTTGTGAGGCGACTTGTGTACCGTTATCCACGTCTGTTGGAGTGATTCCTTTACCAGGTTCAACGTTTACAAGTTTTCTCTTCTTTCGAATCGAAGGTGTGGCCTCTGATCTCTTACTGATTACTGTTTCGAGGAATGCTTCACTGACAATCTCAACATTCACAGAACTTTCAGCACCTGGCATTCGTTTCAAAACATTGGTGGCATCAAGAGGATGAATGCCGCAACTTTTGAAACCTGGGACTAAATTTTGCCCCTTGTCTTGAACATAGACTCCATAAAGTTTATTCAGCAATATAGGGAATACATCCTTCGGTAGAGTTTTGAAACGCTCTCCACTAGGAGTTTTACCCCATTCATGTAGAATTTTCCTCCATTCTGTCTTCAGTGGATGAAAGAACGCCACATCAAGTGGCTGTGTCAGATGGGTGGAGTGTGGGGGCAGGCAAACAAAGACAATGTCATTTTCTTGGCAAGCTGAAATACTTCCTTGCTAATGTGAGATGCTAAGTTGTCTATTATCAGTAACTTTTTTCCTTCTTGTCTTTTGAGTCTAGATGGAAAAACCAGTCTTCAAATGATCCCGAGTCAAACCATCCACTCTTCGACCTATTAAATCGTGCACATTTCGGAACCCCTTCCATCCATGTGTCCCATTACTTTTCTGCCTTGTAGACAACATAGACGGGCAGAAGTTCCCCTTTAGCATTTCCACAAAACATAACTGAGGTACACATTTTGGAAGAATCCATTACTTGCTCAACATGTTTCATTCCACGCCTTAACAAAACTTTTCTGCTTCCTCGGTCATCAGTCAGGTTGGTTTCCTCGTAATTCCACATATTTTCAGGTGGAATACCTTCAGCACTTTTCTCCAGAATTGAAAAAAATAGTTAAGTACTTAATGTCTCCTTATCTATACCAGCCCGGTCTCGCTTAATGTTTGAGGATATGTGGCATGTTAACTCGGGGTGACGTTCCAGAAAGTGCCTTCCCCAGTCATAACCTGATAGGTTGTCACGGAACTCACAAACATTTAGACCCATTTTGTCTAAATAAAGTTTGACAACACATCTTAGAGCATATTCTGTAATGGGAAACCCATAATCACATTTAATCATAGTATGTTCAATGAGTGTATCTTCCTCTTCTTAGGTTAGTATTGGCTGCCTACCTACTTTTTTAGTGTGCAGACCTTTCAGTTTGTTTTTAATTGTGTTGCGGGAGATGTTCCGAAACTTCTCTGCTGCCCTCTGAGAAAGTCTACCTTCCCTAATATCTGCCAAACACTTCTGTAAAGTACCTTCTGTGTAGTCCTGATATCTACGACTCTCTATCTTTCTTCTACTTACTTTTCTCGCTGTTCTCATAGTGCTGCCTGTTTGACTCCCTGAAACATATAAACAAGCAAAAAATATTTAGCATAGTTTGGCCTCAATGTAATATAAAGTTTTCTGAAACATTAAAACCGGAAGTGTGACATGAGGAAATTTTTTTTTTCAATGGTGCAACTTTAACCCGGGACAAAGTTTTCCAAACTAACCTCTAAATTGACATTTGCTATTACTATGAGCAAAGTAGAAAAAAATTTCTACAATTAAGCTGATATTGAAATGTTCCTGTATGACATATTTATAACGAAAATATTCTTACACTTACCAGAATTTTTAAACTAAAATCAAAATACGCACACCACAAAGTTGTGTACTAAATTAATTCTTCATGAAACAGCTGATTCTTTTGTAACAGTGCTACCACCTCAATTGAAGTGGTACAAAAATTTCATACCTACATATTTAAAACAGTAACATAATGTGAAAGAACTCTAACTAATGTTGGACCTATTATTTTGTAAAACAAAATAATCAATATTTTTTCTCTGTGTGGGACAAAGTTGACCTAAAGGGCCAAAGTTGGCCCAGTTTACGGTATACATAAATATATATGTTCTTATTTTTGTTTTATTTAAGTAGGCTCACCAAAATATTGACTTAAAAAATAAATAATTACTTAAATGTTAATTCACCATTGTTTTACAAAGAATTAATTTTAAAATTATTTATAAATTATTATTAATATTTAATGCATATAAAACATGTTTTTTTCAAAATTGTATTTGAGTATTTATGTATATTAATCTTAAAAGATTTTGGTTGTATTATAAATAATTTTTTATTGTGGCCATATACATTAGAATTTTTCCACTGCACATGATTATTATTTTAGTTCATATGATAATTCCATTCGGCTGTAGTCTGCTTTCTATAATATTTATTCTCTATGTATTTACTTGCCGCCAGATGTTGCCGCCAAATTTTGTGTAATTTCTGGCAACAATTTGTTTTGATGTCATTTGTGTATTGATGGGAATGGTTTATCAGTGTTCCTTGAAGAGTTTTGTGTGTGCAGTGTGTGTGTTGTTGTAGTCTGGGTTTTAGTTTCTCTTTTTAAAGAATTATAATTATCAAAGAAATGGCTAAAGTACAATTGTGCAATGTAAACGTTTTGGATAATCCAGCCGCATTCTACAATCCATTTCGTTTTGAAATTACCTTTGAATGTATTGAAGACCTGAAAGAAGGTACTTAGTCTCTTGTTAATTTTAATTTCCTGCTGCTGTTAAGCTCTCACCATAGAAATATCTTACAAACACTATTTTTTATTAAATTTTGTGAAATTAGGTTAGGTATACAGTAGAGTCCCGCTAATCCAGACTTGTCCGGATCGGACCCTGTCCGGATTAACCGTATTCAACTTTAAATTGTATCAAAAACAAGTTTTATAAGCTAAAGAAGAAATCTTTATGCTTAAAAATCAACTGTGTTTTATTATAAAGTACTTAAAAAACTAAGTACACATGTATGTAACTTATGAATAATACAATACATTAAAATTACAATTAATTTACATTTAATTTTTCGTTGAGTTTGAGCGCGAACGCTTGCAATGTTACGCCCGACAGCGGAACGACTTGTTCATGTTGTTGGCAAAACCAAATGTACAAAGCCTCGTCTAAAGTTTAATTTTTTGGTTTTTTTAACGTGCTTCTGTTACCCAGACTGTCCTTACTCACCCTTTTGGCACAAAATCTTCAATTTCGTTCAAATTTTTTTTTCCAATCAGAAACAGTTGGTTTCCCCACTCCTAAATTTTGTTCACCCGCATCAATACGAAATAAGACTTGTTGTTTTTGCTCCATTGTTACAGTTCACTTTCTTACGTTTAGTAGCCATTACGTTGCTCTTAATAAGTGCACACAATACAACACTCGCACTGAATAAAAATAACTGTCACGAGCACCTATCACCAGCACGAGTAACCATCGACTGAAGGGATAAGGGAACAAAACAAAACAACTCGCAGATATAGAGTGAGTCATTTCATGGAAAACAGACGATGAGCGGAAAACTAGCGGTAAGACTCCAGGCAACTGAGGGCAAGAGGACCTTCTCTTAGAAATGTATTTTCTTATTATCCTTTGTCACAACATTATTTTTCATAATTTTTTTTTAGATCCGTCCGGATTAACCTAATGTCCGGACTAGCGGGGTCCGGATTAGCGAGACTCTACTGTATTAATAATACATAAAATCATTATTAGGTAATTCAGGGTCATCACATTCAGGAAAGTAAAGGAAAACTTAGGGAATATACTGTCAAACCTGTAAAAGTCTTGGAAATTCCTCAGTGATAGTAATTTACTACATATTTACCGAGAGTAAAATGAAAGACTCCTCACCGGGTAAAAGCCCAATTGCGAATCTAATCTGAACCTAACCAATTGTTCAAAAGATTTTAAAGTATCATAAATGCATGTAACCTAACCATACAAACTGTAACATGATGTTACAGTACTTTAAATACAGCCAACCTAAAGGTATAAAAGGTAAACCTTTCGAAAAATTGTTAAACTGTTTCGCAGAATCATAAAAAATAATGAAAGGAACTCAAAAATACATTTTAAAAAAATTAAGTTATTTAGTAGATACTGTTAAAATCATAATGGGAAAGAATGTTAATTTTATAAACTGCTAAGCTGTAATTTTTATATTTCATTACCTACTTCAAGACATAATTATTTTTCAGTGGCATGTTCATGGAAGGATATGATTTTCACATTGTTGAATACTATATTTTGTTGTATTGGTGATTTTTTATTTCAATAATGTATGTTTCCAAGGTTAGAGTTTTACACTTGTTAATGATTCTTGCAAAAAAAAAAAAAAAAGGTATGTTGGGTTAGGTCAGCTACAAAATTAAATGTTTTAGTGAGTTTCTAGATTGGTGGCGGGCAGGGTCATGAAGTTGAAATTTTGAAATTGTGTAGTTAAAGCCTTTATAAAGTAAGTAAAATATTGATTGAATAATTATTAGAATCACTGTTACAATGATATTGCAGTGATTGTATTAATTTTTCATCAGTATTTAATAGTTTTCAAATGGTTAAAAAAACACAGTTTTGGCAGACTTCAAGGCTGTTTCCCACTACTATTTTTCCTACAATATTATGTCAATGGGATCTTATGCACAGGGTTTCCGAGGTACTAAATCATGTACAACAGGACAATGTATACAGGATCATGCCTTCAGTACCAAATGCACAGGATCTGCTTATTACATATAACAAAACAAAGTAAAACTTTGAATGCTGACTATGACATTGCAAACCCCTGCTCTATCCAGCTTTGCAGAGTATTCTTGTGATTTAATGTTTCTTAGTAATGCAGTATATGAACTGGTTAAATAGTATCATGGTATCAGCTGGTTAAATGGGTCATGGTAACCTAGCTTTAGATTTATATTATATAGTTAGGAATATTTTTGTAAGTAATTCTGATGTTTAATTATTTTTATTTAGCCATGCCTTTGAACAACTTTTGTACCGATTGTCACAATGTTGGATAGGTTACTATTTATGTGTGTGATTTTCAGTATTTTATTTCATTTGAATGTTATTTTATTGCTCTAATTTTATATGTGTATTTCAAGGTGTGTTTGAGACATTTCTAGAATGTGAGGCAGTGGTTTCTGCGAGAGAGAGAAAGATAGATGTACGGTGGTTTATTTATCGCATCCCGTGTTAGAGAAAGACTGAGACTTTAGCCAGGACCATGAGAAAACTCTCTTAGCGGGAAACCACAGACAAGTAGTTGTAAGAACAATGTCTAGCCAATAGGAAGGTACCTTTTTCAAGAAAGTTCCTAGTTGGTAATTTTTTTTGTATATTTGTTGTACTGTGGTTTGTCTGGATAGTCATAGCTCTGGCATTGCAGTATGAGGTCCCATTTGTCGTTAACTCAAAAATGTATTATTTTAATGTGAGAAAGAGACCAGTTTAATGGCCGTAATCTGGGTTGTGCCAATGATAAACCTCTTATCAGGACATTTTGATCGGAATTTCGTTGACCTTGGTCGACGGCAGAAGCCCACGACGGGGCGTTAGTGTACTTTTGCACCGACCCAAGGACAGTTAGTGTTCCTTGGTTGTACTGTGTGATCATAAGTGACCACGGACATTTTCACTGGTACAGTATCTGATTTTTACTAACATTTATTCAACTTTTCAGGCTGGTGATGGTGGTTATGTAGCGCTAAACAAATTGTAATTGTGCAAACTGTATTTTGTACCGAAGAACATTTTTAGTAAGTTCTGCCCCTTAAGTATGTTTGTTGAAACATATTGATACCAGTGTGTATTATAATATACGTTATCTTGCCAGTTACACCGATTACACAAAGAAAAAGTGTTGAATGAGCGAAAGAAAACGGGAAAAATTCAGGAAATCAGCTGAAGTAAGAGAGTGGGAATCGTGATATAAACTTTGGAAAGTATGTTGATAGTTGTGAATATAAGAGGTCTTAAAAAATATATTATGAGCGAGTCTTTCATTACTTGCCAGATATATGTAAAACCTAACCTCGGTAACGAGCAAATTCATGTGCTCTCATGTTGCTAATAATCTTATAATACGTAGAATATGTAATAACGCAGAATTCTTTAAAATAAGGCAAATTGTGATAAATACATAAACAAATTCTGTTTTTAACTACATTTCTTGATGCAAATCACACATTTTCACACCCTCTGCTAGAATTCATTGCTGGAGCAGCTACATTGATTATTGAGTCATTTGATTAGCAGACCAAAATTTAATCTAGATAATGAAACAACTCTGATAAAAGTGAAAAAGACTTCAAAAAATACTAAATCTCGGCTTTGGAATTTATTTTTGACAAAGAATTTTATTAAAATATTGCCCATCTTGTTAAAATTCGTTAAATATTTATGTAATACTATAAAGTTTCCCTTTGGCTTTGTGAACTTTGGTTTGCGCCACCCGCCACAGACGGTAGTTTCATGGCTACACATTTCCATTCCATGCGACTTCCGTTCCATTCGTGAAGTTATTGCTACTAAATGTCTTATACTGAGGGCTAAGATGTTACAATTAAACAATAATTTAAAACAGTGCTTTTGAATACTTCAAAATGTTAAAATTTATATTGCAAAGCTGTGTTTATTAATTCCAACATAAATTTTTGTACTAATTCATCCGGTGCTTTCGGGAGTGTGAGCAGTGTGTGTATTAATGGCACACCCATCTACCTGCAGAATTTTATCCTTTGTTTTCTTTGGGTGATTCCTTTAACATCAGTGATAAACCAGGGGTAATGAATAAAACCATGCAAGTTACCGAGTACTGAAGCTTCTAAATATCAGTATTACGAAATGCTCATGTAGGCTACATTAAAAAATAATGTTCTTTACTCAAACGTAAGAGCCAGTTGCCTTCCACCAAGGCGTTCATGGTTCTTCCAGTGAGTTCAACCACAGATTTCTGACAAGTTGCAAGCGGGAATGTTGCCAGGGGTTTTCTCTTTCCCGCATGGATGCATTCCATCGCTGTTCCAGCCATGCTGCCTCGCACCTCGTAACTCTTCAAATACCTTGATGTTGAGCCACTTCCCTTCGCTCATATGCACCGCCCAAGTGAAATAAAAGTCTTTCACATAATTAGGAATCACTGTGAGCTTTCCAAAGTCAGGTCGCGGTATCATATGACCAGTTATAAATAACTTGGATATACCGACTAAAAACACTGTCTCGTCATCAGCCCACTGAGTTCGTCTGTGCCGTGATATTTTTTCTGAGTGATTTCTCCCACGGAATTCTGTGTGCTATTTGTGCATTCATCTTTCTTGTCCATTTGTGTTGTTTCTTTGTGACATACAGTGGAAGCCAGCTCTGGCATGTCCTTAAAAATGTTCTAAACCAGCCTTCCCCATTGCAGGAATCATTAAAAAAGACTGACCATTTACAAAATAGAGATAATTAAAAAAAAGTGTACAAAACATCGTTAAATAGCCAAAAATGATGTATTTACAAGAATCACTTCCGTATCACATTGATAAGAATGTGAGATAACTGCAATTTCCGTTAAAAAATTGGCGACTTTCCATGTATTTAATCTCGTCCAAATTTTTAACAACAGAAGGTTCCAAGTGCTAGGAAATTCTAGTCATGACGTTGGGGTCATGGTCTGGGTTCAGAGTCCGTGGGTTTTCTCAGGGTACTCCTTTTCTCCACCTGTTCGTTCCGTCAATCTTCCGATTTCAATCTTGTAACTCTCCCGCACTCACTCACACTTGGTCCCTGGTGACATTGACACCAACTAGATGCTAAGCCCTAAACCAGGCATTCATTTGGGTCTTGATTATGACCACCGCTGACTTACATGCGAAAGTCATTAAGTAAGTTACTAAAGATAATTTTAAAATAAGTGTGCTATTCACTTCACAACTATTTTTATTTCTCATCATGATCTCCAACAATATAATTGCACTCAACCCTTTGTTTTATCAGTGCTCCAATACCAGCTGCTTATAATTCTTTGGGTTGCTGTCTCGGCCACATCAGGACACGCTGCTGTTTTGTCGTACAGTTGTCGAGCACCATTGCCATATTAAAACTGAGTGGCTCATGTGTGTGAATTCTGCCTGGTCAATATTAAATAAATATGTACCTAAAGCTGGCTACCATCTATTAACAGGTATTTTCGCTCCACTACCTTGGATTTTTCTATCTTTGTGCTATAATTCTAATTCTGAACTATCTACCCCAATTCGTGGCATGTCAAGGCGTAAATCATATCTCCCAGATCTTCTACAAACTTTTTTGCGACCACGTATTTACTAACAGGCTTTAGTCTGTAAGTGCTGCGAGTAATAACATATTATTTCATACGGGCGACTACAAATATCGTGATAACCACACCAGTTCACAAATGTTAACTTCAACAAGCAGCCAGAGTTAAGCCCTATGCCATGTCAAACTAAAAAAAAATTTCAGCACGGAAGCTTTATTGCAAACTGTATCGAAATATTTGAAATTTTTAGATGGAGTGGCCTAATCCCCCTTAATATTCTTGATAAGTATTTTCTACCGCTTTAAGATAAATCATGTAAATTTGTGACATCCTACTTAATGACATTCCCTCATATTTTATTTATCCCTTTTAACATCTTCTAATTTGAAGATTAAACATACCAATTTGTGACTTACATAATGACATTCCCTCATATTTTATTTTTCCCTTTGACATATTTTGATTTTTAAGATAGAGCATGTAAATTTGTGTCTTACTTAATGAGCTTCCCTCATAACTGTTGCTTGTGTGTGCAGACCTGGAGTGGCAGATGATCTACGTAGGTTCTGCGGAAAGCGAGACGTACGACCAAGTCCTGGACACCATCTACGTGGGGCCGGTCCCCGAGGGGAAGCACATGTTCATCTTCCAGGTGAGTGCCGCTGGGACGTAGCGCATCGCGGTTCCAGCATTAGTCGTTTTTAAATGCTAGAGCATTCCTTTAATATCTTAAGATCAGTCTGTATTTTAATCACAAATTTTGGTGCAAAATTGAAAACCAATCTATTTTAATCTTTAATTAAACATAGGATAAATAATCTGTAAATCAACTGTGTATTGATTTAATGATTGAAAGTACTATCGAATGTCGGTAGTCGTTCACCGGGTCACAGTGAATAATAATTTTTTTTTTTTTTTTAAATTTGATCAAGTGTATTGTTTTTTGTCTTACAGATGTTGGTTACGTAACATTGATATCATAATTGTGCTAACTGCTTTTTTTTTTTTCTTGTGGGAAGAGGTTTCGTGGTCAGTTGGACGTGGTATGCGTGGCTGAATTGAGTTTCGGTGAATATAGGGGAAACTCGGGGAAGTCTTGGCGTAATAGAGTGGCAAAGCCTGTGCATTGAGCCTTTGCAGGTTATTAGCAAAGCGTTGCATCACCACCGAAGCTTCGAATAAAACAAATATGGCAAATTCCCTGGCGAAGTCAAATCGAACATTAAAAGGAGCTTCAGTGGATTCGCTTGGTCGAAGCTTCGCACAGGTATACCAAGGGTCAGGGTCACGGGTGGTGCCGGGTTGTAGCGTCTCCCACGTGTGGCAGGCGGACCCCCCGGACACCAAGAAGATCCCGGTGGCGGACGCGCTGGGCGTGACGGTGGTGCTGATCACCAGCCTGTACAAGGGCCAGGAGTTTGTGAGGGTCGGCTACTTCATCAACAACGAGTACGCGGAGCAGGACCTGCGCGAGAACCCCCCGGCCCAGCCGCAGTTCAACAAGGTGAGCCGCCCGCCTCCGTCACGCAATTCAACAAGGTGAGCCGCCCGCCTCCGTCGCGCAGTTCTAACAAGGTGAGCCGCCCGCCTCCGTCGCGCAGTTCAACAAGGTGAGCCGCCCGCCTCCGTCGCGCGACCCAGACTAGTGCAGTACTCCCGTCACTGCTGGTTTGGATGTAAAATTGGACGTAGTTATGCAAAAAAGGAACCAACCCACAATTTGGTTATATTTTATTTGAAAATAAATTAAAATAGTACAAGGTTGATCGTACCGTTGTTGCTATTATTATATCAGTATTTATACTAGACCATTAAAATTATACCCACATTATGTTATCAATAGGAGAATTACAATTCATAATTAACTTAACTTCAAAATACTCGGAATAGGTTTCATGTGGGTTGGTTCCTTTTTGCATAACTACGTCCAACTATGGAACTGCGGAGCGTTATTTATTTGTTATGTTTCAAGCGTAGACCCTTGGGTTGTCTGACTTCACATACACACAAATGCGCTTTTCTCAGCCTGACGTCAAGAGTACAGTTAAAGTTATATAAACTATACTACGTCAATTCTCACTCTTGTAAGTAACGACAATATTCGTAGTTTAAACTCGACTGTTTTATTATTTTGCGTTAAATCCCAAGACGGGAAATGCAATCACAACAAAGTTATAGTTTAACTTACCGACTCGAGAAAACAAAGTTTTCAACTAGCTCATACAACTTATAGTCTTAAAGTTCAGGACTTCTGAGATTATATCAAAAGAACAATTATTTTGTAATTTGGTTACAATTGAACGATTCGTGAGAATGAGAAATTTGCGTTAATGATATGTGCTTAGTCATAAACAATAACACTGTAATCTACAATTACACCTCGCTTGGTGTGGGTGATGCTGGAGTTCGTCGCAAGCAAGTAGTTCATTTTTACACACTCCTAGCAAGTCATTTGTTTTAAGTAGCCATCTTTTCAAATAACTTGCTAAGTTAACAATGTATTTTTTTTTCTTTTCATTATGACTAATCAAAATTTAAAAAAAAATTAAATATTTTTTTTTTGCTGAATAAGTTTTCCCCTAAAAGTAAAAGCATGTTTGATTTCATTTTTTAATTGCTATCAATATAGTAAGGTTATTTACGATTGGGTTAGCCGAAGTATTTAGTCACTGGATCTAATAATTTGGTGCAGGGTGGATTTAAAAGCTTTTTGAAAAGAAATAAAATGCCTGTAACTTTAAAATTTTGAACACTTTTTGTTCTCAGCTTGATGTTAAATTATTGAACGGCGTGCATATTGATGCATTAATTGTTGAACTTGTGCTAGATATGTAACTTATAATTACGTGTGTTGATAAAGATGAAATGTTTTGTCGGTAACACCACGAAATGTGTTGGCTCCGCTCACGCGTCTCGGGGAGCGATGCGGTGACGTTGAGGTGCGGGCCCCCAGGTGGTGCGCAACATCCTGTCGACGAAGCCGCGCGTCACGAGGTTCAAGATCAACTGGGACGACTCGGATATGGCGATGCAGCCCGTGGAGCTGGACCTGGGCGACAGCCAGGACTCCGTGCCGGCCCCCACCCCGTGCGCCGCGCCAGCCCCGCCCCCGCCCCCCTCCCTGTTCAACGACGGCAGCAGCCAGAGCTACATGGAGGTGATCATGTAGCCCCTGCGTCATCCCGCGCCTCCGCGCTCATTCTCTACTGTCGAATTTGTTTCATCGAATTTAAGGAAAGAAGCAATTTATCCTTCTGTGAAGGGAATTATGTTTGTTAACATGTAAAATTCTGAATCCAAAAAATGAAGTTTGTATTCAATTTTTAGTGAAACTTTTTTGTAAATAACATTTTACTTAGATATTTTCAAATAAAAATTTTTAGTAGAATATTTGTAATGTTTCGAAGATTTTTTTGTAAACTATTACACACACACACACACAAAAACAGAAACCTTTATTTTCACTTTTCAGGGGCACCAAAGGAAAAAGTGTAAATTGTACAAAAAAGAAAAACATTAATGCACTTTAGCCTACTAATATTCAGTTGCTTTGCATTTCTCTAGGCGAATGCTGTACCCCCCCCCCCCCCCCCCCCACTGGACTGGTCCTCTTCACCCTCCTCTCACAGATAAGTTCTGTGGCACCAGTGTGTTGGCATGCTGGCCGTCGCTCGGCATCTTCAACCAACCCTGCTCCCGGACACGTTACCTTCTGTGTTAGCTACTGTCATGACTTGGATTTGTGTCATTTTGGATCTTACTTGGCCTTGATTACTGTTTGTTGACGACTTATTACACTTTTTTTTTACTCTGATTCGGCTGCGCTTTAGAATTAACTTTGTGAACAATCGGCATATTAGGGCTGCGTGGGATTCCAAAATTCAGGAAAAAGTTTCAGGCTTGCTAAAAAAAAATTTTTCCGTCAGGCAGGGAAAATAAATAAATTCTGGATATTTTTAGGATTATTCATGTGGAGGGTCTTTATTCTTCACTAGTTACAGCAACATAAATCAAGAAAATACAGAAAAATGCTTCTGACATTGTTGATCTGGTACGTAACAGTCACATCATCTGTTTACTTAAATTTTACAGAGACGGGAGTAAAAAGATATTAGAACTGTCAGTAAACTGATAATGATTTATACACCAGTATATATATATATATATTCATTCAAAACGTGGCTAAGGAGTACAGTTTAGTTTAGTTATGCTGGAACACTATTTAGTCCAAGACAACGTCCTGCAGTCCACCTTGCTTCCCCGCGTCGCGGGAACCTGGGCACGGCGGGATGCGAGCGCGACCTCTGCGCAGAGGAGGGCCAGCGACGCGGCGACGGCCGTGCAGTAGACCAGCAGCACGGGCTGGATGTGCTCCAGCTCCATCTCGCTGGACCGGGCGCCGCCCTGCCGGCGGTGCCTCTTGCGGTGCGGGGCGATGTGGCGCAGCACCATCCTCTTCATCACCCCCGTCTCCTGGATCTTTATGAAGCTGCAGGCGACACACGGACCCCTCGTTGAATATAGATCTGACCGTTCACATGCATGAGGGACGAGATTATATGGTGAATTGCGATAAAACCAAAATAACTCGGCAAATCACGTCAATAGAACATACATATAAAACCGAAATGCAAGTTAGTACAGCATTTACTAATAAAATTATTTGAATTTCAGTGTGATTGAGATTTTTAACCCCATAAATAATTTTTCATAAACTGAAATAGAAATGTTTGGGGTTGCATTATATTCAGTAACATTATTTTCGGGTAAATACAGTATTTGTTGCCCCATGGTTATTTTTTTTTTTAGAAAACTAAACATATAAAAAAATTTAAAATACATAGTTATTTTAACTTTTAAATGTCTGGGATCAATCTATCCAGTATTGTAGGACAACCTCAAATGTAGGATTACCTGAATCATAAGATTCTCTTGAATGCAAGGCAGCCTGGAATATAAAACTATTTCAATCTGCATACAATCTTGAATGTAAGGCAAACTCAGTCAAATGACCTCATTTAAAAATATATATTAGGAACCAACAACTCTGCAGCTTGAGTTTGCTACATATTTCACTTCTGAAAGGATCAAATTGTTATTTGGTATGGCAAACTCAAATCTGAAAGTAAAAAAAATATTTTAACTTGTTCCTATAGATTCTGGAGTCCCTAATATCTGACGTGAAACAACTGACAAGATAAAATATGTTTTAAAATTAGTTCAAATTGAAATTTGGCAGTCAGACACCTTGGGGCAATGACAGAAATCCAATAATGTGGAATCTCAGATCACTAAATTGAGTTGTGTGGCTTGATGCCTGCTTACAGAAAAACTCTGTTATGTTTCCTGCTCATTAAATTTTCTTGGCTGTGATGCCGTTAATTTAGTCGCAGCTCTTATTTAAGCAAAGAAAGCCATAAATTTTCTGTATATATAATTTTATGTTTTAACATTTCCTGTTTATGACATAAAAAAATACTTAAATTGTTTAAATTATTATTTTTCTGCACAGAGATTGTCATCAAACTAGTACCTAAGTAATACTAGTAGACATGTACTCATACATGTTTCAAAATACATAATAAAGTAATTCAAGGAAGTCAACATTCAAGAAATGTATGCTGTGGAAGATATTGGTGGCTACTGTAAATTCAGCATGTCTAAATGGTTTTATAAAAAAATAAAAATAAAGTAATAGTAGTGCTGTTTTAATTTCTTAATGGCTTTTATGTAAAATTAATATTAAATAGACTAGAGGTGAAAATATAGTTTCCCTGTTACAAACATTTTCCTGAATTTGACATTGTTTTGTTCTTTTCCCCTTGAAAAATGCTACCGTTCACCGTATTAGCGATTTTGCCGGATTATTGAACGTCAATGCAGTATAGATCCAACGGGAATGACAAATGTGAAATGCGACACACTAGAAAAAAGGAAACACTAATGAAATGACAACCAACAGAAACAATAAACTCTTAAAGAAGTAAGCTAATTAAGAATGCCAACAACACTAAGGTTCAGGAAGTGCAGCTCGATCGGTGCAGAGTTACTTGGTATTAATCTGCAGCCGGTGGGCGGGTACCTGATGTCGAGCACCTTCTGGTGGGGGAAGTTTCTGATGATTCCGCTGGAGATCCAGGTCGGGAAGAACTTCTGGCGGCTGACAATCTCCAGACTGCACGGGGGGTTAGCGGCGTACACGTTCTCCGGGAGGCTGAGGAACGCAGTGTGGCTGCGACAGACTCGCTGCACTCCGTCCGATATGTTGGTCACCACCACGGTGTACTTCCGCCACACTCGCGCCAGGTGCTCGTCCGTGGCGGTCTGGCGACATGAGGCTCGCGGTGGCAGAGCGGTCGGATCGCTCGCTTGGAGCCGAGGCGATCAGGGGTACGATTCCCGATGGGGGTCGAACCTAACTGAGCAACGTGGCAGGCCGGTCAGTTTTCTCGGGGCGCTCCCGTTCCTCCTCCGGACCAAGTAGCCTGACCGGGTCAGGTCGACCCCTCCCCATCACCGTTTTCTTATTGACTCCCTTTTGCACTGTTGGACTGAAGTTAAGTGTAATTAAGTTGTGTGAGTGTACGGAGCGTGTACAGGTTACGGCTGTCATGACAGTACTGTCAATTATCATGGGTTTTCACATAATATTACTGATTTACTACGGATTGTTATGCATTTATTATGAAAACAGAGAAACTTATGGAGGTCTCAAAATCAGTGTTTTGTAGATAAATACCTATTGTACATCTTTCAACTGTAATAACTTTTGTTTGTAAAGTACTTAACATAAGTATGAATCCTGAAAATTATTTAAGATTTTTGATTATTAAGTGGTTTGCACACCTGCATAATTTTTAAACTATTTGATGGCTGGACTATCACATTACTGTATTGAAGTGGTCTTAATTATTTTGTCGAGCCTAGCATCTAGCGTAAACTTGATAGTGTGTGCTATGCGCGTGTTGTGTTGAGTTGTGTGCATGGATGTGGTCGTTGATGGGCGTGAAAAGAAACTGGACTGGTCGCGATTGGTGTGAAAAAATACTGAAATAAATAGTAACCGTGGTGGAAGTCATGAAACTTGAATTTCCAGGAGTTTTTTGCTACCTTGCTATTTGTTTTTTTTGCACCTCACTCTTTTAGTTTATCGACTCAGATGAAATTAAATCATGTGGAAATTATCCCTGAAATGGTTTTAGCTTTCCGACTAAATTATCAGTACGTTCCTGCAAATAGTATCTCCTATTCTTGCTGCATTTGCTCATTTTTAATAATAATTTTAATATGTTAATATATGGGGAGGAGGAGTACTATGTGTGCTGGCATGCTTGTGTGAGTGCGCGCGTGTCACCCTTTAACGTAAAAAAAAATGTTTTTAGAAATCATATTTATGAACATTTTCTGAAAAAGTCATGAATTGGTTCAGCAGGTATTCGCAACCGGTCTGATTTGGGCTTCCTTGCTGTTGCATAAGGGTAACTCCAAGCGAAAATATATCAGGTTTAACATGTGGAGTAATACTTTCCTTTACCTAAATCCAAACTTAAATGTTTTAGAAAGTTTTGGTGTGGGCAGAACTCAGTTTTGAGTTAAAGAATCGTCTTTACTTATTATTTTATAGCCACCATTCAAGAGTATCCTTTAAATATATATATATATATATATATATATAGTATACACTATATATATATATATATATATATATATATATATATATATAGTATACACTATATATATATATATATATAGTATACACTATACTAAAGTTTTTATTGTCTGTACCTCATTGTGACCACACACCACGGAGTAGGATATAGAAGTGTGACCCTTACAGTGGAAACTGAAACCATTTTTTGCTCGACATGTGACACATGTAACTACTAGCAAAAACAACTCGGGCATGAGGTTCAGTTCCAAGGTGTTACTTTATAATGTTAATATAACTACTTGACAACTAATTGCTAAGTACGAAGAGATTAAAACTGTGCAAAAAAAAACCGAATACTATTTTGTAATAGGGATGTGTCGGTACCGGTTCTCGGTTCCTACAGTTCTCAGCATTTTCACCGGCACCGAGAACCGCAGCTAAAATGTCCGTGCCGGTACCGGTACCGACAGTATTGCAAAACCCTTTACGAAAATAGTCCTTCACTACAACTTAACTGCAGCATGAAATGGCTCAACTCAGGTTCAATTCAATAATGAATTATTTTTTTGGACTTCTGTGGAATAATATTCATCTCTAACTATAAAATAAATTACACGTGAAAATATTTCATGTACTCGTCACATCTGTAAACAAAGTACGTTATTCAATCAAAAACGTAACAGTTGAAGGTGCCATAGATGTATGTAGGTCATAGAGGTGTGCGACTCTATACCGTGCCTCAGCAGAGATGTGAGAACAGAAAGACGCCATGTTTGTTTCAATTTGTTTTTAAAAATAGTTAATTGAGTCGTTGACACGTAAGGGTGACTGGTGTATAAAGAACAATTAAAAGTGCAAAATTACAAAGAATATTTGTTTAATAGAATTAATGATTGATTTAAAATTTTACATAGTAATTTTTGGCATTCTAAAATTTTATGCTTTTTGTGCAGTGCTTTGGACTGTAAGTTCACTGCATCTGCAGTCATCTAGTGTAATATCTAGTAACTTTCTTTTAGGTAAACGGGATTGCTTTGAAGGAGGAAGTTTTTTTTTTTGTAAAGTGGTATATGGATGTGTTGATGTATTTTAATATTGGCTGGTCAAACGAAATGCTTGTTGACACTTCTAAAGTATAATTATTCTGGCCAAATAGAGCAAATTGTGTAAGAAATGGCATCAGAAGTGTGGCAGTAATTTACTGTTGACTGTGCAAACAAACTGAATTCAATGTAGGCAATAAGTTTGATGGACACTATTTTGTAATAAAAAAAGCATGTTCTATGTAGATGAGTAGGACATGCAGTATTTCTGGTATGCCAAACTACAAAATAAAGCGAGTTAATTTTAAACTGGTTTGTTTGCCTGATAATAGCTCATGAATTAGTTCTCACAATCAGTGTAGCTGTGTTAAACTATGTCTGAGTTTTGGCAGTCGGAGTGACATAATGTAGGAAAGAGCTCCGTGGTCTCAGGCACCGACCTTGAAGCAGGCGTGCACGTGCGAGCCGCCCAGCACGGCCAGCTTGTAGTCGTGCCCGCCGGCCGCCAACTGCTCGAGGCTGGTGAACGGGGGCTCCCAGCTGGCGCGGAAGGTCAGCGAGGTGATGAGCTGGGCACAGAACGCCTGGTAGAGGACGCACGCGGTCGTCAGGGTCGCCACGAGGAGCAGGCGCCCGCCCGCCCAGCCCTGGTGCCAGCTGTGACCTGCGGCCGCCAAACCCACGACGCTCCCAGCATGCCTGACCTCGGACGGCGGTCGTCTGACTGTTGTTTGAGTTGAAACGCGGACGCCGCACCTTGGAGGCAGAAGAAGCCGCACACGTGGAGGAGGTCTCGCCAGAAGTCGAGGTCGTGGGGCCGGCCGGGCAGGCGGTCGCGGGCCAGCCGGTCGCAGGCGTGCGTGGCCCCCGCCACGGCGAGCACCGTCGCCAGCACGGCCAGCCACAAGGGGGGGGAGAAGGGCAGCACGACCCACCACCACGACACGCTGGGGCGCCCGCTCCTCATGTACAGCTGGTACCTGGGGGCGACCCTCCGGTTGCGTGTCGCCGTTGGGCTTTCACGTGCGCTTGCGACACTCGACACGACCGCACTTGTTTGGCACTCGTGTACTACACGGGCAGTGACTTTCCTTTCGCCCAAACACATCTCCTCGCACTGGATACAACTTACAGCACTTACACACATTCTTAATTTCTAACCATGTAGCTAGGGACAATATTATATGGTGAATTGCGATAAAGCCGAAACAACACCGATAAGCACGTAAATAAATACACCATATCACACTGAAAGTCAAGTTAATGCACCACATAGCTCCGAAATTTATTAAAATCATGAAACTACTCAGCATTTTTATTCAAAATATAACTCTAAATGACAAATACCTAATATTTTGAATATTATATTCAATGAATGTAATTTATTTAGCATGCAGTTTGTACCACATTGTATGCAAAATAAAAATTAGAAATACAGTAGAATCCCGCTGATGCGACCCCTCACGGTTTCCGGAAAAACGGACTTATAAACGGAATGGTCGCAATAGAGAATTTGGGGTGTCACCGCATCGTCGGATACATACACGTGAATGCCGCTCGGGCAGTGTCTAGCCCAGCTCAGTGCGTCCACTATCGCACGAAAAGCCGTCTCAGCTGTCATGTTATCTTACCCGCCCGCACGAAAAGCCGCTGTGGTAGCTGTGTTTTTTCCTTTCTTTTTTACGCTGTGAAGGGACGTGGAAAAGATAATTGCTTGAGCTGTCAAAATAAACATCGCTGACGGCAAGGGCGGGAGCGCATATTGTCGGTCTGTGGCTGTGATTATCTACTCCTAAACATGTCACAGCATTTCAGGATAGCATTGTTCTTATATCTTTCGTTTATAGCCGAATGTTTTCTACATGATCCACACAAGTTCCTTCGCCACGTTTTGAACGAAAATAACCACCAGCCGGCTAGCATAGCCGAACTCGCGTGACGCGAATTCACGTAGCGCGAGTATTTATCGGAACCCATTGTTCGGGGTATGCGAGTTCAAGGTGTATAGCATAATTCCACACATTTTTTTTTTGTTTATCTGCACATGTGCGAAGTCAGCGATGTTATAGAAAAATAGCCGAGAACCAAACACCTGGCGATGTCGTTAACACAGTGAAAACACCTTTGTGTGGCCAGTGACACCTTAGATGCAGCTGGCAAGATCACACTAAGCAGTCGCAAGACAAAGGCACGGGACCGGAATGGCAATAGACACGCGCGTAGATGCTATCAGGTGATGCGCGTAGTTTACCGGTATTGGCTAGTGTGGACAGTCTAGAGGAGTGGTATCTATTTTTAGCCGTCTTTTGTATGCCTGCCTGCTTACAGTACAGCGCTCGCCAAGATAAACGTGAACACATATCGCCCTACAAAGTGTAACAGACTTGTTTTTCAGCCGATTTTACTCAAATTTTCGACTTTCTCTGCTCAAATTTTTCACGGTTTCTCAAAAAACGGTCGTATAAATGGAATGGACGCATCAGAGGGGGGTTGCATCGGCGTGATTCTACTGTAGTTTACTTCTTTTTAATCTTGCAACTGTTATTAGTTGCTCACTTTTACATTACCACGTTAGTACATTTTTCAAACACAAGAATACTTAACAGATTTATTTTTTTTTGTTCGAAATAGTTAGAAATGCTTGTTATTGGCATGCCGTGGAAAATCCCATTTCGTGATGGGATTGGCTACCTTGTTTCTGCCAGGATATGAAATATATGGTCGTAGCGAGGTGGCACAGTGTTAAGACACTCGCCTCACATTCCCGGAGAACTGGGTTTTAATTCTGGCCAAACCATCTTGATTCCAGTTTTCCATAATCTCCCAAAATCACTCCAGAAAAATACTAGGAGGGATCCTTTCTATGGGCCATGGCAGATTCCCCTCGTGCCCCCACTCCATGTTCCCTCCCACTTCCCCTCCACTGCTCGGACGGCTGGAGGAGAAGCCAGCCCTGGCTCCCTTGCACAGTACAATCCGCACAGCCCAGACCTGCACAGGGACGAGTTTACATTCCTCACTACTTTTCAACAGTCCATCTCACGTATTGAGGATCTTAAAGATGTCTGCTGTGATAAGTTGTTTTAAAGTCAATGTTTTTACAACATGTTAGTTTGTTAGACTTTAGCAGCAGATTAATTCTTAGTGCACACTTGTTTATTGTCGGCGCAAGGGAAGCAGAGCGCTGGTGTGGTTCCTCGGTTCGGCCATAGCTTCAGGTACATCGGTTTACATAAGTAATGACAGCCAAGCTCTGGGTTTCAGTGTAAGAAGCGGACAATATTGTCTCGAAACTTTTATGTGTTTGTTATTCTCCTGAAATAATGTATTTGAATAACAGATTAAGAATGTACTAAAAAGGCATTTAATCTCTCCCGAAAGCATGGGAACTGATGGGTTCTGTTGGCTCCATTGAACATTTGCCCCTGGTTAAGCCCTGTCAGGATTCGAACCCAGGTCACCGGGGCAGCAGGCGAGGACTCCTGACCTAAGGAAAGGCCGCGTCGTTCCAGTCTCACCCCGTGCGGGCGAAGGGGTGCACGAAGTGGGCCACCCTCGCACGATCGCTGTTCATGAACACTCGTGGCACGACGTGGGTCTCGCCGCGGTGCAGGTACCCCATGAGGCCGTCCCAGGTGGTGCCCGGGTTCGGCATCCCGACCACATTCTTCGCGAGCCGCTTCACGCGGAGTCTGCGGCAATCGGCGTTCCTGCTAGTCTCAACTCTCAACAACTCATACGCCGAGTTCACAATTAACATAGATAAGCGAGGACATAGAAGGCCATGCACACAACTGTGCGAAATGGGTACACAATTGAATTCTTGCTGTTAATTCCAGCCAATGAAATTTCGCGATGTATCCAACATCTGTTGTAGTGTTAATAAATAACTATATTAACTACCAAATGAATATCTCATGACATCTGACCAGCAATTTGTGGATACAGTTTTTCAACATACAAATTAATTTGGGTTCTGTATAATTTTTGGTTTACTTTTCTACCCATGAAACATTTCTAGTTTTTATTTACATTAATTGCAAGTGACTTTAATAAGTATTAATAAACAATAATTCGTTTTTAAAGCAGGCATTATATGGACCTGATAATTGTAATATCTCAACATTTTCTTGCCACAATACTATTGATAATTATAAACAGTTCTCTAGCCCTGCCAAAATTGCATTCTACTCCGCTCTCATTGGCTGTTGCACGTCCGTAACAGGAATAGGTTACAAAATTTTTCTTGTATGTACATGACCAACTGGTACTGTTATTTTATCAATTGTGCACCCAGCGTTAGTGATTGAACACGCTGATTGTTTGGTCTGCATCCAGCTAAGAAGACTAGTCGTAATGCCTTACTGAGGGAACAATGTTTTGGTTCCATGACCATTAGAGTAAACTGTTCCATTTTATCCAAATTAGAATAATAATTGGTGAAATGATTTCACACTCATATTTAAAGCAGCGTCACAGTCTAATGGTGTGAAAACTGTGACAAGGAAACAACAGACAACTTTCATTTAAACGAAAATAATTAAAAAATTTTCACCTTTCAGTTAAAATGTCAAATTTATTAAAAAAAAAAAAAAAAAAAACATATAATTAAATAGCATTGACTTTATAATGCAACATTTTATAAGAATCAGAATGGAAAAAAAAAGGTGATATTTCATAACACTATAATGAAAGGTATTAGTAGTAATTTTGTTTAAGATGGCATGTATTAAAACATTCTTAAATTCATTCTCACAGGATACTTCAAAGTTCCTCTACATTATCTCCCGTGCTGCGTCATTCTCATTTTCACCTCCCACTTACTCCAAGTTACTGGTTGATTCTACATCTAGCAGGGTTTTTCAATGAACACACAGAGTTTTACACACACTGATCTTACGTGAAATTCAGGTATTCTGCCAGTGTGTACCAGATATCGCCATAAACTCCTATTATTTTTGTGTCATTGTCTTCAAAGTCGAGTAGGTATCCCACCTGCAAAAAAAATACTTTCTTTTTAAAGTTCGACCAAGCTAACATCTGTTGGACGCATTAGCATATTGAGCAAAAAAAAAAAAATCTACATCAACCCTACTGCAAAAAATTGTTGAAAAAGTTAAAAAATATAAGATGGCAGGGATGAAAACATCAATATGTGTCTCATTTTAATCTGAAAAGAAGAAGATATATATAAAATTTTAAAAGCACTAAACAAGGAGGTAGAAAAATACATAACATTTTACATGACCATCTGTCTGAAAAAATTAACACATGAATAATGCATAGGTACTGCATAGGTACAAGATTATAGGGTGAGCTGCGATAAAACCGTAACAATAAGCATGACAAATACACTATTTAACACTGAAATTCAAGTTAATACACTAAAAAGCACCAAAATACAGTTAAAATAATGAAACTACGGTCATCAAATTTTAAATCAAAACTTAACAGTAATGATGAATACGTAAATTTTTAAATATAAAATTCAATGAAAGTAATTTATTTATCATGAAGTGTGCACCACAATTTCTGTAAAAAAGGTTGGAAAAAAAAGTTTAATATTTTTAAACTCTAACTGTGGTAATTCATTTTTACATTACAACATTAATACATTTTTCAAACAAAGAAATATTACTAAGATTAATTTTATTTGTTCCAAATAGACATGCTTATTATACATTACTATATTGTAAAAGTTTATCATAAATCAGTCAAAATGACAACTGTTTTGGGAAATTTGTATTATGGAACATGTGTCAAATTTGTTCAGTAATATGCTATCATTTTTAATAAGTATATTTCATGAAGAATAAGTCCAATAACGCTGAAATCTTCCATTTTAAAAATGAAAATGGCCTGAAAATTAAACCATGAAATCTTGTTTCTATTAAGAAATATGTACCTAAGCTTTAAACTCCTTTTTATTAATAAGTATACATTTTTAAGTACCTTGAAGGTACTTTATTAATAAGGTTTTACTTTAGGTTCTCATTTACCTTGAATGCTGTAATGTTCAAAGTTATCCCACCGAAATCTCTCTGGAAAACTGGCTTGTTGACGGCTGTTGAATTCCCCACGAATACCCAGCCTTGGCTGTTGGTTTTCAACGACCGACGTGGCTGCATGGTCCTGGCGGGTAGCGCGCACGTCACTATCGACAGAAAGACGGGCGCAACGGCAACGAGCATGTTTACAGGGGCTCCGCTTCACGTGGGACGCACGGCAATTCTGCTGCCCGGCACACACACACAACTACTGTTTATACTCGTTACTGCCCTGGTAATGACGAGCACTTCAGTTAATTGGCTGCTGAAACATTCTACACCCATTTCCGAACTCATTACCTCCCAAGTTTCTGCAGCCAAACAGAAACAAACTGGTCTCAACTTACCACTCCGCGAACTAAGCTCATTAACATAATTCGAGTGCGTTGCTGCACTACTTGTTATTACTGATGAGAAATCAATATCAAGTTTTGTGTCAAGAGGTGCCACTGGGTGGTGACTTCGAAAATAATTTCGTACCCTGAGCCGTATTGGTAGGTTGTCACGACACAAAATTGTAATTTTACAGGAAAGCAAGTTTTCTGAATCACATCCAAATAGCGTTCTGTACCTACAAACAAAACTGGACATGCCTATTTTCTATATTAACTCAAGATAACTGAATTTGTGAGCTATATAGTGAAAAATGTACCTTGTGTTCATAACTACTAACAATTTTATCACTGTCGGAAAAAATGCACAAACAAACTCATTCTTTTTTACTCTTGAGCCGTACCCAGGCGCACACATGGTGGGCAGAGCTTCAGAAAAACCACACAATTGGAAATTGCAGAAGATATCGGAGTAGTGTATGTTTATGAAAAATTGTTTAAGAATACCCTGAGGGTGAATGGGTGGTTCTGTTTTCGTTTTTTTTTTCCAAACATATTTTTAGAAGTGTGGAAATTGCTAGAACCCACGTTTACAGAATAAGTTTTAGGCATGAAACATCCATGAGATTTTTTCGAAAGCACTCAAACTTGCATAACATCTTTACCTTCATTACTCAGCGATGTAATCAAATCTCATAATTATCCTATGCACGACGAGAAGACTGCGCCCGAGTCCAGAGGAGACACTGCGCTAGAAGCACCAGCGAGCGTCACACTTATCATCCCGCCTCACTGACACAGATACACCACGGACGAGGCGGGCCCCTTAAGTACATATCAATACTATGTTTTTCTTTGCAGTTGTTAAGATAGGATAGTAAATAAGCAAAAGAGATAGCTTTTGGCTGTTAAAATTACTCTCTCCATACATCATTTTCCCAGTACCCGGCTTAATACATTACACGCACCCATATAGTATTATGCATTATTTTTTAAAACATCAGAAGACAAACGTGAAACACTTGGCTAACATTATAACATTGTCCAGTTAAAAGCATTTATATGTGTTTACTTAAATTCATTTGTTGCCGAAATGTTTCAAGTTGATCCTCTGCAGTACACACTATCTTGGCTGATTACAGCCTAGCAAATGCAATATTTAATATTTATTATCAATCAGTAGTCCAATCAGCTTCCTTTTCAACTGCTACATTTTATCGAACTAATGTGTCTACACACACACACACTAAATAAAACCATACATTAACATTAAGACATTTTTTTTTAATATCCACTGCAATGATACTAATACATAAAATCTAAATTTTATAAAAGAGCTACCTACTATCTAAAATTTCAATACCAATTTCGTTCAACAGAATCTTTGGATTAATTAATAAAAAGTTAAGTTTCATATCAAAACATCTAATAATAAAATACAATATATGTTTATTAAATGTTTATACACACACACACACACAGACAAATTAAAAATTTTTACATTAACATTATAAATAAAGTTAGCTGAAATTTAAAAATCACATTGATTGAACTTATTTCTAGAATATCCCAACACAAAGTTGAGTTTTGACACTATAGTATCATAAAATAAAATAATAATAATAAAAAAATCCACATTGATCGAACTGTTTATTAAAATATCCCAACACAAACTTGAGTTTTGACCTTGTACAATTTTATAACATACATTGTAAACTTTGTTATCTGAATTTTAAATATGTATCACTATTAAACTTGTTCACTAAAATATCCTACCACAAGTATAGACTTAGTATAATTTCACAACGAAAGGTGAGACTCATCAGCTGCTGCAAGGAAACGACTCGTTCCCAAACTGAAATTCACATCGACAAAGCATTTCGGAGTGGAGTGCGTGCATTCTGAGCCGTGCAGCGATGGATCAGATGCAGATGACCCGAATGCAGGGGTCCGAGGGAAAGACTGCCCGTCTCCGAGTGGCGATAAGGTGTTCCCCCTGCCCACGATGCCGTGTATGATCGACGAGAGGTCCATGCTACAGTCGTCTTCACACTTGCTGCAGCCAGAGATGTTCAAACTGTCGCTCATCATCCCCGAGCTCAGGTCAGGACTGTACCCTCCGTGGCTTTTCTTGTCTGGCAACTGCAATTCCTTTTCAGCGACGAAGCACGATTTTTCCGTTCCGTCTTTTCCTGACCCTTGACCGATCTTCATCAGCAAGTCTTTCAACTTAACCTTGGGTTCTCCGCGCTTCGCAGGCTGAGCGCGGGGTTTGTTCGCCCCGTGTCCCGGCACCGCGTTCTCCTTCTCGTCGTCGATGGCGAGGGCGGCGAGATGGCGCCCCAAGGACTCGACCCCGGCGCCCCTGTCTTGCCGCTGCAGGAACGTGCACAGATGGCCTCGACACTCGCCCTTGCCTCCAGCCGTGCACTCGTGGGGCACGCTCGCGATCGCCGCCGTCTTCTTCGTGGCTCTCTTAGGCTTCCCTGCGGGGACAGGAACGAACAACACTCAGAACATGCCCTGCTATATTCAAAACAACACAACCACAGTAACCAAAACCTAAATGCTGTGCAACAAAAAGTCTTATCTGCTACATAAAGTGAAAAAAAAAAAAAAAAAAAAATTAAAAAAAGTTAGGTACTAAAAGAAACACTTAAAACAACAAAATATTAATACTGAACTGGCTGCAGATGTTAACTCCCCCAAGGCCATTTGCATTTAAATCTGACCCTGCTCAAGGCAGACTACCTATTACTGCAGAAGATTATTTATGTGTTACTGTAGACAAATATTTTTTTTAAATGTTATGTTCCTACTACATATCTATATAAATAAATATGTAAATGTTTGTTCATTCAAAATCTTAAATTTCAGAAAGTTCTTCACCAATTGCTTTGAAATTTTGATACAACGTTGCAACAAATGATTCACATGGAGAAGGTTGTTAAATGAATGGTTACAATGAAGAAAAATAATCACGGGCCTGACAGGATTGGTGTGAACCAAGCGGTGATACAACATGGACTCTAAGTGCGAAATTTTACACACATTATTAAATCATCCTGAAATTACTAATAAAATGTTACAAAAACTTCCTGTAATGATTAAGAATCATTAAAGCCTTAATAGTTTTTTAGTAGTGTTTGAGTTAAAGGTGGCTTGAGCTAAAGCCTCACGTGGAACTTACCAATAGTTTCTCTGAACAGAACAAAAATTAACATTGTTACCAAAACCCATTTTTTTTATATGGTTATGTTTGAAAACCTACAGATAAATATGCTTTGGTTTAATTTTCAAATAGTTTTTTTTCTCTTATATAATCTGGGTGTTTTTGTAATTAAAAAAACATTTGCATTAAAGTAAAAAAAATAATAGTTAAAAAAAAATTATTATTTGACAATTGAGTAGCCAAGTGAGTGTACACGCTTACGACAAGACTATAGAAGGCTGTGGTGATTGCTCCCTGATGATGACTGCAATGTCGACGGAAACGTCGGTGAACGGCAACAACCCAGAAGCTATGCTAGCCAGCTGCAAGGATGCAAGGAGGGGAACTCACGCCTCTTGGCCTCCTTGTCGCGGAGGAACGCCCGGACCAGGTGCGGGCACGCTGCCTCCACGAGGCCGGCGGGCTCCACCGTCGCCGGGGGCGGGCCCGGCCAGCTCCCGGGGGCGTGCCACTCCACCTCCAGGCAGGGCACGCCCCTCCGCACGCACGCCCGCCTCACTGCCAGAGGGCGCAGCTCGCCGGCGGCCCCGTGCCTCAGGTGCCACCTGGCGGCCAGTGGCAGGATCTTCCCCGCGGCGTAGTCCTCCGCCCACGCCAGCATCCTCCCCGCGAAGCCCTGCCGCCAGTGGCGTAGCCAGGATTCGTGTATGGGGTGTGTTAAGATTCATGCCCCCACCGTATTAAGACGGGGGTCCGGGGGTCCACCCCTGGGAAAATTTGGATTTTAAAGTGTAAAATAGTGCTGTTTTAGCAGTTTTTGGTACTTAAATTTAAATATTGTAATGGTAAAATTTTTATTAATATTAATATGAAATTTGTTTGAGTGATGATTAAGAAATTAATTAAAGATTTGGTGCTAGGGGGGGGGGGGGTTAAACCCCTAAACACCCCCTCCCCCCCCCCCCGGGCTACGCCACTGCCTGCCGCACAAACACTCCTGCCTACATCACGTTTACAAAGTTCCGACATTCTCACCACAGTACTTCCTGCCTGATGTTTCACAAATTACCTACGCATTACAAGCTTATAACGTTTATAAAATCAAAAAACCTTTCTGTATTCTATAAATCAAAGGTTAAGCTAGCTACATTAACCCTTTGAGGCACACAGAAATCAATAAAAAATAAATTAGAATCTATTGCGTAACTTTTAGCAGACGTGGCAGAAGGAAAAATTAAAGCAGCCAATGTTGCTTGTTCTTGTTAGGATCGCCAGATAGCAGCACAAGGCTTACTCACGCGAGGTATTTCGGGCAATACCACTGAAAACTTTGCGAAAAGTAACATTTTTTTTCAAAGTGGTATCATAGAAATACCACTACAAAACAAAGGGTTGAGAATACTTTTAACGTTCTGGACAGCCGGTTATGTTTGGATTCCTACATTAAAAAATGCTGGTAAATAATTTTAATGGTTATGATTACTAAATTAAGATGTAGCTTTCTCAACGTAACCAAACTGCCCTTATTATGTAACATGCGTAGTTCGAGGCATGTGAAACAACACACCCAAGTTAATTTATAAAAAAATGAAATGTAATTTGAACAGACACGAATCTTGAATTATGGTTTTAAGTATAGTGCCTCGTATAGCAACACTGATAGTTAAGTTTGATGGCTTACTCTTTAAAAGTTTTGATTCAGTTTGTTGAATCCCTGTGCATTTTCCCATTATCCAAGACTGTTTGAATTGTCTGTCAAATTCAGACTCGACCTGTCTATGAAACAGGAGCTTGGTAAAATGAGCTGCTCGGGTGTGAAACTTTGTAACTTTCAGAAATGTGGCGCTACTCACAATAAACTTCTCGATGTTCGGCTTCCCCCACACCCAATCCAGTCTCGGCAGCTCTTCGTCGCTGGCCAGGAACTCGTCTATGAGCTGCTGGTACGGGAACAGGGGATCTTGCAGTGCTTTGCGACGCAGCTTCAGCTCCTCCAATGTGAGCTTACAGCTCTCGCTGCGAAACACAAGTCGGCAGCCAATCACGCGCAAAGCACCAGCAAGGCAATATCAAGCCACAGCGTATTTCCAGAGGATTCATCAATATCAACAGGATAGCCTTTAAACAGTCCAATGACAATGTATGTGCTTGAAACTGAAAACTGCAGTATCTATTTCTCCTTAACCTTCCAATGTTATCACAAAAGTGCTCTGACTATAATGGCAATGCACCAGTCTTAACTTATATTTTTTTTAAATGTATTTCTTAGTTGCAGAGGCTGTCTTAGATTTGTTAATATTTTTATCATAGTCTACGAATATTTTTTTTTTATTCAAATAAAATTAAAACATACAGTGAAACTTCTTTTTTCAACACTTCTCAGGAGTCTAAAACAAATGTATACAAATAAATGTAAAGAAAAAACAAAATTTTTTTTTATCAAACCATAGTAGTAGTTCAAAATACAAGAAAAAAAAATTTCATTGCATTTTCATGAAAAAAAAAAATTTAAGTTTGAATATTGTCTCGTTGAAGCTGATTATATATGTACATAAAAATAAAGATTTTTGGGACAACTTTCAATAATCACAAATTACTTGTTAAATATAAAAACAATGTACATAGGTACTATGCTGCAGAAAACAAATTTAAATTTCTCAATAAATTTCATACATGTTACACGCTTCTAATTAAATTTTTTTTGAATGTGTTACACTTACATCTATTGGTAATGAGAAATTAAAAAAATAAAATTTATGTTGAATGAATTGAATATTAAATATTTTTCAAATTCACGCACGCCCCTAGTAAATACCCTTACCACGCTTTTATACCAGGTTTCCATCTGTGTTTGCTAACGAGGTTACATCTTGTAAAATGCCGCGTGGAGTTAGCTGATTAAGTTGTTCGTGAGCAGTTACAAGTGGCACAATAGTCACACCAGTACGAGAACAACATCAGCAAGCGTCCAGAGCCATGCGTCAAATACTGGACTGCAAGCTGTGTCCCAGTAATTTAAAAAAATCCAACATGGTACGGACTGAAACCGAATTTTAATGAGTTTAATGACCTCTTCAACGATTCATGACTTTTCCGAGACTTGAGAAACCTAGGAAGCATTCTGGTACATATATCGATACAGTAGAACCCTGTTATAATGTTCCTGCATATAATGTTTTCCTGCTTATAATGTCATATTTTTAAAGTCCCAATATTTCCCCCATAAGGACAATGTATTTTTTTCCTGCATATAACATTCATAAATAGTGTAATTTCCTGCTTATAAAGTTTGCTTTCTAACATTCAATAAATGGGGAAAAAATGTTTTAAAACCAAATTATTCCAACACTTACGATAAAAAGTTTCCTTTATGTATGTTTATGTTTACAATCACTGCCATACAATACATGAAGTTTGTTAAAATAGTAAAATACAATTTTATGCAATATACTGAATGTACACAATGTTCATAGTAGTTACGTGTCAGTTGGCACCCTTAGTCAACTCTTCTCTTCCTTGCCATTCCAGTGGGTATTCAGATGCACGTACATAGTCCTACAATATTTAAGTTGCCAACCATTGCGCGAGGGCATAACTAAAAGTGTTTTCTATTGCTTACAATTTTTTTTTTTTTTTTCATTCATACGTAGGAATCTCAAAATTAAACATTTTCAGGTGGCGAAGGATTAGACGTTCTCACTCTTAATGTTGTCATCATGAATCGTGAGACAATTTTACAAAAATTGTGGCAGTGTATCTTTAAAGACAAACAAAGTTTAACCAGGGAACAAGATGAAGTTGAAAAATTGTTGGCTTGTTTCAGAAAATTCATGTATCAAGTATACTATCTTTGGTTTTAACATTAAAGTTGTTTACATAGCTTGGTGAGTCCATTGGTACAAAGCTGGAACATTGTTAAGTGCTAAATTGAGATTTACTGCTTATAACGTTTTCCTGCTTATAATGTTTTTTTCTTGTGCTCCCTTGAAAAACATCATAATAGGGTTCTACTGTATAAGAAATCAAATGTGCATTCATACAACTCGTTCAATACAGCTGTATTGGTGTAGGGATAATAAGGCTCACCTATGAACTTTCAGTCACGCGAACTAAAATGCAAAATAAAACAGCAATTGAGCACCTATCCAGTAATAACGAGAGTGAATTGTTTTCTTAAATTATAAATTTTTGTAGTTTATATTCTTTGTGCTCAGATTTTACTTGCTGTTTGAAAATCAATACACCCCTGCGGACCACCACCAGTTTCTAGGTAGAAAGTTTGGGTCGGTCGTACGGGTCCATCCCACGCAGTCCCTCCGAGTCCTGGACGCAGCCTCGAGGCAGGCTGCAGCCGCGGCAGCCAGACTTGTCGTGGGCCGCCCTCCTGCCGGGGTGGCCGCACCGCTCGCACGCGTCCTTGCGACACATCTGCTCTCGCTGGGCCTCCAGCTCGTCGTAGCGCGGGTCGGAGCGCCACCGCCGCAGCCTGCAACGCCACCCCGGCGAGTCCACGGCACCGCGACAACACTGCGGTCGCACAAACCGTCAGGGCCGGTGCAAGGTAAATTGGCGCCCCAGGCGAAAAACCTTAATCCCCCCCCCCCCAACACCCGGCCTGAGACACACCAAAAAAAAAATTTCCTTGCCCCAAAATACATCACGTAAGCCTAAGATTTTGTCAACAATCAAATGTAAGCAGGCTTGTGTTTTTTTTTTTACTTTTTTTACTTATTACAAATCATAAACAGGTCATCGTGGACTTTAAATAATTACTTATATTAATATAAACATTCCAAACTGTTAAAAAAATCCATTTTCATCTAGTTTCAATAATCGTTAAACATATTGTATCAGCTGTTATGTGTCGTGCTGCACCGCCCCCAGCTACTTGGCGCCCTAGGCGGTTGCCTAGTTCGCCTATATGAACGCGCCGGCCCTGCAAACCGTGGTAGCTCGGCTGACCAGCTGCTATATTCCAGGGCAACCACAAGTTCGCAAATACTCGAGGGGGCTGGGGAAAAAATTACCGTGAAGCGCATTTGAAAGAACTACACACAGCGCGAGCACTGATGAACTTTGTGACCAATCATTTGTGCATTCAACTCCAGTAAAAAACTGGTTTGCAAAGCAAAATTTCAATTTTAATAATATGTATTTAGGTTTTATTTAATTCCAGAAAGTTAATTGCAAACAAAGTAAAATTACAGATGGTTGAAGCTATGTCAAAATACTTTGGTGGGGAAAAAACAGGAGTACCCGTAAAAAAAAACCTTGCCAGCTGCAATGTCCTCCAAGTTACTCGTACCGCAAAACTATCCCGAGTTTGGCGCCGGTCGGAGTTTGTTCACGCATATCAAAATAAATAAACCTCGAAGCGACTAACGGTCACCTGTCCAGAACATCTTCGTCGCGAACTGAGCCCAGGAACTTCAAGGCGGTCTCCTTGCCCACGCCGGCGACGCCCCTCCCGTTGTAGTCGCAGCCGCAGAGGACGGACAGGGCGACCAGCTTCCTGCGGTCGAGCGACAGGCGGTCCTCGACCGCCCCCATGTCGTACAGGTCGACGCTGTGCGAGCTGGAGCCCCCCGTCCCCGAGTGGCTGACGGTGAAGTTGCGGTACACCGTCCGCGCGCCGTACAGGAAGCAGTCCCCGTCCTGCGAGATGCAGCCGTCCACCGCCTGCGTGACATGAACACTGCGGTGAAGGAGCTTAACTTCAAGACACTTATTTTTTGTAATCTTAAGGGTCAGGGCCGGATTTAGGGGAGGGCAACCGGGGCGAAAGCCCCGGGGCCTCCACAAACGGAGGGCCCCCACAATAATTTCATATAATTCTTGTCTCTGATTATATTTATGTATGTTTTTTAAATACTAAGAGAATCTACTTGAGTTCACAATAAATTATTTACTGGAAAACTCGACTGAAAAAAATTGTTCATTTTATTTGGAAAATAATTTGGGGCCAGGGGGCCTCCGCTCCTCTGTTGCCCCGAGGCCTCCAGACCTCTAAATCCGGCCCTGTTAAGGGTGGTTAGTCTCTCCTTTTTAAAATTTTAAATTTTTTGTAGTGATGAGCCGAATTCCGAATTTCCTCGAATCCAAATCTCAAATTTTTAATCACAAAGAGTCTAGAGTCTACATCTCAAATCCAAATATAGGTGTCAAGGATAAAAAAAAAAAAAATTAGCATTTTTTAAACATTCAACTCTTTAAATGTTTATATCATGAACTACCTAAGTGTCCTCTTATCCCTAAATATGAGAGTTTTATGCACATAGATACATATTAAAAGTACAATATCTTGGAAAGTGGTAAAAGGTAAAGTACGAAGATAAACACAATATATTTCTTCTAATATTTTGCCTAGAATCTCAAGTCTTTCTGATACGAGCGATTCATTGGTGTTTAAAGGTTTCACTTGACTAAACAGATTTTTTTTGTGCTATAATTCATATTTTGTTCTACGTATTTATCTAAATTTTCAGCCTGGAAGATACAAATAATGTTTTCCTTAAATTTAATACTTTGTTACTACTTTTATTTACTGACAGCCTCCAGTTTAGAACTGCAGAAAGGAAATTAAATATTTCAAATGGCGACTAAAACTATCATAACAGATACTCCAGTGCACGAATGTTGTTTTGAAAAAGCCCATAGTTGGATCCTACACCCTAATGAGCCAAAAAATTTGAATATGGAAACTGGTACTTAAGTTGAAATATTTAAAAAATCAAGTCTCCTTAAACCTTAGGTATTAATATAATGATGATTACTAACATATAAAAATCTTTTAAACCACACAAACTTTCAATCATAGTCAATTGATTTCCCTCAAATGGTATTAGGTAATTTATATGATCCAAATTTACCGTTAGTTTTACTATTTAATTATTTTACTAATGAGGCTCACTTAAGGCGATATTACTTAAACATGGTATAGTATATTAATCTGAAGCCTTATGCAGCAACACATCCAAATGAGTTAGGTAGTAATAATCCTCCATTATCTTTGAAAGATTTGTGCAATGGGAGTGCATGAGTTGATGTAAGTTTTTGGACATACGCCATTGCTAAGAACTTTTTCTGTTGAAGGAAAAAAAAAAGTGTCTTCATCATGTGTTTTTTTTTTCGTTCTCTTAGTATATTTTTCTTTGTTTTTCTGTGTTTGTTGACCATATTCATGTTACGGAATATTTTGTGGTGTTTATATCATTGTTGACAACAGCAATTTTTTTGCTTAATTTGTGATTTTTTTTTTTTTTTCCAACAGAAAAAGTTCTTAGCAATGGCGTATGTCCAAAAACTTACATCAAGTCAATAATCCTCCGGCATCAGCGGGAGTGAGTGTGTGGATGGTTGGGCTGGCTGGCGGGACCCACCCCCGCCATGTTGAGGCGCGCGCACAGCGCCTCTGCCTCCCCTCGGCTCTGCACGCACGGCACGCCCATCGCTTCCAGAATCTCCTTGCACTGCAACACAGACCACGGTCCTCGTCTGCACGCCGTGCCCACTTACAAACACAACTAAAGTTTTAAACACCATTTAACTAAGTGGTTATTATAAAAAAATTGGTTGTCTGTAAAGTCGGTTTACGGACGATAGTTTAACGTGACGTCATAACAAAACATTGATAAAATGATTGCATACTTTTATGAATAAAATTTAAACATTTTTATTGAATTATCACTATTTTGTATGGATACAAAGAAGGAGTGAAATGACATCTACAATTTAATTGATAAATTTACTTTTATTTGCACTCATTAATCAAATATGTTTATTACTTTAACGAAGAGATTATTTTAACTATAACTTTTATACATGTTTGCTATTTAACTTCTTCCAATCTGTGTTATTCTGTTAAGGATAGGATGATGATAGGAAAAGTAGGAAACGAACGGGAGTGTTCCAAGGATGATGTGAAGGAAAATGGCTTACCCAACACGAAAATGCAGTCAAAACTAATATATTTGCGCCACGGACTCTGCAGCAATGCTAGGAGGAACGGGTTAGCAAAGAGCAATGAAAATGTTACATTGAAATGCATGAAAACAGAATTACGCCACGGACTCGGTCGCAATGCTAGGAGGTTCAGGTTAGCAAAGAGCAATATAAAATGAGTGTAACGGGACACAACGAAACGGGGACAATGTGCGTAACGGGACAATTTTTTGTACGTGCAGCCGGCGTTTATCGATTTATTAGACGTTGTCACGTCAAAAATGAAATCATAAATACACAGAGAAAACGCCTAAATCCACGAACCTAAATTGGTACTATGGTACTAGGTACATCGTTTGGTTTATCTGTTTGACAGCTATTTTAGGCTTGTTCTGTGTGTATGTTTTCATTTTTAAATTCTTATTTAGTATTCGTGAATATTTTAGCATTACAAACTGTGCAAAACTGCAATGGCGTATGTCCTAGGAATTGTGTCAAATCAAACACTTGCATGCTATGAAAATGCCGCACATTCTTCACACGGATTGCACCTCTAGCAGTTCCTTGCTTGAATCACAATAGCGTGACAGCGACATGATACAGCAAAATATCAGGCTATTGTGAACACGCGGTTTTTACCCGTTCGATAACAAAAAAATACACGATTGCATATAACATGTCTCTTGCTGTCACGTACGCACAACATACATCAGCCAGCGGTCAATGTGTAAAATTGCAGATGTTTGACAATTTTGTACAGTTACATGAAAACATATGTATCTCTACAAAATAAAGTTCGCAGCAATCCTGGCTCCGGATTCTTACCCGGGTATTTATGCTTCGCGATGTCCCAGTGCCTCCAATAGTTAAAAGTTATTTGTAAACCGTTCTCTGAATGGCTTTCAGTATTAAATACGTAAATCAGTAAGCAAAAAAAAAAATCAAATTATTGAATATTCAATTATATTTTTTTCTATGGTTTAAAAATATTATGCTTCAACGAAACATCAATTAAAATATAAAATTATGAGCCAATTTCCGTAATAAATAATCAGTATTATCTAAAAAAAAATCTGCAGATTGCCAGCCGTCTCGCAGGCGGTAAGGCTCGGCCGTCGCTTCCCTTTCATTTGTTATTTTTTTCCTGCCACAAATATTTCCAACAGATATTCACTTAGTGTAAGACCGCGGGTGTATAAAGGCGCGCACGTCTTTGCAATTATCATCACTTGCCGGACGTTTTCAAACCCATTGTATTACAATAATTCAATATCCGTTTACAAAAATTTTGTGGCAGAAAAAAAAATTGAATGGAGGCATCGAGTTAAAAAATATTAAATACACCCCCTTCAATAAAAGTAACGACGGGAAAGAAGGAAAAAAAACTAAAAAAAAATTTCAACTTGTCGTGCGAGACATTTATGAAGCGACACGTAAATAACAAATAAAATAAAATAATGATTTGTTTAACTCGGACGGAACCCATAGCAATATAAAATGAGCGTAACGGGACACAGCGAAATGGGACAATGTGCATAACGGGACACTTTTTCGTGTGTGCAGCCGGCGTTCATCGATTTATTAGATGTTGTCACGTCAAAAACCAACTTTTTTTTAAATAACGAATATTTAAATAGAATATCCTAATTTGAACAAAAAAATTATAAACCAACAAGATCTTATCATTTAAATCATCAAAATAAGTACTAAATAATATCGAACTAAATACTCTTCTAAAAATTAAAATAGGTATTAAATAGTTTATCCCTATTCTGTGGGAAATCCCTGACTGTACTGTAAATCCCCATTCTGTGATAATCCTCTCTTCTACGGGGAAATACCCTTTCTGTGGTTAAATTCTTTGATGTTATAACTTTCCTGGTTCAACGTGAATGGCAATAAAGTGGACTGTTGTATAGCTTTTATTTGAACAGAGCGAGAACAAAATAACTAACGTAAAAATAAATCCTGATTCAAACCTAAAAAAACTTAGTGTAAGCAAAAAAAAAAGGTTTGGTATTTTTTAAAAAATTGTTTTGTTTTTTTCTAACACTGTTTTGAAAAAAATCTTCTTGACCAATGACTAACAAAAATTAAAATTCAAAATAGTGGCTTGTAGGCATATCTCACTTCACTATTGCAACAGACGGTAATTGTTCCGTATCTCATGTACCAGTTTATCCCTTGATCCTGATGGCATAATCTTGTATACTTTAATCTTGTGGTACATGATGTTTGCTGCTAAGAGAGAGAGAGATAGAGAGATGTTTTTATAGGTACCTACTTCAAACAAATCACAAAAAAAAATTAAAAGAGTCATAGCAATGCATGGCGGGCATTAGCTAGTCTGCAATAAAAATCCCCTGACAAAAAAAGTCAAATTTCCCTGACTATTTGTTAAAAATTTTTTTTTACTTATTTAGTGATTCTCTGAAAGAAATATGGAAATTACAGCCTCCACTATTCCTGTAGCTGGCCTAGAATTATGTAACATAATTTAATATTCAAAAAGAACCTTACATATGCTATTTTATAGTGCATATGACTATTCACTAAAAAAACATTTTAATAAAATTCTTTCACAGCCAGGGCAATGGCTGGCTAGAGCATTATCTTATGATGAGCTTGGAGAAATATCATTGCATTAGTCTACAAGTCACTAGAGACAGGCAACATTTCATATGAATCTTTTCCTTCAGGTGAACGTTTAGTATGTATTCATATTAAAATTTCTGGCTCAACTCACCTGTTTCAAGATTGACGTTAACCGTTTCCTACTGCCCTTCTTGCCAACACTCTGACCTTGCGACCTCTGGGACAGACTGCGGCCGTACTGTTTCTGGTTTCGCTGTGATATTGTGTCGTGCTTCAATGCTGGGGCATCTCCCTCCAAGACAAACACTGGCATCACGTCCATGAGAAGCAGGCAGCTTGTACGGAAGAACAGGTTCCTGCAACAGGAGTGAGCTTGTGTCCCCGGTACACACGAGATCCCACTGAAGAACATTTCAGTCAGTAAGTGTGACGCATCAGTTCATCCAAGCACACTTACGGAGCTGTAAATAGAGCTTCCACTTCATATACATTGGAAACAAATTACCATTACAACACAAATAATGTACCTTTAAAGCTTAACTCACAATTATCTGTCGCATGCATCCCTCACCCGTCCGTCCATCAACAAGCCAAGCAATTCACAATCAATCACACATCCGTCATTATATTTTTCTACTTGGTTGCAGCCAACTACCTATTAATGCTTATATTTTTAAGAAAAGTTAAAGGTTTATCAGCCTAACAACCATGTACGTAAGCAGGGGCGTAGCCAGGGAGGGGGGGGGGTGTTTATGGGTTCAAACCCCCCCCCTTAGCACCAAATCTTTAATTAATTTCTTATTCATCACTCAAACAAATTTCATATTAAAATTAATAAAAATGTTACCATTACAATATTTAAATTTAAGTACCGAAAACTGCTAAAATAGCACTATTTTACACCTTAAAATCCAAATTTTTTTCGGGGGAGGACCCCCGGACCCCCCGCTTTAATATGGGGGGGGGGGGGTCCCATGCTTCTTAACACCCCCCATACACAAATCCTGGCTACGCCACTGATGTCACGTGATTACCTGGTGGGTAAATATGTAATTGGGCGGTATTTGCGAAAAAAAAAATGTTAAAAATCCGAAAATACCTGTATTATATGCTCTTCAACTTCCTCGTCTTTCTTTCAAAATTAATTTTAATCATGAAAACATTTGTACAAAATCTTTAAAGCAACGGTAACACATGTGTAAGATTACCTTAAATACATTCTTGGTTGGACATTGCTCTGTGTCAAATTCTGACTGTCACAAACCCAGCCACTTAAATCTATAGCAACTGATTTATCTTGCAGTTCCCATAAAGGCTTACGCTCACAGACAGGCGACAAAATCGACCACAAGTCTTTAACTCCCATTTTGAGAATGTTTACTGGAAATAGTTTTAAAAAACTGAACCGACCGCCATTATTTGAATTACTTCATTTGTTTACAAAATCAACAATTCGCTATTCACTTGTTACTGTAGTTATATATTACCAACTAAAATTTTGAAATATAATTTATTGTTATTAAAAAAAGTCTCCCTCAGTCTGTTTGTATGTACTAAAGCTACTTCTCATTGAAAAAATGTAGCTATAAAATTGTATTTTTGTAAATATTTACTCATTAATTCTTAGTTGAACATTTTGAAATGAAACTTGTAAAACAAATGACTATTGATAAATATTTTTTGTGTTTCCTGTAGGGATGGACCAACGAATTACTTTTTTTTCTATGTATACAAGCATTGGATGGACCAAGGATGGACATTTAAAATAATTATTATACATCAATGTTTTTTTTTCCGATGTAATGTATCGATCAGTAACATCGATGTAAATACGATGTATTGAGAAATACATACATCGATGTTTCTAAAACATCGATTGTTTTCTCAATGACATGTCTAGGCCTTTAAGAAAACTAGGTAAGTACAAGGAAAAATCTGTATTAAAATTCATAATCACATAGCCAACACAGCTTTATTTTCTTTACATATTCCAGAAACAAAAGTTTACTTAATATTTTTTTCCTTTTAATCGGTTTCTTTGCTCAGTCAAAACTAGCCCTACCTGTGAAAAGAGTCTTTCTGAAGGGACAGATGTGCCAACATACTTAAAAGCTATTTTGTACAGTTTTTTAATTTAGTGTAACAGAAAATTACTTGATTTGCAGCTTGTTTTTACATTAATATTATTACGATGCTTAAATCACGACGTTGCTGTATTCTTGTAGCTGTAGGTAGGTAACAATTTCTTGTTTGCGAGTATAAAATGTTTTTTCTTGTAATTGGAGAATGTTGTAATGTGAACGTGAGCCAATGGGTGATGACGTATTCAAAAATTAAAAATGGTGGCTGCGTCTATGCATGTTTTGGACAACTTATATTTAAAAAGGTCAATTGACTTCATTATAAATTCTTTAAAACACTGCGGGCGGTTAGTTAGGTTATTATAGCTACATTAAAAATACCGACCAATCATTTAATGGTTGTTTAGGAATTTCTAATTTAATATGTTGTCGTGTCCTGCATTTGGCCTCGGCCCCCTTGTGTGAGTGCTGCATGCTCATCCCTGAAACAAACAAGGCTGCCCCAGCCACCGCAGGGTAATTTTACCTATTATCTATGCTCAAGCTAGTTATCCTGTAAGATGGTGATGCACCTGGCGCCGATAGATAGCGCTTGTTGCAGAATGTAAATAATTGAGATTTACTGTGACATTACTCAAAGAAATAGTGGGCTTCCACTCATGTTAGGAGCATCGCAAATATTCAAAATCAACATATTACCAGGACAGCCAGTGACATACTATAGAACATGCTGCAAAGGCTAAATCTGTAAATATTGACCGTAATGTTAATGTAACCGTTTTGTATGTAACTGTGGTGTAAACATTACTTTAATGGTTAAACTTGACTAAATCGACAATTTTTTTTAAGTGTGGATCCTTAGTGAGAAACACATGATACAGAATAAGGTAGTAGTGATGGGCAGAACGGTTCTTTTGACCGAACCGGTACTTTCGGATCAGTTCCGTGAAAGATTCGTTCAGAACGATTCGTTCATCTCGGTCATTTCGTTCTTTTCTGTGAATAGGATCTGGCTCTTTTATCAGGTGTCGTAACTCGTTCATCCTTTAAAGTATTGGCTACGTGTTTGCTTCCAGCCTCCCCTCGTTATCGCGTGACCTGATAACGAGAGGAGGCTGGATCGCGTGGGTGGTTATCTTTATCTACTCTGCATGGGTAAATGAAATTTCAAACGTCTAGTTGTATACTGACTGTTATAAAATTATTGACTGTTGATCGCTGCAAATGCTTCATGCAGTGATTCTATATAATACGGGAGCATTAAATCTAAGAATGTTAGGTACGAAAGTGATCTTTCTTAACTTTAATTTGTAATCGCACTATTATAGCTAGTACTTGAACATTGCTTTTCGTAGCCAGTGAATCACAGTTGCGTATATGAAACAAGATTATTTATATTGTATTACTTTTTAAGTTACAAATATTAATATACAGGCTATTTACACTCTAGAGAGAGTAAAGTGTTTACATGTAGACCAACACATTTAGAGAAAAAAAGACAAAAATTGAATACTACTACTGCGATTCAGTATGAAGAGAGAAAAATGAAGTAGGTACATTAATTAACACCTAAATGGTAAGTGTGAACATTTGTAGTTACTTTCCCTGTTATTTTTAATTCGTGTTTTTTTCCCCCCCAAATTTGTGTATGTGAATGTGAAAACGCAATTTTAAACCACTACTTAACAGTTGACATTTTCAGGTATAGATACTTTTCATGTTACCCTATTTTATTTGATCAGTTATCGTTTTCTCTTATGAACATGCTCACGCTGTGATTACTAATTCTTCAGACTCCTGACGTCATGAATCATTTCACGAACGAATCAGACCGGGCGCGTGGCCGGTTCTCTCATCTCGTTCTCTCGTTCTCTCCGCGTTTTCGTTCTTCCGAATCTTTCAAGGTACCGGCTCTCAAAGAGCCGGTTGGTTCTCTCGTTCTCTCCGCATTTTCGTTCTACCGAATCTTTCAAGGTACCGGCTCTCAAAGAGCCGGTTCTTTACATCGCGAACGAATCGCAAGATTTCGTTCTCTCAAAGATTCGTTCTTTTTGAACGAATCGTTAACGAACGACCCATCACTATAAGGTAGAGGTGGGTGTTAAAGAGGTGGGATGTTACTAGTGATGGGCAGAACGGATCTGTTGACCGAATCGGTTCTTTTGGATCAGTGCCGTGAAATGATTCGTTCAGAACGATTCGTTCATCTCGGTCAATTCGTTCTTTTCTGTGTATAGGATCTGGCTCTTTTATCAGGTGTCGTAACTCGTTCATCCTTTAGAGTATTACGTACGTGTTTTTGTATTTGAATTTGAACATTGCTTTCCGTAACCAGTGAATCACAGTTGCGTATATGAAACAAGATTATTTATATTTTATTACTTTTTAAGTTACAAATATTAATATATAGGCTATTTACACTCTAGTGACAGTAAAGTGTTTACATGTAGACCAACACATTTAGAGAAAAAAGACAAAAATTTAATACTACTACTGCGATTCAGTATGAAGAGAAACAAATGAAGTACATTAATTAACCCAAAAATGGTAAATGTGAACATTTGTAGTTACTTTCCCTGTTATTTTTTAATTCATACTGGGTTTTTTTTTTAGTTTTTTATTTCCAAATTTGTGTATGTGAATGTGAAAAAGCAATTTTAAACCACTACTTAACAGTTGACATTTTCAGGTATAGATACTTTTCATGTTACCCTATTTTATTTGATCAGTTATCGTTTGCTCTTGTGAACATGCACACGCTGTGATTACTAATTCTTCAGACTCCTGACGTCATGAATCAATTCACGAACGAATCGGACCGGGCGCGTGGCCGGTTCTCTCATCTCGTTCTCTCGTTCTCTCGTGCTCTCCGCGTTTTCGTTCCTCCGAATCTTTCAAGGTACCGGCTCTCAAAGAGCCGGCTCTCAAAGAGCCGGTTCTTTACATCGCGAACGAATCGCAAGATTTCGTTCTCTCAAAGATTCGTTCTTTTTGAACGAATCGTTAACGAACGACCCATCACTAGTTACTAGTGATGGGCAGAACGGATCTGTTGACCGAATCGGTTCTTTTCTTCTTTTGGATCAGTTCCGTGAGATGATTCGTTCAGAACGATTTGTTCATCTCGGTCAATTCGTTCATTTCTGTGTATGGGATCTGGCTCTTTTATCAAGTGTCGTAACTCGTTCATCTTTTAGAGTATTACGTACGTGTTTTTGTATTTGAATTTGAACATTGCTTTCCGTAGCCAGTGAATCTTTATATTTTATTACTTTTTAAGTTACAAATATTAATATATAGGCTATTTACACTCTAGTGGCAGTAAAGTGTTTACATGTAGACCAACACATTTAGAGAAAAAAGACAAAAATTTAATACTACTGCAATTCAGTATGAAGAGAAACAAATGAAGTACATTAATTAACCCAAAAATGGTAAGTGTGAACATTTGTAGTTACTTGCCCTGTTTTTTTTTTAATTCATACGGTTTTTTTTTGTTTTTTTAGTTTTTTATTTCCAAATTTGTGTATGTGAATGTGAAAAAGCAATTTTAAACCACTACTTAACAGTTGACATTTTCAGGTATAGATACTTTTCATGTTACCCTATTTTATTTGATCAGTTATCGTTTGCGCTTGTGAACATGCGCACGCTGTGATTACTAATTCTTCAGACTCCTGACGTCATGAATCATTTAACGAACGAATCAGACCGGGCGCGTGACCGGTTCTCTCATCTCGTTCTCTCGTTCTCTCGTTCTCTCCGCGTTTTCGTTCTTCCGAATCTTTCAAGGTACCGGCTCTCAAAGAGCCGGTTCTTTACATCGCGAACGAATCGCAAGATTTCGTTCTCTCAAAGATTCGTTCTTTTTGAACGAATCGTTAACGAACGACCCATCACTAGTTGTTACAGCAATTTTCGGTATCTGTCTAGGGATGCAACATCGCTCTTAAAAACATCGATATCACGAACATCGATGTTCAAACGAAAAAGCATCGATGTCAAAAAACATCGTTCTGACAACCGATACATCGATGTTTTAACCGATGTTTTTAAATATCAGGAAAAACATGTCAAATGATTTAAACTATAGTATGTAGCCAAAAACCATACCTACTACAGATTCCTGACCACAATATCCACAACCTATTTACAGTCGTGTCTCTTGCAGAACAAAAACATGTATTAAAATTAAATTCTGCTACCAAAAACTTAAAAATCCGCATGAACTACTTGACCAGCTCTCAGTAAACTTCAAAGAGTTGTGGACAAATTTAAATGACTACAACTTCCCAACATTAGCAGAAGTAAAGGTAAACATTAAAGGGCATGCCCATAATTTTCTGTTCGGGGTTTATGTGTGTCAGTGAGGCGGGATGATAAGCGCGACGCTCGCTGGGGCTTCTAGAGCGGTGTCTCCTCTGGACTGGCGCGCAGTCTTCTCGTCGTCACAGGACAACTGAGCGGTGACCGTGACATTATATGGCTGAAAAATGAAGATAAAGGTGTACTGTACTGCCCATAAGTGGTTTCAAGATTCTGTATCGGTTGTTTTATCCCTAAAAATTACTCCGAAAACACGCCTTTGAGCCATTTTCACCATACTAAAAACACATTTTAAAAACTTAATCCGAATTCAAAAGTACCTTTCGGCATTCAGCGAACACTTAAATGCTTTTTGTAAACAGACCCCACTCGGATATCTTGAGTAGTTTTCAAATCACGTTGGTTTTTTTCTGAAGCTCTGCGCACCGTGTGTGTACCCGGGCAGACAGCAGCCTTAAGACACAGGATTACTTAAAATAAAATTATCCTTGTTTTTTATGATTTTAGTTAGCATTTCATGAATATATTGTAAATAGTACAGATAATGAGAGATCTATTTATCCAAAAACCATTGCGATACGACATTTAGTTTTCAAGAACCTTTTTTTTTTTTTTTTTTTTAATTTTCGATACTTATAAAACTTACATTTTTAAGTATAAATAAAAGTAGTTAAATGCTAAACCATTTTGGTTGGTATCCTTATAATTTTTTTCCAGTATTTTAAGAAGTCTGAAATCATTTAAAAAATAACTATTTTTTACACAATTTATTTTTAATTAAAAAAAATAGGGGAAAAGAATGAAGTGTATGTGCAGGTTTAAAATGTAACATTAATTTTCTCGATAGAGCTAGCGAGACCGTATCAGTACCAATCAATAGCTTGTATGTACAACAAGCTATGAAATTGTCCATAAAGTCTCACTGCTTTTTCCCTATATTTTTCAAAATTTTAAAGAAAATTCTTATGTAAACAAAATTTTTTAACGGTATTAATTTTTTCTAAATGATTTTACACATCTTAAAGTACTGGGGAAAATTTATACTGAAATCAACCAAATAGTTCAGTATTTACAACATTTATGATACCTATCTAGATACTTCAAAATGTAGGTTTTTATAGTAAGTATAGACAGTTAAAAAAATAGTATCTTAAAAACTAAATGTCCTATTGTAATGTTTTTTTTATATATTCAATAAATATTCATGATATGATAGCCAGAATATTACATTAAACTATGGCAATTTTAATGATGAACAATGTCGATGTTATGGACTTTTTCGTCGATGCATCGGCGATGTATCGCTCTTCAAAACATCGATGCTAACCTCGATGTTTCATGAACGATACATCGATGTTTTCAAAACATCGATGTATCGTTTGCATCCCTATATCTGTCGCAACCTGATACTGATACAGCATTGTATCATGTTACTAATCTCTGATACTTCTGTATCAGACGGTCCCAGGAGGCAACAAAGCTCCGCGTACGCAGACCGTGCGACCGGAAGGAGAATCTGATACATTATTATCACGCCTGGTAATTCTCTACCTCTGATACTCTCATGCCCGCCTGATACAACCAGTATCACTCAGTTCAACATTCACTGCAGTTCGTCCTGGCCGTGTATCACCATGTTGCGGGCTGTCATGCTTTGTAGTTATAAGTGCACGAAAAAGACTTCATTTGTGTGGAATTTTTTCACGGAAAATAATGAATTTGCTAATTGTAATTTGTGTAAACAAAAACTGAGTTATAAATCATCGACTAATCTGAAGAAACATTTGAAAAAACATTGATATAGTATGCTCACTAATGTACCTATCTGTTTTTTTATTTTTTATTTTTGATAAAATCGTGAATTTTTAATGTATAAAAACACTAGTTACTAATTGTTTTCAAAAAAAGAAAGTCCATATGTTGATTACATCTGTTATTAGTGTCAACTGAGAATTTATTTGCATTTTCATAGCTGTTAGGTGCACAAATATAAATATTATATATTGTATTAATGTACTTTTTAATATTAAAATTTCATTAGTTTTATTATTGAACGAGACGGTGCACGCACTGTGCACTGAGCGTACTTTGAAGTAGGACAATAAACAAAACGACTTGTAACCAGGGCTGCCACTCTGATATTCATGAAAAACCTAGATGACCTACAAAAAAACCCAGACACATGGGTAAACAACCCAGATGCATCTAAAATGCTATCGTTGAAAATGTTTGCGTACTAATTCAAAAATATAAACATAACTGGTTTTAATATAAAACAATTAATTACCTTACAAGACTGAAAACGGTTAAATACAACCAATACAAGAAAATTACACTGCAGCAAAATGGCTGTATAAGTAATTCTTGGACCAGCACATATCATAAAAAAACCTACAAATATATACATGACAAAACAAACACCATCACTGCATTCTTTAAACCGGTAATCGTTTTTATAAAACTGCATCATGTACATTAGTCTTTATTCAGAGTCTGATTCTACAAGATTGGTTTGAAGGTTAATTGTTGCATTGGTTTTGTGTTCTGCAAGCCTCTTTGAAGAATGTGTCTAATTTAATATTCGACTTAGCTTCTTGAAAACTAGTTTTGTGTTTATATGTATTTTTGTGTGTGAAACACATAGACATGTTTGCATTTATCAAACAGATATTGCAACAGATACAGTAGCTACTAACTTTATTATTGTTTTAGGTATAAAAATAATTAAAATTATAAAAAACCTAGAATTGTTGGAATTCATTATTTAAAAACCCAGAAACCCAAACACCATTGGAAAAACCCAGATCTGGGTGGAAAAACTCATGAATGGCAGCCCTGCTTGTAACAATGTCGCTTTGCGCCTCTCCTTCAAGGCTTCAACGCCTTCCCCTGCGCTTCCTCCCCTACATTCTTTCCCTTCTTTATCCCTTATTCGTCGTTCCTGCTCCCTCCCCTTTTACAAGCTCCGCCCAAGTGACCGTCATTTGCGATCGGGTACTGCGCTCATTGGCCGTGGTGTTGTTCCAGGTGAATTCTGAACTGATACTAAAGTCTCTGATACTTTTCAAGTGTACTCATTTGCCGTTCCTGATAAAGGCGTGTTTCAGTGCCAAAGTATCAGGTTGATACTTTTCGACCCACCTCTAAATGTACCTAGGTACAAGTCTCTGAAACTTCTGTATCAGACGGTCCCAGGAGGCAACAAAGCTCCGCGTACGCAGACCGTGCGACCGGAAGGAGAATATGATACATTATTTATCACGCCCGGTAATTCTCTACCTCTGTTACTCTCATGCCCGCCTGACACAGCCAGTATCAATCTGTTCAACATTCACTGCAGTTCGTCCTGGCCGTGTATCACCATGTACATTGTTGCGGGCTGTCATGCTTTGTAGTTAGTATATTTATAGTGAAATAAGGAATGGATAAGTGCACGAAAAAGACTTCATTTGTGTGGAATTTTTTCACGGAAAATAATGAGTTTGCTAATTGTAATTTGTGTAAACAAAAACTGTGTTATAAATCATCATCGACTAATCTGAAGAAACATTTGAAACGTAAACATTGATATAGTATGCTCACTAATGTACCAATATGTTTTTTTTATTTTTAATTTTTGATAAAATCGTAATCTTTTAATGTATGAAAACACTAGTTACTAATTGTTTTCGAAAAAAGAAAGTCCATATGTTGATTACATCTGTTATTAGTGTCAACTGAGAATTTATTTGCATTTTCATAGCTGTTAGCTGCACAAATATAAATATTATATATTGTATTAATGTACTTTTTAATATTAAAATTTCATTAGTTTTATTATTGAACGAGACGGTGCACGCACTGCGCACTGAGCGTACTTTGAAGTAGGACAATAAACAAAACGACTTGTAACCACGGCTGCCACTCTGATATTCATGAAAAACCTAGATAACCTACAAAAAAACCCCGACACATGGGTAAAAAACCCAGATGCGTCTAAAATACTATCGTTGAAAATGTTTGCGTACTAATTCAAAAATATAAACATAACTGGTTTTAATATAAAACAATTAATTACCTTACAAGACTGAAAACGGTTAAATACAACCAATACAAAAAAATTACACGGCAGCAAAATGGCTGTATAAGTAATTCTTGGACCAGCACATATCATAAAAAAAACCTACAAATATATACATGACAAAACAAACACCATCACTGCATTCTTCAAAAACCGGTAATTGTTTTTATAAAACTGCATCATGTACGTTGCCGTCGTCCGGGGTCTCGGGCTCGAGTCCCGGTGTGGCTCCTAGTGGGAAAAGGCGGTTCTTGATCTGTGTTGTCCGGGTGGGCGCCAGACTAGCTCGTTTCTAGTCGTGAATTTGGGGTCGTGGATGTATGTGCCCCTGCGTGGCCCACTAGGGCCGGCGGCGGTGTTGCGTGAGATGATTTTAAATAAGAGACGTGGAGTTGAGGTGGCGGTGTCGTACCTTTTATTCAGAGGAGCGAGTCGTACACAATACAACACTCTACAGATGTCCCCGGAGGGTTTTACTTGTTATTCCGTGGCGCCGTATTGTTTGTGTTCCGCGTTACGTGGCCTCGGATGCTGTTATGTCTCAGACGTCTCACTGGGTACGCAGGTAACGTAATTTCGTAACACAAAGGCGGGACACAAAATACACTGAATTAAGGGGGCGCGTACAGGTTACGTGGCACTCGTTACTCGGGTAACGTAAGTTAGCAATACCAAATACGGGATACAAAAATACACTGAATTAAGGGGGTGCGCACAAGTTACGTGGCACTCGTTACTCGGGTTACGTAAGTTAGCAATACAAAACACGGGATACAAAAATACACTGGATTAAGGGTGCGCGCACAAGTTACGTGGCACTCGTTACTCGGGTAACGTAAGTTAGCAGTACAAAATACGGGATACAAAAATACACTGAATTAAGGGGGCGGGCGATTGGAGACGGCCAATCCCGTATGCAAATGTCTCGGCGCGGGTGTTGTGCCCACTGTGGTGAAACACGCACCACAATTAAGTTTGTCCAAGTTCCCTTGCGGGTTTGTGGTCAGCGCCGTGCGCGTGACCTTAAATAAAGTTCTGTACGTTGCGGGAGACGGCCCGTGCCGTATGCTGAAGAGCAGCCCCGTTGACCAAGTGTGGTGCGGGGTGTCTTTAAATTGATGCGGCCGGATTAGGTCCTGGACCGAAAAAAGGGACCGGGTACTCACGGAGAGGTTAAGTAATAAAAGGGGTTTGGTTAATTAGTGACTATATTTACCGGACGTTACTTTCAATGTAGACAAAGGATGTTGCCTCTCCGTGGGACGTAGGTCCGCCCCGGTCCATGAGCTGCGCTGAACTGCCGAACTGGCATGGCGTCCGAGGGAGGCTCGGCCTCTCTCGCGCCAGGCGTGACCTCATTACGCTAGACTCCAAACGGGTGTGTCTGGAAGAGATATTATTGTCGCTAAAATCCTAATTTAATGTTTCAGGAGGAATGGGTACGGTTCTTCTCTTGTCTACTCAGGTTTCCGCGGCTTTGTCTTTAATTGCTGTTCGGGTCGCCTGACTCGGGTGGGCCATGGCCAGGGGTGTGTTCCGTTAGCGGGAGCGTATACTGGCGGGTGCAGGTCGGGCTCTGGGGTGGTCGTCGGCCAGACGACGTCAAACGCCCCCCCCCCCCCCTGTGAAGCCCGACCTTGTGCCGCTTATGGTCCCGCTAACATGGGGCCACCCCTAGCTCCGGCCGCTCCATCCCGGCGTGGTTCGCGGCTCAGCAGCTGGTTGGCTCCGCGTACTGGACCTGGTGATCAAGGCCGACTGGGCCAACGTGCGCGACGCCCCGGTTGCCGTCGTGGCAGGCGTGCCGGGGGCGGCGTCGTGGCGCCTGTGCGGGGTCAGCGGCTGATAGGGTCAGCGCACTGGACCTGGTGATCGTGGCCGACTGGGCCAACGTGCGCGCCGCCCCGGTTGAGGTTGTGGCAGGCGTGCCGGGGGCGGCGTCGCAGCGCCTGTGCGGGGTCTGTGGCTGATAGGGTCAGCGCACTGGACCTGGTGATCGTGGCCGACTGGGCCAACGTGCGCGCCGCCCCGGTTGCCGTCGTGGCAGGCGTGCCGGGGGCGGCGTCGTGGTGCCGGTGTGTGGTCAGCGGCTGGTAGGGCCAGCGCACTGGACCTGGTTTTCGTGGCCAACTGGGCCAGCGTGCGCGCCGCTCCGGTTGCCGTCGTGGCAGGCGTGCCGGGGGCGGCGTCGTGGTGCCGGTGTGTGGTCAGCGGCTGGTAGGGCCAGCGCACTGGACCTGGTGATCGTGGCCGACTGGGCCAACGTGCGCGCCGCCCCGGTTGCCGTCGTGGCAGGCGTGCCGGGGGCGGCGTCGTGGAAGCCTCCTAGCTCCGGCAACAGCTCCACCCGGGTGGTGCTCGCGGTTGCCGCAGTTGGTAGGGCCCGAGCACCTGTCCCGGGTCGTCCCACGCCGAACATCCGGGGGTCGACTCGTCGAGGTGGCCTTGCGGCTGACAGGCTACGCGCCCTGTTCCCAGGTCGTAGTCGGCCAGGCGAACTGGAGGTCTGTGGGCCCGTCGGGGTCGTTTCGCGGGCTCGCTGGCGGGTTCGCTTGTCCCCAGTCGATGTCCCGGTCCGCGGAGGTCCTCCTTCGGCGGCGGTTGACAGTTCGTGGACTGGTACGGGGTCCGTTCCCGTTCGGGTATGGCGGCTGATGCTGAGGCGGCGATCTCCGAGTCGGTCTCTCCGGGTTGCGTGACGATCGGCGTTGGCCCGTCGTCGTTGCATGCATCGGATTGACCTATGCTGTGCGACAGCTCGGCGATCTCCACGGCCTCTTCGTCCTTGCCCCGTGGGTAGTATTGCGGTGGGGGGCTCTCGTACACCACGCTCCCCTCCCAAGGTACCACTACCGTCTCCGGTGCGTCCTCGTAGACCTCTTCCGGCTCGTCTGGCACGTCGTGGGCGGGGTCGCCCCCGGTGTCCCCCGTGGCCGTGCTAAGTGCGTAATCGTCGAGGTACGTGGGCGGGCGCCGCCACCGCCGTGGTTGTGGCCTCGCCTCGTCGTCTGACGCGGCCTCTGTGGGTGATGTCACGGGCGTGTCCGCGGGTTCGTCGCGGGGCCTGTTGGACGTGGTGTTCGTGAACACCAGGGTGCGGTATGGGCGCGGTTCGGGTCGGCTCCTAGCGGGGGTCGCTTCTGGCGAGTCGTCCTCTTCCTGGAATACGTCGCTCTCCGGCGTACGGCGTCCGTTTTCGTCCGGAGTGGGGGGTCCTGCGTCTCCGTCTGGGTTTCTCTCCCCAGGTAGGGCGGTGAGCCGGATGTCGTCCCTGTGCACCTTCTTCAGGCGCCGTCCCTCCGTGCGGACTAAGTACGTCGTCCTGCCTAGTCGTCGCCGTACCGTGTATGGCCCGCCCCAGCGCGGGGCCAGTCCCGCGCAATAGTTGCGGGGTGCGGCTGAAAGTGGGTGTAGTCGCGCGAACACCTGATCACCGACCTGCACGGCGGGTGGAGGATGATCTGTGGTTGGGGTGATCCGGTTGGCGTACCTCTCCTGTCTACGTCTTGCCTCGTCGTGCAGAGTCACCCGTCGTTGGTCACGTTCCTCCGTCGTCTCGTCGGGGTGTGGAGTGCCGTGTGTGGCCCATTCTCCCGGTAAGGGCAGGTTGTGGCCCTGTATCATTTCGGCCGGTGTGCGGCCGGTTGCGGCGTTGGTGCGGCGTCGTACACAGAAGAGGGCGTCAGCCACGTGCAGGTCCCACTGTGTGTGGTCCGCCCCCAGCCGGATCCGGAGCTGTGCCTTCAGTTCCTGGTTCCGGCGCTCTGTCGGGTTCGCTCTCGGGTGGTAGGCGGGCGTCGTGTGGTGCTCGATCTGGTGTTCGTCGCACCAGCCCTTCCAATGTCGCCCCAGGAACTGACTGGCGTTGTCCGTCAACACCGACTGGGGGTATCCCCAACGTGACAGGAATTCCCTGGTCAGCAGGCTGATGATGGTAGGTGTGCGCACGTTCCCGCATGGATACGCCTCCGTCCACCGCGTGAAGAGGTCTGTCACGACGAGGAGGAAGCGTTTGCCGCGCGGCGTGCGGGGGTAGGGGCCCATTACGTCTAAGGCTATCGTTTGGAAGGCGGTGGTGGGTTCCCTGGGTCGTTGTTGCTCCTCGCCGTCACGCCGCCTCGCTTTCCTCGCCTGACAGACCTCGCATTCGCGCACGTACGTACGTACGTCGTACGTGACGCGGGGCCAGTGGTAGTGCCGGGTGACTTCTCGTCGTGTCTGATCGGTCCCCGGGTGTCCAGCGAGGTCGTGGTCGTGGAAGAACCGAAGGACCGCTTCTCGGGCTTCCGTCGGGACGTAGGTCCTCCAGTCTTCCTGGTGTCCGGGTGTGTGAGTCTGAATCAGGCTGTCTTGCACGCGCCACGCCTCATGTCCGGCGGTCGCTTGCTGGCGGCGTCTTGCCGCGTCTATTGACGTTTTCTGTGCTCGACGTACCCGGTCTTGGACGTCGGCCACGGTGTTGGGTGGGTCTTCGTCCCCGTCCGCGTCGGCCGTGATGCGCGCGCATGCCGAGTCGTGCGATGCGTGTCCGTGTGGTGTGTCCGGGGGTAGAATCTCCTCCCAGTCGTCCTCGTCCGTCAGCTCTGTTCGGTCGTCGGGTTCCCTCGACAGTAAGTCGGGGAGCTGGTTCTCCGTGCCGGGAACGTGCTCGACGTCGAAGTCGAACGACTGGAGGAATAGCGCCCATCGTATGAGTTTGCCTTTCCGCCCCTGCATCGTACGCAGCCAGGTGAGGCAGCTGTTGTCCGTCCTCAGTGTGAAGCACTTCCCCTCCAGGTGGGGCCGGTACTTCTTCATGGCCCAGACTACGGCTAGGCACTCTTGCTCGTTGCTGTGGTACCGGCGTTCGGCCGGTCCGAGCTTTGCGCTAGCGTAGTCGATGACCTCGCGAACCCCGTTCGGGTCCGTGTGGAAGAGCACCGCGCCCACACCGAGTGCGCTGGCGTCGGTCTGGAGGTAGAGGCGGCGTCCGGGGTCTACTCGTGTGAGGGTGTGACAGCGAGTGAAGGCGGCTTTTATTTCTTCAAAGGCGCGTTGCGCGGGTTCGCCCCAATGGTACCGTGCCCGTGGTGACAGGAGGTCGGTCAGCGGTGCGATGGTACGGGAGAAGTCGGGAATGTACCCCCTGAGCCAGTTCACTAGGCCGATAAACCGTTGGAGTTGCTTCCTTGTCCGCGGTGGTGCCGCCTCAGCGATCTTGCGCAAGTGAACGGGTTGGGGTCGGTTGCCAGCCGCGCTTACTAGGTGGCCCAGGAATTCGACCTCCTGGGTCCCTATATGACACTTGTGGTGTGCGGCCGTGAGATGGTGTGTGGCTAAGCGTTCTAGGACCAGCGCCAGGTGTCTGGCGTGGTCCTCCCACGTCTCGGAGAAGACGATCACGTCGTCGAGGTACGCGATCGCAAACCGGCCCAGGTACCCCTCCAACACTCGGGTCATCATTCCCTGGAACGTGGCCGGTGCGCACTTTAGCCCAAAAGGCATGGCGCAAAATTGAAACTTCCGCCCGTCTGGTATCGTGAACGCGGTTTTCCCCCTGTCTTCCGCCCGTATGGGCACTTGCCAATACCCAGCCTTCAGGTCGAGCGTACTGAAGACTTTCGTGCGGCCGAGTCCGGCTACGGCGGCGTCGACGCTGATTTGAGGTGGGGGTGAGCTAATCGTGATCGCGTTTAGCGGCCGAAAGTCGACGCAGAAGCGTAGCGAACCGTCTTTCTTTGGGGCTAATACGACGCAAGCATTGTAATGACTGTTGGACGGTTCGACTACCCCGTCGCGAAGCATGTCCGCCACTTGCTCCCGGATGGCCCTCTGCTCCCGGAACCTGTAGCCTCTCGGGGCCTCGTGTACTGGGTTGTCGTGGGTGGTCGGGATGTGGTGTTCGGTGATGGTGGTGCGCTTCAGTGGGTCGGCTACCGCGAAGACGTCCTGCCTTTCTGCCAACACGCGTTCCACTGCTGCTCGGTACTCGTGGGGGACGTTGTGGCGGAACTGGTCTAAGGTTACCTTCTCCCCCTGACTCTCGGGGGTAGTGCCTATGGCGTACACCGTGAGCCGCTCGCGGGTGCCAATGTAAACTCGTCTGGGTTTCATTTCGATCACCGCATCTTGTCTCGCTAACCATGGTTGGCCTAGTACTATCCCTTCGTGTAAGTCCTCTACCACTAGGGCGGTTACCGTGGTGACGTCGTCCCGAATGCGTACCTCGAGTTCGGCTTGCCCCACTGTCCTTCCCGGTTGCGTGCTGGTTGCTAACCGTAACTCGGCTTGGTGGGGCTGCAGCGCGCCGGGGGGTACCAGGTGGGGGGCCACAAACACGTGGCTCGCGCCCGTGTCTACCAGGGCCGCCGTGGGTTGTCCGTTGACTTCCACGGGGATGCGGAGTAGGCCGTCGCGGGGACGGACTAGCTGGTTTAGTTGCGGTGTGGCTATTTCCGCGGCGGGTGTGGGTTGGCTCGGTTTGCTCGGAGGCGCGGGTTTTACCGCCGTGCCCCCGGGTGGGCGTTTCCCGACGTGTTGGTGACGTGTGGTGTTTGCCGGCGTGGGCAGTCGACATGCCAGTGGGGGTACCTGCGGGGCAGCCCAACTGGCATCGCGGTAGTGGGGGTTCCTGCTGTGTCGATGACCCATCGGGCCTACCAGGTGGTGGTGCGTCCTCGATGGCTCGTCGCGGGCGGTCGGGTGGGTAGCCCCCTGCTTCCCGGTTCTGGACGCTGGCTATTCTCTGACCCATTGGGCGTCTGGCCAGGTCCCGGTCGGTGTTCGGGGGGTCGTAGTGTCGCAGTCCCCGGATGTTCCGTTCCGTGTCTATGGCTTGTCGGACGTAGTCCTCAACTTCCTCTGCGCAGTAACACCGCATGAACGGTTGCAGTTTATTGTGTAGGAGGGTGGTAATGGTTGCGAGCGCGGTGGCTGGCGCGGCGCTGGGTGCTACTCGATTGAACAGTTGCATTTTCTTGGCCAGAAACTGCTCGACGGGTTCGCCGTCGCGTTGGCGTTCGCCATAGAACTGTGTCGTGCATTGGACCAGTGCATGTTCCGTGTCAAATCGGCGGTTGAACGACATGGCAAACTCCTCCCAGGGCATGCCGAAGCGTCCCCAGGTGTTCCACCATTGGCGGGCGGTCCCCTTCAGCTGTTCGCTCGCTCGCCCCGACCACTCATCGGTCGGTATTCCGGACCGTGCCAGTCTGACCTCGCAGTGTGTTAGGAAGTCTCTGGGTACTTCGTGCCCTATTCCGCTGAACTCGGGTAGTGCTAACTTCCCTGTGTAGCACGGGTTGCGTGTATGCATCCCCGTGTTTGGTCCGGTGATTGCGCTTGGTGGTGGGATGTATTTGGGTGCCGGGTTGGTCCGCACACTCGTGAGGCCCATAGTCGGTAGTATGCCTCCCAGTGTGACGTTAGCTTGTGCCTCCGTCTTAAGCGGTGCCCATGACCACGGTAATTGGGTGTGCGGCTCGCCGAGTAACGTCTCGCTCCAGGGCTTGCCCCAGGTCTGCTCAGTGACGTTGTCCCGGGTGTTCGCGCATTGGCATGTCCTGTACCACGGCAGTGATCCCATCAATAGGTCTATTTCCCTTGGTAATAGGCAACGCGTGCACACGAGGTCTGTAGGTGGTGCCTGCATGTTGAGTTGTATGTTGTACGTTCAAGTTCGCCGTCTGTGACGGGCTGTTTGTAGTCTGGGCGCGCGTTGTAGCGCGCGGGTTTGAGATCGGCGGCGGGCAGGTGCCCGGACAGCCGCACAAAGAGGAGGCGAAAACGGTCCGCGCGGAGTGGGGGTATCAGGATGGTTGCCCGAAGCGGAGAGCGTGAAGCGGGGTGACGAGGTGGGGGTAGGTGCCCGGACAGCCGCACAAAGAGGAGGCGAAAACGGTCCGTGCGGAGTGGGGGTGGTGACTTCGCTCCGTTGCTTGCCTCGCCGTGATGACGTGCGTGGGTGGGGGTGGTTGGAGTGTCCTTTGCCGCTCGCCTCGTCGCGCCGGTCTGTCTGGCCTTCGACCCTTCCTGTGTCCAAAATGGCCGTTGCGTGTCTCCGCTGTCGCCTGTTGGTGAATTTATTTCGAAAATGTCCAGAAGTGAGAAAAAAAAAATTTTTCACGTTATTTTCTGCCCCACGCAGCGGGCGCCAAATGCCGTCGTCCGGGGTCTCGGACTCTAGTCCCGGTGTGGCTCCTAGTGGGAAAAGGCGGTTCTTGATCTGTGTTGTCCGGGTGGGCGCCAGACTAGCTCGTTTCTAGTCGTGAATTTGGGGTCGTGGATGTATGTGCCCCTGCATGGCCCACTAGGGCCGGCGGCGGTGTTGCGTGAGATGATTTTAAATAAGAGACGTGGAGTTGAGGTGGCGGTGTCGTACCTTTTATTCAGAGGAGCGAGTCGTACACAATACAACACTCTACAGAGGTCCCCGGGGGGTTTTACTTGTTATTCCGTGGCGCCGTATTGTTTGTGTTCCGCGTTACGTGGCCTCGGATGCTGTTATGTCTCAGACGTCACACTGGGTACGCAGGTAACGTAATTTCGTAACACAAAGGCGGGACACAAAATACACTGAATTAAGGGGGCGCGTACAGGTTACGTGGCACTCGTTACTCGGGTAACGTAAGTTAGCAATACCAAATACGGGATACAAAAATACACTGAATTAAGGGGGTGCGCACAAGTTACGTGGCACTCGTTACTCGGGTTACGTAAGTTAGCAATACAAAACACGGGATACAAAAATACACTGGATTAAGGGTGCGCGCACAAGTTACGTGGCACTCGTTACTCGGGTAACGTAAGTTAGCAGTACAAAATACGGGATACAAAAATACACTGAATTAAGGGGGCGGGCGATTGGAGACGGCCAATCCCGTATGCAAATGTCTCGGCGCGGGTGTTGTGCCCACTGTGGTGAAACACGCACCACAATTAAGTTTGTCCAAGTTCCCTTGCGGGTTTGTGGTCAGCGCCGTGCGCGTGACCTTAAATAAAGTTCTGTACGTTGCGGGAGACGGCCCGTGCCGTATGCTGAAGAGCAGCCCCGTTGACCAAGTGTGGTGCGGGGTGTCTTTAAATTGATGCGGCCGGATTAGGTCCTGGACCGAAAAAAGGGACCGGGTACTCACGGAGAGGTTAAGTAATAAAAGGGGTTTGGTTAATTAGTGACTATATTTACCGGACGTTACTTTCAATGTAGACAAAGGATGTTGCCTCTCCGTGGGACGTAGGTCCGCCCCGGTCCATGAGCTGCGCTGAACTGCCGAACTGGCATGGCGTCCGAGGGAGGCTCGGCCTCTCTCGCGCCAGGCGTGACCTCATTACGCTAGACTCCAAACGGGTGTGTCTGGAAGAGATTTTATTGTCGCTAAAATCCTAATTTAATGTTTCAGGAGGAATGGGTACGGTTCTTCTCTTGTCTACTCAGGTTTCCGCGGCTTTGTCTTTAATTGCTGTTCGGGTCGCCTGACTCGGGTGGGCCATGGCCAGGGGTGTGTTCCGTTAGCGGGAGCGTATACTGGCGGGTGCAGGTCGGGCTCTGGGGTGGTCGTCGGCCATACGACGTCAACGTTAGTCTTTATTCAGAGTCTGATTCTACAAGATTGGTTTGAAGGTTAATTGTTGCATTGGTTTTGTGTTCTGCAAGCCTCTTTGAAGAATGTGTCTAATTTAATATTCGACTTAGCTTCTTGAAAACTAGTTTTGTGTTTATATGTATTTTTGTGTGTGAAACACATAGACTTGTTTGCATTTATCAAACAGATATTGCAACAGATACAGTAGCTACTACCTTTATTATTGTTTTAGGTATAAAAATAATTAAAATTATAAAAAACCTAGAATTGTTGGAATTCATTATTTAAAAACCCAGAAACCCAAACACCATTGGAAAAACCCAGATCTGGGTGGAAAAACCCATGAGTGGCAGCCCTGCTTGTAACAATATCGCTTTGCGCCTCTCCTTCAAGTCTTCAACGCCTTCCCCTGCGCTTCCTCCCTACATTCTTTCCCTTCTTTATCCCTTATTCGTCGTTCCTGCTCCCTCCCCTTTCACAAGCTCCGCCCAAGTGACCGTCATTTGCGATCGGGTACTGCGCTCATTGGCCGTGGTGTTGTTCCAGGTGAATTCTGAACTGATACTAAAGTCTCTGATACTTTTCAAGTGTACTCGTTTGCCGTTCCTGATACAGGCGCGTATCAGTGCAAAGTAACAGGTTGATACTTTTCGACCCACCTCTAGTTTTTACAGTTGTTTTCGGGTTCTGTTTCAACCTGATACTGTTACAGTAATGTTCTAATGTACTTAGTTACAAGTCTCTGATACTGCTGTATCAGACGGTGCCAGGAAGAGTCAAAGCTCCGCGTAGAGGTGGGTTGTGACAGCAATTTTCGGTATCTGTGGCAACCTGATACTGATACAGCATTGTAAATGTTACAAGTCTCTGATACTTCTGTATCAGACGGTCCCTGGAGGCAACAAAGCTCCGCGTACGCAGACCGTGCCCCTGAAGGAGAATCTGATACATTATTTATCACGCCTGGTAATTCTCTACTTCTGATACTCTCATGCCCGCCTGATACAACCAGTATCAATCAGTTCAACATTCACTGCAGTTCGTCCTGGCCGTGTATCACCATGTTGCGGGCTGTCATGCTTTGTAGTTAGTATCTTTATAGTGAAATAAGGAATGGATAAGTGCACGAAAAAGACTTCATTTGTGTGGAATTTTTTCACGGAAAATAATGAGTTTCCTAATTGTAATTTGTGTAAACAAAAACTGAGTTATAAATCATCGACTAATCTGAAGAAATATTTGAAAAAACATTGATATAGTATGCTCACTAATGTACCTATCTGTTTTTTTATTTTTTATTTTTGATAAAATCGTGAATTTTTAATGTATAAAAACACTAGTTACTAATTGTTTTCGAAAAAAGAAAGTCCATATGTTGATTACATCTGTTATTAGTGTCAACTGAGAATTTATTTGCATTTTCATAGCTGTTAGGTGCACAAATATAAATATTATATCTTGTATTAATGTACTTTTTAATATTAAAATTTCATTAGTTTTATTATTGAACGAGACGGTGCACGCACTGCGCACTGAGTGTACTTTGAAGTAGGACAATAAACAAAACGACTTGTAACCAGGGCTGCCACTCTGATATTCATGAAAAACCTAGATAACCTACAAAAAAAACCCAGATGCGTCTAAAATGCTATCTTCAAAATGTTTACGTACTAATTCAAAAATATAAACATAACTGGTTTTAATATAAAACAATTAATTACCTTACAAGACTGAAAACGGTTAAATACAACCAATACAAGAAAATTACACTGCAGCAAAATGGCTGTATAAGTAATTCTTGGACCAGCACATATCATAAAAAAAACCTACAAATATATACATGACAAAACAAACACCATCACTGCATTCTTCAAAAACCGGTAATTGTTTTTATAAAACTGCATCATGTACGTTAGTCTTTATTCAGAGTCTGATTCTACAAGATTGGTTTGAAGGTTAATTGTTGCATTGGTTTTGTGTTCTGCAAGCCTCTTTGAAGAATGTGTTTAATTTAATATTCGACTTAGCTTCTTGAAAACTAGTTTTGTGTTTATATGTATTTTTGTGTGTGAAACACAGAGACTTGTTTGCATTTATCAAACAGATATTGCAACAGATACAGTAGCTACTACCTTTATTATTGTTTTAGGTATAAAAATAATTAAAATTATAAAAAACCTAGAATTGTTGGAATTCATTATTTAAAAACCCAGAAACCCAAACACCATTGGAAAAACCCAGATCTAAGTGGAAAAACCCATGAGTGGCAGCCCTGCTTGTAACAATATCGCTTTGCGCCTCTCCTTCAAGGCTTCAACGCCTTCCCCTTGCGCTTCCTCCCTACATTCTTTCCCTTCTTTATCCCTTATTCGTCGTTCCTGCTCCCTCCCCTTTCACAAGCTCCGCCCAAGTGACCGTCATTTGCGATCGGGTACTGCGCTCATTGGCCGTGGTGTTGTTCCAGGTGAATTCTGAACTGATACTAAAGTTTCTGATACTTTTCAAGTGTACTCATTTGCCGTGCCTGATACAGGCGCGTATCAGTGATAAAGTATCATGTTTATACTTTTTGACCCACCTCTAGCGCCGCGTACGCAGACCGTGCGACCGGAAGGAGAATCTGATACATTATTTATCACGCCCGGTAATTCTCTACCTCTGTTACTCTCATGCCCGCCTGATACAGCCAGTATCAATCTGTTCAACATTCACTGCAGTTCGTCCTGGCCGTGTATCACCATGTACATTGTTGCGGGCTGTCATGCTTTGTAGTTAGCATGGAGAACTCCATGGTAGTTAGTATCTTTATAGTGAAATAAGGAATGGATAAGTGCACGAAAAAGACTTCATTTGTGTGGAATTTTTTTTACGGAAAATAATGAGTTTGCTAATTGTAATTTATGTAAACAAAAACTGAGTTATAAATCATCATCGACTAATCTGAAGAAACATTTGAAACGTAAACATTGATATAGTATGCTCACTAATGTACGTATCTGTTTTTTTTTTATATTTAATTTTTTATAAAATCGTAATCTTTTAATGTATGAAAACACTAGTTACTAATTGTTTTCGGAAAAAAAAGTCCTTATGTTGATTACATCTGTTATTAGTGTCAACTGAGAATTTATTTGCATTTTCATAGCTGTTAGGTGCACAAATATAAATATTATATCTTGTATTAATGTACTTTTTAATATTAAAATTTCATTAGTTTTATTATTGAACGAGTCTGTGCACGCACTGCGCCTCTCGTTTTCGAACCGACAGCCTTACGATCAGAAAATAACACCGCTGACCGCTCAGCCACGAGGCCATGCGTTGCGCCTCTCCTTCAACGCCTTCCCCTGCGCTTCCTCCCCTACATTATTTCCCTTCTTTATCCCTTATTCGTCGTTCCTGCTCCCTCCCTTTTCACAAGCTTCGCCCAAGTGACCGTCATCTGCGATCGGGTTCTGCGCACATTGGCCGTGGTGTTGTTCCAGGCGAATTATGAACTGATACTAAAGTACCTGATACTTTTCAAGTGTACTCGTTTGCCGTTCCTGATACAGGCGCGTATCAGTGCCAAAGTATAATGTTGATACTTTTCGACCCACCTCTAGATAAAGGTAAGTAACAGCTAGAGGTGGGACAAGAGTCTAGCGACAGCAATGCTGCCTTCCTGCAACTGGCCGCAACTGCCGATCCTTTCCGAAGTTGGCCGATCGGGAGCGCCTACCCCCTGGATGTTTTTAATTTTTAAGCGCGCGTTTTTTCTCTCCAGTATAAAAATGCCACATAGACTGTTTAGTGGATGGTTGGTCGGCCTCGATACTGGGGGGGTCTTCGGTCCCCTCTACGCCGGGCGTGAGGCGGGTGCAGGTAGGTTGTCCATCGGCAGTCGTGCTGGTGTGGGATGGAGGCAGGATTTCGTCCCACTCCTCCTCGTCCAGCACCTCCCGTCTGCCGTCTGGCTCGTGCGAGTGCAGGTCGGGGAGCTGATTTTCCGCGCCTGGCACGTACTCGACCGTAAAGTCGAACGACTGTAGGAGTAGCGCCCAGCGAATCAGCTTCCCCTTCCTCCCCTGCATGGTGTGGAGCCAGGTGAGGCAGCGGTTGTCGGTGCGGAGGGTGAAATGCCTGCCCTCCAGGTGTGGACGGTATTTCTTCACGGCCCACACCACCGCCAAGCACTCCTGTTCGTTGCTGTGGTACCGCCTCTCCGCAACGCCGAACTTCGCGCTGGCGTAGTCCACCACCTGCCGTTCTCCGTGGTCGTTCACCTGGTACAGCACGGCTCCGGTTCCCAGGGCGCTTGCGTCCGTCTGGAGGACGAGTGGGCGCTCGGGTTCGATGCGGGCCAGTATGTGGCACCGGGTGAACGTGCTCTTGACGGCCTCGAATGCCGTCTGGGCGGGCGAGTCCCAGTGGTAGCGGACTTGGGGCGACAACAGGTCCGTCAGAGGCGCGATGACTTGTAAAAAAATTCGGAATATAGTTACGGAGCCAGTTCAGCAGCCCGATGAAGCGCTGCAGTTGCTTCCGGGTGTGAGGGACTTCTGCCATCGCGATCTGCTGGAGGTGACCTAGTTGGGGGCGGTTCCCCTCCGCGTTGACCACGTGGCCCAGGAAGTCGACCTCGGCGGCTCCAATATGGCATTTGGCTTGGTTAGCCGTCAGGTGGTTTGTGGCCAACCGCTCCATCACCAAGGCCAGATGGCGGCAGTGGTCCTCCCAGGTGTCTGAGTACACCATGACGTCGTCCAGGTATGCTAGGGCGAACTGTCTGATGTAGCCCTCCAGCACACTGGAAGGTGTACGGGGCGCACTTTAGGCCGAACGGCATGGATCTGAACTGGAACCTCCGTCCGTCTGGCACCGTGAACGCCGTCTTCTCCCGGTCCCCGCGTCGTATGGGCACTTGCCAGTACCCGGACTTCAGGTCCAAGGTGCTGAAGACCTGGGCTCTTCCCAAGCCGGCTACGGTGGCCTCGACGCTAATCTGGGGGGGCGGGTGCTGACGGTCACGGCATTTAACGGCCGGAAGTCCACACAGAATTGGCTTGTCCCGTCTTTCTTGTTGGCCAGCACAATGCACGCATTGTACCGGCTGTGGGACGGCTCGATGACTCCGTCGTGCAGCATCTCGTCCACCTACTCCCGGATGATTCGCTGCTCGCGAAACCCGTAGCCGCGGGGCGGGTCGAACACTGGGTCATCAGTCAGGGTGGGGATGCAATGTTCGGTGACGGTGGTCCGCCTCAAGGTTCCGTCCACGGCAAACACTTCGGGTCGGGCGGCGAGGACCTTGTTTACCTCAGCCTGGTAGGAGGGGGAGACGTCGTGGCGCACGTCCGCCAGGGTCAGCACCGCGTCCTGTCGGGGGGGCTTCTGTCCTAGTGCGTACACCACGTACCTCTCGGCTCTTCCCAGGTTGAGGCGGGGGGGTCCTAGCTCCAGGACCGCATCTTGCTGGACCAACCAGGGGAGTCCTAGCACCACCTCCTCACACAAGTCTTGCACGACTACTGCGGACACACTACTGTTTAATTCCTGCGTACTCACCACAATCTCAGCATGCCCCAGCATCCGCCCAGTGTGTGTGTGGTGGTAGCCAGGCGCAGCTCGCCGCTGCCCAGACGCAACGCGCCTGCGGGCACGAACGCGGGGCGTACGAACACGTCGCTCGCTCCCGTGTCGACGAGCGCGGCAGCTGGCCGGCCGTTCACCTCCACGGGGATGCGGAACAGGTTGTCCCGCGGGCGGCCCAGCTGTCCCAAGGTCGGGAGGGCGCGCACCCCGCCAGGCGCGGGGTTGATGGTCTGAGCGGGGGGAGGGGGCTCTAATCCCGGTCCCCCCGGGGGTCGTTTCCCGACTGGGCCGGGCTGGTGCGCTGTGGGGGAGGTGGTACCACGTGCGTCTCCTGGCGCGGCGGTGTGGCGGGTCGCGCCGACCGGAATCCCCGCGGGCACTCACTGTGCCAGTGACGTTCGCCACGTGGGCATCCCAAGCGACACAGGGGGACTTGCTCCCGTGCTCCGGCGTCCCGCGGTCGCTCCGCTCGCCAAGTTGGCGGCGCCTCGATTGCTCGTAGTCCTCGGTGTTGGTGTGAGGGTGAGTCCCGTAGTGCGGTGTTCCGCCGGGCTTCTGGTGGGCTGTCACCCCCTCGAGTGCTCATGGTCGGGCCGCGCTTGCAGGCTCTCTGGAAGTTGCGTTCCGTCTCGCGTGCTTCCTGCACGTACTCCGCTACACCGCCGGTGTGGCAGCGACGCAGGAAGGGCTGCAGCTCGTCCCTCACTAAGCCCGTGATGATGGGCAGTGCCCCGGACAGGTGGGTGCCGGGCGAGATGCGGCGAAACAATTGGAGTTTAGTGGCGATGAACGCCTCCACTGCCTCGCTGTCCTTCTGCCGAGCCCCATAGAATGAGGCGGAACACTCGACGAGGGGCGATCCTGTGTCGAACCAGTGTCGGAACGTGTCCGTGAACTCGCCCCATGGCATGGCAAACCGGCCCCACATGCTCCACCAGCTCCGAGCGGTCCCTCGCAGCTGCTCGCTGACCCGCTCTACCCACTCTGATTGGTGCGTCCGGCACCCGGTCAGGCGCGCCTCGCACTGCGTCAGGAATTCCCCTGGGTCCTCGTGCGGGGCTCCGGCGAACTCTGGCTGAGTCGCTCTGCGGGGCGGCAAGGCTCGTGCCAGGTCTTCCAGGCCGGGCCACATGCACTTGGCCTCTGTGATGTCCAGCGCGTGCGTCGCGTGGCCAGGGTGCGAGCTCCAGTCGCTGGCGTGGGTGGTTGGGGGGGCGGTGATGGCTGTGGTGGTACGGCTCGGTAGGGGTGTGTGGTCCACCGGTGGTGTTCGCGCCTGTAATTCCGTCTCCGTGCTGTTGTGCCACGGTTCTATGAGCACTTCGACCTTGATTGCCGGCAAGTTGTAATCCGGTGCGCATTTACATGTCTGTAGAGGGTTCGCTTTCCCCGTTACCAGGTCCCTGCCCTGTGGCCAGTAGCAGACTCGACAGGTGTTCATCTTGAGTCTGTCTGCCATTGTGTCGCGCGGCGCGTCGGTGTTGACAGTCGCTTCGTGTGCGCACGTGGCTCTGTTTACAAACAGACTCCCGATGAATGAAGAGGGGTGAGGGGGGTTGGCGCGCGCGCTGAATCGGGATGCTGGCCGAGAGGCGCCCGGACTGCCGCACAAAAGGGAGAGCCGAGACTGGCCACTGCGAAGGAAGGATGCGGATAGCCGTGTGTAGCGGCGGCCGAGAGCGCTCGGACAGCCGCACAAAGCGGGGAGCGCGAGGATGTGAAGGTAGATGAGGGGGGTGGTGTGTGGGCGAGGATGTTCGCTGAAGGCCCAAAGGGGAGGGGTGGGGGTGAAAGTGAAAGTTGGCGAGGGTCGGCGCGGGCGGTGACGCGCGCTTCCGGGTGGTCCCTTTGTCGCTGCTCCTCTGTGCGCCAAATTCCACTGCGCGCGTCCAAAATGGCCGTCTTCTGTCCCCTTTGTCTGATTTTCGGCTGTAGTTATGCCCAACGCAAGGGCGCCATTTGCCGTCACCCGACCTATGTGAAAGGCCCGGGGGGTACCTGACGGGCGCTACGGGCGTCACGGTGCTCTTGTTGTCCAGAGGGGCACCAGGCTAGCGGGTTGCTAGGCCGTTGGTGTTGGGTCGTGGGTACTCTGCCCCCGCGTGCCCCGCCAGGTACACGGCTTTAATGTACCCTGAAAGGCTCTCCCTTGATTGTGAAGGCCGCTCGGCCGTGTGGAGGACGGGAGACTCCAGAAAATTAGTATACACGAGTTGGTGAGAATTACCTTTAATCTAGTCCCGCTACAAAACACTCTCACCAACAATTGGCGACGTCTAGCCGTTACACAATTCACACAGAAAAAACATAACACTACGCGACACTAATGGTTACCGCGGCAGTCTCGCGGGACGCGGGTCGATGCTCGCTGGAGACGGCCAGCGCCGAACATTAACGGGTGCAGGGGGGGCTCTATGAGCGGGCTCCTAAATTCGGCGAAACAATTACGTGAGTGATACGATCTGCAGCGCGGTATCACGATGAAGACGGTCGGGATAGGCCCGGTTCCGTAAAATACGCGCCGAGTCGATGTGGGCAGCTTATGAATTAATAAGAGGTTTAAATTTAAATATTTAGTGCAGAATAAAATGATCACAGAAAGAAAACTTGGATGCTGCCCACGGACACACGTCTGTTCCCGGCGCGGAGTGGTTCGAGACTGCCGGACATGGCCGCCTCGCAAGGAAGTGAAACTTTCTCTTCTTTGTGAGTCGGCGTCAAAAAACTTATATTAACTTAATTTGCTCTATTATAAGCTAAAAACACGTGCCAGGTGCTCAATTAAAAGGTAGCACCTGGTAATTGTGTGCTTAAGGCTTAACAACTGTTTTATAGTAGTATTTAATTATTTGAATTGTGGTATCAAGTTGGCGACTGTAAATTTATCAACATATTGTCTCACTGTGAGCCGTTTTAGTTGGATTACTTCTAATCTGACACGATCATAGTCACGGGCATTTTTATTAAGGCCAGTGGCCGCGGTGACTGTTAATGAGGTTTGTTGTCTATTAAGGTCACGCACGGGGCGCTCGCCTGACTCAATCCAGCTGGACAAGGTGCGCGCTCCGAAAACGGGATACGGTACTGGCGGTGCGGAGCACGGGCTTAAAGGCCATGGTCGGTACGACGTCAATATGATGTATTGAGAAATACATACATCGATGTTTCTAAAACATCGATTGTTTTCTCAATGAATTGTTTAGGCCTTAAAGAAAACAAGGTAAGTACAAGGAAAAATCTGTATTAAAATTCATAACCACATGGCCAACACAGCTTTATTTTCTTTACATATTCCACAAACCAAAGTTTACTTAATATTGTTTCCCTTTAATCGGTTTCTTTGCTCAGTCAAAACTAGCCCTGCCTGTGAAAAGAGTCATTCTGAAGGGACAGATGTGCCAACACACTTAAAATATATGTTGTACAGCTTTGAGAATTGTATTTTATGATCCCTCCAGATTTCTAACGGATTTTCGTTCAGTCTTCCAACAATAGTTCTGAGATAAACTGAAAGTTCGTCAGACAAAACATCTTCAGATTTTTTAACTTTCCAGTTATGATGCACAAGTTATGGTGATCACTCCATAATGAAAAGGTCTGTTCATTTTTATCGGACTTGTCAGAATCGGATTCAGTTTCTTCACTGCTTTGCAAATTCTTTTTCATTAAATCTTTAATTTTCGATACAGCACTCGAATAAGCTATTGCATCATTGAAGTGCATCTTTTTAAACCGTGGATCTAAAGTACATGCGATAGCAAGAGCAGTCACATGTTCTGACGCCACTCTCGCTGCCTGTTTTAGTTTTTTAATTAAATTGACGCCAACCGCCGGTGCTCCCTCTGGTCCGCAAAGGTCGTTATGCCACAACAACACTGGCTCCGAAGTGCGACGAACACGCCCGAGCGTGATCTTCACAAAGTGTAAGAAAGTGCACCGCAACGAACGCCGCGACGACGACAGCGCCCGGCCGGGTGTGGCAATGCGCCTAACTAAACACTTGATTATTTTGTTAATTAGAACAACCGAATTAATAACAATTTAAAAGAAGGGTTCATGTAAGGGTAATTATGTCTAATTGTCTTATAAGCATATGTTGTATAATTTGTTTCTAAGTCCAAAACTGGTCGGGTCGGTTTTCCCGCGTTCCACGCGTTTAGGCGCGAGGCCGCCGGGCGGTCTCGCGCTCAGTCTTCGTCGGGGGCTCTCAGGGGTCGGACGCTCCGCGAACGTCGGGCCAGCACTTCTAGTTTCTCGTCAACATTTCAGCAATAGTGTAAGTTCCTACAAACCTTTCAATCAGCTCGGCGCCGACCCCACTTCAATTGCACGATACTTCGTGCGATTCTTAACTTAATAATTATTCCCTACAGGGATCTTTAACTTAATACGTAAGGCCATGTGCAGTTGAAGGACAGCGTAATATTGGCACGCAGTTTTCGGCTTCAGTAGCCAATTAATTGTTATCGTCGAGAATCTTGTGAAAGACTGAATAACTTTCATATTGTAACTTTCTTCGTGTTTTAGTGTAATTGGTAACGTGTGTTTTAAGTGACTATCTTGCCACGCATTGAGACTTTACGCGTACGTCGCTCACTGACGTGATTGCATAACTTTTCGAGACTTTAGTTTTTGTCGCAGGCTAGACTGCAAACCGCCCTAATCACAGGGTTTCCGCTATACGTTTACTTTTCTACATAATTTGTTGCAACCATAATTCCGTGACTGTATGCTGAATCTTACTCAGGGACTTGTAGCCACCGCTTCAACCCGTTGATTTCACTTTGCAATCTACCCTGGTCGCGCGTATTCGTTCGCCCACGTGTGTACGTGTGTCACAGCGGTTCGACAACGGACGCGGCCAGTAACAGGACCAATCAGTGTATCAACGTTGAATAAAGTGCAGTGTTTCGGTAATCTGTTTATTAGTCATTTACAAGGCGTCCTGGGTGGCCTAAACAGCCCAGGTAATTTTTGAACGTAATTTTTAAACTTCGAGACGCACTCCTGCCTGCAGCCACGAGGCCGAACCCCCGTTAAAAACCCTGAGATCTTTTCAAACATTCATATTTAATTATAAAACATAAACAGGCAGCGGGGATAGCGTCAAAATATTAGCGTTGGAAAGAATCTCAGGGGTTTTAACGGGGGTTCGGCCGCGTGGCTGCAGGCAGGAGCGCGTCTCGGTTCGGAAATTACCTGGGCTGTTCAGGCCACCCAGGACGCCTTGTAAATGAATGGTAAACGAGTTACAGGACACTGCACTTTATTCAGCATTGATACACTTATTCGTCCCGATACTGGCCGCGTCCGTTGTCGGACCGCTGTGACACGCGTATCTCTAAACGTGACGGCGCGCGCGACCAAAATAGATTGCAAAGTAATATCGACAAGCTGAAACGGTGGATTCTCGTCCCTATGAAAAGTTCGGCAAATAGTCACGGAACTGGTGTCGCCACAACTTAGGTTGACATGTAAATACGTAGAGAAGCTTCTATGTTCAGGATTGTTTGCAGTCTAGCCTGCGACGAAATATTAATGTCTCTGAAATTACGTGGATACGCCAGCTGGGGACGTACACATAATAGTCTCTTGGAAAAGAAAGTTATTTAGTTAGAAAACACGTTACAAATTACACGTTTAGAATGATGATAATTAAAAGGCGAAAGTTAGTCAGTAGCATTCAACACTCGTTACAAAAAGCCTACGGTAATAACGATTAACCGGCTATGAAGCCAAAAACTGCGCATCACTATACGCTGTCCTTAAACTGGACATGAAATTACGTAGAACATGAGAAAATTCCCTGTCGGGATAAAATTAATACGTTACGAGTCGCACAAAATATCGTGCGACTGAGGTGGGGTCGGCGCCGAGCAAGTTAAAAGATTTTAAAAGACTTACACTATTGCTGATATGGAGATGAAGCGCGAAAGTTGATGGCCCGACGTTCGCGGAGCGCCCGACCCCTTCGAGCTCCCGACGGTAACTGAGTTCGAGGCCGCCCTGCGGCCTCGCGCCTAACCACGTGGAACGCGGGAAAACCGACCCGGCCAGTTTTGGACTTAAAGACAAGTTACACAATATATGCTTATAAGACAATTAGACATAATTTCCCTTACATGAATCCTCTTTTAAATTGTTATTAATTTAGTTGTTTTAATTTGACAAAATAATTATATAATTAATTAGGCGCATTGCCACACCCGGCCGGGCGCTGACGTCGCTTTGGTGTTCGTTGCGGCGCACTTTCACACCCTCGGCGGACATCACGCTCGGGCGTGTTCGGCGCACTTAAGAGTAAGTGTTGTTGTGACATAACGGCCTGTGCGAACCAGAGGGAGCACCGGCAGTCGGCGTCAGTTCTATTGGACCCATTCTTTTATTTATTTCATTAATAGCAATTATCTGCACCTCTTTCGCTGCAGGATATTCTATAACGGCTGAAGTTATTTTAGAGAACATGCAGCGAACTAAGGAAATAATTTTACTACTTTGGCAGTATTTATCACCCGAAATTTCTTTTGTAGCCGCCTCCAAGGGTCGCAGTACCACGATGACAGATGATACAGTACATATTTCTGATGCACTGAGCATTGCAGGTGCTCTAGGGTCGCGGAAGAGAATATCATTTATGACACTACTGAGTTCTAAAAATCTTTGTAATATGTAATATGTACCGTTCAAACGAGTGTCCACGCTTTGTATTAATTTTGTCCCAGCAGGAGACTCTGCAGTCGCAGCACTAGCTTTACGCAACTCATCACTAGCAATGCAGCTCTGTATGAACCAAGTTACTACTGTTTTTACTTTAGAAACAATGTTTCTCCACTCAGTACCTACAAATCATTGTGCTCTCAGCCACCAAATTCAAAGTATGGGCGAAACATGGGATGTGTTTCCTTCTACCGAACGCTAAGTAGACAGCATTAATTATATTCGCTGTGTTGCCAGTAACAACAGCTGTCACATTCTCTTTATCTATTTTCTAGTCTTGGCAAGGCTTTAACAGAATTTCAGTACGATAATCTGATGTATGTCTTTCATCCAATTCGTACACGCCTAAAGTGACCGAAATGCGCTGTGATGCCCAAAAAAACTTTTCATGTTTAAGATATCCAACCAAATTTCCGTTTTTAAGGTTATGTCTTCTATGGAGAACAGCATTTTTTTAATTGTTTCTGAAATTGCTTAATATTTTTCGTCCAGCCAGCATCTTAGTGTTGTTCAACTCGGGAGTTTATATTGAGGAACAACTGTTTTCATTAGAGTTCTGAAGCCTTCGTTTTCAATAATTGAGAAAGGCTGATGGTCTTTGCAAATCATGAATAATAAACATTTGTTCAGTTTCCTTATCTTCGCTCCAGATTCGGAGTAAGAGGAAATATCTTTAAAGGCGGCCTGTATTGTTTGTTGGCGTTTGATAGGGATGACGTTTTCGTCTAAGTCCGAATCAATATTTTCATTTAAGGTTTCCTTTAACGGCTTATAGGAACTTTGACTGCCACTGCCACTTGTAGAAGGAATCGGTTTTGATTGAAGTACACTATCATAAATTGTATTATTAGGCGTATCCTTTGCATTTGGAGGATTTGATATTTCTTCTGTTTTATTAACTGAATTCAATGTATTTTGTTTCGGCTGAATTTCGAGTTAAGCAGCCTTATGAACATTACTAATATGCCCAATTAAGTTTGTCGTATTTCCGGCAGACCTGATATCCTTTTGATATAGTTTTCATTTCGATTTCTTATCATCAATTTTATTAAAGAACTGCCAAACTGAACTTTTTTTTATGTCCCATTATAACTGAAAGTTAAAAAAAAATACTTTAAGGTACGGTTCACAACGTGGACCATTATTACACAGCAGAAACTCGGTAGGCCATATTGTTGTTTTGGTATTAATTTGCGTATTCGATGCATCGAATAAAAAACATCGATATATTTTCGATGCTGAAGTGTTAACAATACATCGGTCCAATACGATGCATCGTTACAATACATCGAGTTTTTAAAATACATCGATGTATATCGTCCATCCCTAGTTTCCTGTATTACCAAACATAATATTTACATTATAACAAAATAGCTGATTGTAGTGCTGTCAATTTCCTAATCAGTGATACAAAATTAGACAATTAATCAAAGCTTTTCTCAGCAGAAATGGAAAAACATTTGGAAAGTTGTATGGATGAAATGTGAGTATTTAAGTCCTGACAAGGTCTTTACATTTAGCAAAATACAAGATACTGCGAGTCTTGGTCCTATCGTCGTAAAATATTGTATCGATAATATTCTTACTAATATTAGATGTAGCCCTAGTACTTTGTTTGCAGAAACTATTGATACTGCTATTTCTGATCATTTGGCTCAACATATAATATTAAAATTAAGTGACACTGAACTTAGATCTAATGATAATTCCACTACTCATTTACTGAAAAGATTGTTTAAACTTGATACAATAGATATTTTTTGTAATGAGATTGCACTTGTATTGTGGGAAGAAATCTATAACACTTGCAATCCCAATAAGGCATATAACTTGTTTATAAATACATTTTTACTTTATTTTAATCAATACTTTCCCTATTTATGGATAAGCATTAACAATAAGTCCTCTCCTTGGATTAATAGTGATCTTGCCTCTGGATTTGAAATTTTAAATCATTATAAGGAGAAGCTTCTCCGCAACAAAAATTCATACATTCGAGATGATTATAAAAAATTTAAAAAACAATTTAATAAATCTGTTATAGATGCTAAAAAATTTTATATTGAATGTAAACTGTTATCTTCCACCAATAAAAGTAAAACAATGTGGCAAATAATTAATAATGATATGAAATGTTTCAATAATAAACATAACATTTCTTTAATTGATGATGATAATAATACAATCACTGACAGTTTCCAAATTGCTAATAAGTTTAATGCCTATTTTACGGAAATTGCATCCTCTTTAATAAAAAACAATTCAACCATTATAAATACAGGAATATCACCTAGAATACTTGATATTCATTTGCATTTGCATTCAATGTACCTAACACCAGTAGATGAAAATGAAATTACTCAAATAATAAGAGGTATGAAAAATAAAAATTCTGTTGGTCTTGATGATGTTCCTATTTCTGTAATAAAATCATGTGCAGAACACATTAAAAAGCCCCTTGTCTATATATTTAATAAATGTTTAGAAAATGGCATATTTCCTGATAGGCTCAAAATAGCGAAAATTATTCCACTACATAAAAAGGGTGATACTACCTGCATTAATAATTATAGACCAATTGCTTTATTACCAAATTTTTCAAAAATTCTTGAAAAGATTATATTAAAACGGTTGCTTTCATTCTTAAATTGTTATAATATAATTACCAGTAATCAGTATGGTTTTGTTAAAGGCAAGTCAACGGAACAAGCATTGTTCACTCTACTCAATAGTATTTATTCTCATTTAGATAATAAAGTCTTGACAGCTTGCATACTTGTAGATTTAACCAAAGCATTTGATTGTGTAAGCCATGATATTTTATTAGAAAAATTAAGTAAATATGGTATAAGAGGTGTTGCAAACAATATTATAAAATCTTACTTATCAAATCGTTCACAAATTACTAGTATTAATGTGACTTATAATAATATTACCACTACTTCTAGGTCAAAAATTTTGAAAATTGGTATTGGTGTTCCCCAAGGTTCAATTCTCGGTCCACTTTTGTTTTTGCTTTTTATTAATGATTTACCTTTGTTTCTAGATTATGGCCAGACTATCATGTTTGCAGATGATACCTCCATTATAGTAACAGGCCAGACTTTACAGGAACTACAAAAAAGAATTTCCATAACCCTCAACCAAATGCAAACTTGGTTTACTGATAATAGACTGATTCTAAATATTCAAAAATCTTCTATTATATATTTTAACTCTCAAATAAATAGATTAAATAATATTGAAGTGACTATTGGCAATAATATTCTTAATACTGTAAAAACAGCAAAATTACTGGGACTGAATCTTGATGAGAATCTAAATTGGACTAATCATATATCTTTTCTGTGTCGTAGACTTAGTTCTCTTTGTTTTGCCATAAAAACTATTAATACTGTAACTTCACATAAAGCAGTAATTGCTATGTATTATGCAAACATATATTCAATAATGAGATATGGTGTTATTTTTTGGGGAAATTCCTTAAATTGGCTAAAGATATTTAAGCTTCAAAAACGGGTTATTAGAATTATTTATAATCTTAGTAAGACAGATTCTTGTAGGCCTATTTTCCTGAATAACAAACTCTTAACATTTCCAGCCATTTATATATATTCGGTTGTCATTTATGTAATTCAAAATATTAAGTATGTAAAGAATAATGAAATACATAATCACTTTACCAGATCCATTTATAAGAATCACATTCCTTTTCATTCAACAAAAAAATACGAATTGAACCCTTTTTACATGGGCCTTAAACTAATAAATGTTCTACCGATATCCCTGTTAAATACAGCATCCCAATCACATACCATATTTAAACGACATCTCAAAGATTACCTACTACGAATAGCTCCATACTCTGTTAATGAATTCCTCAGTGCATCTACATAAATTGCTGCATTGTTTTTTTATTATCATTTTTTATTGTAACATATATTATTGTGTTATAATGTATTTTTTTTATATTGTTTTGTTAGTGTATTATGATGTATTTTATTTATAATGTTACTGACAAAACCTGGACATATGTACTGTCAAATATAGGACGCTAATAAATGAAATGAAATGAAATGAAATGGCTTGTTAGCAACACGGCTGCTGTATATTGAAAGATTGGTAATGATGGATAAGTGTCGCTGGAAGGGAAACGTGATAGGGAGAGGGGGTCGAATGGTTATGGAGCATCTAGGAGTTTTCTAGCGGAAGAAGTGATAAGTACAGAAGGGGCGTAGAGCTCTGGAACTGGCAGAAAGGATCTTGAAGGGAATGGCAGGAGGGTTAATGCCAATGCTGGAGTAGGTAGCTGCTGTATGGAATCCCTACCTGGTGACGAAGGTGCGTGATTTGGGGAAAATGCAGCGAAGGGCAGCTAGATGATTTGTGGTTTTGTTGGATATGTAAATTTCTAACGTCGCGGCCTTCCCGTAAATAAGATAATAAAATCCCGAATGCTGTTTTTTTTGAACACTTAAACATGTTCCATTATTTTCCTTAAAAAGAGTCTTTTAAAGTTTGTTCTGGTTTCTGAGAAATTACAGTTTATGTGTTACTTTAGGTAGCCTGTGCAGTGAAGCGGCCATATTGTGCTTTATTTGTTATTAGTCTAGCTGAGACTATTTTCCACGAGAAATTGGCTTTAATAGCGTAGCCGAGGCTGTTTTCAACTAAAGATGTACCTGATCCTGTTGTTACCACCTACTGTTTACTTGATACTAGTTGCAATGTGATCTTGTGGTTCTCCAGAAATCCTTAGGACAACAGCATAGTCAAAGCAATTTTTTAAAAGACAGGGATGTTAAATGTCTACGTTACTGCTGGAGCCAAGACTGATTTTCACTCAAATTGGTTTCCAATCCTAATTAGGGTGGAAACTATTTAGGGTAGAAAACAGTCTTGACCCTGGCCATAACATACTGCAAATATAATTATCATATAATTTTTGAGTTAAAAAATAGTTTACAAGCTGCTAGTCAGCTGTCACGGGAGAATCATGCTTAAAATATTTATCAAACCTACCAACAAACTGTAAATTCAATGCATAATTCCACTGGCTTACATTTGTACATGATAATTCAATTATGGACCAATTTTGCACATGTTTTGTGCGCAGTTGTGTGCATGGTCGGCCAGCCTGCTATGCACTCACTAATGTTTAATGATCGTAACACCTGGCTTTATCAAATATACATTAAGGTGTGATCATTCTGAATATGAACTTGCTTTGAAGAGGTCAAAAATAATTGTTTTCTTTCACTAGTAAGCAGATAACTGACAGTCTCGTGAAATATACAGCTTTTCTCTCCCATCAACATTAACAGTGTTTAATCTGGAGTCACATGGCTTTTGGTTTGTAGCCGCTTCGAAGGGGAAGGTAGCACCGACCATGGTAAATGCTCCCTGATGATGGCGACTGCAACGTCGACCAAAATGTTGGTGATATATTCGCCTTCGACAAAGCTACAACCCAGAAGCCAAGCAACTCCGCAAAAGCCTGCGATCTTTAATCAAGCAGACTTCATTTTAATTACAAGTTAACAGCTGAATGTTTGCAGTACGGATAGTATCCTGCGGGCCTGACTGTATTGATGTGATTGGGTCCAGTGGGGTGGTTCGACACGCTGGGAGGAAAGAGAAGAGAAGCCAGTCACCTTAGGAATGTGTATTGTCTGGAGTTGTGAGGCAGATTGTTAATTAGTTTCAGGAATGTGTGAAGTATGAAGGCTGGCTGCTGTTATTTGGATGCTTCAATGCTTAAATTTTCGAATTTTGTAAAACAGATTGATTGATGTGTAACATCTTAGATCGTGGTATATGGCATTAGGTAGGAGTGATTTTGTGAATGGTAGGGAAGTTGCACGGAATGAAAATATGTAACCACGGTGCTGCCATCTGTGGCGGATGGCGTGAACCAAAGTTCACAAAGCCAAAGGCAAACTTTATAGTATTAACTGTTTATTTAATGAATTTTAACAAAATGGGCAGCATTTTAATAAAATTTCTTGTCGAAAATCAGCTCCCAAGGCAGGTTTTAGTATATTTTTAAAATCTATTTTGCTTTTATAGGCTCCGTTTCGTTATAGAACTCAAATTTTGTTTTGCAAATTGAATAATTGAATACCTAGTCAATTTAGCTGCTCTGGCAACAAATTCTCGCGGTGGGTGCAGTAAGGAAACTACGTGTGTTTTGCGTCAAGAAATGTAGTTGAAAACATAATAACTTGCGTATATTTATCACGCTCTTCATTATTTAAAAAAAAATTCTATGTTAAATTTCTTGTCCAAGTTTTGTATTTGTAACATGAAAACACATGAATGTGCTTGTTACTGAGGTTAGATGTTATACATCTCTCACAAGTACTGAATGATTGGCTCACACATTTTTTTTTTTCCAGAACAAAATCACCTGGTGTTACTGGATGTATTTTAGCAGATAATCAAGGACTATGCCTTGGAGGTAGGTAGATGCAAATTGTGTGAACAAAATATTTATTTCTTAGGCCTTTTATATATTTGTTCAAATAAGCTCATACATGTACATACCTACACAATTATTAATTCAAAAGATTGTCATGGACATGTGTAATTAATGGTTTTAACCGTATGTCATAGAGAAACCACAGGAATGAACAATATGAACACACAAACGCACAGAAAACCAGCCAAAATGACCGGTGTCAAATGTTAAACATATATATACTGCACAGAGAAAGTTTGTGGAAGGAATTTGTCAGAAAAAATATCACAGCGCAGACATACAATGGGCTGACAACAATGAGACGATTGTAATAAGAACAGAAAATGTAAACAAACAATCTTAGACAACAGCGACAAAAAGACGAACCCAAAGATGATAGAAAAAAAACAATCTGGACAACTCAACGATGATGACACAAAAGAACACAGTAGGATTCCTAAGACTTTGGAAGTTTGTCTGTTTTGTATCATTGTTGGGTTTGTCTGTCACTGTGTTTCTAAGATTGTTGTTTGTTGTATTTTCTGTTACAATCATCTTGTTACAATCATCTTGTAGTTGTCAGCCTACTGTTTGTGCTGTAATATTTTCCCCGACTAATTCCTTCCGCAGAATTATCTTTTTGCTATGTGTTTAATATTTGACATCGGCTGATTTTTGTTGGTTTCCTGTGTGTTTGTGTATTCATTCATATTATTGTTCATTCTTGCATTTTCTCTATAAAATACAGTTAAAACAAGCAATGGCATATGTTCATGAAAATTATTTAAATCAAGCTATCCAATTGCAAGAGTTATTCAAAGAACATAACAATTATTAATACTGTGTATTAGTTGATAGAATGTAGAGGCAAATGTAGAAGTTCATAAGAAGTAGGTATGTAAAAATTATTTATTATGCTAACGAGAACCTGGCAATGTTTTATTGGTGTAGTTTTTCACATTTCTTAGAATAAAAAGTACACTATATATCTTACCTTTTTTTTCTCTCATACACACAGTTTTTATAACCATTTATTTAATATGTAGGGAAGAATAGGTAAAACAGAGGTTTTTAAAAAGGTTCTAGAATATTAATTTTTTTTCTTTTTAAGCAATTGACAAGTTATAACTTATTATGTCGCTAAGTTTATATTTACCTTGATGAATTCTGAACACCTCTAGCTAGTAAATGAAATATTCCTCGTTTTGTATTGAAATTGTTTTACCTTCAAATTGAATTGGTTAGAAATCCTGCTGCACAAGTTCGGTGGCAAGCAGTCCTGCCTACTTTTCATCTTGCCCTCCTCCTGAACTGCACCACATTCCTCACTGTCACCTTCCCCTCCTCTATAAACTATCCCAGTCCACTATTGTCCTTGTGACGAGTGGGTTTTCCCCTCCTTCCGTTCTCTCTCTCGCTCTCACGAGTTTTTGTTTGTGTTTTCCCTCCTGCTTCTATATTGCTCTCCCACCCCACTCTGTATCTGGTACATCTTGACCAACCTCTTTGTCCGCTTTTGTTCCTGTTGACTGTCCCACACAAGTTCCTTCGTTAGTTCTGACAGTCTGATTATATATTCTCCACTTTCATCATTTCTCCAGTCTCCTCTACTTTCCCTTCACCCACCTAGCTGCCCCGCTCGGCTCTTTCGAGCACCACTGTGTTATGGATCTCACACTGCCACCAAAAGTATGAAAGGTACCCTTGCCAAGGTGATACAATTGAACCCCCCTCCCCCCATATAAATAAGGTGTGCGCTCTGTGTGTTGCGGCAGTGCGGGGCAAAGCGTCGTGCCAGAGCTCGGGAATCATCGCTGCGATAGCTAGCCAAGCAGCGCGACTGGAGCCGGGGGCCAAGCCGCCTGTCGTGTCGCTGGAAAATGACAGCCGGTAATCTTAGAAGAAATACATTATTTTAAATATTTATAATTTGATTTAATACAATTTCTCGGACATAAAACTTTGCAGTATTGCACTGTTTGTTGTGGGAAAAAAATTCAAGATCGCAAATTAAGAAATGAAAACGAAAACATGAACCCGTACGCAGAGAACAAGCTGATGTCGAACAGATGAACCTAAACAGGTATAACGGACAGTACATTGGCAACAGCACGGACAAACACATTGAAACTTAAGTATCAGACAGCACAGGAAAAAAGATAATAGTAACAGCACAGTAAACATGCTGGGCAAACAATGACGAGATGGAATTCTTGTCTGATATTTAAGTTTCATTCAGTGTGTTTGTCTGTGCTGTTGTCATTGTGTTGTCTACAATATCTGTTTAGGTTCATCATTGGGTTTATCTGTTCTACATTTTCCCATGACAAACAGTGAAAAACTGCAACAGCATAGGTCCAAGAAATTGTATTAAATCAGAATACCCTTTTGCATGAATCATTTAAATAACTTATTTTTGATGTTTATGTAAATTTGGTTGTTGCAAAATTTTCAAGGTTTTTCTAAAATGTAAGTTGGCTGTTGTGGTGACCAGAACGCTGGTAACAGTGTGAGTGAACGTAGATACAGTCATTCTTGACTGGAGAAGCTCGTTGGGGTGTGTCAAGTATTGAGTGGGGTAAAAGGTTGAAGAGAGAACTTATGGCAGGCACAGTGATTATCATAAGCACAAGGCATTGAAGCATTCGCAGTTCGAGATCCCTTCTTATTACAGCAGCTAATTGCCAGTCTACTGGCAGCTGGTGGTGACGAAGGCAGGAAGGGAGGTTCGTGTCTCACCTGTTGTCCTCCGTCCGCAGGCAGTGCCTGATGCAGCAGAGTGGAGCCATCACTGCTGCCATCTACAAGGTGCACCAAGCCGCGTGAACCGACACTCCACTGGTCCGGTTGCAACCAGTCCAGTGCTGTACACGTCTCACCAGGGCCGTCCGGCAAAACCAAGGGCCCAGCGGCATATCATTTTGACGGCTCCTCTCCGTACTATTTAATGTACAGCTTTAAAATACCCACAATTAAAAATATATATGTGGACTGTAAACATGATCTGTGCACATTGCATATAACTCGTAGGTTTTCCCATAACTTATATTAACAACAGACTTGTGACTTTCGTCCTGTCTGGGTAAACCCAAGCATTAAAAATAATCTTGAAACTCAATAGGGGCTCCCTTGACCCCAGGCTTCCCCCCTTTACCCTGCACCTTCCTGTTTACAGCCCTGTGTCTCATTAGTTTTCAACACTGAATCTGTATTTTATAAGTATGTCATAGGGGTAATATACTCTTAGATTATTGCCAAACTTAAGCAGGGGCATGAAAATGAGAAGAAAAAAAGGGGGGGGGGGGAGGGGTTGGAATGGTACAAAGAAATCTAAATAACCCAACAGCTTGAACACCGGCACTTGGGTTATTTATAATGAAAGTAGTGCATACTGAACTGTAACTTAATGTAAACTCATGTTATTGGGATCTGAAAATATAAAGTGAAAACAATTATTGCTCTTTAATCCAGCACAACCGAGAACATGGCCATGGCAGATTAGAGATTTTCCCAGATCATTGAACATACTAATTTTAATTTTAAGGTGAATACCAAATGTGTTTAGTGTTAATAGTTCTTCTATGTGTTACGATGGATCTTTATAAAAAAAAAAAAAAATTTTTTTTTTTAATAGAAAAAGAGCAAGGTGGCCAACAGTGTAAATTGTTTTTTATGGAATTGTCTGTTATTATGTACCATACTTTCCGGGCTTATCCCATAGTCCTCCGGACAAATGACGTTTCCATGTGTCGCCAACACTTGTTCACCTGGGCTGGATTATTTACTCGTTGTGAACTATTAATATATTTGTTAACATTTTTATGATATGTGTAACGTGGCCAGCAACGAATTCCTTTTTTTGTTGAGGTTAAAACAATACATAGTACTTTACCCGGTGCTGTCAGTTTCACATGCTTTAGTGTAAAAAATGATCAAGTTTGTCTATTATTCAGCAGTTGTTCGGTGATTTTATTGGTTATGTTTACTGAATATGTATCAGGCATCTTTGAATGCTTTTATGTGTTTATGGTAGGATGCATAGAGTAGATGAGTTGGGATTTAATTACAGTCTTCTTATATAACACATCTTCAGAAATCAAATTTTTTATTTTCATTCCAAAGATAGCAAAATAAATTCGAAGAGTTTGTTGCTGCAATGCAAGCTTCAGGAAAATAAAGTAAAACAAATTAACACATGAACAGAATGGCTCACCAAGCCTGAAGGTGTGAACCGTCGGCACCTACAGTAGTTAAGCCTTACCGTAGGGGAAACCATAGCATGTGGATGTGACCAACACTTATACATTACAGTCAATTGGTCTGACGGCCAGTCACAAATACATAGCTGACTGGAATTGTGGGATGGAAATTTGATAATATCATTGCAGTAAATCCAAACACTGTACTCAAAATTTACAAATATTTTTTTTCTGCATTTTTACCAAAAAAAAAGCTATCTTTATTCAGAGAAGAAGAAAAAAAAAGTCCCATTACAGTCTTGTTGCAACAGCATTCTATGTATAGATTTATTTACATAATATACATATTTATAGTCATATTTTTTATTTATTTAAGCAAACACACTCTTGGGCTGTGTTTACTCAAATTTCATATCAAAAGAAGAATATTAAATATAACAATGGTTATGTCACCCTTCCAGAGGTTTTTCAGTCACAACCAATCTTTGTAAATAACTGTAGTATCCACAACTAAGATCCTTACTACCATTTCCATGCTGCTTCACAAATGTTCTATCAAACACAATAACACACCTAAAATAAAAACTATCATCTTAAAATCACACAAATCTAAAAGATAAAACAGCTAAGGCAATTAGAAGAGAAACATGAAAGTTAACAAAATTACTAGTGTAAGTGTTGTCTTTAAAAACCTATTGTGTTGTAGATAATTTGTACGGACTGAATGTAATATGATTAGAATGTTAATGCTATTGATCTCACTATTACTTAGGCACATCTAAATAGCGGTTCTCTCAACTGCATATAATGGATGGATTGTAATCTACTTGATTATATAGGCCTGCCAAACTAAATACTAGTCATGCCTGTGTACTTAGTTGTTACAGATAAATGCAATTAAAATATGAGGTCCGGCAAAGTAATACGAAACTAGAAAGGAATCTTAAGGTTGGAATAGTAAATGTTGGTAATCCAAGGTGTGATTAATTTTTGCAGTGTGAATGTTTTCAGGAATGCAATCATGTTATCATAAATAAATCTGTGAGTAAAAAGTATAATCTTTGGTACTAAAAAAAAAAAAAAAAACTTATGAAAAATCATTTGCTTCCTATAAAAAAAAAATATTTTTGGGTTCTGCATCCGTGGAGTTCCACTCGGAAACGGTGGTCTCGGGAGCTGTCTCTCGGGACACGAGATCCGAACCGGCAGGGGGGCTGTGAAACATCGCCGCGACTCAGTCTTGCTTGAGAGACGCTCGCCGCTGGCGCCACTTGCCGACGCCCAGCGCCACCAGCTCCCGCTCCTCGTACGCCCACGACAGCAGCACCACCGCGAAGCTCGCGGCGCCGATGCACAAGTGCAGGAGCTTGTGGTCTTCGAACAAGTACTCCTGCGAGAAAACCCGGTGTGCGAGTGACCATCTCCCAGCTGCACACAGTCCATCACTGTGCAAGGTGATGCTAGGGATGACAATATATTGGTACATCAGAAATAATTTATTGCCCATTTTTTAAAAACATAAGTATATATTTTTTTCAATATTACCTAACTTAAATAAAATAATATTTTCCGCACCCCACAACAGTTTGTAACAAAAATAAAATATATAATCCCACGACAGTTCTCCCTTTCACAATACATATACTCCATTATAGCAGACGAAACTGACATCGACTAGTCACAAGAGCATATTTAAGAATTTATTTTTAGTTATTTAACCATCTTTTCGATTTTATTACTTTGTAAATGTTTATCGGTAAGAAAACAATTTGGATTTTGCTTGTAAGAGCTAAACTTGTTTTAGGTAATCTCATTATAAAAGTTTGGACACATTAAGAACTCAATATAAATTTTGATACTATAACAAATAACTTAATATAACAAATTCTTTTATAGCCTTAAAGAATTTTGTCAAATAGAATGTAGGCTACACCATGAACCATACGTTGAAAGTTTAATTAATCCATGCACCACCGAGACATAAAAAGTAAAGATGTTTCTGTATTTTGGTAGCCTGATATATTGCACATGATCAGACTGATTTTTTATTTGCATCATTATCATTCTCGTCATATATTGAAGAACCGACATGTTGATATGTTTAATAATTTTTCGATCCCTCGGTGGTGCAACGGTAAAGTATCAGACTCGCACTTGGTAAGGCACGGGTTAGAATCCCGATTTGGTTTTCCCAAATCAAATTGGGACTGCAGACAAATACTGGGATGGTTCCTTGCAAAGGGGCAAGGGCGATTCCTTACCCACTATCCCTGGCCTATATTGTGTCATGTAGCATTCGGAATGTAGAACAAAAATTTTAAATTACTGTATTATATTATATATACTGTGTTCAACGATGAAGATTCCAATTCATACTTACTAACCATTATCAGACGCGGTCAAGAAGCACCACATCCAAAATGTTTAGGGTGGAAGAGTATGGCGAAGGCGAGATTTAAAAAAAAATTTAAAGAACTGAAAAACACGCTTTCATTAGTTAAACATTAAAAAGTTCACAAATTATAATTTTAAAATATGCGCTTGTGTCAGTAACGGACTAACAGGTAAGGGGTTTATTAGTAGTCATTGACGAGTTCCACAGTCCACCTCCTGGCTCCATCATCGGATCAGCTCGATGGTACCAAATTGTTGTACTGTCATCCGGATTACATGTACTTGCATAGTTTCAAATCAATACGACAATTAGAAGTAGGTTAAAATCGACTTCTGATACGTGTTTACATATTTAGTGCTGGTTACAAGTGAAGCTAATTAAAGCGTGTTAATAAGGTGAATTTAACTACTTCATGGCATGCAGTCTCCTGACAATTCCTAACGCCACGATAATGCATCTAAAATGGAAAGCAAGATGGCGTGGGTGTCAGCGGCGACCAAACGGCTCACCTCGGAGATCTTGGTGACGACTCCGGCCGCGAAGAGGGCCAGGAGGAACAGACGGCCCGGGACCAGCCCGGAGAGAGGGTTGTACGCCGTGCTGCTGTACTTATCTCGGATGAAGATCACGCTGCAACCACGACCAACCAGAAGGAACATTACATACGGTACTCACAAGCATTCACAAATTAACAAGTCGAAAACCACCCAATGTAAAAAGAGTGCCGCAAAAATCTCTTAATCATAAATCAACATTCAGTACAGTCTCGATTACACTAGCTTATTACCGTATTATCCGAGACGACCTGAAGCGCCATTACCAGCAACAGCTGTTGAGACATTTTCTTAAGAACCTAGAAAGTGATGTAAGCATCGTTGAAAGCCTAAAGGAAATCAACCTCAAAGATAGTATTTACTGGTTGGGCAAATCATGGAGTGAAGGGGATGAAAAATCACTTTTTTTTTTGACTAAGCTAACTGAAAACCAAGACGATTTTCTCACTATAGCCATGATATCAAAGAGTTTGCTTATCCGATGTTACAAGGTCCACATTAACTAGGTTAACTGAGACTTTACTGTGTTATCATGATTTGACAGACATTGACTGGCAAAAAAAAAACTAAAAGCATTACCCACCAATTAAAAGCTTGGCGTCAGTAACAGCTGGCCGAATCTCCAGAGATTTGATCACACTAGTGGACTAAACAGTGCATTTAATCATCACACTTAAATTTGAGAGAATATTGTAGACTTTTAGAACTACAATGTTTGCACATAGAAATTTAGGTAATTATTTTGCATTAGAAAATTAAACTGTAAAATTTATATTTATTTATTTTGTTTTTAACAATTCGTTCTTAAATAAATTGTTAAAACAATTTGATTATATATTAATGTTATTTAATACATGAACCACACATGTTAAGTTTGTATGAAAAACACGCTTACAGTAACACACGTGCTATCCGTCATTAAATATAGACTAGTACTTGGAAACACAATTTCTACGTCTCCTGTGCATGAGGCATGTCGGGCTATACCATATGTAATGGGGAGGGAAAACATTATTGTAGTCCACTAAGGATTAAAATAATCCTTTTAAAAACCTTATGCAGCTGAGTTTCTTTCGTTTTATTTTTCTGACTTCACCCCCAGGAGGAAGGAGTCCGGACCCCACGGACCTCCCCCCTGTGGCAGACTCCTTGGAACCGTCGGGCAGCCGTCACCTGTGAGCGATCCTGGCCGCCATGTTGCAGCAGTTGGCGAGGATGAAGCCCACGCCACCCAGCAGCGTCGTGAGGGCCCAGGACACGAACAGGAACGACACGGACAGCACGGCCATGAGCAAGTTGTACCTGCGCACACACCCACCCACACACACACACGTAACATGTTTGCAGAGTGAGCTTTACGAAAACACATAGCACAAGTAGGCACAAGAATATATGGTTGAATTGCGATAAAATCGAATAACACCAAAAAGCATGTCAATACACCAGTAACACAGAATTCAAGTTAATACACAACAAAGTACCAAAAGGCTGTTGAAATATAGTAATCAGCATTTTCAATCAAAACTCAACTGTAATGACAAATATGACTTTTTAAGATATTAAATTCAATGAAAGTAATTTATTTAGCATTAAGTTTTTACCAAAATTGATATACCTAATTTCTTTCTTTTAATCTTACAACTGTAATTAGTAGGTAACTCTTTTTTTTAAATTACAAAATTAATACATTTTTCAACACACAAATACTTAAAATTTTACACATATTGGTCAAAATGACGACTGTTTTGGAGAAATTAATATCATGGAACATTTAAGTGTCATATTTGTTCAGTAATATGCTATCGTTTTTAATAAATATATTTCATAAGATTAAAAACAATGAACATTGAAAACTCCTGTTTTAAAAATGAAATTGGCCTGAAAATAAAACCATAAAATCTTGTATCTGCCAATTAGTCTAGTGATGGACGGTATGGATAAAATCCTATACCAATCCAATAACCGACTACAGAGGTCACCTGACACATCCCGAAGAAACAGAAACCTATGATAATGCACCTAAAAAAATAATATCACCGAATCATGTTTGACCAGCAGAGAAAATTAATTGTGGCAACAGCCAGTGAACTGGGATTTAATTGAATCTGCACACATTTGTGGATTATAAACTATCTCTTAAAGATAAGTTGAACTTTGAACTCATTGCTTTTCCTACCGTCTCTGGTCAGCAAAAGAATCTTATGCTCCATGTAACTCAGCCAATCAGAAATCATGCATGGCTATGAAGAAAGTCAGTATTATAATAACAACACCAAAATAAAATTAAAATTTTTTTGACATGTATTTTTTTTTGCAAATAATAACAGTAGAAAGCTTCAGAAATTCAATGTTTATGTTTATAAGTAATAAATCAGTATCTTAATAGGTAATTATTTATTAAAATTTTTTTTTTGTTAAATGACAAAAAAAATAATTTTACAGCATAAAATTTCAGCACAGCACAAAACACATTATGCCTTTGACTAGTTAAGAAACACAACATTCAATAATAGCCTTAAATTACAGAAAAATTTGAGTAAATGTTGCCTACAGATCTATAAAGATGGGTGACAACTGAATGTACGAAATTGTACTTTCTTTTCATTGAATAATTTTTTTTTATGTATCGATTGGAAACAATTACATCGGAAATCCAGAATATCGGGAAGATCAGCCGATACCGGCTCAAAACAACAAGCAAAATAATTGCCAAAAGAACTGTAAGGAAACCCGCTCAAGACGATTGCAGATGGTAAAATTCTTGTGTTAAACTTTTTTTTTCTTCATCAAACGTCGTATGAAACTATTAAGGTTCAGTATTTGAGACCGTGAATTTGTAAATATTCCAAGGCTAAAATCTGAATCATTTTGAAATAGCATCTTTGCTTTGTAACATCATCCCCTTCCGAGAAGTCTCACTGGAGCCCAGTGGCGTAGCCATGATTTGTGTGTGGGGGAGGGGGGGGGGGGTGTTGAGTAGCATGCGCCGCCCCCCCCCCCCCCCAACCCGTATTAAAGCGGGGTCCTCCCCCGGGGAAAATTTGGATTTTTAAGGTGTACAATAGTAGTGCTATTTTAGCAGTTTTCGGTAGGAGGTACTTAAATTTAAATATTGTAATGGTATAAAATTTTTATTAATTTTTAATATGAAATTTGTTTTGAGCGATGAATAAGAAATTAATTAAAGATTTGGTGCTAAGGGGAGGGGTTTGGGTTTGAACCCCTAAAACCCCACCCCCCTGGCTTCGCCCCTGCTGGAGCCACCTCTGGTCGTCGCAGCGACGTGGCACACCTGTCGAGCTGGCCGGTGCTCATGGTGGCGAAGGCGTAGCACTCGGTGATGCCGTTGACGGCGAGCAGCAGCACCGAGAGGCAGTGGAACCTCATGAGCACGGGGCCCGGGCCGCGGGCGAGACGGGCCCCCCCGTACAGCGCGAGCAGCAGCGTGGCGTACGACTGGCCAAACACCAGGATCACCAGCCCCAGGCTGGCGATGCAGCGCAGCAGCCGGCGCAGCACGCCGGACGACTCCGCCATGTGTTTCTGGCGACACCGCACCGCCACTTCCCATTCGCTGCTTCGCAGACATCATCATCGCCACCGGGAGACGTCCGAGGGCTCGCGGTCGCCTCCCGCGGGAGGTGTGAAGGACAACACAAGTCCAGGAACCTTTCATCTACCACTCAGAAACCCTATATGTACTGACTTCCAAATGTTAGCATGAACGTAACTCACCCATTTTCACTCACTTTATCATTCAAAATTATTTATTTACCCATTCACCAACATACAAAATAAATGAGTCAGTTGGATTTCCCTGGAATTTTTTAATGTAATAAAGTACTGAACCTTTGTAGTTCTAATTGCATCTTCATAAATTAAATCAGATAGTAGGTATAATGGTAATTAGGTCCTGTTTGTATAAACCAAAATGCAGCATGATGTATTTTAAAAAAGGTAACAAAACAAAGTAACTACGTTTTGAAACAGTGTTTTGAGACTCAAAACTATCAGAAAGTAATGTCAGTTAAAAAAAAAAGTCAAGCTAAAAGACTCAATTGATGCAAAACCTACTAATGATTTGTCTTTTAAATTTATAATGAATCAGTGTACAAATGAAATGTAAAATTTTCAGACATGTTTAAAATACTTCATTACCTTCAATATTTTGTTAGAAATTTCAATACTTACCAACTTAACCTGAAATTAACTACATAAATATCTTACTGTGTGTCAGTAAGAGATTTTAACTGACCATTTTCACTTAACCAGGAAGTTATCAAAATCAGAAAATTTATGAACCAAATAAATTTGATTTCAACTTTAATAATTATTCAGCGTAACCTACAAGTCATCTTTTTCATCTCTCTACAGTATTCCCCTACCAACCATTGGGGATAAGTTTTTTAAATTCCAGGTTCGGCCTATTAGCTATTAGGTACATGCAGAAATGTACTTTCCACAAAGTATGTACTGAACATACTAATGGCGTCAAAAGCATCACTGGGGAATAATTGCTTATTATATATTATTGATTGTTTAACTTTGAAACTTGGTACTGTAATTATTTTTACTGGTTACCAGTATATTGAGAAAAATTGTTTAAATATTACACCAACTTTGGCTAAACTTATATGTTGCAATGGTGGGATCGTAATTGAAAATGGTAAATAACATGATCAGTTGTTGGAACGAATGTATGAATTGGTTTGATGTCTCGAGAAAATTGAGGTCTCTTAAGAACGGGTAACAGAAAACAGAGAACCCCAACGTTTCCTCCTTGCCGAGATCAAACCAGGGTTCGCATCGCCGGGGAGGCGAGCGATGTGAACGAACACCCAACCCCGGCTGTCGGGAGCCGCAGACGGCTGCCGAGTCGAGAGACCTGGTTCTGCTCCTGGATGGAAGCGTCGCGGTGCACCATCTGCGAGAAGTAGAAGTAGGCGGCGTCCTCGACGGGGCGGAAGAGAAAGCGGGCCGCCAGGGAGCCCAGGTTGTTGACCACGTCGTACATGCCCTGCTCGCGGAAGCTCAGCACCGAGGACACCGTCATGACGTAGCGCTCGCCCTCCGTCAGCACCTGCTTCAGCACGCCCTGCTTGAAGAAGCTCCAGGTGAGGGCGGCCAGGCGGCGGTCGATGGGCGGCTGTCACGACAACGAACCACTCCAAGCATCACGCCAACATGCGTTATTTCTTACTGCATGGTGTAACATCAACATGCACAAGTTAATACAAGACTCTGTAAAGTTACAATGTACGTACACATGTCAGATTATAAAAGAGAGGGAAATTTTCCAAAAAAAAAAAAAATGTAACTCTACTAGAAATTTTAATTCTAAAATATTTACAATTTAATGAATGTAATTTTAGTCTTAATTTACACCACTAAATTAAAGATCACATATAACAGAAAAAACATTGTATTCCTTGTTTGGCAGAGTGCCTCTCAGAGAGCAGTGAAAAAGTAATTTTCCAAATTAGTAACCAGTGTTAGATACCATAATTCATTTCTTCATAAACTTTTGTCGTAGCAAAATGTAAACACAGTTAACGGTATGCTGGCAAACTGTACATTTTGTCAAGGGTTACTAAAGGATTTGGATGGATGAGCCAACCTGGATTGTAAAAAAAATTCCTGTTTCGATTGAAAAAGGGCAATGTGAGTACAGTTATTGATTTCTGTTACTTTTCCCTCTTACCGGAACGATTGAAATGATGCGAAAACCAAAATTTGTAAATGCAAACACCAGTGAAGGCTCGAACATCAGCCAAACGGGGACAGTCACTCGAAGGTTATCAGGGAAACTCGTGCAACTTACCAAACCGTCGACCTTGGCCGGCAGGAAGTCGTACAGGGACCTGAACGGGAAGTCGTCGTCGGGGTCGTCCGCCGGGGCGGGGCCGTCCTTCTTGCGGAGCGCGGCCCTCCGGTTGCGGTCCCTGATGTACGCGTAGAAGTACGCGTAGAAGCCGAGGGAGTAGACGGTGGCAGAGGCCAGCTGCGCCACGGAGAAGGCCACGACGGCGCGGTTCGGGCTGTGCACGATGAGCGGCACGAAGATCGCCGTGCGCACCAGGACCAGCGCGGTGTCTAGGACCACCTGCAACACAAGCAGTGCTTCCGGACTCGAGCGGTCGGCCGGTAATTTCTTTATTGTTGTAAATGGAACACAAAAAAAAAAAATCCATGTAAATTTACAGATATTTTTTGTAAAAAAAAAAACTTTAAAGTTAACACGAGAACTACTGTATGAATTTCAAAATAGCGTTCGCAGTAATACTGGGTTCAGATTCTTGTCTGGGAATTTATTGCTTTGTGTTGTTCCTCACACACAGACCGCAGAGGTTGGAGAAGCAACGGTGACCATCATTTTACTTACGGAAAGAGAACATCTTATTAGACAAGAATTAAGTATGTAGGTATATGAAATTAATCAACATTTATAACGGTTCGTTATAGACAAAATAAACAGTTCAACGCCGATTGCAAATTTTGATGTTTTTTATTATTTTTATTTTTCTAAACAGAATGCCCCGACGAATCCAAACACTTAAAATAGTTCATTCACTCGTTCCACACATCTATCTGCCGTCGAAAACTGCTGGTAGCTCGCATGACGAGAAATTACCGGAAAATAATCGCGTAGATTGAGTCCTTCAGTAATCTTTTACTGCAAGTACAAGAAAATGGGACGACCTCGAAGAGAACCGCACCCAGCGAAAACGAATTCCGCCCCGAGCCAACATGCCTACGAAGGTGGCCGCAATTTCTAATTAAATTATATCCAAAACGAAAAAAAAGAAAATTAGGTTGATTTAAATATAGGCCTGGCTCCACCACCAACGTGAAATGATCTCTTCGTAAATTACATGATAATTTAGCGAGAAGCCATCGAACGCGACCTACTCGTCCAGCGTTCGACAGACGACTGGTGATCTCATGAACTCGTCTCCTACACGCAGGGAGTAGACGTCACATGACCTCACCGACCAATCACACGCACTCTTCATTCACGCTACAGATATCAGCCAATTACAGAGCAAGTTACAACACATGAAAAAATCTTTTACACACAGAACTCTGGGCTTCCCCTGATCAGTCTCTTTTCAATTTCACCTCGAAATCGGGGACTCCCATTCTCGTTCTCTCTCCCACACCGTGAGAGAGCAGTTATCACCCAGTTCCCATGCAGGGGGGAAATTACCATCTTTATCTCGGTTGGCGGGGAAGCACTGTTCCTTTCTCACTTACACTTCCAGGCCTCTCATGCCTCTCTTTCTAACCATCACACCAGCCCAGACACAGTCCCGTGATTTATAATTATATTACAACACGTTAATAAAATTTAAGAACAATAATTATAATACGAATTACTTTACAAAATTAAAATTATTGAGAAAAAACCTGTAAAAGTAGGCCTAAACAGGTAAAAATCTAGTACAACGGATCATTTGTGAATAATTACATAAAAATTACTAATGATAGAAAATGTCTAATAAAATACAAAATACCTTCTTAAAAACATAGCAAGTGAAAAATATCAACCCTAAAATATATAACAAACGGTAAAATATCATTAGAAAGACTTTTTAAGAAATATTTACATTCATTAAAATAGTTTAAAAGAAAAATTATTTAATTAGGAGGGCAGGGTTCTGCAACATTACACATTAAAAACTATTCTACCCACGAGTTGTCAATGTACATTTTTACTGTATGCATAAAAATAAATACATTCCATAGATAATTATATAGGTATAATTAAACATTAATTTATAAAAAAAAATTTGTACAGAGATTATATGTTTTCTTTTTCAAACAAAAAAATCAATGTTCACCAACATGTTACATTAGTTATGAGAGATAAGAATGATTAACAAAGTTAACATCAATTTTTATACAGTTTTATATATATATATATATATATATATATATATATATATAAATATATATATATATAATATATATATATATATATATATATATATATATATATATATATATATATATGCAGATTGAGACACCCTTAAAATGTCAGTAAGTTTTATTAATGCAAAGTATTAAAAACACTGTAGATAAAAAAATTTTATACTGCACCTTTACAAATTACAAATTATATAAATAAAAAAAAATTGGTCACACTGCCACAGACTGCTTTCTTGTAAAAAAAACTTAAGCTTCTTGTTTCTCCCTTGTGTACCCTCCTCAACACATCTGCTTCCCAAGAATGGCAGATTATCAAGCGGAATGGCAGAACCAGCACACACAACAGCCATTTTGGCATGACATGCCGCTAATCAGACGGCCCAGGAAATTCAGTTTGCTCGTCAAAAGCTTGGCAAACTTACTTTTGACAGATGAAGCGTCACTTATGCCACTTTAGTCCGCTCTTATTTATAGCTTTATGAACCTTGAGACCTCCTTTCACCCTTCTTGCCCACCACCATACATCACAGCTTGCGGTTTCAAAAAAAAAACGACAAGCAAATCACTCTTTTGACAGCAAGTGGCACGAGAAAAGCTGTTAGTAAACATGGTATTTATTTACTAATTTAACTCATTTTAAATACCTGTGTGTTTGAATTTATATTTTTACCCCATAAGTAGGGCCATGAAAATTTCGCGAAAAAGATCCCGAGAGTAGCTGGAAGTTAAAACGCTGTAGCATCGTCTGTGTTTCGTGATTGGGTGAGTTACTCCGACGTGCACGTCGATTGTTACAATAACCAATCACACTCATTCAACGCGGAAGCAAACAACGCGTCCTTAGTGGCTCGTGCAAACAAGGCAACGACTTCTCTCGCAGACGGCCGCCAATCACAAATGAAGAAACCGCTGGTGCGGGTATACCTTGTTTGCAGTCTAGTAGGCGTTCAGATTTTTTCGCGAAAAATTTCCTGCCCCCTACCCATAAGGTAATTTTTAATGTACTCGTAATCAACAAGTTGGGAGTCACAGTGGCAGCATGGTACACCGAGGGGAAGGTCCCGCACCTTGAGCCTGACGAAGAGGAAGGCCTGGGAGACGAGGTAGACGGGCTCGCAGCACATCTCGACGACGCAGCTGACGCAGATGGACCAGACCCCCAGGGCGTAGTGCTGCGTGATGTCCTCGCTGGGCGGTTCCAGGACGTGCAGCCACACGTAGCCAAACACCAGGCAGCACAGCTGGCACAGGGGCACCCTGCGGGAACGGCAGGTGCCGAGTCGGCTTCACGGTCGTGGCCCGGCTCCTTGCACATGCATCAACACTCAGGGACGTCGGAACGTTTTCATGAGTTGGGGGGGGGGGGGGAGGGGGGGGAAAGATGTATCATACTTACCTTAGTCCTAGAGCGGGGGGTCCGGGGGCCCTCCCCCTGAAAAATTTGGAATTTTAGATGCAAAATTCTGCTATTTAATGAGTTCCGAACCAAAATATTTAAATATACCATTCCAAGAATTTGATGACGTAGTATGTATTAAATATTACTCTGACAGTAGATGTAGTACAATTTAAATAAAATACCATCTAGGAACTTGCAATCATTTACAGTATACTGACAATCATAAATTTGATTTTCTAATGCAACGTTTATAACTAGGTACTGGTTGAGAAAAATACTACTAGGACCAAACATTTATTCTGGGAAAAGGAGGGGGTTGAAATGCTACTCTGGCCCCCCCCCCCCCCCCCCATGCATAACAGCACGGGGGCGACTCGCCCCTGCTGCCCCCCCTCTTTCGACGTCCCTGTAAACACTTCAAGTTGCAGGTACTGGGGTTTTAAATTCTGTTGATCATTACGTTTTTATTCGAAAACTGTTCCTATTTGAATTGAAATAAAAGTTTTATGATGAATTTTGCAATTTATACTTCTCACGAGAATACAATTGCCGAGCCGCCAAAATGGCCCTGCGCGTGGACGTTTAAAGTGGCATTACTTTTGAGGTGATTTTGCATTGAAGGAAATCTTACTTTACAAGTTTACCTTACCGTAAGGGTAGTCTTTATTATCTAAGATAATTTCACACATTTATTTGATTCAAGGTAATTTTTTACTTTTAGTTGAGGACACCACATTTATTGAAAATAGGAGTTTATGTAAATATTACACCAAAATGAGCTATTATTTATGATAATACAGTACACTCCCGATTAACTGCAAATTTAAGTGGCAGGGCCACCGCGGATAATCCGCAAAAGAGCCGAAGATTGGAAACAAAAAAGGAAAAATTATTTTTGAACTTAAAAATCTAAACATTTATGTACAGTAAAAGTTACAATTAACAGTAAAAAAATTGTAATGATGCTAAAATTTTAGTATTTTACTAAATAATTAACATACAATACATTTCAGTAATGTAAAAATAAAAGTGCTCAACCATACAACTAGAAACAAAGTGCGACAGAGACGAAAATAGTAACGCATGCCAGCCTACTGCGTGAGTTCCGAGAAGGCCTGTGGCGTTTTACTGTATACTGCACACAATACATTCAACAGTAGAGTTCAAATTTGCTCACTTGTAATAAAATACAGATTTATATATGTGCTATATTTTTTCGTAGCATGCACGGATAATAGGGAGTTTAATGCAATTCACTAAAACAAAAAAAATTAAATATCCATTAAAAAAAAACACACATTCAATCTCCAACTATGAAGGAACTACAGTTTCAAGCTTGCATATTGGCATCTCTCTCACACGTGTAACCAAAGCTGGCTCGCGGGAGCAAGCACGTACGTCAGCCACAGCAGGTTGACGACCTGTGCCCAGTTGTGCTCCGTCGTCTTGCTGAGGCACGCCCGGCGGAACGCCTCCCTGCTCAGGTACAAGATGGTCGACTCGAGCAGCAGCAGTCTCACGTTCATCACGCCAACCACCGCCTGGCTGACGTACCGCAGCACAAACGCGTTCAGGACAAACGTGATACATCGGAACAGGATCTGCAACGCAGCATCACCCATCTTCTAAGGGCCGCCTACGCTGCTGTGTCTGAGGGTGTGTATATAGAAATTTGTAAAAATATTACCTACAAGAGATCAAAAAAATTTATTTACCTCAAGAAATAAAGGACTTTGGAGAGAGCATACGCTGAGGCATTAAGGGCTATCACAATTTATAATGAAGTGACTAGAGAATGGCGACAGCTCTTGACTGAAACCCTACTGAAATATTTATAGAATGCAAGAGCTATATAAATATAACATTATTTGGTAAATCTGTATATAGAAAATTTCTGTTATTTAGGCATTCACGCACACACGGCAAAATATAAAATGGCGTCTGTTGAATGATTACATAGGGCTTGTATTGCAAAATAAGAACGGCGATATCTCCAAAAGTAATTGGAATTTTTAATCTCCGCAGGCGGTTCTGAAAAGAGGACGTAAGATAGCATATTATGAAAGTTATTTCATATTTGTACGATTTTTTTTGGCGCTAATCCGTACAATACAGATTTACCCATTATTTTGCCAACCAATTTTAGGGATCGTTACTAGACATTTTTTTGCTGTAACATGGCTGGGCATAAAATAAACTCCTACATCAAAAATTTATATTTTTGGAATGGATGTGTTATTTTCGGACTCAGTTACTTATTCATCATTACATTATACTAATATCAAAAATTCTAAAGAATTTGTTTGTTGTTGATTCCCAGTTCAGGGACTAAATATGTGGAATGCACCAAGAGCTTGAGTTTTTCTGGTTTAAAACAATTTTTTTTTTTTCCAAAACCATTTTTTTGCCTACAACTTTCATAATAAAAAAAGTGATACAATTTTTTTTTTAAACTTTTAATTTACTTTTTGCAGTTGCACCTGTTTGATTAGCTGCTACAATTCAATGTGATACTTTATTCTAATTTTATGAACAAAAAAAAAATTGTTTCCGAATTACTGACTAGACGCCAGGTTGCATTATTTAACCGTTTAAGGTCTTACCTGGAAAACTATGTTAAATGTAGCGTTCTCAAGACTACTCTTTAGAAAGCTTCGAGCCATGTCAAAAATTTAAGATATAAAATATTGCTTTTCAAACTCTAAACACTCTCTCGAACATATTTGTGTGCCACCAATAAAATCAAATTGGTAAATGTTTGGCAGTACAAAATTGACCGGAAAACGTTAACTTTAAAGCAAAAGAACCGATGACAACAGCACATTGCCACATAGTTAAAAATTCTCTATCCCGGACGCGACGTTGTTTTCTTTTTGTCACACGGTAGCAGACGACGTGACGAATCGGCTTGCTACAAACCTTGGTAAATATATTCGACTAATATTCGTAAAACAAATAATGTAAAATAACATAAAAAAAGAAAAAAATCTATATTTTATGTAAACTAAATTCTATTAATGAGATTGCAATGATACTAAAATTCTTCTTCTTGGAAGTTTGATTTCATATTTCTGTTATTTTTAATATTCTCCCGTTTATCAACCTGATATATACTTTTTTTTTTGCTAATCAGCTGTATGAGTGTAAACAACATTTTTGAATAATGGTGCAAAATAGAGTAATGCTTTCAAAACTTCTTTTATTGTAACATAAACGTCAAACCCCAATAAAATGGATCCAAAACCTTCGTACCTTACATCTTTAATTGTAAGTTTATCCTAACCAATTTACTGTCATGAAAAATTTAATTTTGAATTATTTTGTTTTATAATGCAAATATTTTGATCATGCCTTAAAAATTTGGAGATAAAAAACTGAAAATATCGTTTTTTAAAGTCAAGTTTTACAGAGCTTCGTGTCATCCGCTGGGGAGTTAAACTGCGTCTGACGGTTCACTGCTCAGAGAGTTAACAGTTTCACAAATGTTTGTTATCTGAGGATGTCTCCAGGCGGGAGCTGCTGCCGGCTTGGCGGTCGACATCTCGTTGTTCCCTCTGGACACCATCAAGACCCGTCTGCAGAGCTCAGCTGGTTTCAAGAGTTCCGGGGGTTTCGCCCGGCTGTACAGAGGCCTGGGGCCAGCTGTCGTCGGTTCTGCACCAATAGGTAACTTATGAGTATTTCTAAACTACTGCATTTTTTTTAAATTGAATTTTTATTTGAATGTAAAATTATTGAAAAAAAATTAATTAATTATCTAATCTAAATACACAAGCATACTTTGAATTTCTAATTATTTCTTTCTTTTTTATTCTTTTTTGTGGGAATGATAGATTTGGAGAGGTGGGGTTTATCCCATTCATCCATGTGATATACACCCTCATCTAAACATACAGTGAAACCTTTTTGTTTACACTTCACAGCAGTTCAAAGAAAATTTGATGCACAATACAGAAAAATGTAAAAAAAGGAGACACATAAACCTGAAAAACCTGTAAATGCATTTTATTAAACCAGTTAAATATTGATAGAGGCCATGAAGCAGGCCAGCTCTTGAGGTCCCGGCTAGTCAGCTAGCTGGCCCATTAGCATGCACATAGGACACGGTCTATTAGTGCTACACCCCTAATCGAATTAGCAAGGGAGCTAGCTACCCCCTACTACCTACTTTCCCAGTCCTCAGCACCTCTGGTACCGCCCTGGGGCCCCCAAGGGCATGGATGCGGATACGCCGCATACGCAACCGGGAAGGGCGTTAGAGCTTTTGGCTATACACAGAGGCTGAGGCTACCCATCCCAGCTTATGTACCACCTCCGGCCCCCTACCCCACTCAGCTCACCAGCAAGGGATCGTCCATTAATCACGTGAGGCTCGGAAGGGGGGTAGGGGGGTGTTCGAAAATATCACGAAATATCACAAGGGGGGAGGAGGGGTGTAGAGAGATATCACGTGTGTTTATTTTTTCTCGCAATTTCTACTAAACCTTGACTCGCCGTAGCCAGGCAACAATATCCCTGCCCGCCGCAACATGAACCACCCGGCTCGGCTTGCCAGTTGCCAGTAAGACTGTGATTTTGGCGCTGAATATACATGCTGTGCTTAATTTTCCAGAATTAAATTAGATTATACCTATATTTAAAAATAATATTCTGAAATTTTTAAAAATATTTTGTACCGAAAAAATACACGTGATTTGTTGGGGGGGGGGGGGGGGGGGGGGAGGGAGTTTAAAACCTCACCACAAATCACTAGGGAGGAGGGGGGGTTAAAAATTTGCTAAAAAAAACATCATGTGATTAATGGACGACTCCCAAGTTGGATGCTCCCTTATCTGCTATGACAATGAGAATTGTTGTAAAGTAGTTGTGGACAGCAGTGTATCGGGTGGTTGAGTGAGCCTGGTGGCCCAGCCGGCCTGTTCTTCTGCACGTACGACGCGGTGAGCCAGCGGGCGGAGGCGCTGGCCGGCGAGCGCTACCGGCCGCTGGCGCACGTGGGGGCGGCCTGCGCCGCTGAGGTGGCGTCCTGCCTCGCCAAGGTGCCCACGGAGGTGGTGAAGCAGCGCTCGCAGGCGTGCCCCGGGGCCGCCGCCCCCTCCCCGCTGGGCGTGCTGCGCGCCGCCCTCGCCGCCGAGGGCCCGCGCGGGCTGTACCGGGGGCTCGCCAGCACCGTGCTGCGCGAGCTGCCCTTCGCCGCGCTGCAGTTCCCGCTGTGGGAGCTGCTGAAGGCGAGCTGGCGCCGGCGCCGGCGGCGGGACCTGGGCGTGCCGGAGGTGGCGGCGTGCGGCGCCGTGGCAGGTGCGTGCCGGCCAATCAGGTCACTAGAGCTTCGATAAAGCTTTGGTCGGGTGTTTCTCATTGGCCCAGAGGCATCCAGGCGAGTTGCGAGCCAAATAGCAGAGGCAGCACTGAGCTATAACTATTTGTAATTTAGCCTGTCGCGAGATGAATTCGCGAATTTTCCCGGTCTCTAGTAATCACCAAGTGCGGTACGTGTGTTTCAGAGGAGCGTTGAGATATAGCTGGGGACTGGAAAAATTTGCGGGTTCAATGCCCTGTAGGATGAACTCCGTAGTTATACGTACACTCGGTCAAATGTCACCCACCTCGAGGTAACCCACGGGCTCGCATAAACGTCCAACGTATTTTCCCAATTGCATCACTCTTTTTTATCTTTTAAGTCTAATGGCAGTGGTAACGTGTTATTACAGTGTGAATTTAATGGAAATGGTTTTGTTGCGTAAGGCAATTTGCATCATATATGTAGTAAATCTCTCTCTCTCTCTTGTTTTTAAAAATTTTTTGTGCAGCGTTATTTCACGTTCTCACATGTATTTAACACTTAATTTACTATTTTTTTGCGTAAGCATGGTGGATGTTTCAACGAAAAGAATAATGTAGCAAATGCTGCAGCACGAAGCAAATGGGTATTAAGGGTACTTTCATTTTTCCTGTATACACTTCGTAATTGAAGTGACAGGTATTAGCTGTAAATGATTTGTCATATTTTTTTTTTAACATTTATATTAGAAAAAAATTAATTACTCATACATAGTATTCTAACTTCTGGCTTAAAGAAAACTGTATGGTTCAAAAACTTAAAAAAAAAGTACAGATCTTGTTAAAACTCTAAACCATCCGGCATTGAAGTAATATTCAAGATCTCAAAATTACTGATAATGTCGATGTTTTATTGCTAAAATAACTTCTCTAGGACAAAAATTGATTTTTACAGATTTTTTATTAATCCTTTAAATAAATTCAGGAAACACCTTGGCTGCCACTTCCGACCACAAAAAATTACATTGATAAAATCACTTGATCGTTGTTTTGGGCTGTTACAGAGGGCTGTGGTTGAACGAGTTCTAATTCAAAATGTCAAAAAAGCTTCAAGTTAGGCGTAGCCTGAATCACAGCTGCATAATTGTCTGCTTCTACATTAGTACGTTAATTCTGAGCCAACTCCTGTCACATGACCTATTGGTACCTTGCACAGATGACGACTGACTCCCTTGGCCACCCTCCTTCACCGAGGGTGCTCATTGGACCTAATTCCCACCAATCACAAAATTACATAGTAAAAACATCAGCCAATTCTGGTGCATGGCGACACGTCACAAATTTTTTTCTCACACTCAAGCAACCTCTGTCTCTCTCCAGAGCTTACGTAACCGGCCAACTATTGCATCAGCCAGCTTTCAAACAAGGAACCATAGCAAAAAATTAAAAATTAAAAATCAATTCAAGTTGAACAAAGAGTAGGTAAATTTAATTTGAATCATGATCATCTTTAATTTGAACACATGTGTTAGTCTATATCTTTAAATTCTACTCACTTCATTCCAGTCTTAATAAAGTAATAAGAGTAGTTATAAAGAATTTTCTTATACCTTGTTAATTTTAGCTTTAGTTATGATTTTTTTTTTCTTTTCTATTTCAATCATGCCCGAGTTTGATTAATACCAAGAAACTAGACTCGAAGCTTTAATTTTGAGTACTCTCAGGTGGTCATTTGCTAATACTTGTAACCACTACAAAAAAAAAATTCCAAAAAATTCCCACTTACACCTTATATTTTGGTTATAGTTAAGTTATTATTTATAACCATTAACATGAAACAACTATTGCATGAAACCATGTAAGTGTTAAAATATGACTTTTAACAGTTATATATATTATCCTCCCTTGCCCAACGTTGAATCCAATGATTGTATTTGAGAATATTTTAATATTTTGACGTGACGTCTAATAAATCGATGAACGCCGGCTGCATGCACGAAAAAGTGTCCCGTTATGCACATTGTCCCGTTTTGCTGTGTCCCATTACGCTCATTTTATATTGCTCTTTGCTAACCTGAACCTCCTAGCATTGCGACCGAGTCCGTGGCGTAATTCTGTTTTCATGCATTTCAATGTAACATTTTCATTGCTCTTTGCTAACCCGTTCCTCCTAGCATTGCTGCAGAGTCCGTGGCGCAAATATGTTATTTTTGACTGCATATTGGTGTTGGGTAAGCCATTTTCCTTCACATCATCCTTGAAACACTGACTCCCATTCGTTTCCTACAGGTGGCGTGTCGGCGGGAGTGACGACGCCGCTGGACGTGGCCAAGACGAGGATCATGCTCGCCAAGGCCAGGTCGCCCGGCGACGGCCTCAAAGTGCGGGCGGTCCTCAGGGCGGTTTACAGAGAGCTCGGCGTGCGAGGGTACGTCGTGTCTCCGGCATCCCAGCCTCTCGGTCAGGGTGCACACTTACAGTCAGTGTGTTCCGAGAGCCCAGCTTGAGCTCTGTACCGTTACGGTGCATAGTGATCTTACAAATTGTGCATGTGATTCAATTAATTATTTTTATTTGCTACTCCATGGTTGCGGTCAAAGACAACCATGTCCATGTGTACATTATTCTTTGGAAAGTTTGTTTATGAAAAAGGAAGTTGGTTGCTAAGGACGCTAAAAAGGAAAATGTATGTAATTAATGCCGAGAAGATTGAAAATAATATTACTAATCCTATCTATTGGGAAATACCAAAGGAATTGTAGTAGAGTTCATTCAAGAAACAATGTTCGTATTGTAAGTTCATCCTGCTGATGTGGTATGTGTACTTTATTACATTTATTTTCGGGTTCTACAAGATTCAATAATTATATACATATAAGTAACAGTCTAAAGTGAAATCGGTGATATTTTTAACAAGAAAAGCTGACAATTAAATATAATTTAAAATGAATCAAATATTTTCTGGATAATATGTTTTCTGTTGAAAGAAGTCAAGTCATTTTCGGCCCCCAGCAGTCTCCTTAGAAAGAACTCAAGAAATGCTACCCTGAGATTAAACTATAGCCGAGGAATTAAAATATATTTTAACCTTAAAGGAAATAATAATTAAAAATTGTTTGGTGTCATAATTAAACATAGACATCTTAACTAAACATTTATTATATTTAAGAACACTTGAGTGTTATGTGTCCGACCTAATCCGTGTACTTGATCAAAACTCAGTCTGGTACAGGGTAGATCCTATAAATTATATATTGTAGTGATACAATAATGGTAATACAAATATTAGCTTTCATACCTAGTGTAAACATACTAATAATTCTTAAATTTGTATTTATCATTTTATTATAAAATTTGTCTACGGATCTGGATACATAACAGTGTGATGTATATACGCAAGGAACATATACGCACATAAAAATTTGTCAACTCAACGTGGGGCTCGATATTAAGCCAGAAAGTGATTTGATTTGGTTGATAGTTATTATTCTTTTGTGTGGTATAACCCACTAAATTTACTATGTGTAGACAAACTACCGCCGGATATTGTCTGCGAAATCGCTCTGAAATGCATCCTGATAAAGAATTAAATGTAGAAAAGCAATCATCAAGTAGCGAAAATCTGACTGCAAATTCGGATCACCTAAGTATAGTAGATAATGTTAATGATGTTGGCATTGACAGTGCATTGATGACACGACAAGGGGAAAACGAGGAGGTGGAGCGGCCGTTGTTGAACGAACCAAACTTATCTCACGCTTTTGTACAGCCAGATGCATTGTTAGAAAACAATGATATAGTAAACACTCAACACCCTACATTATATGACCAATTTCAAGGTGAAGATATCGATAGTAATGTAGATGTTGGCAGATCTATTACTGCAAATAGTGAGTACACACGTACACCGGTAATTACCGTGGAAATATTACAACAAGTGTTGGCTAGTTTTAAGTCAGATTTTCAATCTAGCCTAGAGTCTGGTTTGAACAGCGTACGATCTGATATAAATGGTTTAGAGGTTAAGGTGAGCAGTGGTCAGTCTAGCCTACGTGCTGATTTTCAGTATGGTCTAAGTAACGTACAGAGGGATATTGGAGAATTACAGGACAGGTTAGGGGCACAAATAGCAGAACAGAATTCTGCTATTGAACATCTCAATGAACGAGTATCACAAGGACAGTCGCGACTTGATATTTTAGAAACGAAGACCACGTCTTTATTAACTGCTGCTCAGGAGAAACAACAAGAAATTCAGAACCAGTGCACGCACAACCATATGTTACTGAGGTCTGAAATACACAAGCAGGCAGAACAGCTGAATTTGAGGTTAGAGCAGGTGGAAGAGTCTACTGCTACTTTTCACAGCAGAGTAGATGCTCTAGGAACTAACTGCATCCAGGTAGCTACCGAAACAGTAAGTAGTCACACTGAACTGTTACGAAACCAGGTTAAGGAGCTGGAGCGGCGGTTAAGCAAAATAAGCTGTGATATGTCACCTCCCCTACCAACACTAAATAATACTACACCTATTCAAGCACCTAGAGTCGATTACATTCCTGAAACAGCGGTAAATGATCATATTTCAGGACAGGCATTGTTGAGTAATACCGTCAGTACCCCAAACATAGACCCTGCCACGCTTATGCATCACCCGGCACGCCATTGGTCTGAGGCAATGCCGACATTTTCCGGAAAAACATCCGAAAATCCTATCAGATTCCTTAATAAGTTTGAGGAATACGCCCAAACGTTTGGACTACAGGACACAGAAAAATTAAAATGCCTAAACACTGCTTTAAAGAGTCACGCATTTTATTGGTGGGAGATGGTCAACACTACGATCACGTCATACGAACATTTCAGAGAATCGTTTAAACAGCAATACTGGAGCTTAAGGATAATTTGCGTGCGCAACTACATACTGAGCGGTATGATCATAAGCGAGGAATGTCGCTAGAAGCTCATGTATCCAGCATGTTTGAACGCACTCGTTATTTGGATTTGCAGATGACGGATGACGAATTCATCGCCACCATACTGACGCAATTACCGATAAAATATCAATTGCAATTGACTGGTAGGACATACAGAGAAATAAATGATTTCCGAGAACAACTACTAAATTTTGATAAACTCGAGAAAATGAATCGCACACAAACACCTCGCGATAATCCTGTCCACGACATTGTTCAACATTCGAAAAATACCCCCGTTCATAACTATTGGCATAATAGAGATAATCGACCTAAGGATGAACGAAAAGCTGAGGTAAACTACGTACGCTGGCAGTACCAGGAAGAACGACCAAGGCACCGAAACAATTTCAAGGGAAATTATCAACAATCAAACCAGCACCAGCGAAAGGCTGCATACAAAGGGAAAACATGGTGGTCTCGCAATAAGTGGTACAGTAATGATCATGAAGAGGATTACCATCAGAATAGGTACAGCAGGAGCGACAACCGACAAAGATCACTAACACCAGAACAACAGCCTTCCAGGGAATCCATGTACGAGAAACGGCGAGCTTATTCCGATGATGAATATGAAGATTCACGCAAGGCGCACGGGACAAAAGAATACCAGCAAGCGTCGAGACACTGCACGGAAGATCGACAGCCATTATCTCAGTCTCCTACTGTACGAAGAGATCATCTCAGCCCCAGAACAGCAGGGTACGCCTCGAACAGTAAACAAATCATTTCTACATTTCCTCCACCGTTCACTTCAACATTATCACCACAACCACAACATGGCTATTTTTCTAGGAACGAGCCATTGAACCCTACAGCTCCAAATTTCCAAACAGCTGTAAATAATGCCAACAAAGCAGGCATATGGATGCCGTCAGGAGCTGCTACATCTACAGTAACCGACGGAAGAGAGGAAGGTGACCAGACGTTAAACTAGAACGGGTCAAGGTAATATCGCCCCGGACCGAGACCCTAGTACCTGGAAAGAGGTTAACTCCATTTGAAATCCTTTGTCTGAACCGTTCCGATGCGATAGACCCGCGTTACCTTCCTGGACTAGACGAGAAATCATCAAGAGAAGACCTACCTACGAGCGAAGATGTCCATCAGCTAGTACAGGCTAAACTACTGTCTGCCGCAGCAACAAGATGCCGAAGAAAGCCAGCATCTAAGAGAAGTAGCTTCGAAATTGGATCGCTAGTTCTTCGTAAGACATCCAATATTAGCAAGAAATGATATAATGTAACCAGCAAGTTATTCTTACTATTCACTGGACCATATGTGATTACTGAAGTCATCAATGAAAATTGCTATACGCTAGCTGAGGTAGATACTAAGCGTGTAATTGGTAGATACAATATTGCTCAATTACGCGAATATAAGCCTCCGATAGTGAGATAAATAGATGTCAACACAATGCTAATGTAATCTGTTATGAAAGTAAACAATTGAGTATGGTCAGTTAAATAAAATTTAATTATCTACATATTTCTCCAGAGTAGAGAGAAAATTCAGCTGCATCGTGTATAACAGTATGGTACAGTAGTTATAAGTGCCGACGAGTCGCTGGAATTAATGACTGACTGTGTTTTTTTTTGTGTCGGCTGAAGTATTTTCCAGTCGATGTCCGACGTATAGGTGAGGTGTGATACCACCTGCGTACGGAATATTATGTCACAGTTCGGCGAAGTCCGAGGACTTAAAGCATAGATTATATTTACTGTGATTTGTGATCAAACCATGAGTTTGGCATTAACACGTCAGGTCAAGATATACAGAAACTATTCGGTATCAACTAGTACACTACTCAAGCACGAGAGCCAGTATTATTTAATTTGACGAGATTTTATCATATGATGATAGCTAATTTTACTCACATGTATATTTCAATAACGCCTGTTACATTTTGTGATCTGACGAAAAGCGTATTTTAGAACAACATCGTAACTATCAGGCTATAAATCAATCAATATTATCTGCAAAATAAAGGAAGAGACTACACAGTTGCAAATACACTGTCAAGAATGAGTAATTACTTTGTTTGATGATGATTCAGTTGGTATCCAGTGAAATAAGAAAATATATATATCCTCACTCGTAGTTGACACTATTTCGATTGGATTGAAAAATTTGAACATTTTAATTATCTTAAGAAGCACACGAAAGGTGTACGGTATTTACAACGCCTCCGAAAAGCGTTTATTCGCCTTGTCAACGCAACGCATCACTATACACTGTTTACATATTTTTTTCCTCAGCTGACAAGCTAATAAAAAAATTTGACCCTAGGTTATTATGTTATTCTAACACAACGTTAGTGTTAAATATTATTAAGTGTATTTAATTTAGTTAAAAAAAAAAAAAGATCTATTCTGTACCAGACAACTTCAAGAAAAGAAGCTTTGTGTAGGTGTAAGACTTGCTCAAGGAATAGTGCAAGTAGACACATTTAATGTCGAAATTGGGACACGCTATGTTTCAAAGTGTGTGATAGGTAGTTATATGTAAGTGCTGGGACACCTACCATTAAACCCAAAAACCATTTAAGAGACTTGTATAATGGGTATCTGAACGACGATCAGCGGATGGTTGTGAGTCCAAGTGGCGGAAGCGGCACGGATCGCTGCCACGTGCTTCGTCGCGGTGATGGCGCTGTCGCCTGGGAGAGGCGCCTGTCATCGGCAGCAGCGACGCATGGACCAGAATCACTATCATCACCCCGAGGCTGACGACTAGTGACTGCCTGTCAACGCAGGAAGCTGCTTGAGTGGTGTCCACTGTCAGGACACTGCCAATCGACCTGTACCATTGCCTCTACCCAGGTACACTGTTGTTTTCATCATGGAGGTAAGAGTGCACCGTGATGTCTGCTTGTTTGTGTCGTCGTCTTTGAACATCAACGCAGGATATGCAGAGCATGGTGTCAGATGCTGCTGTATAATGCAGTACGTCTTCGTGCAACGAGAGACAACATTGCTTCGGACAGACATCACCCATTGTTGTGAATGTTTATGTTACAGTGTGTGTTGATCGCCCGAGCGATAGTACGTTTTTTATTTAGTAATACAGTTGAGTGTACACGGTTAATGTGATTCTAGAGATTGTTAATGAACACAAAAACTCCATAGTCGAATTACTGTGTGCTGACATAGTCTGTTTTGTGTCATTATCAGAAGCGGCAATTATGTACCGTTACGGTGCATAGTGATCTTACAAATTGTGCATGTGATTCAATTAATTATTTTTATTTGCTACTCCATGGTTGCGGTCAAAGACAACCATGTCCATGTGTACATTATTCTTTGGAAAGTTTGTTTATGAAAAAGGAAGTTGGTTGCTAAGGACGCTAAAAAGGAAAATGTATGTAATTAATGCCGAGAAGATTGAAAATAATATTACTAATCCTATCTATTGGGAAATACCAAAGGAATTGTAGTAGAGTTCATTCAAGAAACAATGTTCGTATTGTAAGTTCATCCTGCTGATGTGGTATGTGTACTTTATTACATTTATTTTCGGGTTCTACAAGATTCAATAATTATATACATATAAGTAACAGTCTAAAGTGAAATCGGTGATATTTTTAACAAGAAAAGCTGACAATTAAATATAATTTAAAATGAATCAAATATTTTCTGGATAATATGTTTTCTGTTGAAAGAAGTCAAGTCATTTTCGGCCCCCAGCAGTCTCCTTAGAAAGAACTCAAGAAATGCTACCCTGAGATTAAACTATAGCCGAGGAATTAAAATATATTTTAACCTTAAAGGAAATAATAATTAAAAATTGTTTGGTGTCATAATTAAACATAGACATCTTAACTAAACATTTATTATATTTAAGAACACTTGAGTGTTATGTGTCCGACCTAATCCGTGTACTTGATCAAAACTCAGTCTGGTACAGGGTAGATCCTATAAATTATATATTGTAGTGATACAATAATGGTAATACAAATATTAGCTTTCATACCTAGTGTAAACATACTAATAATTCTTAAATTTGTATTTATCATTTTATTATAAAATTTGTCTACGGATCTGGATACATAACAGTGTGATGTATATACGCAAGGAACATATACGCACAGCTCGTTTCATCGTCTGTGCATAATGAGACCACAAATAAAATTAAAGTTGATGTGTACTGCGACTATAATGTGGCCCCAACTTAAAAAATCATAGCATTAAATTAAGGTAAATACAGTAAAAGATAAATTTTTTTTTCCTTATTAAATATAAGAGCTTATAGTATTATAATCCAAAATGATATACCACTCTAATTTTAAAGGGTGAAAAACTTGAAGTATCACTCCACTCCATCATGATAACTCTTGAAGCTGCTCTGTCATGAGTTTAATAAACATGGTGGTTATGTTTCAGACAAATAGATGTCAGTTGCCTAATATTAAATAATGAATACTGTTTAAAATTTCAATGATATAGCTGAATGACCGCAAGATCAAACAAATTTAAGGAAATGTAGTACCTGCTAATAGCATTTTAGTTTTCTGGCCCCTTGGAGAATGTTATAAAAGGGTTCTTCTATGTGCTACATTTGACTTAAAAAACTCACCTACCTGGACACACACAGTGTGCAGAGCTTCAGAAAAAAACCGGATGAGTAGTTGTTTCCTTATTTTGTTTGTAAACTGCATTTTTATAAGTGTGAAAATGGCTAAAAAAAAGGAGAGGTTTTTAGAATTATTTTTAGGCATGAAACATCCGGTACAGATTCTTGAAAGCACTAAAGGGATTTGTGTTACTCATTTATCTTCATTTCTCCGCCACAAAATATTATGGTTACCACTCAAACATAACACCACCTAACGTCACACTAATCATCCTGCCTCACCGATACAATTACACCTCTCGATTGGTGGACCCCTTAAACGTTTTGAGTTTCACAATTTTTTTTATAAAGGAATTCATAACACAGTACATTATCTTGCCATAACGTGATGAACAACCATAAAAGTTATATATAAAATAAATAGTATAATAATATATAAATTCTCTTGAAACCGTTCTGATGAGGTTAGGAGCTCCAAACAAGTATTGAATCACAAATGTGTGTGCAGACTGTTTGCAGGATTTGTGCCAAGGGTGACGTGGATAACAGTCGGTGGCGCTGTGTTCTTCGGCACTTACGAGGCCACCAAGACGTACTGCACCGGCTACTCTTGGGGCCGAAGGGAGGCGTGATCGATCGTCTACGCAGCATTGCACTAGACGCCTGTTTCGGTACATTTCCTTCACGGACAGCAACAAGACAAGCAGCATAGTTGTAAACATCTGCTTTGTACGAACACTGTTGGTATTCTTCTGCTTGTTGTTTGGAATGAAACGCCATTTTGTAACTGCCTGGTTAAAATATAGTCACATATGTATGTTTTTTATGCAGTTGTTTGGATTGCTGATCGGCAAACCAGTAGTGCACGCACAATGAAACACCGCCTTGCAGGTTAAGTAGCTGGGTGCATCTAGTCATCTGCAGCATGTCTCATCCTTCAGATTGCTGGCCCTCATTTCGGCTTGCGCTGCTGCAAGATAGTCTAAAACCTTTGAGGAAATTACATTTGCTAATAGTAGTTCATTAAAAGCTGCATTGTTTGATAATGTAAACATATAAAACTATTTTTAAATGTTAAAAAAAAATATTTTTCCAGATTGATATTTTTTATGAAGTCTTAAATATATTGCCTTACAACTCCAATAACAATTGCCAAATGGCATCAGAAAAAAATATTTTGACAAAATAAATTCATATTTTTAAATGCCAATGAAAAATGTTTTTTTTAGTTACAAATTAAAGGTTTATTAAGTGGAAAAAAAATTATTTTGTCAAAAATTAAATAGTGGTTCATTTTCTTTTAGGAGTTAAAAAAAAACACATATACAAACACACAAAGATTTTCTCTTCTGGCGAGGACAAAATTTCCTCAGGATTTATGTAAAGTTTTATGGTTATTTATATGGAATTTTTTTTTCCCCTACATCTTGCCACGTTAATTTTGAGAAGACTAATATAGTAAAGCCGGATTTAACACACAGTAATTCGGAACCATTATTAATACCCACATTATCAGCCAAGTATTTTACAGAGAAGAGAGTCTGGCAGTTCGTCAGAAACAGATTACAACTGATGAGGATAAGTAAAAATCAAAATGCTGCTCGGGGTGTCAAAAGTTGACAGTTTTAAGATCAGAGGTTAGAAACATGGCATGCCAGCTCTGTGATTAGTTTCATTCAAAACAGGGTGGCGAAGAGAAAAAAACTTGTATGGATCTCGTGGAAAACATCTGGTTGCATATTCACATCAAAGACTCCTAAAGCCTAACAACCTAAAACATTTTTCTGGGTGATAACACACAGTGAGCGACAACCGACCGGATACAGGTCCACACACACTCCTAGCACGGTGAAAGCCCAGGCAGTTATCTTCTCCCATGTGGCTTAAAAAAAAAAGTCTTACTTTGCTTCGTTTACCAAGCACATAAACACTGGACAGAAAAAGAGAGGAACATTGTAAGCAGCTAGTGTGTTCTTAAGTTAAAACAAGCCAAACATATAATCCATAAATGTTAATATAAATAATGATTTTTTTTCATATAGTGAAAAAATCATAACAACAAGTTTTAATTTTTTTATATACCTACATTATAGTTAACTATAGATTAAAACTGCTCACTGTACATGCTTTTTAAACCCACCGTCTTGAAGTTTCGTCACACTAACTGCAATCGCCTTACATGTTCACTTTGCACTGTTTATGAAAAAAAAATTTTTTTTTTAATATCCTATCTTGAATACCATGAAAAATATTTATATATTCCGTTCAAAATTTTACCAATATCAATTGTAGCTAACTTAACCTAACCAACCTTTCCCTTACGTATTATTTTCTAATTTCCCAGAAGCCACTAAACTACACACTTACTTCTATTGTATTTGTTATATTATGTGAAAATAATTTTTTAGTGGGATTCTAATTCTTACAATTCAAATTCGATATTCGTATTGGATTCAAAATAAAAAACTGATATTGGCACAAGCCTAATACCTGGTTTCATGATGTGGCATTTTGACGGGTTAACACACAGAAAAATACATGGTTTACAGATATTCAAGCAACAGTTATAATTAGAGAAATATAATATATATTAATATCATTTACATATAATACAGTAATTACAAAGAATTTAAATTAAAAAACAAAGCAAGAAAACATGTTACATATTACAGGAACGTTTTTCCTTAAAATACATAAACAAGATTTAAAAACAATTATTAAAAACAGAAATATCCTATAAATTTATAATTTTTTTTTATTATTACAAAGATAAAATTAATGACAGGTCATAAGTTACAATAACTATAGAGACAGCAAAAATAGTTTACTTTCTTAAAACTCATGTACTGAGGTGGTAATATTTACAGTAAAACCTTTGTAACTCTACATCCACAACTTTTTTCCTACCACTACATCTTGGGTACCGAACTTTCAAAAGGTACAGCCCGTGGAACAAAGTCTTAGATTTAATGGTCACTTGCATATATGTACCGTATGTACCTATTAACTCATCATGGTATCATTGACTATGAACACTGGCACGCTACTAATTACATATCTGTTTTATTGGCTGCAAAATCATTCCAATTAAGTAAAACATATATATATAGACTCTGAAAAAAAAAAAGTTGACAAATCAAAGTACATATAAAGCACTACTGTTGATTTCTGATTTCTGTACTACCCATGGTTGAGTTGGCAGAAAGAATTGATAAGCAAGTTGATCAAGTAATTTTATTACAGAATAAATACTGACTGTGGTGATGAAATAGTAAATGTTTCATTGTAGCTCCCAGGCCCACAGAGATCAGGTAAGCAATACATTAAAAAAAATGTTCATTTAAGTACTTCAGAATAAAAACATAAAATGGGGTTTTATTCTAGGTTTAGTTTCCAACTTAAGGACAGTTCAACATCACTCATACTTCACATAGCTGTTAGGTTATTGGTAGAAATGTAAATGGGAAAAATCTTCTAGAAAAATGTAACAAATTTTTCCAAAACATTTTCCTTTTATCCATAACCAACATAGATGATTTACATAATTTAAGATAGAAACATTAATACAATAATTTTTTTTTCTGCAGATTGGTAGGTACAATTTTAGTTCCTATCAGTTGGTAGAGGATATGTTAAATGAGCCATTACTAGAGACATGCATTTATCAAAGTTGTGATCACGTGATTTTTTTACTTCTCATAAAATGCAGAGGATTAACTTACAAAACCTTAATGCAAAATTTATGTTTAAAAACAAACTTGCATCAATTTAAATATTTTTATATCTGTAGTTCTATGGAAACTTTATTCTCGATTTGTGTTTATGTTGTTTGTTTACTAGTCGATGAAATTTACGTAAATACGCAAAAAAAAAACGGGTTAATTAAAAACACTTTTACCTAAAAAGAACACCACTTTGTATCATAAAATAAAATAACAAATGCGTGTCTAGCCATTACGTTGTAAAGAAAGATCAAATGTATAATTTATTTGGTTCTGTTTGTGTTAAAAAAATTGATAAATTTTAGTGTGATCATTTAGAAAATTTTAAAGTTTCGCAGAAGTTTTTCTGGTAAATCGCCGGGAAATTTTCTCAAACATACTTTTCCAGAAAACTAACATCTTAAGTTATTGCCGTTATTGGTGAACCGTATTTTGCACGTAGTGATCGTTCGCTGATAGAGCTTCATCGGCAGTTTCAATAAACGAGCGCCCCGGGTTTCGAAACAGCCGCACGTCACGCCGGGCTGGCACCGGCGACGAGAGCCTGCAGCTTCTCGACGACGGCGGCCATCGTCGGCCGGCGCCTCTTCTCGCTCTCGATGCACTCCAGCGCGAGCGCAAACGCGAGCTCGGCCTCGGGGAGCGGCGCCCCCCCTTCCGCGTCCAGCAAGGGCGCGATCGACTCCTCACACGTGTCCGTCACGTGAGTTACCTTCGGAACAGCCCTCCTGTTACTCCAGCTCGAGCCCACATCACAGTCCACACCACACGTCAGTCAAGACTGCTTGTCATCAACAGTGCACCAATACATAAACATATTCTTCAAATGTTAATTAATATAACTCTCCAAAGAAACTGACATTATGAAAAGCCATTGTGGAAAACCATAACATTAGGAACATACAAAGTATTTTTTGAAGTATTCAAGCTGTATTTATATTTATTTATAACTGTTATGTGTAAGAATATAATGAAGTTGATTACATAAAACAAATATTAGTGTGTGGTAAGTTTAGTCCCCCCAGACACATTGCTTTTTCCCAATCCGAAATGTGTAACCTCATTGTCATGCCATTTTTTTTATCTGGGACAATTTCTTCAGATGTTCCATTTCATAAACATTGCATTTTGTTTTCTGTATTGAATGATGTTGTCGCTGCATATATGCTACTTGTTACATGCAGTTTGTAAAAGTCAAGCAATTATTAATATTATAATAGTAATTAAAGATAAAAAACTGTAAACGGCAAATGCATGCTTTAGTAACCATTCCAACCCTTGCATTAATATTTAACTCACCAAATCAAATCCTTCTCTTCCTTCATCGTAAGGTGGCAGCGCTGTCAACAGTTCAAGCATCACCTGCAAAGTAGGAGAAATTTAAACACTTAAGTGCGCATACACACCGAATTCTACTGTACAAGCTTAATGCAAAGGGAGAGTTTTTTTAATTCTTTAAGATGTGTGGCTTAAGACGAGAGCTTCAAGATCGCGCTGGAGGCTGACCCTCTTAGAGCTTGGGTACTAAGATGAGGCCAAGTTGAATTTGAGGGACGGGACAATTTGAAGATGAAATACAGGCCAGTGCAAGGTTAAAATGAATGACTCATCTACTGGAACTAACGCTGAGCTGTCCCATCCATATAAAGACGTTTCCATTGCTGCTGAGACGAAAAGCTTGAGACTCGAGTGTTTGGAACAACTCGAGAACTTGCTGAACCACAGAATGACGCATAACATACACCCGAGAGATGTTCGGACAACTCGGAGGAAAGGATTTTTCAACAGCTGGGCACTGGAGGTTAGCGTTGTAGCATCCAAGACAGGACCGGTGGTGAGGAGTTGTTTAAAAGGCCAGTGCTGTACAAGGATAGTGATTTAAAAGGAGTATTGGTACATGCATTGAACCACTTAGGCATCCACAAAGTGCACATAAATAAGTGGAAATCTCGCAGTGGGCTAAGCAAAACTATTGTCCTTTACCTCACCACACGAGGGTAACTCCCAAACATTAACATAAGGGTGAAAGAGAGGGGAAAAAAGGGTGAGACAAATAATGTCTACTCAATTTCGTTTCCAGAGATGAGTCCCGTGAGAACACTTCAACTAAACAAAAATATTATTTTTTCGCAAGAATGATTTTCAATCTCCACGTAGTTCCAAAAATCTCTTTAAAGGCAAAGCACCAGCCGTACATTCACCACACAACAAAGGTACACAGGTTTACAACGTATGCAAGTACCCACCACTCCAAAGCTGAAGGTGTCCAGTTTCACGGAGATGTCTCCGCGAAATGCTTCCAAAGGCATGTACGCTGAAGTGCCATACACCGTGTTCGTCTTCATGCTGATGCTCTTGGTCTGGCTGGTGGTGGAGCCTAGTCGCACCAGGCCGAAGTCTCCGAGCTGCGGAGAAGATCGTGATACAGTTCCACTGTGCTCTAGCCACATCGCTACAGCTTTTAACTACAAGTCATCTAAAAACATTTTTGACAAATAAAAAATATTGGTGGGTTGACATGCAAACCCTTGCTAAATAATGATTTCTATCCTACCATATTAAAACTTTCTAAAAACATAAAACTTTTATGAACTGACATGAACACTTTCATGGAGCAAAGTGACGCAGTGGTAATACGTAAATACACTGGACTTGCTGTTCAAGAGACCCGGTTTCAAATCCTTTCTGAGCCATCGTTTTTTCGGTTTTACATGGTTTTCCAAATTACGTCTGGCTATTGGAATGGTTCCTTGTTACAGGCCATGGCAGATACGTAGGAAATTTTCTGATCTGAGTTATCGCGTGTATCTGTTTCTAATAACCTCATTGTCAACATGTTAAATCTAAATTTATTAGCTTTATATCATGTAATTACTTATGTTTCTTTTCTTATAATAGCCTGTTTTTTTTTAATATTTGACTATTTGTATATATGTATGTTGTGCGAAATATTAAAGTTTTTCTAAACTCTTAGTAGGCATGTCACAAATAAATTAAAAAAATTATCACTTATTATAGAAACAATCAAATCACACCTTATTTCTTGACATGACATGTATTTTGATACATGTTTGAATTTTTTTTTTGTGGTGTTCATTTCAAAATGAAATGAGGAGTGGTGATGCTATGAGAATGGAGCACTGACAGAATGAGAGGTTGGTGGAAACTGAAAAATCCTGAGAAAAAGCACTGGCTCACAGCACCTTCCGCCATGATCCTCACTTGCCAAAATATCTGCATTCAACCTCGCCAGAAATCAAACTCGACTATCTCTATGAATACCAAGAGCTCTGACCACTCAATAAAATTTTACTAAATACTTGCACTGTGTCGACAAACATGCTTTGTAACACACACGAAAACCACCAGATATTTTGACGAAAAATGACAAAAATTAGCATACTACCGTAAGTAATTTTGGCAGAAGCAAGCTGGAGTTTCACTTAAGCCGTAAACTCTAAGTGTACGTAATGGAAACTTAACACGTGAGTAACAATAAGCTGACCGGCACCTTGGGCTGCAGGTTGTCATCCAAAAGAATGTTGGCACTCTTGATGTCACGGTGGATGAGCGGCCGTTCGTACGCCGTGTGAAGGTATACAATGCCACGGCCAGTTTTCAGCGCAATCTGCAGCCGCAGCTTCCACGGCAGGATGTCGCCAGCACCCTTGAAGCAAACATCCGTTTCAATTTAACACCACGACTATTGTGGCGAATTCTAAAAACTAAATGATACGTGCGTATGTAAGTATTTGGTTGAATTTCAGTGAGCTATGACTGAACTCAAGAAAATGTAGTCTGGCCAAAGAAAGATTAAAACTTCAATTCAAAATTCAACTTTACAGATCTTACTTTAGATCTGAATGTGATTTTTAATAACTCCAACAAAATATTATAATTTATTTTAAGTTCAAATTTTTTCATATTGAAGTTTGTTTCATGCTTACACTTTACAATGATATGCACTAATTATATTTTAAAAAAATGAATGAATGATTAAAATGAGTTAACTGGATAGAAAATTAGACCTCTGATGTTCAGAAAGTCTAATGATGGAGAAAAGATTTTATAGTTTTATTCTCAGGCCAACTTTGTTTTTAAAATAGGTTATTTCAATGTTATGGTTTTTAATTTTTATAGAACTGTTTATTGAAATAGATAGCATATAACTGAACAAATATGATACGTAATGTTTCATGATACTAATTTCTCCTTAACATTGTCATTTTGACTGATACATGATGCACTTTTACAACATAATAATTTGTAATATGCATATCTTAACCTTTCTAAATAAAAAAATAAATAAAAAAACTTAAGTATTTTTGTGTTTGAAAAATGTTCTAAGATTGAAATTTAAAAATTAGTAACAAATAACAGTTTAAGATTAAAAAGGTTTAACTTACTCTTATCTTACTTATTTAATTGTGGTACAAACCAAATAAATTACTTTCATTCAATTTAATATTTTAAAGTTTAGGTTTTTGCCATTAGAGTTAAGTTTTGATTGAAAATGCTGATTATTTTCATGATTTTAATTGCATTTCGGTGCTCTGTGTGTTATATGGTTAGGGACACCTGTAGTTCGCGAATACATTTCGTGTCAAGGTATTTCACAAAATACTGTATCTTTCCTCCTGTGGTTATTGGCTGAGGTCGGTGAGAGGTGTCGTGACGGGGCCAATGAGAATGTGGTCACCGTACTGCTGCACCCTCACAATTTGGCATGACTCTCAGAAAAAGCTACAGTGTTTTGTGATAATACCTTGACATGAAATGACATCGCGAAATACAGGTGTCCCTATATATGGTGCATTGACATACTTTACAGTGTTATTTGTCATATAATCTCGTCCCCACTGGTTGGTAATCGCTAATCATGCACTCACACGACACGCAAGCCTCTCTTGAAGGGAACCGTTGCTCATGTACTGGTAGACGAGGCAATAGGCGGGGCCGTCGCAGGAATACCCGAGCAGGGGGAGTAGGTTCTCGTGCCGGTACCTGAAACATCGACAAACCAGCAGGGTTGACTTACTCACAAAAGTAAGAAAGAAAAAAACAGATGCATAATAAAGGTTTCACGCTGAACATTTTTTACCCTTCTCCGTGTTTGTTCTGCTAAGTTGACTTTGTTTAATGAGCCAGCCTAGAAAACATTTTATCTAGAGCTGAGACAATACTGTATTTTCTGGCCAATGTGGCACCTTGCAAATGCTAGCGCACAGTAACTAAACTTCCAAGTTTTAGTAGGGGAAATATTCCTTTCCTGAACCTTTCTAAAAGCACTCAAAAAAATTATTTTCACAAATATTGTAACATTTGGAAAAGATACAGATTAGAAAACGTTTCCATGCACCAGCTCATGTTTTGGCCTCTGGCAAGGAACCACCCAATTATTTGCCATGAAAGGTGTTACCGTAGAAGATCTGGATTTAAAACCCAGAGTTCTTTTGAATGCAAGCTCCCACCTTATTCCATAACAATTGACACCATAACAAGTACCCTTTATACTTCCAAAGAGTAAAAGTATGTAAAAAAATTCAGGCTGACCAATCCAAGTAATAATAATATAGAACCACTGCACAAGAACATTAAATAACCTATAAGGAAGTGTAAGGTGGAAAATAAATAATAAGAAGCATATTATAAAGGATAAGAATTATTAAAGAATAACTGCAAGACCAAACAGTCTTTAGGATTAGAAGGCTTGCAAAAAAAAATAGACTGGGTAGTTTATACATGTTACGAGTTTAGAACATAACAAGTTGATAATGGAAGATGATGAAACTAGGTAAAATGCATAAGAAAATCACTATGTAAAGGCAGCGAAAGAGATGGCTGAAGCGTACTGATCTCCAAGTTTGGGAAAGGTGGCAGTAGGAAGAGGATTTTAAGGGAATGTTTAAGTTCACAAGATAAAAACTTAGAAAATTAAAAGAACACATATGTTATATGAATGCAGTTAGGTACACACTTTAATCATCAACGTGAAACATTAACCCAACAAACATGCAGCAGCAAAGTTGTGTAACATAACACTCACCGTATTCCCCGTAAAGCTAAAAGAAATAAGAAAAATAGCAGGTCAATAACTTACTACATAACTCAATCATTAATAACTAAATCTACCAAGCTGTACAATATATAGCACTATGAATTCACCAACACTGTGGTCAGGCTGCCAGGGTAAAAATTTGATTATTTTCTTGTATGCAGTAAATGCATGGATTTTCTAAGGGTGCTCGCATTTTCCTTTCACGTGGAGCCAATCACGCTCCGTTGTAGGGCATAATTCCACAATATCCTTCAAGTTGAACGGATGCCCAAAGGTAGACTGGTCCTTAGATCGCATCTCCTCCCTCAGAGACCAAACCCCCACTACCACAGAACACACACCAATATAAACCAAAACTATAATTAGAGCTGCTTCAATACAAATAATTTTCTGCTGAACATGTGCATGGTGAATGAATAACTGCTTCTCCTATTGAACAGTTACCCCGAATATGGATCTAATGCAAAAATTCAAAACAATGCCTTACAACAGTTAGCTCTGTTTATTGGGGAATACCAACTTTTAGTCAAACAAAAAATAATGTAGGAAATTGGGACTTGTACATTAGTGGCATTGTTACCTGTTGCCTATTGTAAAAATCACTATTCCACTAAAAAGGGTTGTTTCATTTTTGTCGGTTAGTTTTCTATACAGATAAGCTCTTCAATTAAATGAATGAATGAATGAATGAATGAATGAATGAATGAATGAATGAATGAATGAACGAACAAACAAACAAGTGAATGAATGGAAGCTTAATGTCTCAACATCGAGTTTAAAAGAAATTGTGATGGGTGATGAACTGATGAGGTGAGGAAGAAACAGAGATGGAACGAATTGGTGGAGGGAATGGGTGATACCCTGAGAAAACCCACCAGTTCATGGAATGCCCACTACTGAAATGAGTTATTTACAGAATTTTGATTTGGTCATGCTATTTTTACAGGCACTTTAACTTAGCACAACAGCAAATAATCTTAATGCCAGTTTGGCTTCATCTACCACCATGTGATTTCATACTTTGAGACTGGCTACGGAAAACCTTTACCAGAAGTAATCTTGCGTGCAAGCCTTCGAAAGTTTTGAGTTCCCTACTTCAGTAGAACCATGCCTGCCAAGACAACGCGAACCGACACATCGCCACGCACCCACCTGCTGAGACTCTCTATCTCGTTGCGGAACTGGAGCTGGGCACTGAAGGCGTCGCTGTTCAGCCGCTTGACTGCGACCCTGTCACCGGACGGGAATATCCCGAGGTAGACCGTCCCGAAGGCTCCCGTGCCCAGCTTGCGGCCCCGCGGCTCCGTCGCGGGCAGGTCGCAGAAGCTGTCCGTGAAGTTCTCCAGCTCGACGTAACTGAAGTGTGGCAGCCTCGCGTCCAGAGGCAGCGTCTCCTGCTCCGGCGCCCTTGAGTACACACGGTGGAGAACAATCCACCTTCCAGTGAGCTACTGAGTCAAAGAAACACTGATGACAATGAAAAACCACACTGAGTCTCTCACCAAAGATGGATCTCGGTCTAGATTAGTGGTACCCAAACTCCTTGAAGTCGGGGAAAATTTCAAATCCTAGAAATAATTGTAGTCACATCATATCCAAATTGCTGACAAATATGTTATATTAGAGACCCGGAAAATTTGCGGGTTCAACGACCTCCAGGATGGACTCCAATATCCTCTACACACTCTGACAAATGCCAACTGTTCATTGGCTGCTGACTTGTGAGTCGTCTCGACTGGGTGGCCTGTGATTCGACACTTCTATGAGTGAGGGTCTCTAATTGGCTCTCAGACCTCCAGATTAACAGTGAACCAATGACAGAAGCCGCACTAAGGTATAATTATTTGTTATTTAGCATAACACAAAATGAACCCGCGAATTTTCCGGGTCTCTAGTTATATGTATTAATTAAGTCACATATTGCATATACATATATACTGATGGTGAACTCAAAGCTTGTTTACAAACAGTTAAGAGTGACTACAAGTGCCATACTGAACTAAAACACCGTTCGAGAAAAACCTGTGCAGTCATTCATATAACACACAATAATGAGGATTCATGGTTCGTATCCTCTTGTGCAAACACATATAAGGTGATTTTAAGGACCCCTTTAATTCGTCGCCTGACACTATCACAAAATATCTCAAGAAAATAATAGGTAGTGCACAAAATATAATTATGTTGATTAGTTCAATTCTCAAAGGTACGTCCATTCGTCCAGAATTATCTCTGGTACATATATTTAACCCAAGCATAGTGTCTAACTGAAATTTATAGCCCTAAAGGTAATTTGATTGCTAATTACATTTAACTTTATAAGTTTAAAGTGAGCAGCTCACTGAAACTTTCCCCCCATGTTTCCCACTTGTGCCTACTGGAACCAACCCTGGATCACCTTTGCAGGAGGATACTAATTCATCCACTCGACCAGAGTTGCCCCGAAGAAGCACACTTACGTGCAAGCCTTTCTAATTCAAACTGTTTTAGAGATACATTCTTTATAATGGCAGCTGGGACCGAGCACTTGGGACAGGGAAGCCAGGGGAAGGAATGGGCGGCCTCTCGACTAAGAAAATACAGGATGGCCGCTCTGACTACCCAACATTAAGCTAATATCTTGAAAAAAATTTTTTTGTATACTAAAGGAGTTCATGGATAATGTATTAAAGTTTTATGATGCAATTTCTATTACTAGGGAAGAAACCTGAAAATTATTAAAGTTGAAACAAATGAAAAAAACTTGCTATCATTAAAAGTTACCATTTTGTGACCCCTGTGTCCTACACCTCAAAGATACTGAGTTACACTGGCAAGAAGGCCATTCAGGGCACAAATGGGCTAATCACGTTTTCTTTTTATTATTAAAATTGACTTTCAAATTGAATATAAAATTATTCACAAATGATGAACGTTTTTCTTATGTAATTCAAACCATTTTTCCTCCAAATTTCTCAGAGGTCCAGAAAAATTAATACAGGATATGGTAAAATTACAGTATTTTCTCGCATAATCGTCAAACATTTTATTCTAAAATCAAGTTTTAAAAAGTAGGGGTGCAACGATTATGCGAGAAATTTTTTTTTGTTAGATAAAGTTATTCATAAAAACATAGCCATTCATGGAAAGTACAATTATTTAAAAAGTGAAGTTTAAAAGAGGACGCCGAAAAATTTAAATTAATAAGTCATGCAACAAAAACTTTTCTTTAACTTTAAATAAAAAACCAAAACTATTACGCCATCGTGAGTCGGTACGCATAACTATTGTCGAAGTACAGACTTACCACGAAAGAGTGCAGACCATCAAATGTAGTTAACTTGACAGTTGACAGAGAGCGCGCGTTACATGCACTCAGCCAGATATCAATATTCGACTATGTAAATGCGCTCTATACGGGAAGCAACATAACCAAACACGAATGATGCCAACTAGCCCTGGCTACATTATTGTAAGTGGTACATCGCGACGATGCAAACGAACAGATAAAGGTAATAACGTTTAAAAATTTCTTTAAAAGAAAATTTACACGTCAGACAACTTCATATTTCCGTTAATTAAATAAGTAAGTGGTAATATCTGAATAAATATTACATTTCTACTTTAAAATACATTGTTTAAATGAAAAAGATACCTACACAAAGCACTCGGCATTTAATAGCGGGACCAAAAACAAAATGTGACGTTTACGCGAGAAGTTTTTTTATCCCAATTTTGACGGCCTGAAATATAGGTGCGATGGATATGCGAGTGCGACGATTATGCGATAAAAGAGGGTAAAAAGAAAGAAACATATGCACATAAATAAGGGAAAAAAATGAGAATGCATTTTTCTTAAATCAGTAAAGTTTTGTGTTTTAAATTTTTTTTTCAACTGATTATATACGTACTTAAAAATAGAGTTTTTTTTAAAGTATAATTTAATCAAAATAACAGAATTATATATTTTTTTCAAACAAAAAACATTTTCAGGAAACCAATCTAAATTTCTTAGTTAATCTTTTTGGCTTCATTAATGTTACACGATTTTCATTTTCATTTTTTTTTTTTTTAACGAGTTTTGTCTTGCTGCATCTATTGGTAATGAATAATGTTTAAAAAGAAAGGAACATCAAATAATTCCCGAATGAGGAACATAGTTTGACTGCTCGCACACCCCTACAGACCCGAGGTCCAGGCGCTCCGCGATGAGCCCCTCCCGCAGCTGGCGCGGGGTCTCCCCGCGCTCTGCCCCCAGCCCCAGGCTTGCAGCCACGGGCACCAGTTGCTCGATCACGTCGGTCGACACGTCCACGGGGGCCGCCGGCCCGCTCCCCGGTCGCTCCGGCCTGCCGACTGCCGGCACCGCACACCCTTCCTCACCCCGTGCTCTCCTCATCCCGACAGTTTGGTTTGGATACCACAAACACTTCAGGAGATACTGAACCATTCACCGACTTTTTATTGAAACTTACAACGAATACTAGCTATTAAAACTGTTTTGTTATTAATTAATATAGACCTGCAAAATTCGCGGATTCATTCGGTGATCGGCTAGAATTCAAACACACATACCTCTTAGATGATTTTGATATTGGCTTACTGTTCATCTGGACAAATCTCAACCAGTTATATACCCTCAACCAAAGAAGGATCGAATCACAGACAAACCAGCTGAGACGACTCACAAGTCGGCAGCCAATGAACGAACTTGCGTTATTTGCCGGGAGTGTACAGGGGTATGTGCAGTCAATCCTGAAGGCCATCGAAACCGCGAATTTTTGCAGGTCTCTATTAATTAATTATTATTTACTTTAAATTTATTGCACTCGATGTAAACAGTATGGAAAGCATCAAAAAAACTGCTGGAACTTTTCCAGCAAACTCTAAAGACTGCATGCATGAGTACCACATTTATAAAGTGCTTATGTACATAATAAAATAAATGTAAACAAAAAAATTGTGAGTGAGTCTTTCAGTACTGGCAAGAGATGTGTAAAATCTAACCTCGGTAATGAGAAAATTCATATGTTCTCGTGTTGCAAATACACTTATAATTTGAAACTCGGGCCTCGGACATAAACTTTAATGTAGAATTCTTTAAAATAATGCCAAACGTGATGAATACATGCAAACTGTGTTTTCAACTTCATTTCTTGAAGCGAATCACACGTAGGTTCTGCACCTGCCGCTAGAATTCGTTGACTATTAAATCAATTGCAGACCAAAATTTTAAACTATACTATAACGAAATGGCTACGATAAATATGAAAAAAGCTTGAAAAAAATTCTAAACCCATTATTCATGATTTTCGACATTAAAATTTTACTAAAATACTGCCCATATCGTTAAATTTCATTAAAAAAAGTTAGTAATATAAAGTTTTCCTTTGGCTTTCTGATTTCTTATCTGCGCCATCCTCCACAGATGGCAGCACCATGTTCACACATTTACGTTCCATTCATGAAATTACTCCTACTAAATGCTGTTAACATAACAGAAAAAAAGAAATAGTCTCCTACATACTATCAGAGCAAATATTTTATCTCAATTTATATTGGCAAAACATTTTTTTCAGGTTAAAAAAAAAAATAGGTACAGGTAAGTAGAGCTATGTAAAACAATCCTTGAGGATTGCCACATTCAGAATTTAAAAATAGTCTAAATTTAATAAATTTTTTCGAGTATTGAAACCGCAAAATATTTATCATCAACAGAACTACCTGCGACTTCTGATAATTTTTTTTTCTTTCCAGTTATTTACGAAAGTGCGACACAGGCCACAGCTAGCCGGTGAGGTGTGGACCGGCACATGAAGCGGGACGGACCTCCGAGCAGCTGCTCCGCCACGAAGTCGGCAGCGCGGAACAGGTCCTGCCCCTGCAGGACGCGGAGCAGCGCCGCGAGCGTGGGGCGATCCCGGCCGCTCGTCGACCACTCCTCCAGGAACACCTCGGCGCACAGCCGCTGCTGCCGGCCGGCCCACTGCTCCACCAGCCTGCCTCGGCACACAACACACGCGCCGTTCTACTGAGTCAAACCAATTTCTGACCCTTTTCTCCAAAAACTTCACGACCGATTTCAAAAAGATTAACACTATTTGATTCAGCATCCACGAATTACCCTTATATCAAGTTTTCAGGTCTGCTGGTAAAAAGTGCTTACTTTGCCTCTTATTGACTGGCCTATAATTGAAAACCTCCGACACACCAAAACCCACGGCCCAAATGCTGCTCTCCTATGCCCGACGAGGGCTAGTTGAGCGTCAAAAAACAGTCACTTCCATCACACACAGTTGTTCTTAAAACTGAATTCCACAATGCAAGCTGCACCTGAATACAATGTTTCCTGTGTCCCATGAACATGGCATGGACCACCGGCTGGTCAAATGAGTGGCTTCACACAGTACCAATGTGCTAACGGATGCATGGCCACCCCCCTGGCCCTACCCCTTACTCCTGTTCCCGTTCAGGGGTATGGTCACACACAGTAGGTACCAATGTGCTAATGGATGCATTGCCACCCCCAGGCCCTACCCCTTCGTCCTGTTACCGTTCAGGGGTACGGATGTGTGAGGTATTCTGCATTATTAAAAGTAACATGGCCTATCTGGCCACACACACACGGTGTGCAGAGCTTCAGAAGAAACCACACATTTTGAAAAAAAGCTTGTGATATCAAAGTGTGTCTGTTTACGAAGAGCATTTTAGAACACGCTGAGGGCGGATGAGTAGCCCTGTTTACGTACTTGGATTTTAAACTGTATTTTTTTAGGAGAGCAAAAAGTGCTTAAATGATTGTTAACAGTTATTTTGTAAGGCATGAAACTCCCTGGTACAGATTTTTGAGAGCACTCAAAGGACTTGCATTACACCTTCATCTTCGTTTCCCCATCATATAATGTTATGGTTACCACTCAAATCTCACAGTTGCTCCATGCGCGCCAGTTCAAAGGAGACACTGCACTAGAAGCACCAGCGAGCGTCACACTTATCACCCCGCCTCACCGACACAAATACACCCTTGACTGTGCGGGCCCCTTACCATCTCGCCGACAATGAAGCCAACACATACGGACACAGACGTTAGAAGCCAGATTTTAAAAAACCACCCCATTCCCCTTTCCCATCCCCTTAAAAAAGGATAGGCTATTGGTATTTATGAATAAAATTTTGCATACTTGTCCGATTAAAAAAAAAATCCTCCCATCCCCTTGTCCACATGAGATTTCAAAAACCACCCCTAATTCTCTTTACTACCCCTAAAGCAGTATTATGGTACTTCTTGATTAACTTTTGCAAACTCAACTTTTAAGTTAAGAGAAAATTAACTGTCTACATTTAATAAAAATTTCACCCCCATCAAATTATCTACACGAGATTTCGAAAAACCACCTGTCTACCTTTCCCACCACTTCAAGTATCTGTAGTACTTATACAACTTGATAACATCTTACACAGTCGATGTTCAAAAGAAGAAAAAATACTGTCTACATCTGGTTTTCATAAAAACATTTAATTGAATACATGTTCTTTTAAAAAAAAAATATCCAATTCCCCTTTCCCACCCCTTTAAGGAGAATTTTTCTCTTCTTGATGAAATTTTGCACACCTGACGTTAAAAATACGATAAACACTAATATCTACATCTGATTTCAACAAAAAGTTAAATTGAATACATCAGAATTTGAAACACTACTTTTCTCCCAATCTTCCCCGTTCCACCATCATACATCTTCCTTTTTATATGACTTAAATCAGAATTTGGACAAATTTTGATGAAATTTTACACACTTGATGTTCAAATTAAGGAGACAATTACTGTTAAAATCCGATTTCGAAAAGAAAAAAAAATCCCCTTCAGCGCTGGGTACTTCTACTAGTAAATGATAAAACATGTACCTAAGCCTATGCCGAACACTTACTTTATGTGCTCCACTTTGTATTTTGGAAGAAACGGTGCGTCGCCATCGAGCGACTTGGGCATCCTGGCCATGAGTGTTTTCCAGTTATCGCTCTGTTCCAGTATGCTGGCCAGATTAAACAAGTCGCCGGCCGGCAGCTTGCGAACCTCCAAGTTGGGGTCCATGCCTGCACACAGAACACAGTGAGTTCCAACAAACTATTTTAATCATTGCTTGTAATTATTTTGAACAAAATTCAGTAAATGATCAAAAACAACTGAAGATCACTTTAAATCTCTAGTGACACTACTACTCAATGTTAAAAAAATTGAGGAAAAATTGCCTTACACTGCTTTTAAAAACTCTTTTGCTGTTCTTTTGAAACAAAAGTTTTTAGGGTAGGTACTAATTTCGTTAGGAATTATATAAATTTTGTTTTGTATGGAAACAGTAGTTATCATAATTTCTTAAAGTCATGCTACAATTATCATAAAATTTATCTATCATTGTAACTGTAATTGGTGTAGTAGTAAACTCAAGACACTTATTATACACAATAACCTTATTTATCCTCATGAATCCTGATTAGCCCTTATTAGTGAAGGTAGTGAAGGGATATACAATCTCAAAGACATAGACTACTTTATCAACAGTGAATATTATCTGTCCTTCCACCATTATTACTGGTGAAAAAAATAAAATTACAATTACAGAATGCACTTTGTTAATGCTAACTTAAGGGGGAAGCCCAGCCATTAACGTGTTTTCAATTTTTTTTTTTGCTATAGTTTCAAGTTTGTTTTTGTCATCAAAAATTATGGTGTGACACAGAATAAAAAAGTATCAGTTTCTGATTTTATACCTCATGACAGCCTGATGTTCACTAATAGGTTAAAGGTTTCCAGGAGGAAATTAATAATGGATTATTTCACTGGGACAACAGAAACTATCATAATTATTAAAAAGGTCCATAAAAGTTATTGGCAATAAGTGCTAAAAGCTAGGTCCTCTGTCATGTTGAACATAAAATGTCATATGGGAACCATAATGTTAAAGCTGTGGCTTAATAGTTGAAAACTCAGACGGTAAGGCCTAGTATCGGTAAATATTTACTTGGGCGGTATTTCCGAAAAAAAATGTTAAAAATCTGAAAATACCTTTATTTAATGCTCTTCAACTTCCTCTTTTCATTAAAAGCGGCGGAGATTAGAAATCCCAAATACTTTAGGAGATATTGAATTTTTAAATTTCTTCATATGTAGTTGAGCGGTATTTGCGAAAAAAAATGTTAAAAATCCGAAAATACCTTTATTATATGCTCTTCAACTTCCTCTTTTCATTAAAAGCGGCGGAGATTAGAAATTCCAAATACTTTAGGAGATATCGAATTTTTAGATTTCAGCACAAAACCAGCGCATTCCTGTGGCGTGCGTGCACCATTGTTTCTTGTTTACGTACGAGTATCTGTTTTTTTATTGGATAATGATGTCACGTGATTGTTCGTGATAGGCCAGAATTCAAATGAACTAATACGTGATTATTTAGTTCAATTATTGTTTAAAACGGTGTTTAATTACCGCCTCCAACTTAGGTGAGTTTTTAACGTTTCTAATTTTAAAGTCTTATTTGTTATTTTGATATTGTTGCGCAAGTAATAAGTAACAAAAAAATTTACGTGAGTTGTTACTGTACATCCTTTGTTACGGGTTTGTTATGTAAGGTCAGTTACATTATAAATAATTTAAAACTAAAGAATAATTAAAATTAATTCACATTATTTTTAATATCACCTTAGTTTGAAAGTATTTATAATGTAACTGACCTGACCTAATCGACGATTTTAGTTTACTGTTCACCCTCTGTCCGGGTTTGTTTGGTCAGGTCAGTTACATTATAAATATTTTAAAACTAAACAGCCATTAAAATTAATTCACAAAATAATTTTTAATGTCGGCTTAGTTTGAAAGTATTAATAATGTAACTGACCTGACCTAATCAACCATTTTATTAATTACGCATTCACGATTCACGTATTCACGAACACACGGCAAAATAACAAAAATGGCGCCGCTCGAATGGTTCCACAGGTCTTGTATTGCAAAATTAAAAAATTCGATATCTCCTAAAGTACTTGGAATTTCTTATCTCCGCCGCTTTTAATCAAAAGAGGAAGTTGAAGAGCATATGATAAAGGTATTTTCGGATTTTTAACATTTTTTTTCGCAAATACCGCTCAACTACATATGAAGAAATTAAAAAATTTGATATCTCCTAAAGTATTTGGAATTTCTTACCTCCGCCACTTTTAATGAAAAGAGGAAGTTGAAGAGCATAAAATAAAGGTATTTTCGGATTTTTAACATTTTTTTTCGGAAATACCGCCCAAGTAAATATTTACCCTAGTATCAATTCTATCCCTTCCTGTCCTCGCCAGATAAGTGTGTGTCCTATATACCTCCACACCCTCTGGCCCAATATGCAGTCTAATCTGCAGTTTATCACATCCCGCCCGCTTACTTCTTCACAACTTTAAACAGCCATCTTCTCACTTGAACGGTACCTCGTCATATGTTTCCAGCCATCACTCATGGCATGTGAGTCTCCCCTTCCACCCCCTAAACAATCATCAACGTTCCCGTTACCCATCTGGCCACCCTACATAGTATTATTGCAACTCCTCCACTTCTCTCTGGGAATGGGTCCCAGGTCGTAACCGCATATTCCAGGATCTTTCTGTTTATTTTTTTGTGCCTTTCCTTTACCGCCCTGCCCACTCCCTTTAATCACTACATTTGTCATTCATGAAAATACAAGACAATAAACCTAAATACGTGTTGAATCAATTTATAACAAAAACAAAACTGCATCATAGTCCAAAGGCGGATACCCCCTACCACCTACGCCACACAAACACTTGTCCGCCACAGTCAATATCGAACCCATAACCATAAAAAGGTGAAAACAAATTATTATCACGCCATACAACAAAGAGAGGAAGAAAAAAAAACAATGTTATAATTTTAATTCAGCTAAGAAAGGAGTAAGCACGCAAAGCAAAAAACCACTACCTGTATGCCAAAACAAAACAAATGTCTATTGTCTGAAGAAGGGTCGATGTACTGCCTACATAATATTTCTTAAGAACAGCTTATTTAGCACCGTCACTATTAAAACAACGGTGAATATATTTTATAGTACTGTTGACAACCAACAACTGATCCTGTTGTCTGCTATATTGAAGCATTGACAAATGACAGACTGAAAACAAACGATATTTAGTGAAATAGACCATGCACACATGTCCAAACTCAACCAAACTTCACTCTATGACTACAGCATAGATAATATGTACCAAATATTTGACATTACTTTCTAAAGGTTATATCAAAAACATTCTATATAATTTTAACAGAAATTGTTCCTACATTAGTTTTATGGCAATGGTTTTGATTATCTTCGTGTAGTGAAAGTTTATTTATGTCAGAAGGGAAAAATAAAGTTTATTGTACTGTTGTCTACACTTCTTCGTGAAGCGAGCAAATATTTGCCGCCAGTGCCAATTTATTTGAGTGTCTGTTGTGTGCTACTTGAATGATTATGTGAATTATATTGTGGGGTTTGACGATATGTTTCCACAAGAATATTTATTGTTATACCAGTTTAACTAAGAGCAAATACGATGGATAGGCGAAGAAGGCCACCGGAACCAGTTCCTTTCGATAAAGTAAGTTATTAAGTTACACTGAGTAATACATAAGTCTTGAATAAAGGATTGATTTGGTTTTAAAAAAGTATACATTGTTGTACATTTAATCATTATTTCTTATTATAATTTGTAACTTCCAATACGTCTCATCACAAACTAAATGTATTGTTTCCATCATTGATAGTCAAATACAATTTTGAACTTAGGTACAATAAAGTCCTTGTTTTCATCACTAAAGTTTTGAAATGAAACTCCCAATTTTGTTTGATGAAATAAATTTACTAGCTAAGATGATTTTATTTATTAGTTAAAATTTATTTGAAAAATAGGGCATGAATTTTATGTTTAACCCAGAGCTATGCGAAATCAGTCTTGACAAATAGGTGAGATAACCGTATTGTGAATGTATACGAATTACAATATTTGGGTTTCTTTCAAAAGTTTTATACAAACACACACACATAGTAGAACCTCGATTATCCGTGACCCGATTAACCGGGCATTCAATTAAAAATTAAACAAATTTTTTTGGGGGGGAAAAAGCAAGCCCGTGAAGTGTAATTCATTATGTAAGGGACAAAAAAGGAGTAAAAAAGTAGAAACGGACGAGAATTGCCCGTGAGAATAAACACTAGGGTTAAGCTGGATTAGAGGTACGGAACAACTGTCCTTCCTTCCTAGAATCACTTCCTGCCCTTCATGTCAGTACTACTTGTACATCTGTTTTGTATAAATTACAAAATTTTGCTGTATTGTATAACCTAAATACATTTGATTTTCGTGTATCTGTGGTGCTGACATTCCCCCCATTACCCTGGTTAATCAAGGTTCTACTCTCTCTCTACACACACATACATATTTACTTACATACATATATGCATTATCTTATTTTTTTGTTTCCCTTATAGTTTAGTGTGAATTAATAAATAGCTGACTAATATTTTTTTGTAATAACGAATATCATATTATGTTCACAGCCCACAGTAAAGCCTCGTGTGCCTGAGCTGTCTCTTGTACTTGATGGTGACAACCAGAGAAATATATCTCACCATTCTTCAGATGGAAACGGAATGGATGTGCAAAATCGCTTCCCGAGCAATTATGTGGAAGACAATGCAGGTGAAGCAGCAGGTACGAAGGCTAGAGCCATTACAAAGGTGTCAGGTAGTAGTGACATCCAGAGCTCAAATGACTTGCAGTCTTACAAAGCGTGGAGGATGAAACACAAACTTTATTTACCAAGTGAAACGGAAAGAAAAAATGCTATTGCTGGGAGTAACCGTGATGGCAGACCTGAATGTGGTGTATTTGGTGATAATCCACAGTCTAAGGTTTTACACACGGTAGGTAGATCTCAGGTCAATGTGCAGGATAAATTTTACTGCGAAACATCTCGTGAATTTGACAGTGATGATTATGAAAAATACAATTCTGATGCTGCAAAGAACTACATGCATTTCTTAGAAAGCAGTCTTCGATTAAAATACGACAAAGAGCCCCAAAAAACAGCAAATGGAGATATGCAAAATAAAAATAGGAATTGTGGCAGTACAGATCAGAGAAACGGCATGTCATCAAATTGTGAAGAGGAACAACATGTAAGGAAATCACCTTTGGGACTTTCAACCGATGATCGTGTGTTTGATGCGACACAAAATCGGGAACTGGCGGCCAAGGAGGTTAATCCATTGAATGATTATCCAGAGATAATAGGGGAGGAGATCCTGGAGGGAGACTCAAGTTCTCTCCATACACAGATGCCTCAAACTGTAATGCATCAAGCTGAATCAGACTGTAGAAGACCAGGAGAAAATTTTCCATCACATCCACAGATGGTGTCCAGCAGCACCAGCCCACCACAGCAGAACAAATTTCAAAGAATGACTATCCAACAACAAATGTGCCAAGAGAGGTATGAGACAGCAAACACTAGCCTCACACATAAACCCTCGAGTCCACACCGTCAGATGCCATCGCCTTCTGCGTGGAAAATGGATGTGGGACAGACTCAAACTTTCCAAAACTTGCCCTCAGGTGAAGTGCCGATTCTCGATAAAGTTCCTTCAAGTCGTCAACCTCTGGCCAGTGGAAGTCAATCATTACCTGTTAATACTTACCCGTATGCTGCATCCAGACATGAGCAATTTAATCCTCAGGTGCATCGTGACCAATCACAGCCGTCTCAGCCTTGGGCATTGGCTAGAGAATACAGTGGTGAGCATGTGTTAAGAACAGAGGAAGTTTGTAAACGAACAGAAGTCTACCAACAGCAGCCCTCGAGTTATGTACCTGCGACCTATCAACTGCACGGTGCACCCAGACAGGCAGAGTTCAACCCCAGTGTGAATCGTGGAGTAGTTGACCAACCACACAACAGGTATAATGGTGATAATTTACTAAGAACAGAGGAAGTTGGTAAACAAACAGAAGTTTATCAACAGCAGCCTTCGAGCTATGTACCTGCGGGCCATCAACTGCACAGTGCACCCAGACAGGCAGAGTTCAACCCCAGGTTGCATCGTAGAGTAGTCGACGAATCACACCCGAGGGTAGCACACAGAGAGTATAGTGGTGAACATTTGTTAAGAACAGAGGAGGTTGGGGGACGAACAGACATCTACCAGCAGCAGCCCTCGAGCTATGTACCCTCTGTACCTGTGGGTACACCCAGACAGGCAGAGTTCAACCCCAGTGTGCATCGTGGAGTAGTCGACCAACAACACCCGACGGCAGCACGCAGAGTGTACGGTGGTGAGCGTTACGCAAAGACAGTTGGAGGTGATTTGCCACAGACCTGTGTTTCTGCTGAAGTGCAATTCTTGGGGTCTCAGCGTTCACCTGCAAGGAGTCTGGGACCATCAAACAAGTCAGTGGGATTCTCGACAGGAAATTCTGTTGGTGATCCCACAAACAGGGAGCCAGAAAATAAAATACAGCTGCCTTGCACAGACTATGCAACTTTTAGGGCTACACAGTTTAATAGTGCTGCAGCTAACAGCGTAGGACAGCCAGTTGGAGAGTATCCAGCCAGGACATTTGTACCCTACTGCAACGAGACGGTGCATAAGTCGTGTAGACATACGGGAGATGGTATTTCATGCTGTGGGGAGCAGAGAAATGGTTGCTGTCCAAGAGAAAACTCGTCCCTGGGTGGACAGTGCAGTACACCACAGTGCCACCTGCCAGATGCGTCAGCGGGAAAGACTCGAGCTCACCGAGCCAAGAAGGGCGGCAGCCTGCACGGCTGCAGAGATGTGCAGCTGCTCTCGGCCGTGCAAGAGACGGAGGAGG